>NC_133812.1:23629263-24829263 GCF_043250625.1 Sebastes fasciatus | reverse complement strand
ACTTTCCTCCTAAGTGTTGCCCATTAGTAAACCAACTCTCAGAAATCATGTCAACTGGATAGTGACTATTCCACCCTTTAACTTTTTATTACTTTTGGTTTCCTCCAACTTGCAATCAGAACAGAGAGTTGGGATATGAATGCACATCTGCCAGCAGCTCCTGACTGATTTGTTCCCAGATTACATCCTTTGGGACGTTATTCTTTTGGCACCGTCTCATTTCTGTGCAATGTTCTGACTCCAGACAGAGACAGTAACCAATCAGCCAGCCAAACGTATTGGACAAATTGAAATTTTGCCCTTTTTAATGGCACTAGATTAAAAGTTGAGTGATGACCAAAGTTCACAAAGACATCAATGTCAGCACTAAATTGCATACCAATCCATCCAACAGTTGTCAGCACATTTCCTTTTGAACCACCAATGTCAACCTCATAATGGCGCTAGGTAAGCCGCCAAACCACGGGGATATGTTTGATATGATATATGCTTTTTCACCGCAGTATGAAAAAAATCCATACCGTTACAGCCCTATAAGTAACCAACCATAGAAATAGAATAGGAGTAGAACGGACATTCCCTTTCCAATCAATGTAGCAGGATGGTCAGAATGGCGGCTATTTTTATATGCACCGTGGCCATTGTGACCGTTGTAGTGGGCTAACTTCCAACTAAACCGACTTAAGTCACGGACTCACTGAGTTGAGGTTTTGCACTAACGACTGAAATGAGCGGTAGAGCAGTAACGTTACGAAGAGCCAGAGTAAATGAGTCAAATCTAACAATGTAATGTTTCATCCCCACTCTTGTCACAGCGTAGGAAAGCACATTGCTATTGCCGGATGAGTGACAACTTTGTTCAGCTCATGTTCTGTAAACAGTGTAGCATTAAAGCATGGTGGAATTAGCTAGCTAACTAACTAACTTGCGGACAGCTGGCTAGTTAGCTGGTTTGCCAATTCTGTTATTTCTTTATGGCAGAGCGTCGCTATGTATAACAGATCGTTGATATTGACACAGTTCTGATGTTGGACTCTGGCGGACCGTTTTTGTGTCAAATTATTGATTTCTAAGTAAGTAGCTGTGTAATAAGCGGGATAATGTACAGCTAGCGGGTCATTGTTGTGAAATAAACCCCTTTAGGGCGATGCAAGACCAAGTCCACAAGGTTTATTTCACAATAAAGACCGGCTCGTTGCAAATTATCCCTTACTTAACACTACACTGGTTACAGAAAAAAGTCAAACAGTGGGCTGGTGGCCAACGGCAGCACTGCGTCTGTCAGTCCCTGTCTGTCAGTCCTCTGTCAGTCCATAGAACAGTTCAATGTCTGTTCTACTGCTATTCTATGCAACCAACATTGCCATCCCTTGAGCCATTAGCTGCTAGTGTGGCTAAGACAATCAAAGTAGTAGTCTATGCTTTAAGAAGAAGGAAAAACAATTAAGTTTGCAACAGTGCATTTTAAAAAAAACACACACAAATGTCATGCCTTTACAAGAACCAATTATAATAGAAGAAAGGAGAAAGACAGAAACAAATTAAAATGATAACCTCAAGACATAAAGAAAAGGAGCAGCCGGAGTTAAATAACAAGCTTGCAACAAGGAGGAAATGTGACATGAGTCTGCCAGTTTAATTTAAGTACTGTATTCTTCGGTAAAACATTAGCTGAGAATATTATAGCAGAATATTACACACCACAGGCCCAGCAACCAAATCACACCGGAGTAAATGTTCATCAGTTGGCCTCGGAGGACTGGAAATGGCTGGACTGCGGAGGATCCGATTGAGCCTTCCTATTGATTGTCGAGAAATACATTCGCCCATATGTGGTCTTAAAGTTAAGCTCCGGCTAAGACCCACACTTTGTGTACCTCTAACCAGCAACCACCTCCAACACCTCCCACACCCTTTCCTCTCCCACCCCACCGTGGTTTATTGAGCTCTCCACTGCAGACTAGAGAGGTCAGATGAGGGCTCTGCCTCCTCCACCTCCTAGCATATTTACCTCAACCCACATTGATGGATAGGCTTGCAAACTTGCTGTGTCACATATGGATCTTAGAGGTTGAGGTGCTGCTCTTACACCCCCATCCCCAAAACTCTCCTGCCCCACCTACCTCCTCAGCTAAAACGCCTTGAGGGAATAGAGGAAGGGCAGAGGAGACAGGCAGTAAGCGAGTGTGTGTGTGCAGATGATAAGGTGGATGCGAGTGCATGTGCGAGACATCTTCGCCGTGTGCGAGAACTTGTGTTTGCGTCTCAGAGCGCACGGCATGTTAGCACACGAGCGAGAGACACGGTTTGTCAGATTTAAGTAAAACCGGGGAGAGATAGAAGCAGAGGAAGAGACTTAAAAGCACGCCGCCGCCGAAGGTGTGCGGCTGTGTGTGAATGATAGAACGCTTGTGTCGCTCATCGTCTTTCTGCTCACGGCCGCGGTTAATTATTCACCGGGGTTGTGCTGCAGAGATGAACTGAGGGGCTCTGGGATAAAGGCACTGGAGGAGGAAGATGAAATTATAAAATCCTAATGACGGAACACTGGCTGAATGGTAATTTCTTAAATTGATTTTGAAGAGGTGCCCAGACAGAACCGGCATGTGGAGAGACATCGAGATGAGGAGAGAGGGAGAGGATTCCTCTTCCTCTCTCTTCTCTCTTTCACTCTCTCTCCCTGGACACGTTCCAGCCCTTTTCACCTCTGGCCTAATCTTCCTTTTTATCCCACACTTAAGCTTCATCGCCACACGTCTGTCCTTTTGTTTCAATCTCTAATACTTAACCTCGACTTCTCACTTCCTACTTCTGCCCACGTTTTCGGTTCACATACTCCTACGATACGATTGTCTCATTAACTATTATCTCATTTTACTCTGGCGTAAGTATACAGGACATAAAACTTCAAGTGAGGTGATCTGCAAGGTGGTTTATTCAGACTGAATATGTAATAAATGGAGCCAACTGCAGAAAAGGAGCATGAACATAGTTCAGTTATAAGGACATGGGAGATGACATCTGATGGGCAATGGATTAAAACCAAGGACAAATCTGTAGTGATGCCTCCAGTCTTTATGCTAAACTAAGCTAAGCTAACCATATCCAAGCTCCAGTTCAATGTTTAACGTACAGACATGAGTTTGGCACCAGTCATCTCATCTCACTCTCGGAAAGCAAGCAATCTTTGAAAAACTTTGAACTATTCCTTTAAACAAATAAACATGAAAATGTATAACACATTTATAACCATTAGGTATAACAATTTTTTTTCAAAGACAATTAGTTTTTGTATTTATAAATTCTTTATAATGTCCATTAAAAACCAAAGACAGCGATGCTTTTATCATCTTTTTTTTTTTTTTTAAGTATTCTTATTACTGGACAAGTAGGTACAAATTTGGTCGTAACCATCTTGGGTTTTTGCAACCAGAAGTGACAGGAGAAGGTGGAGCTAAGTATAACCGAACGCTGAATAAGACATTTTTAGGTGATCAAAAAGGCTATAATTAACTTTCAAGAACTGAAAACACAGATGTGAAAGGGTTAAAAGTTGCAAAACGAAAACACTGACAACTCCCAGACCGGACAACACCGTGGTAGCGACCTGTCAATCACAAGGTAGCCACGCCCTAAAGCATCCCCTGCTTTATGGTCTATTTGACTCTAAATGGGACCATAATTTACTAAATGAACATCATGCTGTATTGAAGAAGACTTGAAACTAGCGATTGAGACCATAAACTCATGTTTATAATGTTTACTGAGGTAACAAATCAAGTGAGAAGTAGGCTCATTTTCTCACAGAATTCTATACAATCAGACTTCTTTTTCAACCAGAGGAGTCGCCCCCTGCTGGCTGTTAGAAAGAATGCAGGTTTAAGGCACTTGATCATTGGCTTCACTTTTCTTAGCATAAAGACAGGAAACAAGGGGAAACATCTAGCCTGGCTCTGTCCAAATATATATGGACATATGGCATATTTCCCAAAATGTTGAACTATTCCTTCAACATCAATAAAATACGAAATGCTACGACCTTAATTAAATTAAAGCTTCACTTTTCAGAACCGGAGGTAGACCACTGAGTTACATTATGATGTGTTCAAGCTCTATTGAGTATTGGGCGAAGGTAAATTACAACATGATGTGTTCAAATGTAATCTTGTAAAATGTAGTTTTTGGCGAGAAAATAAATGAATAAATCCAGTTGTTTGAAGGAGATGTTTTCACAGCAATATAAAATAGATATTAGAGGGGGAATTATGGCCTGTTTGACTTCCTAACACGAGCTCTAAGCAGCTTATAATACATCATTAAAACTACTAATGCCAAGACTTTTTTTAATCAAAGCAAATATTTAAATAAAACTACAATAATATATTTACTAATCATTTGAATAGTGTGTTTTTATAATAACCACTATAGATGACAAATTGTTGACAGGTTACACTGACTTTGGGACGGTTGAATTTATTTTGGGGACGGTTCCCTGCGGTTAGCTGCAGCCCTGATGTTATCATTTTATTTTTGAGCATGGCAGTCACCTCAAGGGTAGATAAATGCTGTCATGACTGAAAACCATCAATTGAAGCATCGAGATGAAATGTAGGAGTGAAAGGTAAATGCATATTATTCTCCTCTCACTCAATAGCTACTGTTGAGTTGAGCAAAACACTTAACCTCCAACTGCTCTATAGAGGAGTAGCTTAGTGAATCAAAAGGATGGATCAGAAGTAGACATGTTTTCTTTTACTCCACTTTTACACAACCTATACGAGCACAGTCCATTCACACTTCAGCAAGCAGAGACTACAAACACAGACCTCTTTGATCCTCCCTCTGCAAATCTCCCTCCGTCAGCTCCCTTTAGCGTTTCTCCCTCTCCTCCCTGTCTATCTCGGTTTTGTCGTCCTCTGTGACCACCGCGCCATCGTGGCCAGGCCTGTTACCCTGTTATCCGTGCGACGGGGCCGCAGAGGAGAGCGAAAGGCAGATTGACAGAGATAAGGCCTCTAATTAGAAGCAGTGATTGGGGGCTCTGGAGGGGACTTAGCTTCCTGGCAGGCAGAGACAGAGGAGACAGAGACGTATCCAGGGCGCCCAACCCCAACGCAATTAGACACACATCTGCTATCAGCGATCAGCTCAGTGTCCCTGGAACGGGGAGACGTTCTGCAGCACGTTGCCTGTCAATGTCATTCATTGTCCCTTTTCCCTTCCACTTGTACAACCCGCTGCCACCCCGCCCGATGGATTGGGGAGATACTGAGAGTGCCGCGCAGACACAAACACACACAAGAGAGCGTGATGAATATTCAAACAAAGTTTTTAGCACGCATGCAGGACAGAGAGGCAAATACACGGTCATGCAAATAGTGTGCACACATGCTCAGTCATGGCTGAGTACACTCATGAGCGACTTAACCCAAATGCATCGTGTTAGCTCCTGTACAATGGTGCATGTACAAATTAACACACACATGCAGGCATCGAATAAATGGGATGAATGCACATACAAGACCAGAATAGGCACACCCTCTCCTACTGTATATGCACATGATGAACATATCATTAGCATGCACAAGCCTGACTCAGTGCTCTTACTGCGGGCTTTGAATTTACAGTGTGAAAGTATAATCAGCCTGCTGAGATTTTACAGCTCCGGCGAAATGTCACATCATCTCGGCACCAAGTTTTATTACTCTAATCTGGGTGGCCGACACAGGCTAGCATCCACTAGCATGTTCAAAATGGAATAATAGTACATTATGACACACAAGGGCATACATCACGGGAGCCCTTTGCAGCTGGAGTGTGTTGTCGGATCGAGCCAATTTATGAGCCGATATGTCGGCGGCCTAATTCCAAATATGAGGGAGCCGTCATTTGAATAATCTACACCGAGGGAGCGGAAGGCTAAGGGATATTTAACATGATGAATAAGCCAGAGAGCTGTACAACTTGTGCTATCTGCTAAAGTCTTAAATCTAGATTCTTCGCCAGGGGTAGAGGTGTGAGTGGATGGAACGAGTCCATGTTGGTCCTTTCAGAAAGAGAGAAAAGCCAGACAGTTGAACCGAAAGGAAGTTCAGGAAGTGAGACACAGGGGGGCCGGTTACGCATAGTGTCCAACTAAAGAGATTTCTCAACAGAGACATCTGCTGAAAAGGCAAATTAGTCTAGGACCAGGCCTAATCCATGTCTGTGAAACTGGCCACGAGTGTTTTCTCTCCGGGGAGCCAGGTCTTCATTATAGCCCCTGTTCTTCAATATCACACCCCCAGTCTCTGTCAGGAGACCGATCCGAGGAATTTGGCTTCTGTTAAACATATATGCTGGTCGGCTCCTCGGCGTCCTTACTGTTTTAAGCCATGTTAAAAGGAAAATTGCATGCTGTGGAGGTTGAATTTTTGATTCCTTTCTTTCTCTCTTGCTTTGTAAACAGGAACAGCGTGAGCTTAGCCTTGAATGAGTGACCTTGAAGCGAGGTGTGCGTCGTGAATGCTCAGCATAATAGGGAGCAGGAGGAGATTGTTAGCTCTGTGCGGGGTGAGGAGGGCAGAGTCGTATCCCCTTAGCGCAGGTCAAACACGCTCTGTGAAAGAAGGAAGGAAATCAGGACAGCAAAGACGTGGAGGCAAGAGAGGGAGACATGAGCAGAGCGGTAAGGAGGAGGAAGAGGAGGAAGAGGAGGAGGAGGAGGAGAGGGGGGGGGGATCTGTGAGCTCACTCAAGGAGAGAAATGAGAGAATTGGAGCATTTCCCCCTCGTGGATACTCAACATTTATGACCAGACAGAGAGATAGAAAGGAGGCAGAGGATGTGTATTCTTTATGTTTGTGTTTGTCACTCACATTACACAGAGCAGCTTTACAGTTAGGAACCTCTCTTTAGCATTTTAGCAACAAAATCTTTCCTCTACAAGTGATCTTAGTCCAGGCGAGGGATAAATAAATATTAACACACTACCACAGATCCAGACCAACCATCCGGGAACATAGCTTGCAATTACTGCCACCAAACTCAAAATCACAAATCACAAAATCGCACACAATAAAGCATTATTTCTGTCTTTTTGAAAAGTGGCACATCATACTGGGTATTTGTCTACAAGGTAAATGCTTGGAGCTCTATTGCCAGACAAGGACGTCGATATTGAACGACTCTGAACCTTGGATTACGTTGAATGAGAATTTTTTTCTATTTCCAATGCCAACATCTTTTAAATCGTTCTTCGTAAATATGGACACGTCAACTACAGTAACTTAAAGGACCAGTGTGTAGCGTTTAGAGGGATCTACTGGCAGAAATGGAATATAATAATAATACATTTTCTTTAGTGTATAATCACCTGAAAATAAGAATAATTGTGTATTCGTTTTGAGCAATTGTCATGAATACTTTCACACAGAACACTGACACAATACTTTTCTTTGGAACGAGGTAAATTTTTCCGAGCTTTCACACCACAAATAAAGGCATCAAACAATCAAGTTGTGCAGAACCGGTTGAGTTGCACCTATGAAACAACAACACGGAGGCTCCGTAGTCCAAACTGAGACAGCAAACTTTATTACTCCTTTCAACCTTGACGAAGGCAGCGCAGATCACATCCAATCCTTCTGTTCTTATCTTTCACAATAAAAGCCCTAGACATATAATATTTGCAGGCGAGTATTTTGCATTTTCATCACGTTTATTAGCCCCCGGTGTGTGAAGGCCTTTAGAACAAGCCGTTTATATCTACATACGGAGCGGGTCCTCTTCACGGAGCCGGCCGTCGTGTTTCTACAGTAGCCCAGAACAAAACGTTATATTCTAAACATTTATTTCCATTCAGCAAATCATAAATTATAATGTAGGCAGCTGAATCCGGAAGAGTGTGTACAGGATGTTACAAGTGTTAATATTCTAACAGCTGAGATAGCAGTTTGATTAAGTGAACACATGGAGGTTAAGAGCCATTAATCTACAGTGGACCCATGGGTGATTCCAGTGTTTCACTCATTTAATAAGTAATAATTTAATTAGTCATTTTTATTTCATAGGTTAACTACATAGAAAATATAAATTCTGCTATAAAATATATGTTGTGGAAGTCCCCACTATTTTAGCCGCCTTATTTTTCTCATTCATTCAAAGCCTCTCTGTGTGTTTGCCCTTCTTTGTTGACCTTATTAACTCCAAGACATAGTGACACATATACAGTCTCACACAAGTAGGCTACAGCAAAAAGACAGTTTAATAGAAGTTTCAGCACTTGCTGCACTATTAGGCTATTAGAGTGTCCATGTATTGTTTTCCTCTGAGCGCCAGCGTCGTTTTTAAATTGTTCCCAATGAGAAGAGAGCGTATGCGGCCACATGTGTCCGCCTAGAGGGCTGGTTCCCGATCTGGGGAATGCGAGACATTCTTGATTGTAAGGGGTGTAAGAACATAAAAATATGCAGTTGGCCTATATCTCAGCATTTCATTCAGTTCTATGAAGAAAGCTAAATGAAATTGTTATTTTTAAAGTTTGGAATATTATATAAAGACATAAACTTAGCCTATACAGTATATGTATGATTGTTAAAAACATTTTAAAAATACATAATACAGAGAATTGTATTAAAGGTTCCTAAAAATAACAGGAAAACTCATCTCTGACGCAATATTCACGGTAAATAATCTGCTCAAAATTCATCCTAATCGCTCAATTCTTGCAGTTATTGCGCTCACTATTTGGGTTAATTGTACAGTTCATCAGTTGTTCTGTACTGTTATTGTTATGCATTGAATATAATATGAAATATACATAAAATACATCACATGGAAAGGGGTCGTAAGATTACTGAGTGATAGAAAAGGGGTCCCTTAGGGAAGAAGGTTGGGAATAACTGGCCTATAGAGAAATAGCGCTGCTCCCGCGCTGCAACGTTTTTTGTGCAGCCGCTCCGAGCGCTTCTAGTTAAAACTCTCTGAACTTTCTGGTTTCCCCAGCACCCTGCTGGCGCTTTTGTGCCAGAGAGAAACACTATATGGACTTCCTGCTGCATTGCAAACTAAATATAGCATCTCTGTGAATGTCTCATTATTATAATTGGGGAACTAGCATGTTCTGCTGTTAGCAGGCTACTTTTGTTCCGCCTTTTTTCTCACTCCAACTCTTCATCTCTTGTCAAGATTAATTTTAAGTTTCCATCTTTTTGGGTGTTGCGATAATTTAAAGTGTTGCTTGTGATATGCCGAGGCGCTGGAGTCTCATAGAATCTGTGAGGCAGAGTGAAGGCTGAGTATTTATGAATGGCTTTTAACAGCAGGGGAGAGATGAACTGCTGGATTTTCCCTGCTCTCGTTTCATCGCCTGCTCTCCCTTTTCTCTCTTTCTCTCGGCTGTTCATCCCCCACCCCAAGTGAGTGTGTGGCATCCCATTGTGTGTGACATTCAGCCTCAGTGTGAAAATCAGCAGATGGGTAATTTTGTTTGTATGGTTAGTGTGGGGAGTGTGTGTTTCTGGTGAAAGAGAGGGGGTGAGGGAGAGCTAAGGAGCAGGGAATAATTTATGACCACTGTACCCTATAATTAGCAAAAACTAAATTGCGTGTCAATGTAGGAGGCAGTTAAATGGGGCTCCGCCTCTGTCAAAGGACATTAGAGACCTCAAAAAGAACTACAGTAGCAGGCCACAGTGTGTTTCCTCTCTGAGCTGGAATGGGGGCCCATGGCGTGAATGATTTAAGACGCAGTTTGGCGAGACCAAACCGCCAATAACTTTTTGATGAATTGCTAATTCTCAATTACTTTTTGGCTTTTAATCTGTTAATAAAGGCGACAGCGCAGCCCAAAGGCAGAATCACATTTGAAAACACAGAGCACATTCTACAGAAAAGACAGCAAATTGCCGTTTTTTAATTCTTCCTTTATACACTCTGTTGCCTGTGAAGGTGCAGGCTAGCCCAAGGTACGGGAGTCTGTGTGTGTGTGTGTGTGTGTGTGTGTGTGTGTGTGTGTGTGTGTGTGTGTGTGGTATACATCAGCGTAGCACTTCCACAGATGGAGGCTGTTCTCATTTGAAAAAAGCGGATGGCTGATTGATCAAATTGACTTTTTAGCTCGGAACAACCCCTCAAGCTTCATCTTGAGACCTTGAGTAAAGGATGGGACAATATTTTCTCTCACTGTTCAAATCAATTCACGACACAGTGCTCGCAATACGACTCTCAAGCACCGTCAGATATAACAAAAATAAAACTTTTGATTCTCAGCTTTCGTTTTCAAACAAAGGGTACATTGAAGAACAATCTAATTCTGTTCTTTTTACAGTGAATAAACACTTTTCTTATGAAAGGTTGGTGACATTATATAACAGCAGAATTTAGAATAAATATTGTCTTGAAATATTGGTGCAGGTCGATGCCGCAAGAAATCTGTCAAATCGCAGTCATGCAAATTTGACTCAACATATCACAAAAATTTATCATAGTTGATTAAAAATATTCCAACTTCCTTCACAGTATTTCCCTTTAATATATATTTACACAGCATAAAATATAACTCATTCATTAAAATCTCACAGGAAACCCAAAGTAGTTTGAGCATCCTCGATCAGCAGTTTGGATATAGAGTTTCAAAGTAAGAATCAGACCCACTTTATGTCACATTATTGCTGTGACTAGATCGTTTCTGGCCTAGTTACTGTAGCATCATGTCACGGTAGTCGACCCCTTTATGCTGACTAACCCTCTTGTGGATGCCAGGTGTCATATTTTATTTTGAAAAATGAATACATTTTACAGTTTACAGTTTTCATACATAAATAAATGATCTGCCTTTATGCAGGGAAGATTGTGGGCCTTTTTGGTACTAGACCTCATGAACTTTAACCTCTGCAGATGTCAACACACAACTGTACCTGCACACCTCAACCTGCATATCAATAAGCAACAGTGACAGACCAATTGACAGTTTTTAATTTTGGTGCAGCTGAAGAGATTGTCAGCTGGCTAGCAGTAAAATAGGAGTAACCAAGCGGCACATAGTTGTTTTGAAAACTCGCTCTGATCGGTCTTGAATCCTCATACAAGACCCCCACAGAGTCAGACCACCAGATACCATTTATATATTACTTATTACTGTGAGATTGTCACCTGTAATAAAATGGGTAGATCAGACATAAGTGTGATTTGACCACGGTCTGTTTTGGTTAACACTCCCGTCTGAGTATAAGTTACATGAGCCCTCTTGATCGCCAACACCAGACACTTTTTCCTTTGCAATACCTCATTTGTTATAATATAAAACTGGAGACTTTTGGATTTTTTGGTGTTGTTATTAGGACAAGCAGTCACAAAGCAGCTTTTTGTATGTCGGGCAGGTTAACATTAGTCCCCTGACAACTCTCCATTAAATAGTTAGCTAGCAACAAGCAACACGCTAACATCGCATAGCCCTCAGTCTGAAACGTAACGCCAAAGGTCAATACAATATTGCAGATATGTCTGATTCAAATTTAAACGAACGCACCCCGTTCGGCTACCAGATGCTTTCCCTTCAAAATGTACGGCATACTCGAGTGAGCTTTTCCCCACGCCATTGTCTCGTACCACAATTTAGTTTTAAGGCATAGTTGCTAAATATAAATACATATTTACTTGAAGTGTGGGTCGATCACCTTGTTGTTGATCAGTTCATTTTTATCAATCTGTGGAGCATGGCAGCTCGCCATGACCAGCTTTGCTAACGCTACATTTTGTGTGACAAGAATGATGCTTTTGCCCGCCAGTGCTATGCACGTGCACGTTTGTTTACCGGTTACTCCTATAGAAACTAGAGCTCTGTGTTTTAGTCATCTGACTGTAATGTAACCTGGGAGCTGGATGCATTCATGATTTAAACAGATAAACTGGGTGGCCTGTTGATTGCTCCCGATGCTGCAAACTGTGTCAACAAGGGTGGTGGAGGCGTAGGCGTAGCTACTGGTTGTTTATGATTATTCTATCACACTACTACTTTACTACACAACAAGGTGCAATAAGCTACCCTTTAGGTACTGCTGGGTGTTTTTCAGCCCCTTGATTGAATAAACACACACCAGCACATCCCTATAAACTGTTGACATGTAACATACATTTCATTCGACAGGCTTTCATGAAAGCTGTATTTCACTGTTCAAGTGTTGACAGTAACATAATTAATACCTCAGATTTTAATTGCTTGTCTTAATGGCTCGGCTGCATTGTTGTTTGTAAATTAGTGCCTAGCATTGTTTGAAGAGCATGACATACCAGAAGTTTATTAGTGTGCCCCATCTGCTTGGGGGCCTCTTTAGGGCTGTTTACGTCAGACAACCTGATGTTCGTGTCATTGTTTGATGCGTGGTTTCAGATCTCCCTAATTGATGGGACGACAACAGAATATGCCATTAGTTTTAAGTGGACGTCAATAGTGCTTGATGTACTTGACAAAGCCCACTGTGTAGAAAGGTCTAACGGTGCAAATTGTTTAATGAATTACTTGCACCATGATAATGAATTCATGTGCAAGTAAGCTATTTTATTGATTCTATAAAGTCCATAATAGTTCCATAATTAATCCATTTTAGATGTGACGTGATTATTTTCTTTCATGTGCACATAATGAACTAACTGATGACCTATAATTGAGACTAAATGCATATTATGGATCTTGACACACTACATTTCAGAGGCAAATATTGCATTTTTTCCTCCACTACATTTATTTGATAATTTAGTTATTTGCATGTTCAGATTAATAATCCAAAATATAATCAACAAATAAATTATGATATAATGGTATAGATTAAAATTTGACTTCATTGATCCCTGGTGGGAAATTCACAAACTACCCAGCATATCAATTATATATAAAGTAATTAAAATTAGCCCCACCTTTACCAGCTGTAACATTAAAGTGATGTACACATTAATGCATCAATAACTATAATCCAATAATATAATATACATTATTCTGAAATGGGTCATTCTGCATAAAGAGCACTTTTACTTTTGATGCTAATACTTTGAGTACCTCCATCACTGACAACTATCTTGCAGGACTGCTGCCAGGAAACCTACTGAAGTATCAAAGATTACAAGTCTGCCAAATTCTTGAGTCACCTTTTTGCTTTTTGGCTTTTGGTTCGGTATGTTGCACAAAGTTCTGCTGATGTTCAGAGACAAAGGGTAACACTCAGTTATCATGGATGGCATGAGCTAAGTAGATGTAAAATAATAGATGTTTGCTTGCTAGCGTGCACTATTTTTTTTCATTTAATTTAATTTCTTAATTGGTTTAGTTCTTAATAGTAACTTGAGGTAGCTCAAATCAAGTAATCTGACTGGTTCATAGCCGTGATGTAATAAACACATACCACTGCTATGGCGTATAATCGTTTCATCATCGTTACGTGTCATCACTACTAAGTGCTGCATCACTGCAACACTTTGCATATATAAAATGTGATGCATTGCATTGTGGGATTGTTAGCAAAGTCCATCCCATGAACGCTGCTTTTTCGTTCCATTGATTTCACTATATAGTTCACAAATGTCCCACTTGCACAGTGCACTGTAGTAAATAGGAAGTGATTTGTGACACAGTCCATATCCTAATGAACTGCACATGTTGTCCCTCCCTCACAGCTGCAACAAAACTATCAGAGATGTCAATCACACACAGTTTATATGTGCCCACACAGTTCTAAGAAGAAGTAAGAACACCTGTGTGGGTGTATAATAGGTGTGTAGGGGCTTTAGGCCTTACTCACACAGTATGTGTCATGTTTGTCTATAGATCAGTGTTGGGCAGTAACACTGTGCTTTACTGAAAAACAGGACTTAAATCACTAGTTACATTACAGCTACTAATCACAGAAATACGTCTTTACACTTTAGGGAGGTTGGTTTGTTTGCTGTCTGAATTTCATGGGAGAGTTGTTATCAGTTTCCTCTCTGTGGGTTCAGTGGTGACAGGTCTGGTGCATGTTAACGGGGTGTGGGAGCTGGAGATGGAGGGAGGCAGTTAACGTCCACCAAAAGAGGAGGAATATATCTTTTGGTAACTCCAGTGAGCAACTTCCGGGTCTGAAAAGTGAAGCCAATGCAGAAGTGCCTTTCTAATAGCCAGCAGGGGGCTACTCCTCTGGTTGCAATAATAAGTCTGATTGTATAGAAGTCTATGAGAAAATGCCGAACTTGAGAATTCAAAACAGCAGTTCACAAACCAATGGGTCACATCACAGTGACAATGTCCACTTCTTATATACAGTCTATGGGTAACTCCAAGGTTTACATTGGAGTGCTTTGTGCAGTCACATGGGAGTAATAAGTAATCAATATTTGATTTTTCAATTAACTTGCCCAACACTGCTGTAACTCCACTACTGCATGTGTAAGAGCAGAACAGCTACTGCCTCACAATTGAAACATACAGCCAAATTATGCCATCAATATCAATTAACCATCAAGAACTGCACACCGCTGAGCAGATCCACCACATGCCAAAAAACTACCACAGTCTGTTCACAACGAGGCAGGCCATATTTGCTTGTACGTAGACAACATTTATAATGAGGCCTGAGGGAAATGACTGGTCGTATGCGAAGTATGAGCCACATCCAGTTGACAACAGTAGTAAAAATTATCACAGTTGTACAATTATCTCGGATTTGGTTCCACTGAGTGAATATAAATTGCATGACTCCTTCAACAGCACTTCTAAACTTTAGAGTCGTACTCAAACACACCTCAGCGGAAGCAGTTGCCAAGAAAATTCGACACCCCTCGGCGAGTCGCACGGCAAACAATTGTCTAATCCTGAGAATAAAATTGTTTTCCATTTCATTATCATACAAAGCAGGTGTCGCCTTCAGCAAACACCATGCCTGTGAGACACATTCAAAGTTTTGCAACGTTTTGTCCAATAACTGGTCTCACTTCACAGTAATCTGTGAATGCTCATTTTGAGGGTCGCCCTATAAGCTCGCTGGGTAGAGCGTGCACCACCTTGCTGCATGTCGTCCCCTCTCTCCCCTGCCTTTCCTGTCTCTCTCTCAAAATCAAATAAAAAAATCATCTTTAAAAGAAATTATAATAATCCTAGTTCGCTGCCAAACATCTCCACTCGAGGTAAATGATCTTAAATTTGGTCTTTAAAACCCATCATCCTTGAAATGGGGAACATTTCTCTCCCCTTTCTCATGGAAAGCTACCTTTTTAAGACTGAATGTAAGATTAAATGGCTTGTTGAAAGGGACAATTTTTTTTGCTTCTTTCTGCCTGGTTTTCACTCTCATCCCCGAGTCCCTGACTAGTAATATTTAAATCTGTTTCCTCTGCAAAGCTATCCATTTTAACTCCCAGCTCATTAGCAGCACTTCAAAGCCTCCCTGCATCGCATCTCTTCTGCCTTTTATTCAATCACGTGGAACAGCAACCCCTTGCTCTCTTGCATCAAATCCCTCTCCCTCCATCTCATCTCCTTCCTCTTTTCCTCTGGTTACTTTTCCCTCTGAGGACGGAGTATGAAGGTGACTGGTGTTGCCCTTTAGTGCACATCTGTTTCATGCAAACCTGTGGGAGCAGCAGCGGGGAGAGTGGGTGTTTCATTGAGATAGAAAACAACAGTGAGTTTTAGTGGTTAAAACAGCAATGGGTAGAAATGGAGAAAGTATAATTTAAAAAAAGTTATTCTTAGAAAACCGTAGTGCATGAGATAGGTAATCTGAAAAAAAAATCTTGTGCCTCTGTGTCCTCTGGTGTCTTCATGGCATCTGCAAGATTTCACCGACCGGAGGAAAACAACCAATCAGAGCCGAGTTGGAGTCTGCCGTCTCTGAGCAGCTGTCAGTCACTCGGGAACTCCTACCAAACGGTCAAACTAGGCAGCGCTGATCAAATATGAATAATTATTATGTTACTGTAATGCATATTTCTTGCGTCAAATGTTTTCAGAAACATCTTGTAGTGTACTGTTTAGCTGTAAAATGAGAAAGTTTGTGACCCGGCAGAGATCTGTTGAGGAAATACCAAGCACCGCCCACCAGCCAGAGCACAGCCAATAGGAACGCTCTCTCTCTCTCTGAAATGACCTGTGATTGGTCAAAGTCTCCCGTCACAGGCTAGATTTTTTAAAAGCCTGAAAACAGAGCCAAGAGGAGGTGCAGAAGTCTCGTTTTCTCTCAGAACACTTGAATTATAATATGCTGAAAGGTTATTATGGATTGATTGCTCAATGATGCCAAAAACCTTTCTGCCTACTGAAGCTTTAAACACCACCCAATAGAACTGCAGGATTCTTCTCTGCAACTCTGCATTTTCAGATGCTATTTTGCTGCATTAATCCAACACAGAAATGAAAAATACTGAATAGGACCGGTGAGGTTTTGATGTCTTTGGGAAGTCATTTTGCCCTCAAGTGGGATGGAAAGCAAACAGAAAGGAAGCGTGACCGGAATGAGGTACGGATGCCTCCTCCCTTAGGGGGGCCAGATTAGAAATGGCGACAGTGAACACTGGAGGAGGAATTGCAAGGCATGGCAAAAGAGCAGGCTTTGGAGAGGAGAAAGCGGGGGAGGATGGGCGGAGGGGGGGAGACTATTGACACAAAGATTAAATGGATCTCCCTGTAAAACCGCTGGATAAAAATCACTTCTGTCCCTGGGTGATCACACACCCAAATTATCATTAGAGAAATGAATATGAGAGCTGGTATCGCATGGAAAAATCAATATGCTTGTTAAACTCTTGCATGGGTGAATTAAAAGCTAGAGGAGTGCGTAATAGTGTGTTACCACGGTAGAGCCATGCCAGAGATATTTGTCAGAGCATGTGTGTGTGTGTGTGTGAAGATGAGGGCTAATGGTAATCACTGCGGCACTTTATGCTCTTTTTGTGGCCCTTCAATTTAAAAAATTAAAAGGGGTGTCCAACAATCACTTGAAGGGACAATCCAATTATCAGTGCGAGGGGTAGTTACAGTATGTACGCGCTTGAAGGTGTGTTGTTTTTTTTTCAACAGAAGGGATTAAAAGGAAGCTAGACTTAATTATTCAGCCAATTCCTAATTGTTATTACTTGAGTTTAAGTCGCAAAACCAAGAGCCGGGGACAAAGCAGCTGGGATTTATATGTGGTCCCGCTTCACTGACTGCAATCTGGGAATTTTGATAAAAGTGAGAGAAAATGAGAGGTTATTTCCAGGGTTGCTTCGTTGATCAGAGCTGACAGAAGCATTAGAGGCTAAAGCACTTTTGGGTATTAAAGTGTATTTATAGGTCAGCGGAAATGTCCAAGACCAGAGGTGTAACCTGTAATAATTCTTAGACTGAGTGGGGTTTCCCTTTTATAGTATCGGGTTTACACTGATAGCAGTAGTGGTAGCGTTTCCCCCATTTCTCACTGGGTTTATTTCATTTAGTCCTCTTAAACAATGACAAAAGGGATCTTCATAGGCTTTTTGCTGAAGCATCAATCAAATTAAACGACATGTAGTATTGGCAGAACATTATGTTTTTTATCCTTAAAGCTAATCAATACTTTTATAGAACAATGGCTCAAATATAATGTGAAATCCACAGAGGAATATCAGCAACTCTGCAGTTCCCCTCAGCTCTAGCGTTTTAGCCGATTTCAGCTCATTGTTTTAGTTTTATGACCTGCGACTTTACTGGTTTTTGTTCACTCTCACCAGTCACCTCAACCTTGTTTCCAGCCTCAGCAGGCAGATGATTTTAACAAGAAAAGCCCAATGTATGCTAATTGTCCAACACCCAACAGCAGACACACACAGTTAGCAACTAGAACATAGTGGAGTATTCACTGTAGCTGCTGAAGAGCCAGATATTTCCCTCTGGAGTTGGTGGAAACCAAAACAAAAAGAGGTAAAAGGAGAGAGAATATTGGACTTCAATTTTGCAGGTGGCCAGAAACAATTTTAAAATGAATGCTAATGTTGCTCGCTGGCGTCTGCTGGATGTGGAAAATGGCACTTTTGTCATATCAACGTTAAAATGTCACAATATGTCAGTGTTGTGTTTACAGCTTGTTCTGCCGCCTACATGTGGCAAAAAAAAACTGTAATTGCTGTTTTTAAGTCTTCAGAAACAATTTATAGTTTTATTCTTTTCAGGCGAACTTCTTCCCTTCATTTCTTGTCCCTATACTTTTGTTTTGTAATAACACTAAGCTTTGATTGATGCTTTCAAATGATTATTTATATTTACAGACACACAGTGCTATACAGAGAGCTGATGTGAAACCACAACTTTCAGATTTTTGAAGAATAAAAACCTCATTCAAAATCACACTGACAGTTGTAATAACACAAATTAACAATAAATCCAGCCCGGCAATGTAACCTTCCTTATCGCTGAAAACACACCAGAGCAGCGGCGAAGTGCGGCCTGAGGCGAGATGCCATGCAATG
This sequence comes from Sebastes fasciatus, assembly GCF_043250625.1. Taxonomy (NCBI): domain Eukaryota; kingdom Metazoa; phylum Chordata; class Actinopteri; order Perciformes; family Sebastidae; genus Sebastes; species Sebastes fasciatus. The sequence goes on along the minus strand of NC_133812.1, from coordinate 24,810,834 downwards.
TGTGAGCTGCGGGCATTAAGATTCTGCGGCGAAGTGTGGCCAGATCAGTAAAACAAGTCCTGTGACTGCAGTGACATGTTGACCTATATTACAAAGAATCTCTACCCGCCTGAAACACATGAACACACCTCTCGGCCACAGAAAAATTGTATTATTGCGGCGAGCCACACTTGGCCGCAAATGCATTTTGGGAGATCGGATTGCAGTCGGATAGTGCCTGACCTCATGAAAGTAAAGGTTTAAATTCACCCAAAACGCATTGAGGACGGATTGTGATCCAATCGGCCAAACCACCCTGTCAGCGATGCTTTGTGACCACATTGAACACAAGTGTAAATGCAATTGCGTTTTCAATTCACATACAACAACTACGTGGGCGGAAATACGTAATGCTAGGGTAGTCCCGACTACCGATTACCATGTTTTGGGCTCAGCTCAGCGTCTCCTCTCCTTATCCCTCTGTGTGTGCACAGACGTACCTCAAAGTCACATTTGAAGGCCCTCTCTCCCCCTAAACGGCGGCGTTTGAGGCTGATGTGTCCACACATTACACACCGCCTCTCCGGCAGTGCCCGGCTGCAAGCCTGTGCGTAGTGCAGCCTCCGGAGGCTTCCTCTCAGCCCTTTCAGACGGAGCAATCAGATCTCAATCAGATCTCAATGTGGACACTGGAGACACATATTAATACCAGGTGCAAATGTAATCAGGTTAAATCATGTCTGGATACAATCTGGATACGAGATGCATTTTAATGCCAGGTGTAAAGGGAGTTTATGTCGTGCGATTCACTCTGTTTGTCTAGAAAGTAATGGAATATTTTGACAGGAATGGCCTAACACAGCTTTAAAGTTAGAGAGAAGTGGGTGGAACTCTAATGGGGACTATAGTTTATGAATACTAACAAATAAATCATAGTTCAACTTTGATAAAATCATAAAATGTTCAAAATCTAATAGCGAGTTCTGTAGAACAGAAGTTTTGAAAGTGGGAGGCGGGCCTCTCCAGGGGGGCTTCAACAGTTCCAGGGGAGGCTATTACATTATATTAGATATCAAGAGGAGATCACATAGAATAGCCTAAATGTGTGTGATTTAAAGAGTTCAGTAGTTTTGGGGGATTTTACTGTCCCACTTTCCCAGAGTCAGAAACTAATAAATGCCTCAGGACAGACCCTTTATGTATTTACTGTAGTCTGAAGTTATATAACATATATAACAGCGATATAAAGCAAGCTTGGCTCAGTTGTTGAGTGTCTATGGATTCAAATAACATAATCATGATCCCATAGGCATCCGGGCATCGAGCGAAACTGAGCAAGTCAACTAAAGGGGGGTGAGGGGGTGCCTTCTTCCAAGCTTTGTCTGAGGGGAGGCCCACAGTCTCAGATTGATAAACCCTGCTGTAGAACACACTCATTGATCGAAGAACATGGGTGGTAAGCCCCAAGATTCAATGAGAGATTACATTTACAGAAGTTACAGAAGCTGGAACAGTTGTAAGGGGCTTTCAGTGGCATCAGGACTTTCTGTACTATACAGTAAGGCAATAAATAAGCTTGAAACTTTTGATATTCCAAATAATGGAGGACGGAATGTGCCAAAATCAAAAATGAGAAAAATCAATGAATAAATTACTATAAATAAAATAATATTAAAATATATAATATTATTATTATAATAATAATACATATATATATATTACATAATAAATATATAAAATATAAATACATAATATTTCAAATAAATGTAGGCATTAATTAATTAATTGATAAATGTGACAAAAATTGATATTTCTGTTTTAATTTACTTCATTTATTTATCTTTGTATTAATTCCCCTATCTACTCTTCTATTTAATTTCCCCATTTATTTATTTCATTAAGTTTTTTATTTATTTATTTTTGCATTCATTTTAAATATATTTCTAAATGTTTTTATTCATTAATAAATTGTATGTATTTATTTATGTATTTCTTAATTTAAACTGCTTGTTGCTTCTAAAAGTTATAATCTCAAAGATTTTTATTTAAATAAATGTCTGTTGAGTCACTATCTATCATCACATATCTGTCATTTCTATTTGTGTGCAAGTACATTAAAAACAGAGTCAAATTCCTTGTATGTGCACATGTACTTGGAAAATAAATCTGATTCTGAATGAGGTAACACAATGGTGATTGAGCCTAGTGTGGATCAAGAAACACCAGACTTTGGCCCAGGAGACCGGTGTTCGTATCCCGAGTGAAACCAGAGGTCAATGTTGATTTATTTGTCACGTAACTACCGTACTTAAGTTATGCTTCTTCCGGAGTTATTTTAACCCAAACCACGATCTTTACCTAAACCTAACTAAGTAGTTTTGTTGCCTAAACCTAACCAAGTTGTTTCCTGTGAAGACGGAAGTTTATGTATGTTATGTAACGAGCGGAAAATGACACGTGTTGCTGGACATTCGTAGGAAAACACAGGAAAATGAGGACTAACTTATCGTAAACTATCATACAAAGCATTGTTTGAGGATACGTTGCTCTGGGAAGTGAGATCTAAAAACTACAATTACCGCTTATCGCCATAGGTGCCGCCAAAGAGAACAAAACGGAGATCTTCAAGATTGAAACTTTAAACAAAAAGGTTAAACATTTCACAGCCGCAGCCACTTAAGCAGCATCCTTTTTGGAGCGCCTCTTGTCTCGTGTATACGTTGGAGCAACTAGTCATCTTTGCCCCTCGTGTCAGTGACTAACTGCTGGGTGGGATGTCAGAGGGCTGCTCTTCACTTTGATGGTGACTCACTGTGGCACGGTGCCTTTGATCCTCTCCGCAGCTTTGTGAATAAAGAATACACTTTGATTGACGCTGCGCACATTATGACCGTTTGAGAGTTGGCAGGGGAGAAAAAGACACGTCTGTCATGTTGAAAAGCCCCGTCTACGCCGCTCTGGGCCAAGTTGGAGGAAAGCACTTTTGAGCTGCTTTTTTTACGTCTAAACCTATATACAAAGCCTATTATGGGAGCCTACCCTGCACAGCAGCTATCTATCCTTTGTCATGTGCAGCGTGTTTGATTTCGGCAGCGTTTGATCAACACCCACGGCTATTTAAAAGCACCGACAGCCCGAATACAGATTGAGTTAGTTGCAGTTATGTGCTGAAATGAACGTTCAGTGCTTATCACACACACACAATGTGACATGGCAAAGTAGAGTGAGGATCAGCCTTAATCAAGCATAATGGGTGATAAAGTGAGCTTAGCCACTGCTACAAAACACGGCCCTCTTCTTCGTTTCAGATCCTCCTCGGTATTCTAACCCAGTGCAACCTCATAAGCAATTACAAGCATATTATGCAGGGAAAACAAGAAAACAAGAGAATGGGAATCTAAGAGCAGCAAGCAACATACAAAACGTGTGTATTGTGTTTTGATTAAGTGAGGTGTGCACAAAATAGGTGGAAAGGACTGCCAAAAATATTGACAACAAAATGCAAAACAGGCGTGTTTAGAATTCCAACAGAGCAGCAGACTGATCCATTAGATGCAGTAGATACACTCTGTGAATAATGCATCACAGACGAGGCTAAGCCCTATAAGGGCAGCTGAGTTTGGTGCTTTTATTACGTTAAGGAAATGTGCTGAGCGCCTGAGAGATGTCACACACATTCGTCAGTGCGACTGGGGGAATCAGGCTGACATCGGTTATCGGAGACACGTCTTAACATGTATTCAGGGATTTGGGGATATAATACCAGTACGGGATGTAAGCAATCAGTGTGTGGTTACAGAGTCAGGATGTAAAAGATGGGATAAAGACGTGACCTAAGGCTGCACAATAAATCAAATAATTTATTAATCGCAATTAAGGCTTTCCATAAATAAATGAACTTGGATTGACTCCAATATTGACATTTAAAATTAGGGCTGTCAAAGTTAAGGTGATAATTAAAATAAATAATTTGTTTTAACGCCACTGATTTCTTTAATGCATTAAAGCAACTTGCAATTTTAGGTAGTAGCAGGCTCAGTTTTAAAGCTAGAGTGTAGATACTGGTATCAATGAAACTAAAAAACCTGAGGAATCCATTGGTACTAACTATGTCATACTAGCTTGTTGTAAAGGAGGCTAAATAAAGCTCCAAAAGTACGCAAAATTTTGGCGAGGAAAAGCTGGCATGGTCATTTTCATGACCTCTGACCTCAAGATATGTGAATGTAAATGGGTTCTATGGGTACCCACGAGTCTCCCCTTTACAGACATGCCCACTTTATGATAATCACATGCAGTTTGGGGCAAGTCATAGTCAAGTCAGCAAACTGGCACACTGACAGCTGTTGTTGCCCATTTGTCTGCAGTTTTGATTTGATCATATTTTTTATGCTAAATGCAGTTCCTGTTTGGGTTTCTGGACAATATTTGTCATTATTTTGTGTTGTTAATTGATTTTTGATCCCTCATTTAAATCATTATGTCCTAAAAGTTTTAAAATTAACTAATAACCAAGTCCAGAGTTCTTTTCCTCTGCATAATTTACGTACATCAGACCCACGGGACTGAACCGCCCTGCACGCTCATATGATATAGCCGGTTCTGCCGGCTTCCTGCTAGCTGTATGTGGCTGTAATAATGGATATATTGGCTGTAATTCATCACTTTTATTATCTTATAATACATCCATGGGCTGTATGCTGTAAGCCTGTACCGTGGTGGATGTATTAACGTCTCTGTTCCCAAACAACCGGCTATCGGCCAGTAGCTAGTAGCACTACTAGCATGACATAAACAGAATTTAATGTAGTTGTAGGCTATTTGAGAGAGACATTAAATATATGACAATAGAATAAAATAATTTAAGTTTTTTTTGTACGTCACTTTGTAGGCGGAGGTTTTCCTGGCATGCGGTAGTCATTTTCAGTCCAAAATGGCAGAAGCATACTGCTGCTGGCGCTGATGTTGCAATGGTACAACCAATTGTCTTTCACCTCTTATCAATATACGTTCTTTGATATTGATCCAAATAATCGTGATCGTCATTTTGACCATAATCGTGCAGCCCTTACGTTATCCTGTCAGCAACCTTTCAGGCAGGGAAAGTGTGCGTGTGTACGAGCCTTCAGACATGCACATGTGCGTCCATGTGTCTATACTGTTTCTGTGTGTAAACAGGCGTTTGTTCAGCTGAGCTGTGCTGAGCTGTACTCTGTGTACTGGGCGAATTCAAAGCAATCTGCCACCTCTCCCAAAACTAGCCGAGCGCCGACTGTAACACAAAGGACGGCGCGGAACACCTGCTGAGATGATGTAGATGGCTGGCAGCCAAGACGACATATGGGTCTCATTTCGGCCCTAATGAAGACAACCTGACATAAATATCGAACAAAACGGACCGCTCTTGAGACCTGAGCTGTCCCACCACAGTGTTGCTGACATTGACTCAAACATTTGATCATCCGTGGGGTGTCGAGGTATTAGAAAGGAGAGCGGGAAGCGCGGAGTGAAAGCAGAGTTGGGGGGGATGTAATACGATACATTTAATGCATAACAATGCGGCTTTCCCAAAAGCATAAACATCTCCGTCTTCTTTGAAGCTCACAGGTAACACAGCATACCATCCGCAGTTGCAGGATGAAATGATTTTGCTGCTGTAAACAAGCTCACAGCCCTCACAAGGTGTATGAAGTGTCAGCGCTGGAAGAAAAGCTTCTTGAAGCTTGGAAGACTTTACTATCCTTAGGCTCCGAGCCCGTGTCAGAAAAGACAAACATCAATAGCGAGAACACAGGTAATTAAGATAAGTCAGAGCTTGAAAGGAAACTGTTTTCGAGCATATTCAAAAGCAGCACCTGGAAACGGCGCCGTTTAAACAACCTATACCGCTTCTGATTTGATTTCTTTTCCACATGGTAGAGTGGATATATCCTGTGCCAAAATACTGTTCTTCCAGCTCTACTGACTGTCTTGTTCTTTGACCCAAACAGACCTCCTCCATGTTTTTTATAACAACCGGAAAAGAAACCCAAAAAAAAGTAGCAGCAATGCCACTTGCTGCCCCAACCTTTGTTCTTGTTGTGATCCGTGTGGAAGCCTGCGGCCAGTCAGGGAGGCTAACTGTTAATATAACTGCCTGACAAGGAAACTCGGGCTGTTTAGAGAGATAATGGCCTTGACCACGGACACAGTAATAGCCTTCCCTCTGCGAAGAAATGTTGCGCTGCCAGTTCACAGCCCTCCATGTTGCCTTTTTATAGTACACCATAATTAATACGCTGTAATTGAAGCATATAAGCAAAGCTGAAATGTACAGCGGGCGATACACAGAGACCTCTTGCTCTCACTGGGGGAAAAAAATCAAGCAAAGATGTGAAATGATAGTCGTCACAGCTGTCAAATCACATATCAACGCACATTATTTCCGTCTTTATTCTATTCTAATCTTCCGACACAAGTTTTGCATTATAAATGCTGGACAGAATATGCTAAACACAGCAGAGCTCTTTTTCTGTCATCATCTCACAAAAGACAAAGGCGCTCTTCTACAGTATATGACAGAAGAGGATTAATAATCATCTATTACTGCCAAAGTTCATCAGCTTCCTGTTTCGTAGGGCGCGCATGTAGCGCCGAATCACGCCGGTGACATCTCGGGAGCCATGTTTCGCAGCTGGAGTCATAACTCCTGGGAGGTTCAAACCATCCAATTTAGCACTCTCATATTATCGCGCCGGCTGTAATCCGTTCATTAGGGAAACAATCTTAAAGTAATTTTTTGATAATTAATGGCATTTAAATGATGATGTGATGTTCCGTATATGTGGGAGCAGCCTTCCTTATAGCATGTTAATGATCCACAGCATTCTGCTAATCAGTCAATTAATCACCATCCTATGAATTTAATCTCTTACTTAGGCAATGTTCTACATAATGGGTTTTAAACATTCAAATTCATGCTCGGATTACAAATGAGGCTCGTTCTGGTGTCATGCTCTTCTTAAGCTGGGCCTGACAGACTTTGATTTTAGATGTTATTAGATGTATCGTGTCATTTTTCTTCTTCAGCACACAAGGTTATGTCGCAGTGACACAGCACAATGCATCAATTGAAATTTCGACAAGGATCTATTAAAGCTCTATGGTTGTTTTTCCTGTATATCCTTTATGGGTGTGCATAGAGTTCACGTTCTTCAAGGGGGGTATTTTATGATGAGAAATAACCTCTCCACAATCTCTGGGTCTCATTGAAAAACCTCAAACGCCCAGTTTGCTTTGGTGATTTCCCACAGACAGCACAGCTGAAAACCAACTCATGTTTATTTATCGCATACTTAAATCTCTCATATCGAGAGCTCAGTTAGTCAAAAAAAGGGGGAGTGAAATAGAAGCCTTTGATTTAGAAAAGTAAACACAGTGGTGGAACAATTTGTAATGCATTTCTGAATTGGCTTTTGAAAATGAATCCGATCAATATCACTAAAAGGTTAGCAATTGTTTTTCTAAGCTGATCTGTAAATGGCAAGAGCGCAAGTTTAAGCTTTGGCCTTCAGCTTCTGTTAGAAATACTGTTGACGACACATTTAATTAAGGTCGTAGCATTTCGTATTTTATTGATTTTGAAGGAATAGTTTAACATTTTGGGAAATATGCCATATTTCCATATATCTTTGGACAGAGCCAGGCTAGATGTTTTCCCCTTGTTTCCAGCCAATGCTGAAGTGCATTAATCTTGCATTCTTTCTAATAGCCAGCAGGGGGCGACTCCTCTGGTTGCAAAAAGAAGTCTGATTGTATAGAAGTCTATGAGAGAATGAGCCTACTTCTCACTTGATTTGTTAACTCAGTAAACATTGTAAACATGAGTTTATGGTCTCAATCACTAGTTTCAAGTCTTCTTCAATACAGCATGATGTTCATTTAGTGAATTATGGTCCCATTTAGAGTCAAATAGACCATAAAGCAGGGGATGCTTTAGGGCGTGGCTACCTTGTGATTGACAGGTCGATACCACATTGACATTTACAACTGCTTGATGGCTTATTAGAGTGAAACCGATGAGCATCAATGGATTATTAACATTTAGAACTGCCTTATTACCAAATAGAAAGGATAAATACCCCCTGATAATCATTATCTTATACCTTTATTAGATAGCGATAGAAAAGAGACGAGGGAGAGGGAGAGAGATAAGAAATAACATGAATCAACTGACCAGAGCCAGAATCAAAACAGGTATGTTGTAGTTGATAGCGCTGGGGAGCTCCCTGTTGCTTTGACTTTGACCTTCTTTAAGTCTGTCTCCTATCTTTATGGAAAAGCAATGCTGGAGCACCTCTTTTAAGATCAATATTTAATGTTTATACACACTGAAGGCTTTTGAAATTGTCAGTTTTTTTATCACATTGAGATATGGTGAGAAATACTGAACTAATCTGTGGCAAACCAACAGGTCAGGGTTAACCTGTTCTTTGCTTTGCAGAGCGTTAGAGTAAACATTATCAATATCTGGGTCTGTATGCCATCTAAAACTACCCTCAATGCACTTTTTGTGAGAATGGTGGAATATTTTGGGCGCATACTATAGAGACGAGGGCTGTACCGAATAGTTCGAAGCTTCATTCACGTTTAGGGCTGCACAATATATTGGGTTTTTTTGCGAAAGATATGACATTGCACTTGTTTGTTCAATAAAAGAATATTGGAAATAATTTCTTCTCACTTTTTTAATTCAACAAGCAATTTATTGTATTTTAACAGAATACTGAAAGCAGCAGAAAGGCAGAACTGAGTACACTTTAATATCTGTTTATCTATCACAAGTAATATCGTTTTTACAATATTCAACAATGTTATTTCATACTTTCCTCATATCCTGCAGCCCTAATAATGTTGATATTCAAATTCTAAATCAACATTCAAATGCTGGACAGCATTTCTCCTTTTTTCTGCATGTCTATTATTCTGTTTAAACCTGGTATTTCTGCATTTTCTGCAGATAAAGATCAGGCTACACTAATGTTATTAGTATCATACTGTTTGTAGAATTAGATCTCAGTGGTGGCTGCCTAGGATTGTTACCGGCTCGTGTGATCAAAACACTTCCAATAACTCCAGAGCGTTGTAAAGTCCAAAAGACAGAACTTATTGAAAAAAGATAGATGTTATCATTTCCAAAAATGTTTTTATCTCACAAAATAATCTCAAACTATATTTGTTGGCGTTTAGCCTTTCAAAAACAACATTTTCACTGGAGTCAAAAAATTGCCTTCCCGCTTGCTGCACACAAAGGGAAGCACGCACTTGTAGCAGCAATCTAAAAGCACCATAAATTACATTTATATAACCACAATAACAATTTTATTTAGGGTAATAATCAAGCTTCACTTGAAAACCTCAATAGAAACTTTGAATGTCAAAAAAATTACGGTACAGCCCTAAGAGACAGAAGTTTCATGGTCACTTGCTTTTGCCAAACAAGTTTGGTTATTAGAGTCATATCTTGATTTGAAAGGTACCTGAGCTGACAGAAACACTACTGTGATTTATTTGTGTTCTGCCTCAACGATCCAGTGACAGGAGGAGCAGACGAACAGATAAATTCTAATTTCTCCTGAAGCTCACCAAACACAAACCGAGGGAGACGTTTCTGCTCAATTAACACATCTCACTTTCTTTTACTCAGCCTTGTTCACTCGCTATGCTAATATATCAGACACGCTGTGTTATTTATGGACGAGGCCAGTGCACAAGGTGGGCTCCTGCTGGCGAGTTAAGCGCTCGGCATCTGTACAGTTTCTTTTTTAGAAAGAGCTGTAAACGTCCGACTGGACTGTTGATGAGAGGCCCTCCCCGACCCAACCCGTCACACGCTTCAACACACACATCAGCTGGAATATTAAGCAGGTCAAAAAAGAAACACCTTGAAACACCATCCAACAAAAATAGACTGTAAATGGAGAGTGTAAATGGTACTTGAACTGAAGGTAAAATAAAAAGGCGAGAAGTGTTATTATCAATATGCAGTTTGACACGTTTTAGACACTGAGCACGCACGAAGGAGACAGTTGAAATGGGGGTTTGTTTTCTGTGTGATGAATTCTGACACTCCATGAAAAACACTAATCCTCCAGTAAAAATTATACTGCAATCATAATGTCATTCAGTTTAGATAATACAGTAGGGCTGTGTATTGGCGATACAATACATATAATTTATACAGGGGTAATGATTCAATATATTCTGATATATTGCAATTTGTTTCAATCTTATAGCATAAAGACACACCACTACATGCATAAAATCTGGGTACAAAAAGTCTATCTGAAACGACCACTATGGGGACTAACATCATTACACATGAATACAGTTGGGCTCATTGGATCCACAAGAGTCTCAGCTTTCCAGTCATACCCAATTCATGCAATTCCAAATCTGTTTAGGGACCTCTGTGTGAAGAAATATTCAAATACACCATTTTAGAATAGGTGAAAATAACACTTTTGTACTGCATGCAAACAACTGCATGGTTTTTGCCAAGGGGAGACTCGTGACTACCCATATTGAACCCATTGTCATTCACGTATGTTGAGGTCAGAGGTCAAGGTACCCTTTTGAAAATGGCCATGCCAGCTTTTCCTCAACAAAATAATATAGCATAAATTTGGAGCGTTGTTTAGCATCCTTCGCGACATGCAAGTATCACGTGGTTTCCTTAGGTTATCTAGTTTCATTTGATGCCAGTACCTTCACTCTAGCTTTAAAAGTGAGCCCGCTACAACCTCCAAAAGACAGAATAGCGGCCATGTCCGTCGCCGTTTTTAAGAGGTTAATTACATATCAATGCAGTTTTTTGGAGACACAGTATCGCAAAAGATAATATTGCAATACTCATCTTTTGATATTTTCTTACATCCCTAAACTACGGTACACCAGACTGACTCAAAACGTGCAGGAAATGAACTCTTTGCCATTGTTTTTCCCATTTACCTCCTCCTAAGAAGAAAATGTAGTGCCTACTAATGGAGAAAAAAGAAAGCTACTATATGAGACTTTCAAATTGGTTTCTAGAAATTCTGGTAATAAATCCTCTATTAAATCAACTCCCAAAATTAAACTACCGGGTATTATGCCCCCAAATATGCTGACTATAATAACATTACCATCGAAGCATATTAAGCTATGCATCCAGATGTCTTGTGACACATCACAGACAATAGAGAGGTAATGACATCCTGAAGCGATCTCACTGTAACATGTGCAAAATGATCTACGCTATCAATAGTAAAACAGGCCTTATTTGACAAGCTGACACATTGCTTGGCTCCTCATATGTGGAGAGCCGTTGGCAATGAAAACTGTGTTATATGGCCCAGTAGTGCTGACAGGTTTCTTTCTCCTTCTCTTCTGCCCTCCCCCTCTTCTCTCTTCCAGGCTGTGGAGAGGCTGGCACGTGGCAAGAGGCGGGGGGGAAGGATGGATCTTCAGCCCGGTGTAAGAGCCTCCCCCCAGGGAAGCCGGCGTCGGACGCAAGGCCTCATGGGCCGTTGACCTGCTGTCTCTGTGATTTATGGCGGCTGGGGGCCTCTGGCCACTGCAGACTCCTCTCCTCTCTCTCCTCCGTTTCCCTTCACACACACTGCAGGATTGCAAGGAGCCACACACACTGCACCACCGTCTGCAGGAGTATCCAAAGAGGAATTCCTCGCGCATGCTGAGCTGCGGCACGGGCACGCATACAACTCCTGCTTCCTACACGGCATCATACAAAAATAAACACCTCCATAAACATTGGTTCACTGCAGCACCGTGTCCCGCAATCCCATCACATGTTCAATAGACGGAGCCTGCTCTCACAGTATCCTCCGTTTGACTGTGTGTGGATTACTATCAGTCATGGTGTGTCAGCTGTAAAGCCGTTGGTTGTAGCTGCTGCTCAGGGGCAGAGGCGGATCAATGGAAGTGCGTTGAGTAACGAGGTGATGTTCCTGTTTTCACATGGTCTGAGAGCAATCAGCAGCCTCCACGCACTGCTCTGCTTCTACATTGCAATAACCGTCCTCCTCTACGGACTATTAATGCAGTGACTTATAGTATTATTCTAATATTAGACACACTAGCTGGACATTTGCTCCTGTGCACGCCACAGCTGTCAGAGCACCTTAAATACTATTTTTCTCTCTCCGACCGTAAAGGTTTGGAGTGGACACAGTGCCGTGTTTACCTTCTGGACTATTTTTTGCTTCTGAAAGCTGGGGACTGAGAGTGAGAGCCTGCAGGTGCCCTCGCCATGGTGTTGCCGCCCCCAGACAAACGTCACGTGTGCCTGACCACCATCGTCATCATGACCAGCATGGCCTTCATGGACGCCTACCTGGTGGAGCAGAACCAGGGTCCCAGGAAGATTGGGGTGTGTATTATAGTGCTGGTGGGGGACGTTTGCTTCCTCATAGTGCTGCGATACGTGGCGGTGTGGGTCGGTGCCGAGGTGCGCACCGCCCGGCGAGGATACGCCATGATCCTCTGGTTTCTGTACATCTTTGTCCTGGAGATAAAACTCTACTTTGTCTTCCAGAATTGCAAGGCAGACAAAAAGAGTTTGGAGACGGTGGCCCGGAAGGCTTTGACGTTATTATTATCCGTCTGTGTGCCGGGTTTGTACTTGGTTCTAGTGGCTCTGGATAGTATGGAATATGTGAGAACTTTCCGGAAGAAGGAGGACATGAGGAGTCGTCTATTCTGGGTGGCTCTGGACCTGCTGGACCTGCTGGATATCCAAGCCAACCTGTGGGAGCCCCAGCGGACAGGCCTGCCCATCTGGGCCGAGGGCCTGATGTTCTTCTACTGCTACATCCTGCTGCTCATCCTGCCCTGCGTGTCGCTCAGCGAAATCAGCATGCAGGGCGAGCACATGTCGCCCCAGAAGATGATGCTGTACCCGGTTCTGAGCCTGGTCACCATAAACGTGGTCACCATCCTCATACGAGGCGTGAACATGGTTCTGTTTCAGGACAGCCGCGTTTCCACCATCTTTGTCGGAAAGAACGTGGTGGCCATCGCCACGAAGGCGTCCACTTTCCTGGAGTACCGCAGACAGGTGAAGGAGTTCCCCCACCCGCAGAACGCCATGGCACTGGAGCTGCAGCAGAACAGCCACACGCAGCCGCTGCCCAACGCCACCAGTTTGCCACATGAACCTTCGCCGGCGCAGGACGTCATCGACACATGACCGCCAGCGACGGACTGAGCACCATTAGAAACTGACTGCTTTTTATGAAAGCTCCGGGAGTGGAGGTAGATAGAGAAATCAGCTGCATGACAGGATAATATTCTGCTCTTGTCAAGCCCACACGAACTGCTGTGAAACCATAAAAGAGATTTTCAGCATCACCTGCCTGTCAGAACATATTGTAAACCTACACTTGACTCTGAGTGCAGCGTGCAGACTTTGAAATCAAAGGTTTTTATCGTGCTATTGTGTTTTTAATTGTTTCAAATGTTTTAAAAGTTCAAACTTTTATTAGAGACAATCTCCACAACGCGCAGCCCAGTGACATTATGTTGTGTAAAATGGACAGTTGGTCCCCGCTCGGTGAGTATCTTGTGTTTTTTAAAGGTCACTTTTTCAACAGTGCATTTGTGGCATTTCCTGTGAAATCCAGCACCAAAGGACGTACCACTCAGCGTGAAGCACTGACAGGAGAGGAGGAGAGGAGGAGCGGAGAGCGACAAGGGTCAGTCATGGGGGGCTATCTGTGCTGTGCTAGAGCAAGGTTGGTGGCAGACGAATGCTTTTCCTTCTGTTTGGTTCTGCTGAGAAATGAGCTCTGTGGAAGCTGCTGCCTCGGTCAGTGTGACGCTTTACGACCAAAGGTCTGATTAAAGCACCGGAGCTCAGCACTATACCATCCACTGCAGGCATCCAAGCGTGTGTTTTACTGTGTGTGTGTGCGTGTGTCTATGTGCACGCACACTAGTCTGTAGAGTATGTGTGCCTGCAAGCGTATACGTGATCACCACAGGAGGTTTGGGTTACTTCAAATTGTTTTGGAACAGATGTGAGTGGTTGATGTGTGTGATGAATTGCAAATGAGACAAAATATGTAGTGATGTCAGAAAAAAAAAAAACTAATACGATGGGGGTAAGATGCTTTTTGTTTCCTGTACTGTACATTCCTCGAAAACTAGCTGAAGCCTTGAAGTCACAGAACACAGAGTCCAGAGAGCGCCTCACTGAAGAATTGACAAAAGATAAAGCATAAATACTAAAACATACAAACAGAAAATACTTTTTTTCTGATGTTCTTCAGTTTATTATTATTATTATTATGATTATTATTATTATTATTATTATGTATATTCTTTACTTGTTGGAGGCCAATGATGTTTTAATAAAAGTATGAATAAAAGAATAACAATGAGAGCATGGTTTATTTTTCCAAATAGATCATTATGATTAAATATATATTAGCTTTAGCTAAATTAAAGGTTCACATTACGATATGCAGAGCATCAATAAATCATCAAACAAATATTTGCAATGTAAAGATATGGAGGAGTAATGTCTACCTGAGCAGAGAATGAAGCCACTATGAAACCAGTGATGTGACTGGCTGAGAGTAATGATCACCACACCTGCTGATCTATATTCACCCAGCCGTTTTGCACATTGCGCTGCTGCAGATATGAACCAAATTAGAAGGTGTGCATGGAGACGCCCACACATGTAAGCCTACAAAACCTACCACCTTGCGCTTTGCATTTATTATTAAAATTTCAACTGAATATTAAACTGAGGGTGCAATACATGCTTGTGCACCCTCGTAGAACCGGAACTGTCACTTTCTCTTCCTCAGGACACAGTCACATATGCGCCCGAGGCGATATTGGTCTAAAAAACACAACGCGATGTGAAGATTCACATTGATCTGCCACATGTTCAAGTCCTACCTAGCACAAAAAAACAGATTGTGTTCGGGTAACAAAGTAACGCAGCATTACTTGGAATAACTGTAATATAATTACTGTTTTGGAAATTGTAATCCCTTACAGTACTCGTTACTGGGGAGGGTAATAAAATTACAGTAATATTACTGAGTTACTGCCCAACACTGGTGTGGAGGCACTAAATATGCTTTGAGTTTCGAATTTAGCACCTTTAAAGCGTATTTGGTGCTCTTGTTGTACTTGAAAGGAGCAGCTACATAACAGGAAAAGCCACACTTGGCACATAAATATTTAGGCTGAGCAGCCTCCTCTTGGCATTAATATTCTCCTCCTCAGGCTACCACGTTTGGGGAAAGAAGCACTGAATTTATCTTTGAAATGTGATAAAAATGTATGAAAACTTTTCTCAAATTGTTTCCTCACAGTTCTCTTTATCACCTTTTCATTTGCTTTTTTTGTTCCGTTAACACGAATCTTCTCTGCACCGACCCGTTATCAGTTATCAAATAGAACTTTTACAGCTGGTGAATTGCCTCCATATCTCCATAGAGGATTTTATTAACTGACCGTAACTGACTAAGTGTTTGTGGAGGGAGATGGAGAGGTCAGCCACATGAGAACAGTCTCTTAATTGTCGTCAGGTTAACTAAGGTTAACTCAGCTCACAGAGACACACTCCATTAGCGATAACGGTCCCCTGCACAGCGACAAAGAGACTGGATGAGTAAGGGTTTTTTTTCCCTTTTTAAGCATAATGTAGGACATTTATAAAAAAGATTATTCTGATTTCATTCAAGGCTCTCAAAATAGTTCTAAGCTGTTTATTTGAACCACTGGAGCTAAACCAGAACGACTGGACTGCAAAAACTAGAACAAAAGTTATTATAATTTACAAAGGTAAGCTATTATTAATCTCTCTCGTCTCCTCGTTTTGCAGGGGTAAAACTACATTACAGAGGAATGACGTAATTAGGTTTGCTCAGTCTCCTGCCAAATATCCTCTGCAAAGCAAAGACAGCTATTGCAACAGCTTAATTATATATTTAGCTATATTCAGGTAAAATTGTGCTTGGTTGGCAAATTGCTACAAGACCCAAGTTACAGTATATCTGCTTGCTCACAAACTAGGAAGTTTTTTTGCAAAATATGCAAAATACACAGAGAGAATAACTCCTTGTTTACGAAGTTACAACTAAGTATGCACAATGAAGTGGTGCTTTCATTCCTCACGCCCACCATATTGTTGCTTCAAGCTCATCAAACAAGCGATCGTTTAACTGGTGTGGCAGCATCGGGATCCGTGTGGGGGGCTTACAGTATCTGTACAAACTGCCAGTCTCTTCTCTTGGAATATCTATTGTAGAGAGATATTGATCGTTCTTGCTGCTGGAGTATTAAGTATTTCTGAAGCATATCTCTCCGGACACATCCAGTTCATTCTGGTTGTCTGTTTTCAGTCCAGCTCCTGTCTTACAGTAACTCTGCACCATGACGCCTAATGACTGACATATGAAACACAAAAATATGAAGTTACTTTGACAGAGAAGCTTTGATTCTATTTGCAGGGGATTTCCTACTGTTGAATTTTTCATGGCTTTGGGAAGTTGTTTATATGGCGTGTTGTATATGTTATACCTCATCTATATTTTATTTTACTTTATTTATTCATTAGTACATTGGCTGCCATTACTGTTAAGTAAAAAATTGAAAGTGACATCACAACATAATAAAAAAGATTACGATTTAGAGCATTAATTCCTGATAATTCCTGAATTCTGGTTATTCTGGATCATATCAGTTCATAGTTTTGGCCATGATTCTTATCAGATATATAAGATTGTACTCACCAAGTGAATTGCTGAGATCTGGAAACATGGCCACATCACTAAAAAGAGATCAGAGCAAAAAACAAGTAGTCAGACAATCATACAGGTTTCAAACCAATTCACAGACAAAAGCCACAGACAAGCTTATTTGGAAGAGAAAACAAGGATGAGCAGTAAAATGATTATGTGTTGCCAGAAGTGAAACAATGAGCAGAGTACTGACATTATTTCTAAGCTTGTACTGCCCTGAGTTTGTGCCAGGTTTTGAGGCAAAAGTTCAACTTAATTAAACTTTTACCTCAAATGCGCTGACCTGCGTGTCCTGTGAAATTCATTTATGGAAGTTATGACAGTAATCATTTTACTGTAGAGAAGAATTGAACATTAACAGTAATTTAACTCAACTCTCTGATCTTACAAAGGTTGGGGATACCAAACCTGACCCTGTTAGGTGGTTTGTTACACAGAACCATCTGAGAAGCCGTCATTGGAAACTCTTTGGAAAAGGGCAGGCACTTTCAAAAAATACTTGGCAGGTGATTGGATGAACCATCTGTCAAATAACACTCTCCAGTTCTGGGCATCAACACTAACCTTTTCAGTAGCTGCCATTGTTGTTTAAAGCGAACAGTCGCCTCTCCCTGTCACCTAACACACACCAAGGCCACGGCCGTAGCTCCAGTATCTCCTCACAGGACACTGTTTGGTCCGTCGTCTGGCGAGCCGGACACAAACGCATCACTTGAAGCCTGACGAGATGGATTTTCGTTCAACATTTGATCCCGCGATTCTCATGACATTGTGGGAATCCAGCTGCCGTGCAAGGCTAGGGGATACCTGAAAAAAAATGTAATATTATGATTGTTTACATTCTGCTGTAGTCTGTAGCATGCTAAAGCAGCTTTATAGGATTATGTGCTGCACTTCATTCTATATATCTCATGCAAACTATTGCCCTGTTGCACATTTAATGTGAAACCAGCATTGCCCAAAACCAAACAGCCCATTGAAGTAAACATCCATCACAGTTTACAGACCACTGGTTCAACCTTGACCAACCATATTAACCTCAGCACAGGTGCATGGTTTTCCTGTGCAATGAGGGATTATTTCTGACATTTTGGTTGCACTCCCTTTTCAGTTTTACCTCTAAATAAAGTGGTTCAGATACAACAGGTTTGATCATCTGAAGGTCTATGTTTTCTTTTGTTGTAGAAATGTTACCAGATACCAGGAATTATTTAAGTGATTATTTGTTATAACCGAGAGAAGCAATGGACGAAACTACAAAATAAGATCGGTCAGACTCAAACCGAGGACACCGCTGTTGCATCATTACATAATATGCTAATATAATATAAGCAAAAGGGTGCAATCAGTTCCGGTTAATGTCTTTTCATTGTGCTTAACTTCGCTGTTTTCATATTAATAAACATTGATATTGCATTACACTGTTTACTGTCAATCATCCGTCATCCATGCAGGAAGAGATATTATCAACTCTACCCCAATAAATAATCCCTCAAATTCTTGTCACCTTGGCTTGCACACCTTATTGTCATACGCAGGTCTCTATATTTAGAGCAGCCTTGTTAGCGAGGACAGCAAGTTAATCTCGTTTTGACACTGTGCAACATAAACACGTGAAAAAAAATCTAATTACACACCTCGTGCACCACAAAGTGATTTGTTAAATGTAAACAGGCTATAAGTCTAAATGTTGAAATGACAGCGGTATTATCTTTTAACGGTCACAGAGCTAAAGATGCTGCATTGTGAGGTGACAAAAATGTCATGAGATTGTGGAGCCTAAGTGGGCAGGTGATGGCCTGGTTGGCTCCCTGCTGCAACTGGCATTATTAAATCTCTCTTATGCCGTCTAAACAGTAGACTCAGCAAAAATGTTTCTTCAGAGAATGGAAATGGAGATCCAGCATTTAATTAAAATGTCTCCCAGTATGAATAAGAGCCACAGAACCAGTCCGTGGTACTATTTAGAACCTTTATGTCTGTGACCAAATCTTTACTGTGGTCCGGATCACAGCTCATTGTCAGGCTTGTAGCATAACGCCGCTATTGTTTGAATAAATCTTGTCAGCGCAAGTGGTTGGAGGGGAGAAAGTAAATGGCAAACTTGGGAAATAGAATAAATTACCTGTGGCTGCTTCTGCAACAGATCACCTTTTATCCGAGACCCTCTGAGCGAGGGATTCATCCATAAATCACCAGGCAATGCACATCAGGAATGTAATTGTGCTCTCTCCATATGTAATAACTCGGTAAAGGCTTTCTCTCTCTCTGCCTCTGATTTACTGTGCATCCATGACTTCCTGTAGCACTTAGTCTCAGCTAAATTAAATCAGAAACAATCAGAAGAGGGTGCCGTCTCCAGTATTACAGACTCTCTCTTGACCACATTTGGATTTGCTGACTTGACCATTCAGCTGCTTCATCGGTTTCTTTCTAAATGTCTCTGTTTTCACGCCATAATCAGTTTATTAGCTACACACGCCTTCAGCTGTACTACCCACTGTGCACAGTCATCTATATGGAAATCAGTCTTCTATCATAAATCTGCAACACATTTATTGTCCATTGGATGCTTGATCAACAAACAATAACCTTCTTGCCAAAAGTTAGTGAGACAAAAGAGTGTTTTGGATGATGACATTTCTGCAGCCAGATATATTTGCATATTCACAGCTCACCATGACAATTAGTGGAGTTTTTACTCCGGAGACCGGGGATTTTTCAAAGTCTGATACTGTGGGTCAAGAAGACCCAACATCAAACAGGAAGTATAATGATGCCATTAGAGTCAGTGAGTTAGCTGGCAACAACTTGAGCAGTATAATTTGTTTACATTTGGTCGAATAGGCGTCATTAAAAGTATGCCGAATTAGTTATTAGCACTTTCTGATTGCAATGTTCCATGCATGTACGGACAACTATCACTGGATTAGTTTGACACTGAAGAAAACTTAAAAACGTCATGATTCTCAGGCTACTATAGGAGCGTCTTTTTATGATTTCCAAGCAGGTTTATAGACCTTTATAATTACATTTTCTGTGTGTAACACTACTAGTCATGTATCTTTCTTACTTTAAAGGTCCCATATTGTAACAAATTCTATTTCCATGTCTTTTATATTATAAAGCAGGTTTAAGTGATGTATAAATACTGTGAAAGTATCAAAACACTCAATCCATGGAGAAATACACACAGCCCGTATTCAGAAACTGTGCGTTTGAAACAAGCTGTTAGGACTTCTGTCCATTTGTGATGTCACAAATATACAATATTTATACCATTACACAGTTTTAAATGTAAACATTCTAAATGTGTCCCAGTTTATTTCCTGTTGCAGTGGATGTGAATGACATCAGCTGACAGGAAGTAAACATGGACCCAAACTGTTGCCTAGCAACGCAATTCCGTTGCCATTCCATTGAAATGCGCTAAAACGGAGCGTTTCAGACAGAGGGTGAATACAGGTATATTCAGACAGACAGTATGAGAAAAATGAAGTGTTTTTTTTAACATTAAAGCATGTAAACATGTTCTAGAAGAAACCCCAAATAAAAGTATGAACCTGGAAATGAGCATGATATGTCCCCTTTAAAGTAAAAGTTGAAGCAAACTAGTTCACACATACATGAAATAAATAAATAAAATGTGTAAGAGATGTAACAGTGAAAGAAAAACTCAAGAAAAAAGTAGAAAAACAACAAAAATTTGAAAATATAATTAAATAAATACTGATTGTTTGCCACACAGAAATACTCCAATGGTCACCACAAAAAATCGAAATGCTATCAACAATTTTAATGTCGAGAAAGAAAAAAATAAAGAAAAAAAACACACACACAAATACTGAAAATAGTAATGATTTAATATTTAAATATTCTCCAACTTTGACAAAATGAAATTCACTAATAGAGGAGGAAGCATCACATTTTAATCAAAATCAGAATCCGGTTTATTGCCAAGTAGTTTTCACATGCAGGGAATGTGCTCTGGTGTGTTGGTGCATAACATAATAAGATAAAATTTAAATAAAAATAAAAGTAAGCACAAAAAAATCCAGACACAGAAATATGGAATTGAAGAAAATTACAATAAAAATACAAAAAGATACTATAAAAATATGTACAGTATATCTGACTTCAAACAAAAGCTGGATAGAGGAAAAATACAATGAAAATATTAAAAAACAAACACTATAAAATATGTACAATATCTGGATTAAAAATGAAAGAGCTGTGCAGTTTTTAGAAGTATTAGTGGTAGTAATTATGGATAACAATACACTGAATTATGACCAGAAAACCAAGCAATGTATCCGAGTCAGTTTTTACTGTTTTAATTTAAAATTAGATTTAGTAGTGAATCTATATTTCAGGCTACAATAAATGCAAACCTTGGACTGTGTCCAACACTAATGTGTTCTTGTAATGATGGATGTCTGTGGATTAGCCTAACAAAAGCCCACAGTGCTTATTGATCTATGGTACACTACACCATAACTATAACCTTGATTTAAGGGCCCGGTGCATGACTCACCATTAGTTGATTTTTTTCCAGATGGTCTTATCAAAACTATCAGTCTCCATTGCACACTGTTGCCTTCAACAGGGCCGACTGCTTAATATTCATACATACATAGATAAGAAGGTATTGTGTTGCCTTCATGAACTGTACAGCGTGTGCAGAATGGATTAATCACTGAGCCACAATGCACGAGGGAACAGAGTGTGGGGGCTGCCATAAACAGATAAGCATAAATGAAAGCTGAGCGTGCATCGTGGTAGAAAGTCCTGCTGTTAGTTGAGAAAACAGCTGACTGTCCTCTGAGTTTATGACTTGATTTCTGTGCTATTTTTAAAAGTGTCTTCATCACCATGGCTGCTAAAAAAAAAGATTCCTAAAGCAGCGGGCGACCAGGGGTTACAGCTCTGATAATGTCACTGTCCTCATCATTATTCACGTTATTTTAATTCTAATCTAGTTATAAAGTTTGCAGAGGGTTTAAATACCAGGGAAAGGTCACATGGTGGTAATGGAGTACAATAGCAATGTACCATTTAGGATTGTGGACTGTAAAGCTTACAGACTTTAAATAGACTCAGCCGGTGTTTTTTTGACTGCTGATCTAAAAAGACAGGTGAGACACAGATTCACAAAGTGTACCTGGGTGTCGATGCTATGAAATTCAATAAAAAGAAGCAACATGACAAGACCAGCGTTGAGAGTAAAGATCACAAAATTGCTTTTAAAATGTTGTTTATATGCTGTGTTGAAATGTTTCACTTTGAATGCTGTACGATACTTTGAAAAGCATCATGAACTAAAGGTTTAGTTCACAACAATCTCAAAAGAAAAACTGATTTCTCTTCAGCCTCTATAGTTGTAGGTTCTCTTATAGAGGAACTACCTGATTCAAAATCACATTGACATTTGTAACAAACTACTAAAAATCCAGCCCCACAACATACCAGAGGTTGGACCAAGTCTCAAGTCCCAAGTCAAGACTGACAAATCCCGAGTCCAGCCCCAAGTCAAGACTGACAAATCCCGAGTCCAGCCCCAAGTCAAGACTGACAAGTCCCAAATGAAGTCCCAAGTCAAGCCTCAAGTCAAGACTGACAAGTCCCAAGTGAAGTCCTAAACTTTGAGTTTTGAGTTCTAAACAAGTCGTAATGCACTCTTCGCCAACTGTAATGCCATTTGCTTCTCAGTCTGTAATTTTTGACCTGCACGTTTTGCATACTGCAGTTTGTTATTTGTTGACCACAGCATAGTTTTTGTACGTGAACAAAATTATGTTTAGCAGAATTTTTTCCAACTGGCACTCAGTAATGTAACGCTCTTCACGGTTCTCTCCTGCAAATTGCTATCGGATTGGTTCAAACAAAGTGGATCTAGGGAAATAAGTGTCGACTTGCTGGGAATGAATAGCGTTAATGTTTGTTGTTTCAGGAAATGAACACACTTTCTATCTAAATAAATTCTGAATAAAACAATCTGAACGGGCAAAATCACTGTTTGGTTGAACTGACCACCACCCAGTGACATTTGCAATCTGTGATAAGATCTGTGACAAGAAGACATTGCTTTGTTTTTAAAGGAGCTACAAGCCAAAAAGCATTGAGAACCACTGCTTTAATAAACATTGTCTACGTTCCAAATCGCATGCTTTTTCTTTTTACTTTTAGTACGTACTGCAGCTGCCCTTACAAAGTACGTACTGTTGCGTGCAGTACGCATACAAATGGGACATACTACTTAGTCATAACATTGTGTCTTGAACTTTGACCCTCTTGCTCATATTGGATTGTGGGTCAGGATAGCCAGAAAAGCATGCTGGCTTGTATACTGCAAAATGCAACCGGATGTATTAGGACATCCTGGTACTTTTGGCATACTGCATTAGTATGCACATAGTAAATAGTATGGCAGTATGAGTATTGGAACGCACAGACCATTTCCAACAAGCCCCAGACCTTGGAGGGTGCAGTGCATGTCACCAGCTCGACAGACTGAGGCCAAAAAGGGAGATAGAACACATTTCTTCAGACGAGAGATTAGAGCTATTCTGGAAAATCCAAATTACTTTCTGTCAACAGTTTTTATCAGGACAGTTTTTTTTAGTAAAAAGTCGTTCAAGTGAAAACTATTCACAGCGAGGTCTGTGGATTATCTCGAGTAACCGGGACATTGTTTCTGGGATGAGATGTTGCTGTTAAATTTTTCCAATGTGTTTTTTTTTTTTCACAACAAAATTCAATTTACTTCTGTTGAGTGTGGGAGGCAGAAAATATATGAGATGATATCTCAAAACTATCCACGTGGATAAATAGCCCACCACTAGAGGTAGATTTGTTTTGTCATTTGAACTAACTTTTAAATAAAAAAAAGCACAGTCAGAGTTCACTAACTAATGCTATTATACACTACAGAGACAGCAAAACAACACAGCAGTTAAAGAAAACAGGGGCGACCCACAACACCTTGTGTTCAGCAGCACAGGATGCCCTTATGAGGAACTGCAGCAAGCAGCAGCAACCCAGTTTGTTCACCATCCATCACTGCAGCAGCAATTTACCCAAACAGCAGAGTGGAGTCAAAAAAAATACTGGCAAGGCACAAACAAGGAAAGAAAATGTCCCCAAACTGTAACAGCGGGGGCGGTGGGTGAACAGATAAACAACTTTCCAAAGCAGGATTACGGTGCTGCTGTATATGTGGAGGCCAGGATGCGTGGGACTTGTCTCTCTAAATGTGGCACAACAAATGGTGGAGGGGAGCTAAGCCGGCGTTCACGGGAGACGCGCAGTATAGCTGCCCAAACGGGCTTGTTAGGGGGGCAGAAAGAGGGAACTCATCAGTGCACAAGATCACGGCTGACAGAGGAGCTTGTTAGCTGCGGCACTGTAGCCAAGAGGGTGGCTCATTAGGGGGAAAGCACCAGTAGCATGCACGGGCCACATTGGTCTCACCAGATGGTTCCCTGTCTGCTGGCTGATGGAGAATATGGACATCCGTCATTAACAGATCATGTGCAGTATGTTTTTATGTGCAAGGGGAATCATATAGAAAGCATTCAAGTCATGGTTTGACTTTGTCACAGTTTGATATTTGAAACTTTATCACAAAACTGCCAGAGTCTTATTCACTTGTGTAAAGGAGCTCCATTTTAGCTGCAACAATCTGTGACACTGTGAATCCTGTTGCAACATTGCCCCCTACTGGTGCTTTAATAAAAATAAAATCCAGATTGATGCAGGCAAGATGCAATCAAAACATGAATTTTTCCCCATCACTCGCCTCTCAACGGACTCTTCACATGTTGCCAGCCTGTCACCATAAATAACAAATTGTTTGCAATCACCGTGTCTTGGCTAAGCACAGTGCTCTTCAGCTTGATTATCGCACAAGTTTCCAGTAAGGACCAATAAATCATTATTCATTCATCACTCACTCACTCAGGGGGAAATACAAGCTGTTGCAGCGACGTCTAAATCATAAAGTGGGGCTCATTCATTTAGATATTCTTTTCAGGGATGCTTCAACTCAATAGCTGGTGATTTATTTGTCATCTAATCTCAAACATGTTCCCAAAAATTAAAAGTATTGTTGCATTGTATTACTTTGAGCGTGATGATGATGATGTGATTGGAAAAGACTTTAATTAAAAATCAGTGAATATTTATGCTGCACGGCCAGCAGGATGAAAAAAAGAAAGGATGCAATCAATCCGGGGTGATATGGCCGGAATATATTAAATAGTTTTTGAGGCGACATAAACTATTTTTTTCTTGAAAAGTGCTTTGCTGCTGCTGCTGCTGCAACGGAGTAGCCTTAACGAGTACATGGAACTCATTAACTTTACCTTACGGGTCATTTTCACCAAGAAACATTATCTTAAAACTGAGAAAGCTGCATCGTGTCATTTGGCTTCTGGAAACTTTTGAGTCAGCAAGTTTAAAGTTTTCCTCCAGTGTTGCTACTTGCTGTTAATTAAATCTTATAGTCATGAATTAGAATAAATTACAGAAAAGACCATTTTTTTGTGCACCATATTGTTCTGTATATCTTCAGGAATCAGTGAGAGGAAAGATCATTACCAATACAACAATGTAAAAGTCATGTGGAGTACTATACAGTCTGTCCAAACAGTTATATGAGGTCTTCTGTGGCTCTGGAAGGAGCTTTCTAAAGTCTTAAATTAGAAAGGTGCATTATGGGAAGTGCAGACTCCAGTGTTGTTGGACTGGCATGGCCATATTCACACAAGTCCCTTGACCTCTGACCTCAAGATATGTGAATGAAAAGGGGTTCTATGGGTACCGACGAGTCTCCCCTTTTCCGGCATGCCCACTTTATGCTTTAATTCAATTCTAAAAATGATGTGTTTGAATATTTCTGCATACTGGGGTCCCTAAACTGTCTTGGATTTGCATAAATTGGGTATCACTGTAAAGCTGAGACTCTTGTGGATCCAATGAGCCCAACTGTATTCATGTGTGATGATGTTAGTCCCCATAGTAGCCATTTCATTGTATTATTGAGACCATTTTTTTTAAACGTGACTTCACTGTATAAAATTACCTGTGGTGACCTCTAGGATAATCACAGCCTCATGAAACTTTACAGCCACAAACTACAGATCTAGAGCATTCAGAGGATGGATGGCTTTCCTAACTAGATTGACAATAAGGGGGTTTACACAACAGAAGCGCTCGCCATCTAATCGCAGATAAATAAAATTCTTGCAGCGATCTCAAAATGTCAAACGTTTTTGACACCAAATCACAGCATGGCTTTTTCTATGGTGTTCCTCAAGGTCTTGGAGTCTTAATGTGATATTCTGGAGGGATTATTAATCATTTTTATCAATTTGAGTGGTTAAATTTAGCACCAAAATCTGTGTAAGAAATAGTAACCTAAAACTTGCTTCAACAATTTACGAGACATAATAGAGCATGGGGAATGGTCCTCACATTATAATGTTCTAAACCCTTATACACAGTTTATTTCAATTAATTAATTAAAGTTTATTTCTGATTTAAGACTAGAACAACTTGACACAGTGCAGAGCTGCATCTCAAATTAATCTTCAGGTTCCAGCTTTCAGATGATGTACACCACTTCTATGTGACATCTACTGTTGACCTGCTATCTGCCCCTAAAGTCCCTGTACCCCCCTAAAAAAAATACAAAAACTGGTATATATGGGTCTCTTAAGGTTAGATGTATTGTCAGCAGACTTTAAATATCAAAAGTGAAAGTATTAATTTTGCAAAAAGAATCTTGTTTTTTTTTTATGTGAAATCTTAATCTGAAAAGTAACTAGTGATTTCAACTGTGAAATACATTTAGTGGAGTAAAAAGTACATTATATTCCTGAGTTGTAATGGTGTATAGTATAAAGTAGCATCAAATGGAAATACTCACTTAAGTACTTTAAAATTATACTCAAGTACTGCACTTCCACCATTTATTTTATCCAAAATATGAGGTAAAAAGAGTCAAAGTGCCCTTTAAATCATTTAAAATCATCAGTACATGCTGTGAAAAACAAAACAGCCCAAGCAGCAGATACATGTACAAATGGCTTCATTTAATTTATGCGTTTCACAAACAATCCAAGAACTTATGAGACAAATGTACAGGAATTATTTTTGCCATTTTATTTTTTTTTCTTCACATTATTGCTTTACAGTAAAATGCATTGGTTGGATATGTCCAGTATAGCAAGACAATACATTCATATAAGTTATACAGATGTCCTCAGTAATGTTTTTATAGTAACTAACTTTACATTAAATATATTTTGTAATCATTTATTATTCTTGACAAACAACTCCCACGTCACATTGAGCTCACAGTGCATCAGGTCGCATTCAATCAAGAAATACATACCGGTCCTCTTTGTGTGTTCGCTTGCCATTTCTAACGTGTGTGTGTTTATCTAAAGTAATGTGCGCTTTATTTTGTACACAGGATTCTCCATACAATCTGTTAATTTATGCAGAGCTATGACAAGTATGGCATCTGATGTTTTTTTTTTTTTCCTTCCTCTTCCAAAAAAAGTGGTAACAAAGATGCGAGTCAGACAACCGGTGAGAACGTACGCTGTGTGTCAAGATGAGGACAAAAAGAAGAGTTTTTTTCCCCCTGCTGTGTGTGTGTGTTACCACTCAAACCTGGCAACCCGGGACATGACCACACAGAGCAAAAAATACACACACACAAAAATGAACACTGCACATTCTGGATCAACTCGAGTACAGTACAGACGTGCTTTCCCCCACAAAAAAAGCATCCAAAAATAGGTCCTGTATGTACAGAAGACCCACTGAAAGGGTTGAGGGGGAGGTGTACAAGGATGTCAGTGGGTGTGTGGAGGCCCTGTGTGGTCACCTCCTTCCAGTTTGAACCCTGATGGAGTAGCAGCTTAAGGGGGTCCAACTTGTTCTCTTTTTTTTTTTCTTAAATTCTTAAAAGTCTACTCTCATCCATGTCCTTTTTGAAAAACGTCCCCAGGGCGGTGGAGGAAAGCCATTCATTCATCCATCCCCTGCTGCTCCGTCAGCCAGGGTTGGTGGAGAGTTAATGCCCTTGTGCAAGAGGGGACGGAAAAAAGAAGAGTGTGTGGAGGACTTGCCCTCACTGTTCCAGAAAACGTCCACCCTTTTCAATTCCTCACTAACACACACACACACACACACACACCTGTGAGCTCACACATCAAGTACTACTAGACAAACCGACGTCACATCTCCACGGGGTCCCCCGTCGTAATATGGCAAACCTCGCAGGGGGGGGGGGCCTTCTGTCACATAGAATTCTTTAAATTGAGATTGCATATACAAGAGCCTGCTGCCAACGGCGTGGACAACAGGAATATTCTCACAAAACACTTCCCCACCACGCTTTTGTTTTAAAAGTCTCTGCACCTCCACTCAGTGGACTCCTCGCAGGGCCGTTTTTGCATGATGTCAAAATGTCTGGATTGCAGTGCTCGTAGCTGCCGATTTTTGTAAAGTGGGTTTCCATGGAGACGCCCGGAAGCCCCTCAGCCGTTTTTGCTGTGCTGTGTGTGGAGGAGCTGCGTTGTTTTTTTTAATGTCCCAGCATGCACTGCAGACAGAGGCGGGGTGTGCTCATGGTTGTTTAACGAGGTTCCAGTCTGTTCCGAGAGTTGAGAGCCCGGCGTGGGAAAACATAGCGTGGGCCCATACTGAGCACGCACGCACACACACACACACACACACTTATTCTCTCTCGCACGCACGCACACACACACACACACACACACTTATTCTCCCTCACACACACACACAGTCACATATACACTGAAAATACAAACGTACAGAAGGAAGCACTAGTTGATTCAGAATGAGAGGACGGCTGTTAAAGTGCAATATCTACATGTAACTCAAAATCAAGAGACCATCGCCACCACCATCTGCTGGAGTTGTCCATCTCCGAGTTTCCCTGATAACCGCCGGCTGTGGTTGGCACCCCCCCCGCCCTGGGTAGAGGGGCTGCGGTACCCCCTACTGGCCAGAGGGTGTTAGAGCAGACAGTCAAGTGTTGAGAGCCGTCTGGTTTCTTTTGCATTTTCTTTAAAACAACGACCTCCATTCTGCAAAAGGTCACCTGATGATGACAAAAAATCGGCTGCTGCATCCCACAGATCTGGAGCTTTGTTTTCTGAAGTTGTGCAGAGGGAAAAGTGGACTGACCATCGCTGAATGACGCTGGAGTGGAGTCACCGCTACCACCACCACATGCCAGATTCCCCCTCTGAGTGGTCAAATCTCCTTACAGCACAAAGCAAAAAAAAAGCATTTTCCATGTGCAATTTTGTTTCAGTGAAAAACAGGCAATGTCCTATATTTGCAACAAGCTCTCCTCCGTATTTCATACTAGACAAAAAACCTTGGTTTGAAAAAATAAATACAAAAAAAAAGAAGTGTTTACAAGTTTACATTGTGCAGTGCTGCATATGCATAACACCCTCACAGTCGTCTGATCCTGGACTGTGATACATCTCGACACACAAGTGTCCTGACAAAACGTCTTTTTTTTTTTTTTTGTTAAAGAAAAAGCAGATTTGATCAAGCAGATGAAGGTTGGGAGGAGTTGCGGAGGGTGAAGAAGCGCTAACAGTATCTGCTCCCTGATGCCAAAGGCCATGCCAGGGGAGTCGGGTCCAGGCTGGAGGAGGGGAGCTGCCGAGGACAAAGCCCTCCTCCACGGGGGTCGACAGGGGAGAAGGAGTTTTTTTCTTTGGGTGCTAGGGTAATTCTTTTAGGAAGGAGAGTTATCTCTATGTGGGGGTTTTGGTTGGGATTTTTTTCTTCTTCACAGACTCTTGGTTTGGTTTGTGGAAAGGCTTTGGAAATGGTGTGTGGAAATCTACAATGTGGAAACAGTGAAAACACACACCGACAATCAACAGGGGCACTTATGATTCTGGAGGTCCCCGACATCTAAAAGGCATGCTAGATGGGTTAGAAAGGTAACAGGCGCACAGAGGAACTAAAGACTTCACTGCAATAACAGGCAATGCCCGAAATAATGGGCATTAAGGACCGGCACTGTGTGACAAAGAGGACAAATTAGAGACATAGAATGGAGTCCACTCTCACAGCGTGTACTGCCTCTCGAGGAAAATGAGATTCATAATTTGGGACAAAAAGGGATTACAAGAAAAGAGCGCAAGAGAGGGGGGAAAAAAAGTCTGCAGATAGGTCCAGTATTATTGAAAGAAAAGAAAAAGATTTGGGGGTTTGCTATGGGAGCGTTGAGGTTTTGGTATCCGAGGCATGCTGCTGTGCTCTAATCATCCATGCACATGGGCAGGTTGACGAATGTGAAGACGTTGTACTCGATCATGACGGAGAAGCAGAGGAAGATGGCGTACAACACCAGGACGTAAATGCCCAGCTTCACGTCCAGCCTCCAGCCATTCAGGTGGATCCCCAGCACCTGTACATATACAAAAACATCAGGGTGGCTAGGCAGGCTCTGGTATGCTCCAAAATTAAATCTTAATGTGCAGTGGTTTGAGTTAAAAACGGTGATAAAATGTACCAAAACAAAGCAGAATTAAAAGGCTGCACCCTGAACTGACATATCACATACCGTAAAACTTCAATTAGACGCAGAGTCCCTTTTACTCCCCAGGTGTGGCTACTCGTTTTGACAAACGCAGGTCTCAAGTAGACGCCGGGTAAGTTTAGTCATTATGGATGTGCTGCACATCGTTAGATCGGTTGGATTTTCCACAATTCAATCATTTAGTTCATTTTATGGAAACCACGAGCACCAAAGTATAATTCATTCAGATTTAACAGCATGGTAAACAAGAGAGACAAAAAGAAAGTGGTGACTCCCTAGTGAAGCGGTCATAACGTCGGAATATGTTCCATAAAAATGAATCCAAGTTGTGAATATTGTCATGTGGAGTCCTTTGCTCACTGTCTGCTAACTTTATTCGTCAAACGAAGACCGCACTTTAACTGACATGGACAATATTTTCTCTTCTTCCTGCACTGTGTTGTTGGGTATGCTTGTTTTTGTTACCTTGCTGGCTACAATATAAAAGCATCCCCACCTTTCTCTGTCTAGTTTTCACCCCTTTTCCTTCTCGGTATACTAAATAGGCTCGTCACTCGAGGATAAAGAGAGGCATTGTGTTGCTATGCCGGTGTCATAAAATAAGCATTGTTAACTGTCTCGGAGCTCGATCAAAATTAATGATTCATAATTGATATGTTATACGACAGCCTAATTTTTATGCAAGTAATATAGTAAATGTCTGGGATATTAATTGCAGTTTTACGGTAACTTAAACAACGAAGCGTATACACATAATATGCAAATCTCATTCTAACTGTAATCCAAAAGAAGCATTTTTGTGTCCTTCTTTGATCAGTGATTACACTCCAGCAGTGTGTTCATCTTTCTGTTGAAGTTAAGAGTTTCTGTAGCTTCCACATTACTGATCTGTGTGAGTTTGAGACACCAAGGTCTTATTCATTATTGAATGCTGTATAACTACCCGAATCTTGTTCTGTTTATTCCAAAAAGAAAAATGCATTACCTCCTTCACATCAGAGGATCTTTCACAGGAAAGACAACACTACAACACTGAATTTTAACATTTTTGATGAACCAATTACATAATTCCGTTCAGTCACTATTGCATAACAGCAGTGCATCAGTCAGTGATGAGAGGAGCCAAACGGGGATGTTATTTATCTATATTAAAGTCCTGTGGATTTTGACTTTAGACACATACAGTAACCAGGTTATCTTCCTGGAAGTGGTCAACATGTGTGACATCCAGTGGCGGCCGGCCAATAGAGGGCCACGGGGCCTGGCCCCACCCACCTTGAGCCACCAAAAAAAAAAAAAAAAAATTATAAAATTATTAATTATAAAAATTATAAAAATTCTAAAAATTGTCAATATGTGTGTTTTTGACCTATGGAATATACCCGTAATATTTGTAAAATAGGATAACTGCGCCAAATATCTGCTTTCCTCCTTGAACTCTCTGCTAGTGCACCTCTCAGCTGCTCTGCTGCACGTGCACTTTCTGGGGCCAAATGGATTTGGCCCAAGGAAGGCGGGTCTAATAAGCAGTACAGCCAATCACTGATTAAAGATATATGATTACAAGCATGAATGACATACAATTCATCCAATCAGCGCCGTAAAAAAGACTTCCGGGAGGGCCAAACTGATTTGGCCCATGGTGTGCGCGCGCACGTTCACGTGTGTCTCTCTCTGTTCTCGTCAGGGCTCATGTCAGTTCTCGCGTGATCTTGTCTTCTCGTCTCTCGCTTCTCTCCACTTCTCTTCTCTCACAGCCCATTTCCTTTATAAATGATCTGTCGTATGTTATATTAACATACTGAATTGTATGAATAAGATGTCTTTATGTCAGTGTTGGAATAAATGATAAAAATGTAACTGCAAAGTAGTAATGCGTTTTTGATACCTTTTTTTGCATTGAATCGTACTAGGATGTTTGTTGAAATTGATTGGCCCTACCCAAAAAAAAATCCACCAGCCGCCACTGGTGACATCATTAACTACTGCTCACCGTGAGGGCCACAGAGCCCAGCAGCAGCACCACCGAGTACACCAGACCCCGACTGTTAATCATCACCTGCAACACACAAGACGGAGAGAGAACAACAGTTCACTTTTCATTCAAACATCAGAGATAAGGAGGAACTGGATTTCCTACCTTCACAATAACACAGAAACAACAAGATCTGAGTGTTTGTGAAGTAAACAAGCTGCTTACCACCGATCCATAGCTGACACACATGGTCTGTATCGCCCAGGGAACCCCGAGTCCCACGAGAATATCAAACACATTACTGCCGATAGTGTTGGACACCGCCATGTCTCCCAAACCTGCAAGAAAACCAAAAGCAAATATAGCTTTAAGCAAGGATGTGAACGTTTTTCATCGAGACTTTCAGGTCAAATAAACGTATTTCCAATTTTCCAGTTTTGCTGTTCTGTACTTTCTGATATTCACAAGGGCCCTAACCTTATTCAGCTGCAGGTAGTGACGCAGAGCTACGACGTAATGTCTATAAACAGCTCTGCACTATTTCCTCCTGTTCCTGTGCTTCATTCCTACTTGTTCAACTCTTATATGCACATAGCAGAGAACTAATTTCTGGACACAACTCTAAGTATGTTACACTAGATTTGTAAATGCTAAAAGTCTGCAAGTTTTATCAATTACAGCTAAAATGCACACATGCATGTTAACTCTATCTGCATGGAAGTTGCTTACAATGTATACTGAGACATCTTGATACATTTCTCTATCCACATTCTTCCGTCTATCCACTTAAGAAAAGGAACATCCCAGAAAGCACTTTCACCACAAAGGTCCTGGAGGACTAATGATATAAAATGTGCACCACCACGCAACATCAACGTCTGGCTCTTTATCGTATAATAAATCAACAATATTACAATCTAAAAGTGTCTCAGAGGGAGAGGAATACCTTGCCGAGCCACAATGAGACTGGCTATGCAGTCTGGGACGCTGGTGCCTGCTGCCAGGAAAGTGATGCCCATGATGACATCAGGGATCCCCAGAGTGTACCCGATTATAGTCACCTGAGAGAAAATGTACAGTGTCAGAGCTCAGAAATAGCATTCTCTGTTTGTATGAGGAAAAAGCAGTTCGACCTTTAACACCAAATACCCATTAACGCTCCCTTACTTAGCTGCAAATCTTTTAAACATCACAGTTCCAGAAAATGGATCACCAGAATATTTTTATTTCTCACTTGCCTCTCTGGGCTTCCGTAGATTTTAAATTATTAGCATTGAATTTATTTACTGATACAATTTTACAGAAGGCATTTACAGTGTCAACCTTTGGAATAAATTGTCAGAAGCCCTTAATGAAGTTTCTATATTTCTTGTTTTGTCCAACCAACACACCAATCTCCCAAAGATATTCATTTTACAATAATATAAAACAGAGAGCTGGAATCAGAGAGTAATTTCTCAAGCAAAAATGCCAATTTCAGCACCACTGCACTACAAATGCCTCACTCTGAATATCTATTTTCCACACAAACGTTACACTCACCATCCAGACCATAAAGTAGGAGAAGATGGCGATCCAGACGGTGGAGAGGATGAAGGAGACCATGAAGAATTTCTCCCAGCGAGGTTTGGCACAGTTCGGGACGGTTAGGAAGAGCAACAGGAGCAGAGGCCACGAGATCAGCCACTTAAACTTGCTGCCAATACCCCCTACGACAGGAAGAGAGATTAGCCTCTTTAGTAATATGGTGGAAAGTAATATGGTAATATGGTGGAAAGAATGTTTATTGCCCTAATGACAAGTATGAAATGCTATTTATTTTCAGAATTAAATGTTATTATGATCAAGATGACCTGTAGCCTCTTTCTCATGTCAGTAGCACTGTTCAGACCAAATTTCCCACAAATCTTTTCACTTTAAAATGTATAATTAAATCTGGTTTCCCCCTTCTTTCCAGCGACTGGATTGCTAATGTAATTCTAAGCAAACTGTCCTCTAAGTGCCAACAATATATGCATTTTTCTTACATTTTATTTATTTGATATGAAGCCACTGATATTTGAGCGAGGACATCAATAGCTACTGAAGCAGAAAGATATATTCTGCTTATTTCATGTTCTTAAATTAGCAATACAGGAGGACATGAAATAGATTTATAAATGTTAAAGATGTTATAAAAAATTATATTATTCCTATATCATTTTCACCCCTTAAAAGAATCCATCCATGTCTGCCAGATTACACCACATTCATGGAGTAAATGCATGAATCACATACTTGGAATATGAAACGGCGAGATGGTTATGTTCTCCTGCGTCTCGGCGGGTTTGTCCTCCGGCACGTTTCCATTCTCGATTTCAACCTTCCCGTCAATCACTTGTGTCTCCACTCCGTTAGCAGCTTGGACCAACTTCTGACGCTTTCAGAAAAAAGAAACTAAGTCAAAGAGCACATGAGCAGACGGGTTGCTACGTTGTACTGATGCGCTACCGCCATATTTTTCACACATTTTTTTGTTTCTGCAGTCATAAATTAAAAACATAAATACATGTATACTGTTCCAGTGAGATAAGGAGACTCTTTGGGGCTTATAAAAAATGGCTTTGGAACTAAACTCAGAAACACAAAGCTTAAAATAGTATACACTCAAAAGAACCTCTTAAGGGATAGTTTGGGTGTTTTGACGTGGGGTTGTATGAGGTACTTATCCATAGTCAGTGTATTAACTACAATTAAGTGAACCAAAGCAGTGTAAAACAAGTTTATTTTAGCTTTACCTTGCCATCAGACAGCCCTTTCCAACAGGGAACTGAAGCCGTTGTATCCATCCATGCTCTCGCCAAAGCCACCAGACTCCATTGAAAAAAAACTGTAATTTTACTTCGTAGAACACGAGAGGGTTTCTGGTCTACCGCTGCTTCGATCAGTTAGTTTGTGTGTGTTATTGTGTGGCTTTGGTGAATCTGAACTAACCAAAGTCACACAATAACACAAACAAACTAAACGATCGAGGCAGCGGTAGACCAGCCTGTGTTCTGCGAGGTAAAATTACAGGGTTTTTTTCGATGGAGTCTGGTTGCTTTGGCGAGAGCATAAATAACAGCTTCAGTTCCCCGTTGGAAACATAGACTGTATAGCTGCCTCACGGCAAGGTAAACGGGCGAAAATATTCTAAACAAATGTACACCTAAACTCATATAGGGCCTTTCTTTAAGGTGGCTAAAATACGTTTTGCTGCCGGCCCCGTCCACAGCAGTACATTACTTTGGTTCCGGTAACTCCTGTCTGCTTCTCTCTACTTTCATCTACTGTAGGTAATACACCGACTATGGATTAGTACCTCATACAACCTCACTTCAAAAACACCCGAACTATCCCTTTAAAATATGGCAGTAGCAGCTAGATCCTCTCACTGGGGCAACAACGCCCCGCTGTACCTCTGTTATGATGAGGCGACTGGCCATGCGCAGACGGGTCTTGGGTCCAAAATGGCTGGTGACCATGACACGGAGGCCAGCTTCTGGAAACCTGAACTTTGACGGGCTGTCGTTCATGATCTCGTCCACCATCACTACCGATCCACGGTGGTAAGCCTTGGTGGGCTTGACTGAGAGGTGCAGGGATACGATACAAATATAAATAAAATAATGAATGAATGAATTAACTGTGCATCAACCAACCAGATCAGACACACATAGAACTGTGTTTCCATTCATTTATATCCATTTTATAGATTTCATTCAAGTGCATGCACTTAATGCCTAACAGTTTTGAAATATTACTCCCCATTGGAGCATCCTAAAGTGCAAATTAAGACTAATTAAAACTTAAGAGCCATCAAGAGATACGTACTGTCCTATAAACATCTGTAGTGTCATTCTGTCTGTAGCACTACAGTGTCCCGGGCCAAGTTACTAAGGAATATTAATGGACGCTCAACCAGAGCTACTTTGTCACCATGTCAGAGTTAAAGCTGCACCAGGCAAGATTTTATGTCAACACGCACCATTCCCATTATCCTAAATCACTACGTGGGCAGTTCAGTGCCGACACAAATCAAAGCTTCAGAGCAACAACGTCCCCTAATCTACGGTGTGAACGTCTCGTCTGGACAAGTTTTGGGTGTTTTCCAAAGCTCTGAAAATCATTCCTCCCATCGCTCCACTCCCTCATCATTTCCAAAGTGACCTGGAAATTAATGTTAGTGCCTTCATGTTGTTAGTTGTCAAAGAGATGAGGGAAGTGATTTAAATGTAGGTTTGGATCATTATAATTCCAGTCTACTCCATCTCGTAAAATAGTGAGTTCAGTCAAATTTGTTTTAAACGGGCGGCCGACTACAGCCAATTTCACACTACAAGACTTTGAAAGTCGTCAGATCTCTGTTCACACTACACAATTTGCTGTCTTTCACCCATCCAAAATTCATCTATGTTCTTCCTACGGTCCAAGACGGACCAGAAATATTGGTAAACATGAGCAACTCTCTCCCATATCCAAAAACTAGAGTGCTAAAAGTGAAACTTGTGATGTCATAGGGTATAAAGTCAGGAGCTGCTCCACAGACAATGAATGGGGAGAGATGAGATGATAGTAGCCTATATGGGAACATTTTCTGTTTCACAACTGACAACACTACAATAGAATAAAACTCATTTGGGTATAAAAAGAAAACAAACATTACTTTATATCCTATGCCATCACAAGTTTGAGTCTTGCTTCTCTGGTTACTGGCTTTGAGAGAGAGGAGCTCATGTTCACAAATATTGATTTACCTTTACTAAACCATGGAAATAACATTAGAATTCATAATTTAGGTGTTTTTCCCTTTTAAGTCGTTGTGGTTTTCACACCCCGTGATTGACCGGCGTCAAACTCTACAAGTTCTTTCACCGGTAGAAATCCCGGATGATGTCTCCAAACTATGTTTTGTCAAATAAAATCATGCGATAAGTGACACAGGCATCGTCATGCTTGTTGATGTTGCCGTTTCCATGCGTCTTTACTATTTCCCCTACGTAGATCAGTCAGTGTTACAGTATGTTTATTCATGCTATGCATAAGAACATATCACTGTCTTGTAAAAACCATGCATCTCTAAAACATTGACTTTCATGGGTGAGTTGGTTGTGACAATGCATCTTTTAGATAATCTAATGGGTTTGCAAGTAGTTTAATGAGCTAAGATGTAGAACAAAACCATAAACGAGCACTTAAACATCCAGTTGATATGAAATATTACACGTTTTTTGCAGTGGCCATGCGGAAAAAGATTCACGCGTGAACATTTTAAGACTACATCAACCTGCATATATTAGCACAGGTACGTATGTAAATATGAATAAGTCTCGCACAGATCTGCAGTAAAAGCTTTCTTGGCTAAAATACATCTTTTGGGTTTGAGCAAATTCAGTTATGATGAGACTATTTAATAAGAAATGACAGAGGAGCAGATTAACGCTCCCAAATGAGTTCTTCCTTCTTTCGCTTCACTCTATCCTCGTATCATGGAAGAAAAAGAGGAGTTTAAAATCTTTGGGATTCCCCCTTGGACTCACCAACGTTCAACCCTTCACATCCCTTTGGTATAAAACATCACAGAGCAGCTGAGTTAACATGATTTCTGGGTACTGAACTTCAAATAGCTTTCCCCAAATTGCCTGGTGCAGCTTTGAAGTTTTCCTACCAGTTGTGAATATTTATGATTGATTTCAAAATGACATGAAAGATGTAACCTCTGGCATCTTTGGGCTGACGATATCAAACTGTTATGCAGGTGTCTGACACATTAAACATATGGTCAGTCAATTTGTGCTGACAATAATGCACATCTTTAAATGTTTTATTGGCACCCGATAACTTCTCATTTGCTCTGTGCTCACTACAGCTATAAGATGCCGTGTGTGGGGAATAAAAAAAAAGTTCTACAGTACACTTATTAGTTTAACTCAGCCTTAATTTGACTTATTATGCATGCAAGAATGCACATAAATTAGCTGTGTAAACAGAGCCGGCATAAACATTTCCTCTTGTGAAATTCATTACCACTTCAGGAGTGAGTGGGTCTACGCCCCAGAGACCGGCAGAGGAAAAGTAGTATGCAAGCAGAAAGAATTGGCACACAGCAGCAGCACAACACTGTTGACAGTAAGCAAGAATAAGTTTAGTAAGGCTAAACAGACAGGCATGTTAACACTAATGCAGCCAAAGTGGGAAGGGTTAAATGTCACCGATTAGATGCTTCTCAAAAGGTCAAAAGGCAGGACAGGAAGAAGTGGAGAACTGTGGCTACGAGGAAATATCACCCAAATACAACATTAAAAAAGAGGTTATTTAGAAAAGGCAAAAAAAAAATTTAATAAGTTTGAAACCCAAGACAACAAAGTCCCCCGACATTAAACTGCATTACCGAAGGAAGATTAAAGAATATCTTTATTATGCTGTTCCCATTTTTTAAACAAGAGCATTTCATTTCGTGCCCCCTGTATCCTCAGATAAGCTTCAGTTGCTTATCACACAGGAAAAGGACTCAGCGGGGAGAGAAAATTAATGCAGGAACATACAGAGCTTTCCACAGGAAAAAGAAAAAAGTGAAAGGGGGGAATCTGACAAACCGTCTCTCTTCAGGTAGTGCAGTTCATGATGTCAAAGGACTGAAGTTTTCTTGATCTTTGGAAAATTTAGCAAAGTGCTGAATCATATAAAAGAAATAGTTAGACATTTCGGGAAATGCATGAACAGTATTTGCTTTCACTAAACAAAAAGCTACACCCTGCAGCCAGTTAGCTTAGCATCAGTGTTGCCAGATTGGGCAGGTTTCCACCCATGGGCTAAATCTATGAGAAAATGAGCCTACTTCTCTCTTGATTTATTACCTCAGTAAACATTGTAAACATGAGTTTATGGTCTCAATCGCTAGTTTCAAGTCTTCTTCAATACAGCATGATGTTCATTTAGTAAATGATGGTCCCATTTAGAGTCAAATAGACCATAAAGCAGGGGATGCTTTAGGGCGGGGCTACCTTGTGATTGACAGGTCGCTACCACAGCGATAACTTGTGTTATATTTTTTCTGTTACCGTGTTTCCCCATTTCCAGTCTGTATGTTAACCGAGCTAACCGTCTGCAGCTTCATTTTTATCAGGCAGATATGAGAGTGGTATTGATCTTCTCATCTAACGGTCAGCAAGGAACTAAATTAGCATATTTCCCAAAATGTCGAACTATTGCTTTAAGTACATTTCAGCAGAATACAGTATAAGATGAAGAATTTAAAGTTAGTTCAGCAGAAAGGAGCAAAGGTTGAAGCCACAGACCCTCTTAACAGAAGGAAACAACCACAGTCTTCCAGAGAATCAAAGTCAAATCATCTATTTCAACATCGGATTCATTTCCTGGCAGAGAATAGTCTTTGGTACCCAGCCTGTCTGATTAACCTTACCTGGTAGGAGTAAAGGCAATGACGGGTCGTCATCCCAAACATAGTGATAACTAGTATTACCGTCCTCCATCTCGCTGCTGGCCGCAGCGTTACCGTTGGCCACGTTCTTCTTCTTCGACTTGGACCCCATGAAAAATCTCTGCATGCTGGAGTTGAATCTAGTAACCAGATGGAACATAATCCCCAAATTAGATATACTGAAATTATTCAGCCCGGAGTCCAAACGGGAAAGAAATAAACAAGACGGGGCATTCGGTGTCAAGATTCACAGTTGCAAATACACAGATGAAAGGCTCCAAACTTGTTTGAAATATAGTATGTCTTAATTAGCCAAAATAATCTATTTACTCCTCATACTTCTATACAATAAATTTACAGTTAAGGTGGCCTACTTTCTAAAAACCAGCATCAGCGTTACACTATATAAAAAATGGCTGATTTATGCTGTTCTGCATTACAGAAAATGAAGGCGAAAAGTGTTCCCAGAGGCCAATCACAAGGCTTTTATAAGCCACGCAGGCCTTCAATGAGACCATTTGAGTGCCATTACATAAAAATGGATCACAAATACTGAACACAGTCACCGCTGCTGCATCTGAAAGCACCAATGGCAACTTCACAAGAGCTGCTCTATTCCTTTCAGAGGTTACGCCATCAAAAGCTGACGTTACAACTACAAATGTCTCTTTGCAGAGCGGTTTGCAAGAAATAATTCAGTGCTATCATTTTAACATCTTAATTCCACATTTTATCTTAGATTATGTTAAGTTTTTCTTTATCTTAATTGAGGGTTTAATAACAGTGGTTGTTAGATTTTGTACAGATTGTAAAGTAGAGAGTCCAGAACAGACTACAGGCTGTAAAAGATAAATAATATGGTTAGTTAAATATGTGAAATTGAGATTAAAATCAAATACAGAGCTTCATGTTTTTCCTTCAAACTCCATGTTATAAAGAGAAAAAAAGCTAAATAGCTAAAAACACTTTACTAAAACACACCATGGATGTATAATAAGACCTGGATACGGCGCCGCTGCTCAGCCTTGCTTCTATATTTGCCCAAAGGCCACTTGACAGGACACCTTGAATTGCAAACAAGGTCGATTATGACTCTTTCTATTATGAATCTTTGATCCATGGAGGTTTTATATTTATAAAACTTTCCTCAAGCTGAGAAAATCTATTTAAAAAATCCCTACTGAAACACTACTGCGCATAATCAGTGGGCCACAAACCCTAGAAGTAAACCAAGGACGGTTGAAAGAGGAGATGTCGCAGCTTTATATCACGTCATTTCATGGGGGTAAAACACTGGTTCGCAATTCCCGAAAGGCTCACTAGCTGGTGCACAATCATAATCATATTTGAAAATGTTCTGTTGTATACTGGTTACGCCGAATTCACACGTGACAAGCTGTCATGCAATGTCTATGCACTGCGGTGGTCGCTCCCGAGATGGCCTGCAGCCAATCACAGATCCTGTGACTCGTGTGAAATGTTTCTTTCCGCCTGAAATACATGCTACCTCGCTGAAGCTGTAACTTTCATCATAAATCTACATCAGCCATTGCATGTAATGTTAAGAATTCATACTGTTCTATAGCATCAGAACTTTTGTAACAGTGGCTATAGCAATTTAACTGTCAAGCAAATGCCAACAAAGTAAGCCAATGTTATTTTGGAGATTTGAGTATGTTATTTACATCGTGATACTTTAAGACCACAGACAAGATGGAAATAATGTTGTGAAAATAGAAGCAGGTTGTCTGTTTCTAATTACTTTTTGTCAGTTTTGGGCACACCTATATTTGACTAATGGCATCAAAAAACTAATTATTTAAGATTCAAAAGCATTTATAGCGATTTTTATTTTTACATTTTGTGTCATGTACGTTTTTTCCAAATGCTGTTATTTGTTTGAACAATGGGCAGCATGTGTTGCTATTTGAGGACCGTTGAGCCCTGGAAGGTGACCTCGGGGCTCTATAACCAGTGCTATATAAAACCCACTCTACTCCATTTTGACTGGAACGGCCCAAAATGGTCAGCGGATATTTTTGGGAGAGGGGAGACATATGACAGCACATCCTACAGTAAGCACTTCTTTCCTCCAAATGAGAAAGGAGAGGAGTGATCCGGTTAAGCCTGTGCTCTTAGCCACTGCAGAGGGAGAAAGATTAAACTCTTATGGCAGGGAGAGAGCAGGCTGCTGCGGACTGTAACACAGATTACCAGCTGGACAGAGACGACGTGGGTTGGCATTATGAAAATTGGACTATAGAGACACAAACATGGCGTAATAGACGGAGTCTGTATTTTATGCAAACGGTATGAACGTAAAAGCCGAAAGGTGACAGATTAAATGAGGCAGGAATTGATTGCGGGGCAGATTGTAACTGAAAATTGTGATCAAATGATACGTACCCTCCAGACAAAATGACTACAAAGAAACTCTGATCCAATTATAATAATCTGAGGTTCAAAAGAAAGGCTGAAATACAGTAGATTTAAGTATGAGTCATGGGGCTGTAGTTTTATTAAATAAAATACATCTGAAAAAAGAATTTTCTGGAATTACCTGGAAGATTTTATGTGCAGCATTTTTTTTAATCTATATATCAGTGTTATTTAAAATGAATATAAATTGTATTTTTATTTATTTTATTTATTTATAAATAATGTATTTATTTATATTTTTAATTTATTTTTATCTAGCTTTATTTTTAATCTATATATCATTGATGTTTCAAATTTATATAAATTCTATTTTTATTTATTTATTTATATTTTACATTTATTTTTATGTAGCATAATTGTCAAATACCCACAAATGAGAAAATTCTGCCCTAACTGTGTGAAATAGCGTCATAAAATTCTTTCCACCAGAAGGCTCCTGAGCCGAGTCTTCAGCTAACATCTGGGTAACGGGGGGACATGAATGAATGAGACACTCTCCTGCAGCTGGAAACCAGCTCTTCTCCTGTGAAACTACAGAGTGCTCTCATCATGGTCATACTCATCAGCCCACAGGTATTAGTGCAACTCTGCCCACGCACACACTCACTCAGGTTGTTGCGGTGGGAATGTGTCATCAATCTAATCGAACATGAAACAAGTTAAAAATGTGCAGAACTCACTTCATGACGAGGATGTATCCAGCATACATGAGCACCAGTATCAAACTCTCCCACCTGATGAGGACAAAAATACAGCATTATTTATAAAATGACAGATGAATTGCAAGACTGTGGTATCTTCCAGGACCTTCGCCTCGCCTACTTTAGGAGCAACATAATTCAGACGTCGACTGGCATTGCCACGGTTTTGCACTCTGTGTCTCACAAGCGTGTAGGAGAACTACGGTGGCCTTCAGGTGACGTAAAAAACATGAAAGGCTCTCTCTGGAGCCGGTGTTTGGTTTGTCCACTCCCAGCTACTGTAGAATCACTATCGCTTATGAATTTAGCTTTTCAATCATAAGAGGGAGAAAAAAAATGATGTCTTCTTCCAAAAGTTACATAGTCTCACTCATTTACAGTTTAACTGGAAGAATAACTTACCAAACAATCTTCCCGTCGTAGATGAACTGAAAAATGAAGAGAAACATTTTCTCTTAGATTAGAAAAAAACAACGTTTAAAGAAGATTAATACAGTTAATGCAAGCGGTCCAACTTACTGCAATTAAAGCCAAAACAGACAGGATGTAGTAGAAGGAATCCCTGAAAACGGCCCACCAGGTCAACATCACCACCTGATTTCACAGGGAAAAAGTGATCAAAAGTCATATTTTAGATCTTCATCTATGTGTATTAGAGTTCTGTGAAGCATTGTGGTTCATACATATGGTAATATCAAACTTAA
The DNA here is from genome assembly GCF_043250625.1 of Sebastes fasciatus. Taxonomy (NCBI): domain Eukaryota; kingdom Metazoa; phylum Chordata; class Actinopteri; order Perciformes; family Sebastidae; genus Sebastes; species Sebastes fasciatus. Next base: position 24,767,169 of record NC_133812.1, on the reverse strand, counting down.
TACGTAAACTTTATTTGACAGAAAGAGCCTGGATAAGAAACACAGATTTATGATACATTAACGTTCTCCATGTCTACTAAAACCAGTTCTGAGAAAGCTAAGTGAGGCAGATGGCTTTGTTTCCCCTCAGCAAAAAAAAACTTCTGCCACACATGTGCTGCTCTGCAGTCTATAAATAAACAGAATGATGCAGCCGGAGCAGTAAGTCACTCCCTCTAACACACACACACCTGTCCAGCGAAGATCCCGCAGACACCAATGATGCAAAGGATGTTGAAGACCGCTGAGCCAACGATGGTGCCCACCCCCACATCTCCGTGTGTGATGAAGACACCTGCAAGCAGGGAGAGGCAGCCAATCAGAATAAGCGGTGACGCCAACCATCTGGGAGTGTATGCACATAATGCATGTATATGTATATATGTGTGTGTGTGTGTGTGTAAGTGTCTCTACCAATGACGGATGCAAAAAGCTCTGGTGCAGAGCTGCCAGCTGCCATGAAGGTGGCTCCTGCAACATCTTCACTCAGATCTAGTTTCTGCAGAAATAAAGCAAAGATGTGTGGTTCAGACAAACAAAATCAACATGGTGTGACTGTCAACACTTGAAGATGAAAGACTACAACTACCCAAGTACCTCACAGATCTTCTCCAGCGCTGTCACAAAGTATTCGTCGCACGTTATGGCGAGGGCCAGAAACATGTAGAGCGCCTAGAGACAGAAACAGCAGAGTTTGAAGTTTGAAGTTTGTGTCAAGGGCAAGATAGAGTGTGTGTGTGTGTATAAAAACATCCTTAATCAGCAGAAATTAGCTGAGTTAATAGAGCCTTGGCAGAGTAAAATATTCTCCTGCTAAAGGGCGGGTGAAGGGGAATCGCAAAGCACAGCACTCAATTAAAATAGGACCTGCATTAAATTCAAATGTCAATTCAGCGACAAGCAGTTTTCTCTGACAATTTGGAAAAATCTACAGGATCTGTCAGGATGGATGTGAGAGAGGAGGGGTGTGAGGGGTGGGAGGCAGCCTATTTCAGTAGCTGAGGCAAGATCTATAAATTATAGATCAGCTGTGACATCATCATGGCCCGGCAGCCCCGGCAGCGGTGCTCTGCTCTATGCTATCCACAGGGGGCAGTGCAGGACTGCAGTATGGTCAGACCCCCCCACAGATTAGATTTTTACTCCTCTCAGCAGTGAATAATAAATCCTATTTCAGTGTGGAACAAAAAGCCGGAGACACTTAAAAGTGTAAGCGCAGTATACAAATCATAATCTGAAAAAAAAGACTTCATCATGAATATTTCTTTACACGTCTGTACAAGTTAAACCGAACTTGACCAACCATGATATAATGTTGGTGCATTTCAGCTTTCATTAAGGTCTAGAAAGAATAAGATATGAGCTGCTTCTCTCTAAAGTATCTCCGGTTGGGGATCTCTGTGCTGATGTAATCTCTGTGGTGAGAAGTGTTTAACCATTAAACATTTATGATTATGGTCAAAATGATAATCACGATTATTTATCACAATTATTCACTGGTTTTAGCGACAACGTATTTTACTGCACTTTCATATTGAAATAAACAGAGCACTGTTTTCACTTCTATGCTGTGCTAAATCCCTGTTAATGTACAAATTAGGGCTGCACGATGTTGGAAAAAACTGACATTGCAATATTTTCTTCTGCTATATATATATATTGCAATATGAAAAATACAGGAATATTCACCCTACCCCTTTGTTAACTACATTTTAAAGTTAAATGCTTCAATCTGGTGCAATTCAAGAGCAAAATTAGCAACATAAGAGTTAGATAAACAATTATATGCTCTTAATTTAATCATAAACACACTGGTTGTACAGATAATATCTACTGTATACCCAAAAGTGAAGCCAAAACTACTCGATCACCGGCTGGTGTTAGTTTAAGAAGCGCTTGATTTGATATGCTGCAGAGTTTTCTGTGAGCAGAACGCACATTTTAAACGTCAATATCTCAGGCGATCATGTTCATTTAATTGTGGGAAGCCAAAATCGTGATCGCGATTAATATTCGATTAATTGTGCAGCCCTAACGTGAAGGCAGAATACTGCAGTTCTCACACCTCTGTTCAAACTGGCTCTCATTCATCATGTCGGTAAACTTGTCGAGTCAATAGAAAGGTCAAAAGACACAGGGTGTGTTCAGGGCCGGAGCTACCATTGATGACAATGAGGTCACATCCTCTGTAGATTTATTTATTTGTCCTTGTAAAAATTGGATGCCAATTTTTTCCTAATGTGCTTCCAATGTAGATGATGGGGGACTAAATCCACAGCCAAAAGTATATTCAAAATGTCATCTATATCTAATATGCAGCAGTCAGCGTTAGACAACTCATGTGAGTATCTTCAAATCTTGTTGCAGTCTTTTTAGTATAAAATTCCCTGTGTTCTCATGCTGAGCAGCAGCAGAGGCATAGTAACAAAAAAAGGGAATTATTGACTAAAAAGACAATCACTTTAAGACAGACTTGGAGATTTGTGAACCTGTCCTTTAATTCGGCAAAATAATACATTATTAAAAGTTTCAGCATTTCTACCCCAGCGTGGAAAAACGCTTTGAAACAACATTTCATGCTTGAAAATCAAATTTCCATTCATGTCCAATTCATTTAGGTTGTTCAACATTTTCTGAGCGGGATGGGGAATGTGTTAGTGCCTCATGACCTCAGTATTTCTATAATCCTGGCAACAGCCCCGAGTTGCATTTGACTGAGAGAAAACTTTTTTAAAGCCAGTTGAATCCGGCATGAAGAGCTGCTGAACAATACTGACGAACTGCACTGAACTCCACAAGTGGCTTTATGTCAAGTCAGTGGAGTTTAGCATGATTGAATGTAAACAATGTTTTTTCATGAGGAAAAGCAGCTCATACAATATAAATAATGGACATCTGCCTGTCCTTATTTCCTGTCCTGGACCTGTATTTATCATAGACTGTATATAAAGATGGACGACATGACAGCTCTCCAAAAGTGAAGCCAAAACATCTGGATCGCCCCCTGGTGGCTGGCTGCAGTATAGGTTATAAGTCCCGCCTCCTCCATGTTAGTAGATGGGGCATGGGCCAAACTAAAAACCCAAAGTACACGTCGAATACATTTTTCCCAAAGATGGTTTCTGTCATTTTAGGTAGTTCTTATCACGCTGATGTATGTTCAAGGGTTAATTTTTTTTCTGTTAGTTTGGTTTTAATTAGTTATTTGATGCTATAAAAACGGGGTGACAAGTCATGATTAACAGTTGTGATTGACAGGTGCTCTGAGTGAAGTAGTCGTGGAGCCGGATGCTCAGGAAATGTACGAGAGACGAGATGTAACTTTAACTTTCGATGTTGCACTTCCACTTAACGTGTCAGTTTGATCATAAATGTAGAGATATTACGGTTAGTTGTTCTGTCTTTCTAGCCAAACAGCTCGCGTGGTGCTAAAGTAGCAGCTAGGTGGCTCGCGCTAGCAAGCTGTGGCCGTGCTCAGCTTGTGATTGGCTCGGGCGGGTGTGTGGGAGAGACCTTGACTCCAGCCCCCGTTCACTACTGCGTAGACTCTGGCTCCAAATTACGTCAATATCTCAAGATGGCAGTTCCCGTATCCTGGATATTTTGGCTTCACTTTTGTACAGTGGGAGGAGGCGGAGACGCGTCGTCCATCTATAGATACAGTCTATGGTATTTATCAAGCGCCTTGGCATTGTTCTAATGAATCATTCTTAAATTTAAACTCCGACTAAAAATACTCCAACCTCAGAGTAGCACTATCATATTCATGAAGCTTTCTACACACACACACACACCGGAGTTGAAGCTCTCCTTTGAGAGACATCATCGCTTTACAACACTCAGAACCGTAAAATGAAATTAATGACGTCTCGTATAGTTTCCCAGCTGTTCTGATGTGCATTCAACACATTCAAAAGTCTGTAAGGCTCCTATCTTAGATCCGCTGGTTTTAATCTAGTGCTACATTCTTGGTACTGATTTGCTACTAGGCTGCTTTTTGTTTACTATATTATAAGCCATATTAAATGTGGCTGTGCCTCCAACCTTACCCTCCAGGCTTTAAAAGCCAAAAACAAGCAGTTAGGCTGTTAAGTGAAAAGCTTCTAAATCCACCTGCAACCAGCTGAGCTCTACTGAGAGTGTTGACTGGGGACCGATGTGATGGGAGATGTAGGTGTAGCAGCTTAAGTATAAAAAAAAAAAAAAAAAAAAGTCCTCTTACCGCCGTAATGTGGAGCAGAACGGCGCCGCTCCTACGTTCACTGGGGGTGAAAAAGTCATGGGGGAACTCGTGTATTGCTGAGGAGAGAGGAAATGTCACAGTCACCACACATCAGCAGCATGACAGCGAGATACACGTCCACCAACCCACCTAGAGAGGACCGTTCGTGATGGCTGTCAGTCAGTTGGTTCAGAAGGCATTAGTTTGGTCATGGTACCTATCGGAGTGTCATTCTTTCTCTCTTCCTACTGGATTATCTAATAGAGCAAAAATGTCTTGTATACCGAAAAACAAGGCACCACAGCCAGAAAGGGTCAAATGCAAATTAGATAGCAGCCTGTGATCATCATCCAAAAAAAAAACCTGGAAACTCAGACAACATCAAGGGCTTTGAATTTTCAAAGGACTGAAATGGCTCTAAAGACTTTTTGCAGCCTGCAATATGTCACACCACTCGGCAACCAATGACTTCATACCTATTCATGGAAGAAGAAAAAGAGAACAGTCAACCATCACATCTCCTCCTCAAAGACTGATGTAAAAGCTTGGGCTATATTAAGAGCCTGAAGTCATACAGAATTAAAGCAAGCAGGCAGAGAAAAAAAAACAACTCCCATGCTGAGGACTCATCATCCATCATCCAGAGCTCCAGCTGGAGCACAGTGTGATCATGGTACCACCATACGGCCCACATCTCTGGGAGCACAACCGCTCCACGGTGCACCTGGCTGGAGACAGAAGCTGGCCGTCTCCCTGACAGGACCCGGCATCTGTGGCGAACGGCCTCGTGTCCGACCTGTTCCTGTTGGGCCCGAGCTGCAGGCTCACACCTCGCCTCTCCTTGTAACAAGCCTGCAACATAACTAGCATATTGCTGCAGGCAATAATCTATCCAATAACACAACTAGCATATTGCTGCAGGCAACAATCTATCCAATAACATAACTAGCATATTGCTGCAGGCAACAATCTATCCAACAACATAACTAGCATCCCATTAGTGACCCACCTAGAACCCACATTAGTTGACCCAAGTGGGCCCCAGATAAGATGCCTATTTTGGGCCCATACCCACTTGGTACCCAAGTACCCCCAGCATAACCCATGTGGGGCCCACATAACCGTGTTGGCTGGGCTGTACCTAGGCATAGTACTGTTTGAAAAATACAAATACATAAATGATGTGAGAACAAAACGCTGTAGTCTGAGCCAGCAGAATAACAAAGGAAAGATTTGGGCCCTTGTCACATATGGACTCGTGAAGTGGAACAGTGCTCACCTGAGACTTCTCACCGCATCTGTCCCAACCTCACCGTTGCCCGTTTTCATGATACTCGATAGCGTGCCGTGTGCACACATGACTGAATCAGCGGCGCAGCATTTGGAACAGTGCACATGCAAATCAAACACTCCACGTATGTAGTCCAAGCCCCACTTAATCAACTGCGTGCCTCCTTTATTTCACTCAATTACATCACATATATGGTAATGTGGTACATTTTGTATCTCCATATGTCATCTAACACATTATCTTTGCCAGAAATAGCATTGTCGTGCCCTTGATTTGCACGAGTTTGGTGTCTCACTGCAGCATTAACTGCCTTCATGACAGTAAATGCAACTGATTAGAGGACAAAATAATAATAAAAAAAGTATGAGTAATGGCTTCATGGCTTTAAATATAATGAGAAAACTGGAGAACACCTGGCTGACATTGGAATCTTACAGCAACACTGACTGTGGCGGCTTTATCTCGTTGCATTTCTGACAGGTTTATGTGCTGAACGAAACGTGTCGGAAAGCTGACGGCCTCAAGCGAAGGTGCAATCAATTACAGGATTTGTCAGCTGTGCCCTCAGAGGTGACCGAAAACAAACTGATGCCAATACATTAGGCTAAACTCCTACTGATACCTCATAGACAAACAGCAACAACCATACATTATTCTAGCTGCTGAAGGTTGCCTGTTAAGCGTCTGAAAATCATGAAACCATGGGAAAAGTATCCTGCTGTCCGAGCCTTTTCACCTCCTGCTTCAATGTTCAGCCGCCAAACCTGCAGGTACCGCCATTAATCAATAATTAAATGCCACTGCCATCCGTGTTCTTTGGTTACAGGCCCCCATATACAATCAGGTCTGGCTGAGAGTGAGTTAAAAATAGGGCATCACAAAAGGTGTTTAAAGGGCGCCAGCAGAGAGCTGACAGGCAGGCAGGGGTCACCTCCGAGTCCCTGTAAACATTCAGGCAGACAGCGTCTACGCCGGGGTTCGTCTGTGTCTCCTCGCTGTAGAGGTCAAACCGGACATGAACATGCTTCCATAGCCGTTTCCCCACACAAGGACAGGACAGGACGTTCACCCAGGAGCGGGACAACAACAGACACATTGGTTAAGTGATGCATCGCAAATGAGGCCCATAAATATAGAACCATAAATAATAAGTAGCTCACTTGAATTAGATGTATTTTTTCACAGAAATTCAAGAAATAAAATTGGTGACGGTGCATCGTTATGATGCGTTGTGGAGGTTGTTGCAGAAATGATCAATTAAAATAATCTATCAACCAAAAATGACCAAATATTTGCAGGTTACATCTTCAGAATGCAAAGACTTTAGGGTTGCAACTCATGATTTTCATTATCGACTTAAAGGGCCAGTGTGTAGCATTTCGGGGGATCTATTAGCAGAAATGGAATATAATATTCATAACTATGTTTTCATTAGTGTATTATCACCTGAGAATCGTATTTTCGTCATCTTAGAATGAGCCCTTCATATCTACATAGGGAGCGTCCGTCATGTTTCTACAGTAGCCCAGAACGGACAAACGAAACACTGGCTCTAGTGAGAGACTTTCACGTTTTTATGTTACCTGAAGGCCACCGTAGTTCTGACATGCTTGTGAAACTGTGATAAAAGTAGTGTTATTATGGTAAGGATGACCTCTGAGCGAGGAGAACGGCGTTACCACGGTTTAGCACTTGGCGGCTCACGTTAGCTCAGTCTTGGAAAGGGAGGAGTGAGCGGTGGGGTATTGAGTTGGTTGCAATCTGCAACCACTCCACTAGATGCTGGTAAATCCTACACACTGTTCCTTTAATCTGTTGATTATATTCTTGATTGATGATTGTTTGGTCTGTCAAAAAAAGAAAATGAAAATTGCCATTCCCAATTCCCTAAGGCTCAAAGTGGCATACTTAATTGCTTGTTTTGCCTTACCAAAAAAGAAAAAAAAAAAAAAAGAAAAAAGATTAGCAAAAATAATTGTAGATTAATTTTCTGTCGGTTGATCAATCAATTGTTTCAGCTCTAAAGAGAGTTTGCTTGCTTTTCACCATTTTATATAATTATATTGTTGTGTCTTGGTCAGACATTGCTTTGCTTTAGACATAACTCTGACACTTAAGAGTACATCATTTTTTTAATGGATAAGTTGCAGCCTAAATTTATCATAAAATACAGCGTTGAGGTACAGACTTGTATAATAAATATATAAATAGCCTATTTGGCATCTTGAAACAAAAGACATGTGCCAGTTTATTATGAATTATGCCAGAAATTCTAAATCATCAGGTAAATATGTTTAAGATGGTGCAGAGTAAAAGCTGCTGTAAGAATAAAATGTGTTCTGCTGAACAAAAGGTTTTGTGATAGTACAAATCTGGAAAAAAACAACTAAACCGTCTTTTTTTGGAGGCACCAAGGGAGCGAGAGTGTGAACGAGGGACGTCTGGATCGTGACGGAGGCAGAAAACAAGGCCTCTTCAGAAGCCGAGCTAAAAATCTATAAATAAACCCTGTTTGGATTCTCTGTTTGGACACCTGACTGTGGCGCTTGGGCAAGAAATTACTGGCAACACATTTGTTCATCTGTCTCCCCAACCCCCAACCTCTCCTCCTCATCTTATCAACCCCAGAACGTAATTACAACTCTACACTGAGTCCTCACAACAAGTATTCGGAGGGTTTTATGAGATACAGCGCTGCTATCACTTCTGTAAGTGTGGACAGTTAGGGACAGTATGAAAATTATTAGGGGTCAGAAAAGAGTGGTCTGACTTTTTTTTCTGGGAGACCAGGGAAGGCCATTTTTTTTTTTTTTTTCTCACCCCAGATGTGTTATTTTATTTCAGCCGTCCCTTGCAAGATAAAAAAGGATCAAATAGTTAATAATGGTGGCTTTAATGTGCACAGATTGTCATAAAGAAACACTTTGCCATATGCACAGGACAGGAGCAAATTTTCATAAGTAAAGTTAGCCCATAATATAATTCAACTAACATTAACGCTATTCATTCCCAGCAAGTCGACACTTAATTCCCTAATCCACTTTGTTTGAACCAATCCGACATCATCCAATCAAGTTGCTTACTACGATTGGCAGTAATGTGACAATTATTCCATTAAAACATTACAGTTTATTATTTGTGCTGATGTGCTTTGACTCTTTTAGTTACTAATGATAATATAAGTTGCACAAATTCAATGTTCCCCACCCAAATCATTTTCACACAGTCCTTAAGACCCAATTCATCAGATTCCTGCTTTTATCCTGTGTACTATAAAAAAAACGTATACTTCCTTGGATTTGTTGTGACACTGCTACACAATAAGTAAAATCAAATTAATTCTAAGGTCAGTTATTTAAAACACTGAATAAATCAAAAAATGTCAAGTCTTGCATATATTGCCTCTACACAAGTCTCTCTGAATGTAGAAAAAAATCGGCTCAGATAACCTTAATTTATAAAGCCAGAGCATGCCAGCCATTCTTTACATTTGTGCAATTATTATTCCATAATCTGGTAATATTCTAGATATTATGGTGCCGTTACATAACGGAGATCAGTATCGGGTGCCGTCTGTTGTCCCAGAGACAGGAGGACGGGCAGGACAGTCTCCACCCAACACACAAAAAAGAGACGGACATGGAAAGAGTCTGTTTTTTAGAGTAAAAAACACAATTCCATCACATAGTACCTGAATAAAATGATTATGATGTGAGCAAGGTGTTCTGGCGGAGCGCCCGGCGCTACCTTCTGTCACCGACCCACACACCAGCCAGGTCATTAACAGAATACAGTTGACACTCCAGTACAGTAGTCAAGAGACTCTTCAGAGGAGAATGGCTCCTCTGGGTCATTATTAGTCTATCAGATAATTAGCTCGCTCCAGCAGACATCAGCGAGACATCATGACTCGACTGCCGTCAGACATTCTTGTAAACATGACGACATCGCGAGTCGCCTCGCTGGAAGATCTCTACGTTACACAGAAAGTTCTGAGAGGAGCTTTGGTTAACACACACAAAACACACACGATTATCCTCTTTGTTCGGTCGATACTCTCACATGCTCGAACATCACATGTACAACTGCTCTCACATGCTCATGTGAGCACTTTAAACACATGCAATTTCACCTGCATGAGCACACTCGTATACCTATGACTACTTTTAGCCTTTACGTAGGAGTGTGCGTATGAGAGGGAGCTGTTGAAAGAGGCCGAGCTGGTGGACCAGAAGACTCCTGGTTCAATAACCTAAAGGGGGACGCCGCTGTGAGACGTATGCATTCAGCTGTGTTCAGGAGAAAATAGGTAAACAGCTCCCTCAGGGTGAGGTATGGATCCGCAACAACAAAGAGAGAGCAGAGCTTCCCTCGCTACTGTGACTTCACGCCGTTAAAACCTGGTGAAATGTCGCCTCAGTTTTTAATTAAAAAGTACTCGCCAAAAGCAGAACAGAATGGAAATTTACGAGCAACAAACGGGCTGAAGCGGAACAGACTGTGAATGAGTGAATACATAAAGAGGTCAGGCGCGTTTGAACTGCGCAGCGCGCTTTGTGCAGGTGCTCGTGCCTGCGCTTCCCCCCTCCGTCCGCTGCATTGTTCCACCACCGTGGGCATGCGAGCGAGAAGCAGAGCGAGGTCAGTTTCCATTATGCACAGCAGCATAATCCCCGCTTGTGTAATTCCCTTTTAAAAAGCCTCCTTCTGGTGTTTCCCTGGAGTTGACGAACCTGCATTCCAACGTGGACTGGCCGCCACCCGTTGGCAGATTTACCCCTCGTGCTGCCGCCAAATGTCCTGCCTACTCTCCACCCTCCACCCCCAAAAATAACTCAGAATAGGCTACTCCATGGCCATGTTTGCCTCAAATCCAACAGCAGAACTCACTCTCTACTCACCAACACACATTTCAACACTTTCAAGCTTTTGCAAGGTGATGACGCTTCTGCTTTGGGCCACACTTCCACCTCACCCACGCCACTTTTCAAGCCTAACACGCAACATGTGCACCGTGTGCCCGTGAGCAGATTAGAGCCATATCTAAAACCACTACAATCAAATCCCGTCGGATTAATTCATAGTACAAACCCAGCCCATACTAAAACCTTTGCTTTGTTGTTCAGTTCTACTTTGTTGTTGCGCCACGTCGTCTACTTCTACCCGGCTAATTATGCCACTCAAGTGGGAGTTTTTCAATATATGGCATTAGCAGCATCTTTATTAAAAGCAAATTATTCCTCCCACAGAACATTAGCCACGGTGCTCTGCCCCCTCTCCAATTTTCTTTGCTCCACAGTCAGTCGGTTCCCACATGGGGGAATATAATCTAATACTCTCTGTCCCCGAGTAAATCTCAAGTCAAGCAGCAAACACACATCTCTGATCACGCTCCTCACACAGCCGGGGAAGAGCCATCAAAACATTTGAATTCGGAAATAAAAACGGCGATTATTTGGGCGCCTTGTAGCTCACAGAGCGGTTGAAAGAGGAGATGTCACGGCGCCATAACGTACTTTGGGGTACAACACAAGCGCAGTAAAATCTGGTCTGCACTTGCTGAAATTGAGCAAACAGCAACGCATGTGTCATACCCCAGAGCTGAAGACCGCGTCCCAGCCTTCATTCAATAAGCCTCGAGAGCGGGCGCCTCATGTACAGCACTGAGGTCGAGTTAGGGATGTACCGATAGCGATATTGGGCCGATACGGCCTCTATTCAATTCAATTCTTTGTTTATATACTATATATATTATATACTGGAGTTTTAATTCCTGTCATTCTCTTTTTAAAATTTTTTATTTTACATGTTCGAAATACATTTTTGAAATAAAAATTGTCAGTTACATTTCTGGGTTGTAATGCGAGGTAATTATTCACTGACTTATTTATTGTGCTTTGTTTTCAGTTTTTTCATAAAATGTTTTGATGTTGCATCACTGTCGATTGTAATCAGCTGTAATGGACTGAGCGCCTCCTTATCCGTATACATAAATAGATGCTATGACATTTTCCACTACATATTTATGTGGTTGTGTAGAATCATCTCTTTGAGTGTATTATGTGCTATATATATATCATGTGTCAGGGATCTACAGTAAGTCTGATGTTTAGTTCTTGTGGTCACTATGAGTTGGTGTATTGTTGGTTTTGTCTGTGAAAATGCAATTCAGTACATTTATATCTCTGTGTTCATCTGTTACATTTTGTTTCCCAAAGTTAAGAAAATAATGTTTGAGTTAAGCCTGGTGTTGATCCCAGTCACTTCCAGACAGTGAGGCACACAGCTTATTAATTTTACACTGGTATCGGATCGGTACTCGTATCGGCTGATACCCAAAGCCCAGGTATCGCTATCGGGACTGAAAAAGTCGGATCGGTGCATCCCTAGGCTGAGTCCTTACCGTAGCGGCCCGGGTTCTAATCCGACCCGCGGTCCTTTGCTGCAGGTCGTCCCCTCCCTCCCCCTTTCCTGCCTATATTCATCAGTATCTAATAAGGCAGAAAAAGTCCTAAATATAATCTTAAAAAAAATAAAAACAGCAATTACTTTTGTTCCAAGCAGTTATGGCAACTTGTTAAAAAGTGCATTTGTTCCCTTCGTCATGGGACAGAGGAAATGGATCTCAAGGGCTGGTATGACTCAAGCTCCGCATGTGACGGTTAAATAAAGAGTAACCAGAGGTTGTATCAGCCCTTTGCTGTGTGAATTAGCCTTTTGTAGATTACAAGCATGCGTTGCAATCAAGCGGGAGCAAAAAATTGTTTGGACAGCACCTTGAGTTATTACTGAACGGCCAATAAAAACAGGGACTTATGATGAATGGCTGCCTGTAGCAGCACAAGTCTCAGGACAAGCAAAACAACATTAGCACCCCGTGAACCAAGAAAAAGGGCTCCCTCGCTGATCACAGAAATAATGATGAGGAAAAGGCAGAGAGACCAAAGCTGGCGGAGTGTAATCTATGCAGCCCACAAACAGCGGCTTAATTAAACTGAGCTTCAGATGTTGCACACACTCAGCATAAAACCAAAAGCCTCCAATAATAATTCTCATCCAAATCGAGCCGGAGTCCATCCGCGGTTAGTGCTGCTCTCCCCCCGGAGGGGTGCACACCAGTGCCGTCACTGGTCCGCTGCTGGATCATCAGTTCTGGACAAACAACTGCTGCATGGGGGAGTCAGGACAATCTGTGATACATAAACAATTTCCTCAGCTATTGTGAGAGTTGGGAACCAAAAGACGTCTATTCTGTTCCTAGAAATTGTGTGGATGGTAAACAAGTTTGTCATGCTGGAAAGATTTTTGACAGGGCATGAACATCCATTCTGATTCACGCTTCCTTGTCTTCCCTGATGGGACTTGATGTTTCGTGAGCAATAATTTGTCGTGACAAGTGCAACATGAACAATAAGTTAATTGTAGTCAGTCAGACTGAGAGACAAGTGTTTCAAATGATTTATGTAACATTACTTTTCTTTTGAAAGCTTTAGAAAGGTTTGTGTTGCGTTTTCTGAATCTCTACATACGGAGTTGGTGAGTGAAAAGCTGACCGATTCGACTGTTATCAGGCCATTAAACAGGCGTTATCGGTCACTATAAGCACCATAGATGTGGGTCATTAGGGGCCTACTACGCCTACTACGTTGTAAAAGTGAAAGCGAAACTAATCGATTAGTTGTTCTGTCTATAAAATGTCAGAAAACGGTGAAAAACGTCAATCAGTGTTTCCCAAAGCCAAAGATGACGTCCTCAAATGTCTCGTTTTGTCCACAACTCAAAGATATTCAGTTTACTGTCATAGAGGAGTAAAGAAACCAGAAAATATTCACATTTAAGAAGCTGGACTCAGAGAATTTTGAGGGGTTTTTCTTCTTAAAAAAACTCCTCAAACCAATTAATTGATCATCAATTTAAGAGTTGGTGATTAATTTAATAGTTGACAACTAATCGATTAATGTTTGCAGCTCTACTGTAAAGGCAACATCAAAGTAGCATCTACAGTACATGGTAGTATTCAGCTACAATCAACTCATAACTGCCCTCAACTGACCAAAACTGAGCAACAACCGGTCAGCTGAGGTGCCTGAGATCTGCATCCATGACAGGATTACTCACGATACCCAAGACCCAAGACCCGAGAACAAAGAGTCATATGATCAGCTCACAGTGACGAGGCAGAGCGGCGGTTGGATCGGAGGAAGGAGCCGATGAGAAATGTGTGGAATGTGAAGTACAGTCTGGTGCCTCCGGTGCGGGAGACATTTGAATGGAAAAAAAAAAAAGGGTAATCCTGGAGGATTAGGAGGAAAACTTCAAGCACATAATCTTGTCATTTGGCGCTCATTTCAATAGGACCCCACTGTGACTGACTAAATTCACATTCAAACGGTCACAACACTGAGTAGTTCAAAGTCAGGGGTGTAAAAAATGTTTGTTGTGCTTGTTTATATATGTATATATATATATATATATATAAAAATAGCAGATTACAGCACCAGTGATTCACTCATCCCTGAGGGGTTCCGCCTGCTGTGACCAGTAATGAAGTAATAGCCAGTTAGTCCTCGCTGGGTCACTCTGTGATGCCACAAATAAAACCTGTACATTTTTAAATTACTTCCTAAATTGTCTGTGCCCTGGTGTCATCCTCTCTAAACACAAATCCCAATATTGAGTTGCACCAAAATAATTATTCTCAGGGCTTAAAGGGGAACTACGCCGGTTTTCAAAATGTATACATGTTATTCCTATAGTCTAAGAAAGTCCCAAAAATATTAGTAAACATGAACAACTCTCTCCTAAATCCAAAAACTAGACCCCAATACTCAAATTTGTGATGATGACTCTGAATGGGGAAAGATATATTATAGATGACACCGAGAGCACCCAGGGGAATGATCTGAGTATATGAGTACATTTTCTGTTTCACAACTGACACCATACAATAAAATAAAGTTTATATGGGTATAAAATAGAAAACAAACATCCTGTGGGTCCACAAAATCAGTCTCCCATTCATCGTCTACTTACTCAAGTTTGAGACTTTACACACCGGGGGCATAAAAGAGCAACAGCCAATGAGGAAACTCCACCCCTCGGCCGACCAATCGTGTAACTTCACTCACTCAGTGACAGACTTTTGTACGTAGTGCTGGGCCTCTGCAGTCCAGCCAAAAAGTACATTGCTTATTTGGCGCGCAATATTCACGTTCTGTGTAAAAGAACTCATGACGAAAGCGACAGTTCAAAAAAATATATTGACGTGCAAATTAATCCTGCACCCGCCGGTGTGTAACAGCCTTTACTTCAGGTTCCTGGGTTCACAAATATTGATCGAACTCTCCTAGGCTATGGAAATAACATATTGGATTTCTCAATTTAGGTGGTGTTCTCCTTTAATAATCCTCCTTCAACAGGTCTCCTTTACATATACATTTCCACTTTATGACCTTATATTTAGGAGGTTTTTGTAATAGTAAGAGCAGGTAGTTCCTACATCCTGTACAGCCAATTAAAATCACAGTACCTGATATTTTTCCATGAGATGATACTAATGAGACTAAACCTGTAACCCTCGCTGCTTTAATTTAATGATATCTCTCTGAGTCATGCAGGATCACAGAGAGCTCAAATGCACCATTGATATAAAACACAAAAAGGCAAATTCAAATGACATCTTGTCGTTCCTGCCGGTGCATTTCAATCAACAAAACCACGAGAAACTTTAATGTTTTTCGTAGCCTGATGCAGATGTCAGCAGTGTCAGTGGAACTGTCAGCAATCGAGTCCAGTAGAACTAATTATAGAGAATGCTGCTTCCTTTAAGTGTACCAACGATGCTGTAACATAATCAATAGCTGACCCTTTTAATAGCCCTTTCAGTGCTTATTGCAGCGCAAGTATTCTAAACTGAGTCAGAACAATAGAGGCTCAATTAAAGCAGCACATCATCTCAAAAACTCCACAACGATTATGAGTTTTTCCTACAATTTTATTGATGGATTGGAACAACACACCCCATTAAATAGAGTTCACCCAGAGTTTTCTGTGTCTCTAATGATCTCAAGACTGTATTCGTCAGGCCCTGAGATGCTGCACAAAGATCAACATCATCAAAACTTGTATGAATATTATAGCTGCCGTGCAACTTTGAGTCGGGGCCATGAGAAATACAGAAGGGTCCATTATCATTAGCATGTTCGTCCTGCCTAAATCGGGACTCAAACTTACAACCTCAGACACCAAGGGCAGGTCACTATCTTGGTGAGCGCCAAGCGGAAACTACTACTTCACACGATGACATCACCATATGACTGTGCGTCACAAATTCTGTTTTTGAGACAAAATTCTGAGAATTTGCGTACTTCGTCTAGACAACACAGAGATGTCTGTCATTTATTTTTATATGAAGGTTGATTGTGAAACAAACTGATGTTTAAAAATCCCTGATTTCCATTGACTGCGATGGTTTACATGAGGGTAGAATTCAAAATACTGTAAAAAATGCAGTTTTTTAATAAAAAAATTCTGAAATGTACCACATTACATCTCACATGACCTCAATGTTCTCATTTATTTACATGAATATTGGAGATTGTACTGTTTACACTAAAACATTTTGATGCACTGTGGGCTCAATTTGAAATAAATCAAAAATCTGTCTAAATGGTTAATGGAGGACAGACTGAAGATGCAGCAAGTTTGGTGTCAATTGAGCAAAAAATGTGGGAGGAAATAGGTTTAATAAGTTTTAATAGGAGTGATGGACTTCGTAATTCCTGCCAGGTTGAAGCATCTGAACATTTGAACTACATTTTGGTGGAAGTTGCAAAGCACAAAGCCAGTTGATGAAGTTTGGCATAGGACTGGACCTACGTGCAAAGTTTTGTTCATGCATGGGAGGGCAGATTTCCTGGGGAGACTAGTAAAATTGACAAACACAAGACGGACTGACAGCAGTGCTGCTGGCTGGCACCTAACAAGACATATAGAGTATATCCTGAGGCAAACGTCTGTCTTTTTAGCTTCTAAATGCTCCGCTGCGTTCACCAGATAGTCATTAACTTGATCTGTCTGCCGTTTGGTGCTGGGCAGGTATAGCGTAGTGGGCTATTCAGGGTGTTTTTGGGGAAAACGTTGTGTGGCGTGAAACAAAACAATGCACTAAAGGACACTAAAACGCTTTGTGATATTTCTCTGGTTGGTCCATCACTGTGAGCGTCCTCTTTCACATTACACATCATTTAATCCATTGTTAATATAAAAAGGTGGTTAGTGCATCTTTAATCTCACAGCATACCTGGCGCTGAACAGTTCTTCTGCTCCGTTTCGTTGTCCGGTTCTGACGCCATTAGCCGTCTCCCCCAGTGGTCGATGTCCGGATGTCCCTCCACGATCATCCCATGGCCTGCAACAGAAACAAAAACAACTTATTATACATTCAACATGAATAAAAGTGTCTACGCTTGTAGCCAAGTATGCAAGTTCCCAGCCCTGATGCTAAAGATCTATTGGAACGCTTCTAAAAGCTTTTTTCTTTTGCTGCAGGGAAACCTTGAAACTCCATTTTGCACATTGTAAAAAAACAAACAGCAAAACTAACATGGCTGCTCTAACACAAAGTATGTTTCATGACCTAAAACATCCATGATCATTAATCCAAACAAGGTGGCTTTTTCTTTAATCCCTTAAAAGTTTTCATTCATGTAGATATGACATTTTCATCCGGCGGCAGCAGCAATAACACATCAACATGCAGCTGCTGTGCCATTATGGTTTTCGGGTGGGAGAGTGGGAGGAGGAGCAAGTACAAGTTTCATTTTTCATTAAACTGCTCTTAAGCCGCCGTAATGAGGACATAAAAAACTGCTGTCCCAAATCTATTATGTAAAAAAAAATCATACGCAGTGAGCTGAGCGGCGTTTTGAAGTCGCAAATTTTCATAAAATGTCACCGCACGAACGCAATGTTGAATTGACAAAGCGGTAACTGACTGCAGGATGATTAAACGGTAACAAGGGAACACCCTGAGGACAGATGGTCTGTGTTTAATTCATGTACAACTTGTTCAGACTACCTCTGTCTGGCTTTTCGTTGTAGGTTACACAATGACTGGGGAAAGACTTTGTAGCAGAGGACTCACATGATCGGTGTCTGTAATTGTCACCCTGACCATGTGAACGTGTCCGTATGATCACTCACACACTAATTCCCCTTCTAGCACTGACTTCCTGGAAGTCATGGTTAAGACAAAGGAGACTATTTTAAGGGTAACAAATTTGAAGAACACAGACATAAAAGCAATGCATTGACAATGTATTAAACAACCATATTTGCCCACTCCCATGTTCATAAACATATTAAATACTTGGCAAATCTCCCTTTAAAAGTCGATTTTGAACAGATAAAAAATGTGTGATTAATCACGATTACCTATACAACCATGCGACTAACATGATTGACAGCCCTACTATCTACTTAATACCTTATATTCCAATGTCCTACTTTTGAACATCTATGTGTACGTAAAATTATTTTCCTGAACACACAAAGGTTTATCCCTGGTGCACTGTGCCTGTGGAACTCATGGTGATTTTACACAAAGGAACATCCATTGATTAATCATATGGTCTAGAAATTATCAGAAAATTGTTAGAAATGCCAAGACAACTTATTAAAAGGCCAAAGGTGACGTAATCAAATTGCTTGTTTTTTCTGTACAAAACACAAAAGAGTTCTAGACCCCTAACAATGTATCATTATTTATTTATTTTCTTTCTTTTAACTATGTTTATTTTCTTTTATTTGTATATTTGTTTGTATGTATTTTTTTAATTATTTTTGTACACTTGTTTTCCTTGCGTGGTTTTAGTTGTGTGCCCTCTGGGTGTTGTCATGGGTGAGGGGGTGGTTGTGATATCTATCAGTCCAAATATATTTGTGCAGTGGATTGTCAGAGTTGTAATAACAAAATTATGATATAAACTTTGTTCAAAACACAAAAGATATTCAGTTTAATATCACAGAAGACAAAGAAAATCCTCACATTTTAGAAGTTTAAACTCTAGAATGTGTTAAATTTCTGCTTAAAACTGACTTAAACGATTAATAGATTATTAAAATAATGCAGATTAATTTTTGGTTGATTAACTTATCAATTAATTGACTAAGTTTCTGCCCTAGTTTGAAGTTAATTAGAAACTGCAAAGTGCCAATCTTGGATGTTAGCCGCCGTTTGCCTCGAGCCCTGACGGTACTTATGGTACCTGCAGTACTGTAGAAAAACAAGTACCGTCACCTTTTGAGAATTTTGGCATCCACTTGGTCCCGAAATATCGGTTCTCCTGACATGCCTAGTGCCGTATCAGTACATATCTTTCAAAGTTGAAATGACAGAGTTTTGTAAACTGATCTTTGTTGTTGTTTGATGACGGCAAACAAGCTGTAAACACAACAACATGTTATCACCTTTAAAAGACGTTGGTGAATCTGCCGACAAATTCAAATTAAATTTTTCGGCACCGCTACTCATTTTCTCCTCTCCAACCTTCCAGCTAGTGTTTCTCTAAAGTCATCTACCTGGACCCAATAGTATGTTTGGTGCACTGACACAGAAATGTCTTCATTAAATGGCTTTCAATCCAGTACAGTTGGACAGCCTGACAATCAGCAGGCGCTGGACAAACAGACTGGACACGAGGCGACTGCAGCTGCTTCCCACAGCTCTCCAATCCAAAAGACCAAAACCCTCCAGTCATCGCTCCAACCTGTTCCTCCTCACCAACCAGCTCAGTTTCACTCCTCTCTGGTCTCTAGCAACGCTCACAATAAAACCCTGTCCAGTGTTAAGGCCGGGGGAGGGCACGGGAACATGTGTCCCAAGAGATGATCACGTTGTCACATATAACAATAAGAGCTATGTGTAGAGCGTGGGCTGTTTCACATTTACACCCGGACACGGTGGACTGTTCATTTTTGGGGGGAAATTTTGCATGACGGTCCGTCTAAATGCAATTTCTCCCGGCTGTTATCTGCAGAATCACTTGACCACAACTACACAAAGACAGATTCTTCGATGTTTATCCGATGACGTGATTCTTAAAAGTACCGTTTTAGCTTAATTGTCTGGGAACTTAAAACACAATGCCACTTGACTCCAGCCTGTTGGGAACTTCTTCTACGCTAGACCCGAAACCAACTCCTTCTGCTCCGCCCCAACCGATCACCAACTACACCTGACAAACAGGTACAACCACGGACAGCGACTACGTCGAAGATCAAACAGCCCACCTCTACCTTCCATTCACAACGCTGAAGTTAGCTTCCGATTCAGCAGTTAAGGGGAACGTTAAGGGAAATTGAACTTGCTGTTGTGAAAGCGTGTTAGACATTTAAGATAAAGCCGTAATGCTGTCTGAAACCCTCTTTGTATTTTCACAAATCTCAAACTTTTTTAAAGAATCTTTAGCCTCTCTGGGATAATCTAGTCTAAGGATTGTGTTTTTTCAAAGAGACCTTGTGTGGTCCAGATGTGAAATAAGAAGTTAAATCTCCCCTTTTGGTTTTTGCATTTTCTCAAATAGAATAAAGGCTTTACAAATCTGAAACCGTGTCTTAAAGAGTCTCTGGCTTCGCTGGGATAATCTGGTCCAGATTTGACCAGTATAAAAGGCCTTTACGCACCGGGGGCGTGAAGAATAAATGACACAAAGATGTGAAATACTCGCCTGTGAATATTATATTTCTAAAGGGCTTTTATTGTGTAAAAGGTAAGAACGGAAGGAGTGGATCTGGAATGTGCCAACTTTGTCAAGGTTGAAAGGAGTAATAAAGTTTGTTGGCGCATCTCAACTGGTTCCGCACAGCGTGATTGGTCGATGTCTTTATTCGTGGTGCGAAAGCTCTGAAAAATGTACCTTGTATGTTGCTTTTTTCCACCTGCATTCGGTGTGAAAGTGAAAGTAGTTCGAAAAAATATGATGAAACGCTGCCGGTGTGTAAAGGCCTCAAGTATAGTGGTTTTTAAAAGAGACCTGCTCACAGTTTGGACTTAGAAGTGGCAACAGACACCACCACAGACTACATTAAATTCTGTAATGTGCTAACTCAGAAGAAGATGACCATGTACCCAAACAACAAACCCTGTATTATAACTATTTCCAAAGAAATTAAAAAGTGTATAGTTCAAGGGAAAAAAATGCATTTAAGAGTGTGGAACTTAATCATTTAAAGAAGGTCAGGAGGAAAGAGGAGGAGGCATTTGAAACTCACTGCTCATCGATGAACAACAAAAAACTGTGGTATTTTATGATGAACATGGTATCAGCTAAAATGTCTCTAAGTGTTCTAAACAAGGATGAGAAGGCCGCAACGTTATGCAACGTTTGAAACAGCTGATTTCTCTGACTGATCATGTAGTACAGAGACTGTTTTCATGGCGCTGCCCTGAGAAGGCCTCTGGACCCGACGGCGTCTCTGGGCTCCTGCTGAACTCATGCAGTGAAGAGATGGCAGAAATCTACCAGAAGTCTTTGAACCTGCATACCGTTTCTCTTATTGTGATTATTCCTGTTCCTCAAAAAAAAAGCATCTTGTAAGGAAAATAACAACTATCGACCAGCTGCTTTGGTTTCTGTAATTATGAAATGTTTTAGAACACCTTTAAACTAGAGGTCAACTGTTTACTACATCCTTTTCAGTTTGTTTACAGGTGTAGCGGAGGTACAGACGAGGCTTTGGTAACCTCTCTGTGCAATTCAAGTACAAACCAAATGCAAAACTGCATGGAAGATAAAACGGTGTAAGACGGCATTCATCCCTGCAGTCGACCTACGAGCAGCAAAATAACACACCAAGTACCAGATACTACCACCTGGGACGAGGTACCACGTTGTCTCTTTTATCCCTACTTCAATAAAAACATTTAATACGACGCAGATCAAATAAATAAGGATGAAGTCAAGATAGAAACCCACAGAACTTTATTTTTACTTATTTATTGATTGATTATTTTCCAGTGGCAGCGCTTTTATGTATTTTAGCGACAGTGTATGTTTTATTACTACGTCCTTGGATATGGTTCTTGTTTTACCCTGGTCTTTTATGTAGAATGTGTTTTATGGATGCAGTATTATTGGTGGAAGCCCAATCCAAAGTTGTGGGATAATAAAGTGACTCTTGAGTTTAAAAAATACAAAGACACCCCTCCCTATCTTTAGTTTTATACATTTAATACTTTGGCTGCCGGTCATACTAATAAATTTAAATAAATGGAGGTCACTTTGGAGTCTAAGAAGTTGAGATAAACCTCTGTTCATTTTGACAGTGTAAATTTAAAATATCAGTGGTGAAAATAGTGGTTAGTTTTAGCGCTACAGTAAATTAACATCTTTCTATGTTTGCTGGGGTCAAGAGGTCAGTGCATCTTTAGTGGCTGATGGAGTACAACAGTAGAGGTGTACTATTTTGATTTGAGCCATTTTCCAAGCGAAAATGCCAAATATTGTCTCGTTCTAGCCTCTTAAATGTGAATATTTGCTTCTTTTCTTAAGTCTTCTATCTTTGGCTTTTGGACTGTTGGTCCAAAAGAGACAAAAACATTTGAAAATATCACCATAAGAGACACCATAAGACATCACAATGAACATTTTCCACTGTTTTTAAAAACAGAATCGCCAGATTAAATCAATAACGGAAATCATTAGTTGCAGATCTGGCGACATCTAGCGGTGAAGTTGTAGATTGCAACAAACTGAAACTTTCTCCGTATGTAGATATAAACAACTCATTCTAAGCTCCTTCTTCACAGGAAACAACTTGGTTAGGTTTAGGGAAAAAATCGTGGTTTGGGTTAAAATAACTCTGGAAGTGGCGTTACTTAAGTACGGAAGTTATATGACAAATCTACGTTGACTTCTGGTTTGAAATTTGAAACGAACACTGGACCTTCTCCCTACGCGGCGTTTGTCGCTACTTCCTGGTTCACGATTTCATGGAATATATACAAATTACAGTGCATTACTTTTAGTAGGTATAGCTACGAGCAGTGTATGAGAACAGCCTGAAATGTAACACACTGTTCCTTTAAACTTGCTCAGCGTTGGTGAAGGTTAACGGCCTGAAAGGGACTTTAAAGATGAGCACATCGTATGCGTGCTACTCTGCTTGGCATACACGGCAATGAGGCCAACCTGAAATTCTGACAGTCACATTAAAGAGGCACTAAATCTACTCGCTACTTTGGAGCGGAAACAAAGAAATGAACTCAAGAATGGGATAAAAAAAAAAAAAAAGGCTGCGAGCACACTTCTATCAGACTATATTGAGTCGCAAGAGGGGAGACGAAGAGTGTTCGAGCAACAATGGCACAGCAGCAGTAATGTCGTCATCATCCAGCTCTGTCCAATCAGCTCAGCAGGGCGATTGAAACCAAGGACACCCATCCATCAATCTCTCTAAAAAGACACTCTCCTTATACGAGTATTCACCTTCCTGTTGCCCCCGACGACCAGTCTGCTGCGGCTACCTGTCAGAGCCGAGCCCGGCCCCGCTGCTCACATAAAACACCTGTTCTAGTTTCTCCCACACGCAGACGCAGCTCCATCACACGCAGCAACAGCATCAGCATGCACGACAGCATGTCGCGCCCCACCCCTCTTTATGGAGATGTAACCCAGGAGTAGTACATCAAATCCCATCCATCTGGACCATTCAGCACATCAACACTGCCCCCCCCCCCCCCCCTTTATACTACTATCAATCAAATGGGTGGCAAACACATGGCACAGGTTTTACTGTGACATGACAAATGCGTGCTCCTGTTGTGATGGATGAAAGATGAGAAGGCCACAGCTATTCAATTACACAGATCTCATTATGGTGAGCTTTTTGGGTCTCGGTGGGTTCAGAGGGGATTTGTTCTTCTCTCTCTCTCTGAAACACTTCCTCTTGCATGTCACCTTGAAATCCCAACACCGCCGCCGCTGGTCAAGCAGGCTGAAATTCACTGTCAAATACCCCCACATGACAATCACCGTGTGGGTCGGACAAACTTGATTAAAATGAAAAAAAATAAATAAATAAAAGGCGAGCCATTAGCGACAGAGGGGGGCTTACTTTGGCTCCCAGTGCCTGCCTTTGGAGATAAGAGATTTGCACTCGCCTGTATGATATCATTCCAGAATAATCTTTTAAGCCTCTTGTTGTTTTTAATGTAATTAATAAAACTCCCGATACATCAGTTAGAGATAGTCGGGCAGTAGTTTTGTGGTGAGTTTTACAGCTGCTTTCAGCTCCCGGGGCCTAAGTGGTTGCAGATGGACACATCACCACGACAGGATAGGGGCTGAGGGTTAGAAGCACTTTGACGGGGGAGAAAACACACCGAACCCTCTTCTTTCGTGCCCACAGGCAATAATTCATGACTTAAACACACTATGTTGGCACTGCGCAGTTTAGTTGTTCCCTTAAAGCTTCAGAAGGTAGACATTTTTTGGCATCATTGGGCAAAAATATTATATTCAAGTGTTCTGAGAGAGACTTCTGCACCTCATCATGGCTCCGTTTTCAGGCTTTAAATAATCTAGCTCCGTGACGGCAGACTTTAACCAATCACAGGTCATTTCAGAGAGAGAAGCATTCCTATTGGCTGTGCTCCGGCTGGTGCTTAGTATTTCTCAACATGTCTGCCGGGTCACAAACTTTCTCATTTTACAGCTAAACCGTGCACTACAAGATGTTTCTGAAAACATTTGAGGAGAGAAAGGCATTAACGTAACAGAATATTGATTCATATTTGATCAGCGCTGCCTAGTTTGACCGTTTTGGTCGGAGTTTGCGAGTGATTGACAGCTGCTCAGAGACAGCAAGGCTCCAGCTCGGCTCTGATTGGTTGATTTATCTTGCACCGGAGGACACACGATTTTTTTTTCCAGATTACCTGTCTCATGCACTACAGTCAGAATATTTATATTATAAAAAATAACTTTTTTTTAAAAATCATATTTGCTCCAATTCCACTTACTGCTGCTTTAACATGAACATCACTGCTCCAGGGGTGTTGTTTGTCTAGTTAACCTCTGATCCCAGTGGAGTGTCAAGATACCACCATCACCAGCAAAATGTCAAGGTTGCTCGTTACATAACTGTGTGTGGGATGCTCTGCGTGTCAGTGTTTGCACGGGCCTGAAGGTATGAAGAGTTTTGACATGTGTGCATGGGGAGGGAGTATGTTGTTCGGAGTGTGTGTGTGTGTGTGTGTGTGTGTCTGCATGAGGGGGGGGAATCATTACGCATGATCAGGCATCTGAGCCGTTTGCACACCTCGAGCATCTATGAATATTGTAACGTTCAGTGCGCATCCCAGCAGTGTGTGTGTGTGTGCGTGCGTGTGTTCTTGTACACCTATCTTTGTGAGGACCAATATGAGTTTTAGACCTTCAGAGTGACATTTTTGGAAAAGTGAGGACATTTTGGCCGGTCCTCTCTTTGGGACGGACCTTCAAAGGCCTGTTTGGGGGTTCAAACTTGGTTTTAAGGTCCAGGTTAGAATTAGGTTTAGGTTAGGGTTAGTGTTAGTGTAAGGGATTTATCTGTGATGGTTAAGGTTAAGGTAAGGGGCTAGGGAATGCATTATGTCAATGAGGGTCCTCACAAAGATAGAAGTACACGGCTGTGTGCGTGTGTGTGTCTGTGTGTCAGTGTGTGTGTCTGTGTGTGCGTGTATGTGTGTATCCCCCCCTTTAAATGATCGTCAGTGGCCTCTGCGTAAAAATCACAATCCCTCGATGGCCATGCGGAACCTGGAAGCGTGATGATGATGATGATGATGATGAGGATGCTCGAGCGTGATGGAGGTGTGTGTGTGTGTGTGTGGTGGTGTGTGATGATGCCGGCATTAACCAGCATCCTGAGCTCCGGTGTGTAGTGTGACCGAAACAAAAAAAAGGAAAAAGAAAAAAAAGCGCAAACATTCCAGAACCGAACGGTGCCGTTCGGTTCTGGAATCGGTTCTTTCTGTGTGCATGTGGAGCATTGGAGGTGTGCATGTGATGATGATCCTTCCTCTCAAATTAAAAAAACGTGCAGCTCGCTGCCACGGCGCGCACACTGCGGCATATACACGGACAAACAGACTGAGACACCAGAGAAACACTGTCACCTCAGAATAGAACATGTGCGGCTGACTTTATCCTCTCAGAGTGATGCTACTGCGTTTTAATACAAACTTCCATGTAAATGCAATCAAGATCAAGAGGCATCGCAATCGCATTTTTGGACCTGGTCCTATTTGAGAATGCACACCAATATACTGCTCACATCTCCTGCCCTTGACATTAAAGCACAGGCCTGTTTTAGTGTTTCTGTTTGATGCTTTATTATAACAATAAAGCATGATTGTGCATGATTTCACTGCAGATTTCCTCTACATCCTCGGTTTCTGTTTGATGCTTTATTATAACAATTAAGCAGAAGTGTTGTGCAGGATTTCACTGCAGATTTGCTCTCCATCCTCTGCTCCCTGCAGCCTCTCCATATCACCACCACCTCTCACTCACCTGTCTTGGTCAGCAGCGCCGACATGCTCCACGCCACGAACAGGGCACTGCAGATGAAGCACACCTGCACGAAAAGCATCTCCCTCCTCTTGCGAACTTTAAATATCTTGTCCATTATTGTCTTTTTGGACACGGTGTCGGTGTCGTCCCGCTCCATGCTCCTCCTCCGCAGCTCAGCTCAGCTCGGCGGCCACTTTTTGGTTTGGTGTGATGTTGCGTCCTTGAAGAGCTGAAGAAACTGCACCTGCAACCTGCACCCTTCTGCTGCTGCTGCTGCTGCTTGAGCCTCTTCACAGCCGGGATGATGTGCTCCTCATCATGTCAAGCCAGCCGTCCTCCAGGGTGCACAGATTGGAGAGTGGTGGTAATGAAGCAGGGAACCGTTTTTTTCCTCCCTCCCTCTTCTTGTAGAGATGCAGGTGGTCAAATCCCCATATAAAGGGTCTCCAAATCAAATCAATTCAGCTCCTGAATTCAAGAGGATGAACATCAGACCCTCCCATTGCAAAATCCTGTCCCGAGAGAGAGAAAAAATATCCGTGTAGTTTTTGTGTTTGGCATAAAAATGCGTCAGCCATATAAAACCGTGGAAACAGCTCTGCACGCACCTGCAACTGTTAAGTGCAAACAATCTGTGCTCATCAAGGTTAATTGTTGGATTCGACCGGCAGCAGTCGTGCAGCAGCTCAGCTCAGCTCAGCTCTGCTCGGGCGCCTCCCACTTCACATGGATCCTCCTCAGCTCAGCTCAGCTCAGTGCAGAGGAGATGAGAGAGAGGAGAGGAGAGAGAGCTCCCTTTTGCTTCCAGCATGCCCTCCTCTACCTATACGAGACAGGGCTCCTTTAACTTTCCATGCAGGACTGCATGTGCACAAAAAAAATCTCTCTCCACTGTCCACCTTAAAAAAAATTCCACTTTAGAAAAATCTGCTATCTCTCCACTGTCCACCTTAAACAAATCTGCTATCTTAAAAAAAATCTGCTATCTCTCCACTGTCCACTTTAAACAAATCTGCTTTCTTAAAAAAATCTGCTATCTCTCTCCACTGACCACCTTAAAAAAATCTGCTATCTCTCCACTGTCCACTTTAAACAAATCTGCTTTCTTAAAAAAATCTGCTATCTCTCTCCACTGTCCACCTTAAACAAATCTGCTTTCTTAAAACAATCTGCTATCTCTCTCCACTGACCACCTTAAAAAAATCTGCTATCTCTCTCCACTGTCCACCTTAAAAAATCTGCCATCTCTCTCCACTGTCCACCGTAAGGTGGACTTTTTTCATTGGTGGGGCTGTGCCACATCCAATCAATTTCAGCAAACATCCCGGTATGATTTAATGCAAAAAAAAGTGAAGGTATCAAAAACACATTACTACTTTGCAGTTAAATAATTAACAATTATTTTATTCCAACAGGAAGAGTAAACAATGCTTTTAAAAAACACAACAGTATAAAATGTACTCAGTGGTGGAATGTAACTAAGTACTTAAATACAATTTTGAGGTACTTCTACTTTACTTGAGTATTTCCATGTTCTGCTACTCTCTACTTTCTACTCAACTACATCTCAGAGGGAAATATTAGACTTTTTTACTCCACTACATTTATCTGACAACTTTAGTTACTTTACAGATTCAGATTATTAATACAAAATATAATCACATTACAATCAAATTACACATATTACTGGGTGCATTCCATATTTAAAACACAAATATTGACAATTTAGATAATTTTTATTATTATTATTAGTAGTAGTAATGTTTTTTTGTGTGTGACTCCCTAGCGCCCTCTATTGGCCGGCCGCCACTGCCTACGAGACAGGGCCCCTTTAACTTTCCCGAGGACAGCATGTGCACAAAAAATAATCTGCTATATCTCTCCACACTGTCCACCTTGAACCCCCCTCCACAGTGCACATCGATCACCTCCTGAAATTTTATTTGCGCGTCACCGTGAGATCAAAGGTTGGATGGTTGCACCATCTCACCACCATCTCTGCTGCTGCTGCTGCTGCAACTGCTGTTATGAAATCCAATATCTTTCTGGGTCCCTTTAATAACTGGCCTCCAACTCACCTGCCCTCCTCATTTTGATATCAAGCTGAATAATTGAGGTCATAGATCTTCAAGCTCACAGGCATCCCCTCCTTTCCAAACCATGGAATAATCCCTCTTTGCCTAAAGGTTTATTATAATGGTCCTTCCAGAAAATAGCTTCACACAAACAGCTGCACATAATGTAATGGGGAACTAATATTAATACACTGAATGTAAAATACATTTGTCTGTGCAATATATCGTTGATGCAATATACACCTCAAGTGCAACTACCTTTGTTTACATTTATTTATTTATTACATCTACCCTACCTGTTTTACAATTACCTCTGTTTACATTACATCTATTTTTATATTTTATACTTCTAGTGTAACACTTCTGTTTATATTTATTTATTACATCTACTTTTCTGTTTTTATGTGCTTTATAACTGTGTGTGTTTTACCTGTTATATGTTTTATCTGCCTCGTTTAGTCTTGTCAAGTATTTGTTTTAAAGCACTGACCAGAAGTGGCAAACTGTGAATCTCGCTGTATTTAATACGATGACAAAAAAGCTTTCTATTCTATTTATGTCAGTGTGGTAAATTAAATGAGGGTAAAATCAGATCAAACAATTATTATATGGAAGAAAAAAAAATAATTCTGCTGTGTATTGAGAAAAAAGCCTCACTTTTTATATGCCATGAATTTTCCACAAATGTATATGTCAGCTTAAAAATGCTGAGTGGAGCTGGCTTTAGCCGCCACTACACCCCTAATTAGTGTTTCATAGTTGGCAGCCCAGCAAATGTGTCACCCATACAGGGCCAGGCGAGGACTCGGTGGAGTCCTGGAGGCTCCGTGTGATTGCTGAAGCTCAGGTGTCGTTGCTCACCTATTATTTGGTGTTATAGCTGTTGTCACCTGGAGCTGTCACTTCCAGTTACAGGAAATAATTGGACACCCTGTGGACTCCAAAAAATCTGTGGAAAGATCCAGTATGGACTTTGATACAAGTTATTATGATAATTTAGGAAAATGCACCACAAACAGACCGGGTATTCCCAAGATATTATCTCTTTTATCCACAGTTTCCTCCCTCAACACACAGACGGGAGAGATCCACAGTTGTTTGTTTGTAAAATTTTGTGTTGGTAAGAAAAGCCCCGCCGCCGCCGCCGCCCCGCTGTTTGCTCTAATGCAGATCTCCTCTGTTATTACCCAGCTGTATTTATAGACCGCTCACGGAATAATTAAGTCGCTTCCCCATTACTGAACTTTTATTAGTTTGGCCCGTGCAATTAAAAGCAGATGATGTTTCCACTTGCAAGAACTTTAATGAAATGGTTCCACATTTTGGGAAATAGGCTTAGAGAGTTACCGAGAGTTAGATGAGTAGACGCTCGTGTCTGTCACTTTAAATATAAAGATGGTTAGCGTAGCTTAGCATAAAGACTGGAAACAGGGGGAAACAGCTAGC
Source organism: Sebastes fasciatus (assembly GCF_043250625.1). Lineage (NCBI taxonomy): Eukaryota > Metazoa > Chordata > Actinopteri > Perciformes > Sebastidae > Sebastes > Sebastes fasciatus. Next base: position 24,737,538 of record NC_133812.1, on the reverse strand, counting down.
CTGGCTCTGTCCGTAGGTAACAAAATACACCTACCCAGCCCGTTCTCATTCCCAGGGCGTCAAATACCGAGGCTTTGTCACGGCCGTCGGCGTTAGATACCAACGATTAAGGCACCCTTTAGCGTCGGCTAGTTTTTTGTTTAATTCACCACATTAAGCTTGAGTTTACTGCAACCAAAAAGTGACGCCAAGGGGTCTGATAAAGCGTCAGTATGACGAGTTAGGATGAGAACGCGTTGATCTACCAGTACTTCTAAAGCTTATTTGTTTAATCCGTACAAAACCCAGTGTAAAAATGACAATTTGTTGTTTTACGGGGGATCATGTGCTGGACTATTTCTTGGCCGGTCTTTATAATATAATAATGTGTTTATTAGGGCGCTTTAGAGGGGCTTGTAGGTCGACGTCGGCATCCTTTTGCCGACTCTGGTAAAGACAAAGCTAAAGTAAATGATCAAAACGATAGAAAGGTAAGAAATTAGACTTTAGTTTTACACCATTAAATTAACAGAAACCGTTACACGATCATTTATATTTATATATATATATATTTATATGCCAAAAAGTCTCTGAACCAGGAAACAGTTCCGTTAATTCTCAGCAAGAACGTGAATAAGCATATTTCCCAAAATGTCAAACTATTCCTTTAACACTTAAATGCGATCTGTCTTGAAATTACAAACATCACACACACACGTGTCGGGCTGCAGAGCAGAAGCTGCTCTCGCTGCCTCCAGGCCGGCTGCGGGTCACCTTAACTGTCCATCTACACACACACACACACAGGTTGACAAGGCTGAAACAGCATGTCAACTTTCACAGCCGCCGTCGCCGCTGCCCACTTAAGCAAAAAGCGAGCAGCATGTAAGGGTCAAAGGCCTCGCACTCCGACGCAATCTCCCGCAGACCGAGGTTATGTAAGATCAGGGCTGTCCCTGTCGGTACAGTACCGAGGCAGACCTCCAAAAACCCGTCATCTCCGAGGAGCGTCCAAGACTTTGTGTGAAGGCTGCTAGTTTAAGGCGTTGCAGGTTATTAGTCGGGGCTTTCTGCTGAATCTGTCGCCAGGTCTTCATCCTGCAGCTTGGGTCACACACACACACACACATACACAGACATACACATCAACATGTGTGACCCATGCCCATGCCAAGGGATTACTCCCCTCCAGGCCCCGGCCCACACAGCAGGCAGGCAATTGGGGAGCATTGCCAGGGCCTGCTTACAGAGATTTAGCCACTGCTTTACACTCCCTGGCTCGGTCAAACATACATACATGGCCTCCTTTGCCTCCTGCAGGACCCGGTGAATGCAGCCGAGATGACAACGTGTGTGTGAACTGTGGTTTTAAGCTGCCGGGAGACGGCGAAAGATTGGCATTGTGGGAGTGTTTTGAATGTGGGCAGATGTCAAAAGGAGCAGTCGGTGTAATGTAAATGTGTTGTTTGATATAAATGCCAGGCATGTGTCACGTCCTCGCGCCGCAGATCACTAATGACTTGATGTCAAGGGTGTTAACAATGAACCGTGTGAGTGTTGCACAACAATTGACTCAGCGCCGCTCGTGTCGGCTTCCAACTCCATTATTGCTGCGATGATTCATGTGGTTTACTCACTGGTTTAACGCAGCGATTAAGATCCGGCAGAAGCGTGGCACAGTTTAGATCGTGTTTTTGTTATTGTGGAGATCATTTTTTTCAATGCAACATCTACTGTGTAGGCTTTTGAATCAAGTGCTGACAATATGTTAAACAATGCACCGTAGATGGGGTTTTTTCTCAATGCTGTAGGAGGTTTGTAGACAATGGTTATATACAGAATGAAGCCGAGTCTCACCAGATAGTGAATGATTATCAACTGCTACTAAATTTATTTGCAATGATAACACACAACTACATTTAAAATACTGACTGGGTTGAAATTAGTTCATTTCTGCAAGCTGATGCCGGAACTATAAATTCTGTGGTTGATAAAACAATTTCACCACATGGTTCATTTAGTAGTGCTTCTGGAGCTTTTAATCACATCACCTATCTTCATCTTCCATGTATTTTTCCCAGTTGTCATGAAATTGCAGATGTTGAAATTTCCATTTTTCTGAACACTTTAAAAAAAGACTATGTAACATTTGATAGATGACATAATACAACCTCCAAGATTTTGACGTCATTTGGTGCCAGAGTCTGCACAGTAGTGATCGGGGGGGCTAGAGGGCCGCGGTATCCAGGTCCCGCCCACACACCTGCCTGAGCCAATCACGAGCCGAGCACGGCTGCAGCTTGCTAGTGTGAGCCACCTAGCTGCTACGTTAGCACCAGTAACCATAATATCTTCATAATATCTCTATAACTACATTTATGATCAAACTGACATATGTTATATTAAACAGAGTCGTGACAGTTATGGAAAGTTAAAGTTACATCTCCTCTCTCGTACAATTCCCGAGTGTCCGACTCCGTGACTACTTCCCTAAGATCAGCTGCCAATCATGACGTCTCACCCTCTTTTTATAGCATCAAACAACCAATTAAAACCAAACATATCATGAAAATGAACCCGTGAACACACATCAGCGTAATAAGAACTACCTAAAATGACAGAAACCATCTTTGGGAAAAAATATGTGACATGTATTTTGACTTTTGAGTTTGACCCATGTCCCATCTGCTAACATGGAGGAGGCGGGATTTATGACCTTTACTGCAGCCAGCCACCACGGGGCGATCCAGATGTTTTGTTTTCACCTTTGGGGAGCTGTCATGTCATCATCTTTACATACAGTCTATGGTCTGGTATGACCTGTATCCTTTGGTCGCTAGTGGTCACAAACTTTAGATAAACATAGCTGCTGTGCAAGTCACATTACTCAGTCAACGTTGCTGTCTTTATGACTCTTCTCTATTTGTGTTACTGTTACACAACATCTCAGCATGTCACAGGTTTTAACGTTACAGTGGTTGTATTACAAAAGAAAAAAACAGGAAGTTGTGGTGTCATCATTCTCATTTAGGTCGCCTGATGATGATGTCTTCAAAGTGACTGACTCATGAGTGTCTTGGGAAAAGACAGCTGTTCATTTCCCGTTTCTAACCGACAGACAAATGATGTTGTCGTATGTCTTTTTGTTTAATTTGAAGGATTTGTACTAAATGGGCCTCGTGACAAGATTGTTTTGTCTCTCATATCAAAAAAGATATTTTACCTTAAGCCTTCAAGGTCTTTGTAATTAAAATAACATTTTGAAAACTCTGATGTAACTCTGAATACAGCTTTATTTTTTTCTCTCTGTTTTTCTGTTGATATGATACAAAGGGGAGAAAAGGGCAACTGGAATACAGTATGCCCTTTCACAGTGTTTGCATGTATTAGTTGGGGCTGATTATGCTGAGGTGTGTTTGTGGTGGATAGAGGTGACACCGAGCCAAAGAGGGAAGCGTGACACCTTCAATTAATGCACTGCTGGCATTGTAACTCATATTTTACTAATTATCTGAAGTAAACAGATGGAGAGAGAGCTCTGAACCACTTTTTTTTTCTCTCAACATGCCAGCTATTGCAGGGCCTACTTCAGCCACCGGCTGGTACTAATAGTACAGTACAGGCTCGGTGTACATGCACACACACACACACAGGAAATGTCTCTGGAGACCTGCTGATTTTTTACTCCTTGCATAAGCTCCTCAGTCGGCTGCAGGAAAAATAAAATATTAATAGTGAATGTTGAGCATTCTGTGGCAGCACTGCAGGTTTATTTGTATGCCTGCTCAGGTGTGAAGAGTAAACAGGGCAGAGAGGAGCAGCAACACAGAGTCTAATCTGTGTGTTCTGGAGGCATCTCCTGTACCGCTCTCTTCATCTTCCAGGACATGAAAACTCACCCATACAGCTGTCGTCAACATAAGGCAACTCAGTCAAGCCGAGGAAGCCGGCATCTGTACCAAACATTATGATTCATACGACTGAGATACAGGTTTTATATGCTTCAGAAAACAGCACATCTGTATACGTGTGTTTCATTCACTCTGATTTATGTCTTTATCTCTCATAACACATGATAAGTGACAGAGTGGTGTACAGTAGGTGACTGCCTTTACTAGAGGGGGAAAAAACTTGGTGTGCATGATGCAACCCAATACAGTAGCCATGCAATTAATGTTACCTTTTGTCCTATCTGCTGAGGAGGTCCGTGAGGTGTGGGTTGAAAGCTCCAGAAACAGCAAGTAAGTGGACCTTGATTTAACGTTTTGTTGTCTAACTACCGTTTCAAGGGTAAGAATGTACTTCCATGTTCAATCTGAGGCTGTAGTTTGTGGTGTTGCATTGGACCGCTTTATACTGCAGGGTGTTCATGTTTTTTGTCCACCCTCTTTACATGACAAATGCTAATGCGGACCTTATATATAAATATGCTTTTGCTACTGTAGAAGAAATGTCTCTGATGAAATATCTCAGCATGTCACTCGTTATTTACTTTACGTTAGTAACTTTTATGTTAAAGTAATAATCTCAAAGATTTTCATTTAAAGAGGACCTTTTATTATGTTTTTTTGTGCTTTTTCCCTTTCTTTTAGTGTGTTGTATAGTTTTTTGTGCATGTAAAAGATCTGCAAAGTTACAAAGCCCAAAGTCCACGCCAAAGTTAGTTACTATCCCCCACAGAAACACTGAAACACTGCTCCTGAATTGCCTGAAACGCCTCGCTTGAAGTCACGCCTTTTCTTCCGTAATGTGGTGATGTCACCAAGTAACACATTTGCATAATACCTGCCTAGTGGCTAGTTTGGCACGCCCTCAAACAAAGCTAGTTAGAGTCAACACGTTCTCATCCCAACTCATCCCACACCTCCGTCCTTGGCGTCACTTTAGGATTAGGTAACAAAACCACTGTAGTTAGGTTTAGGGAAGAACTACATGGTTGGGCTTAAAACTACTACGTTTGTACAGTGAAAATGACACTGAACGCTGTGAACACGGGACACGAACAAACAGCTGATTGTAACGTGACGCACGGGACATGAACAGCGGTCTCCTGCCTGCCTATTGTGTGTCTTTAAACTACGTCACCACACTCCAGGCGCACTTTCTCAGAGTGTTCACTGTTGCCGCGGATGAGTTTACATTATAGTTAACGGAACGCCCGGTGCGTTTCACACCAGCACTAAAGCGTGCCGTGTGCAGCGGTACTGAACGCTGGCGGCCGTGACCGTTTTTGAACATTAAATGAACATTAAAGCATGTAAACATGTTCAAGTAGAAACCCATAGTACAAGAATTCAACTGAAAATTTGCATAATATGTCCTCTTTAAATAAATGTCTGTTAAGTTACTATCTATCGCCGACTGAGGTAACACAACGGTGACTGAGCCTATGGCTGCACTTACTGGGTGTCTGTGGCGACATTAAGGCGACACTGTTTGGATCTCTGGAAAATTAGATCGAAAAACACACCTGCAATTATTGGTAATCGCCAGAGGTGCCGCCAAGGAGAACGAAACAGAGATCTTCAAGACTGCAACTTTAAACTGTGACTTCTTTGTCATTATTCTGGTGACAGACCATTAAAAGTTCTGCCAAACCTGCTTATTCTCCACTTTTCTTACTTCCCTTCTACAAAACTGCAGTTCACCTATCAAAAGCTCACCCTCATCCACTGAGCCCAAGACTTCTGTTTGACTTTTTGAGAATGGTTTTATTCATTTGAGCATGATGAGCACCAGGACTGTGTGAAATTGGATGAAGGTTTTACTGTTTGTTGCGCTCCGCTGCCTAACAACGGGCACTGACTTTGAGGAAAACGAGTGGCTGTATCTGAGAGAGCCTTTTGTAATGAGCTGCACATAAATAACTTCATTATTCTTTTGTCTGAGCAGAAAAGGAAGTGAAGGCAGGCAAAGAGCAACCTTTTCCCCACCTCGCAAAGAACCGGAGGAGAGTCCCATTCAGACTGACCACAGAGGTTATGCCAGCAGAAACATGCAGCCCATTCATTCTGGGAAGATAGCATCAGAGTTGGAGACGCAGCCTACAAAGTCTATATTAATGCAGTGCTGTGAAACAGAGGGCAAGTGAGGGTGAGTTCATTCAGTTGGAGCTGGAGGTGGAGGGGTGTGCAATAAAGCCAGCGAGCCAGTAGATTTCCCTGCTGTGTGATTTCATCACCCTGCACACCTCCATACTGGACACAAAAGTTATAGGCACTGTGTAGTAGTAGGAGGAGGACGAGTAGGAGTTGTTAATGTCATAGTCTAATTATTCATAAGCAGGCACGAGGACTGCAACGTGATTTTTGATGGAGAAGTGATCAGAAATGTTTGTTAAAGTGGCACTCCATAATTTTTACACGTGAAGATGAGTAAGCTTGTCATGAAGAGTAGCAGATGGTTCATTTCTTCTGTGGCTCTGAAGGGAGTTAAACCAATTTGTGCACAAAGACTATATGATAAGTTAACGCCATAATAACACTTTAACAAATTAACACAACTTGAGATTTTTAGGGGGTGTAGCGGGCTCAGTTTTAAAACTAGAGGGAAGATACTAGAATCATTTGAAAGGAATCCATTGGTACCAACCATTTCATACTAGCTTGTTGCAAAGGAGGCTAAATAACGCTCCAAATTTATGCTAAATTTTGGCGAGGAAAAACTGATATTTGATATTCAACTTGTTATGAGTTCATAGATACCAAATACTTGATCGTGCTCCTTGTAGTTTCTGAGATACAGACATTTTCTTACCATAATGTATCTAGTATATGGGATCATGGGACTTCTGTTTTTTTCCTAAAATATAATGACGTCTATTGTAAAAACAGGCGTCCCATCATGTGCCCAAAGAGGATAAGAAAAGCTCACTTTTCAGCTGAGCGATTTGATCGATTTTTAAAATGTCTTCACATTTGTGCTTAAGCAAGAGAACTCTTCCACGAAAAGTTGCGGGCACAAATGGGTTGAAGTAGAGAAAAAAACCCTGACGTAGAGCGAGACGTAAGCAAGACACAAGCTGTTGTTTAATTGATTTTATTTCCCCGTCCACCGTGGCGAGTTAGGGGAATCTTCCTGTAGTGAAACACGCACACTGGGAGCCTTGATCAATCAATGTAGATACGGTTAATACGTTTAAAACACACATACAGCATACAGAAGGATATTTAATTGATTTAAACAGCTGTCAATACAGATTGTGCTTCACTAAAGGCGAGAAAAATTGATTTTTCATTTTTCTGTCAGACGCACGTCTCACAGAAAAATGGAAGTGTATCTGTTCCTGGAAACACGCGAGTGACGGACGTCAAAAACGCTTCTAAAAACGGGAACATTTTTAAAAGAAGAGTTACAGACTTGGGGAAGGAATTTGAAAGATTTGGGCATTTACCAGAACTAGAGGGTCAAACCAAAGATGCTATTGAATTGTGGGAATTGTAGGAACCAGTGGTTTTGAAGTTTGACCCAAACTAGACACTAAAGGTCTCAAGTCAATCAAGACACGTCCAATTCATGTGTTAAAGGAACAGTGTGTTAGATCTGAAGGTATCTGGCGGTGAGGTTGCAGATTAGAACTTCTTCCGTGTGCGAAGCGTGTAGGAGAGCTACGGTGGCAGACGCGAAAATGCAAAAGCCCCTCTCTAGAGCCAGTTGTTGTAATGGTACGTGTCCACAGCCTCCGTCCATTCCTCGCTTCCCGTTCATTGCAATGCCATGCAATGCATTCTGGTAGCGTGGCGGGAGTGAGTATCGACTCTGGCCCAAGCAGGAAAAGTTAGCTGTGTTTAGTTTGTTCGTTCTGGGCTACTGTAGAAACATGGCGGACTCTATGAAGAGGGAACCCGCTCTCTATGTAGATATAAAGGGCTCATTCTAAGGTAGTGAAAACACAACGACTCTTATTTTCAGGTGATTATACACTAAAGAAAACACACTTATTAATATCATATTCCATTTCTGCCAATAGATCCCCCTAAATGTTACACACTGGTCCTTTAAGTAACAAGTCTTGAGTCAAAAGTCACAAGTCTGTCATGTGAATATATGCCATTAAAGTCATACAGCATTCGATCATGTTCCCTTCAGAGTTGTGTTATTAGCATGTGTGGCAAGGTAATCTCAACTCAATGATCCTTTTATGCTTCATCTCATGGCCGTCATCAGTGAATGGAGCTGACTCAGGTTTCATCAACTGACCGAAGGGAAGAACAAAGGCTGGATTAACAGCCATCACTGGGGCCTTAACTCAGGGGGTCTGAAGGCTCCGGGGTCACCATCTGTGGTAGTTTGAATGATTGCAAATGTGTTTGGTAATACAGTAGTGCAGCACTAAAAGCACCCCTCAAGGGTTAATAGGGCCCTGATTGGAGCCGTGGTTGTATATGGGAGGGGAAGTTCATAACGACGGTCTGGGTTCTGCATTTGCTGATGAAGACTGTGAGATGTGGTTCCAAACAAAGCTAATAGTTGGATCTTTAAGTTGATATTATTTTATCACACATACGCTCTTGTTCCCAAGGTCAATATTGAACTTCCACGCTCACGTGCTAACAGCAACTTTCAATGCATATGAGCCTAATAATTACATATTCAGTCTGTCTTTTTTGTTTCTTTCATTGTCTCTGATTTTACCAGGTAAAACTTGAGAACTTTAATGTTTTTGCTCTCATGTCTCAAGTCATGTTAAGTCTTTAGGCGGTCACGTCTCAAGTAAGTCAATTCTCACACCAGTCAGACCCAAGTCAAGCTTTAAAGGGGACATATCGTGAAAAACACAACTTTTTCAGTGTTTATGCAAAGTCAATCAGAGCAGACTGGGCTTTTTTCAGGAGGGGTTCTTAAAGAGACAGGCGCTAAAACGGAGCGTTTCAGACAGAGGGTGAATACAGGTATATTCAGACAGACAGGATGAGAAAAATAATGTGTTTTTTTGAACATTAAAACATGTAAACATGTTCTAGTAGAAACCCAAAATACAAGTATGAACCTGAAAATGAGCATGATATGTCCTCTTTAAGTCACTGTTTTTGTGACTTAAATCTGACTCAAGTCTCAGGTCTACAGCTCTTGAACTTATCAGATTGAGATGGCTAGAATTTGCGTCAAAAAGAGAAAGTGAATGACAGAAAGCATTGAAAGAAAACTTCCATGTGATTGGACACTATGATATGATTGTCGGGTGCAGCTCACTTATGTTGCGCTGCAAGTTAAAGCAAGCAGAATAATTTGGACGTCCTGTTTGACCGAGGTCTGCAGGCCTCGCGTAAAACTGAACTGCACGAAGATAAACAGTTGTAGTTGCTGAGTCACTTCTCTGGATTCACACTCCTCGGCCAGGCCTCCGCTCGTTCTCACATCGACATCATTCACCGCGGATGATTCAGCCTTATCACACGGGCCCGTGTCATGACAGGGAGTCATGCTGAGTTTAGGAGAGATGTCTGCAGGGGTAAACACAGGGAGTGAATCCTCATAGCGAGCTTGAATTAATCATCGGGAGGGTCTCTTCGTAGCTCTCAAGGTGGTGTCAGCCATGCCACATCAGATAAGGCCGGCTCCCTCTGATGTGCTGAGCAGAAAGAGCCGGCCGGCCGGGGTGCATTCTGCTGACTGGCTGGAACCACATGTCGGCCTGAATGCAGTTTGCTAAGAGGCCGACACTGCCCTCATCCAAGAACGTGTCTCCTGATCCTACTGCCCATGCATCGCCTCAAGTTACGGACAGCCAACTGGTCAGGTTTGTTTTGCTCCGGGAGGAGAAGAATGCGCTGTTTGCACACAAGCCAAGCAAAACAATCTCATGTGATCTGTCCTAAATATCCAGTCACATACACATGATCGCTAAGTCATCCAAACGTCTCTGCCAGAAAGCCGGCCGGGATGAGTCCCAGCCCTGAATGCGCCCCAACAAAACGCATTGTTTCATCAAAAAGGAGACATGGCAGCTGCAGTATTGTGGACTGTGGATAATCTGGCAGCAAGTGCCTTTCGTGGATTTGTGCTCGTGAGCATCCCCGCTTTGTGGACGGGTGTGAAGAGCAGGTTGCATAAGAGGATCACCTCCGTAATGTTGTAATTCAGGATTCCTGCTCAACACATCCCTTTTTTATGTGTGTCTTAAAGAGAGGGTGGTTCTCTTTACTGAAGGACCATTACCACGGCAAGATGCTGGCACATGGGGATTACCCGCAGAGGCAGGAATTAGGGAAGAGATGGAGGAAAAGGCAAGCGAGGGCCTAGAGGGGAATTAAGATGTGTGGAGTGGGAAAGAAAATGAACAGACTGATAACAGGAAGGGGAACGAATAGTATACAAAAACCTTCTAAAAACTACTTTTAGCTTCTAAATATTGTTTACAGGGCAATTCCACATAAACAGATTTTAAGAGAAATAGTCGCCAGTGACATTATATTTAGCTGCAACTGCCAACGATGGTGGCTATGCAACCGCTGCACCCGATTCAACTGTTATCAGCTCATTAAATCTGCGTTATCAGTCGTCATAAGCCTCATAGATGTGGGTCAGTAGGGGCCTACTACACCTACTATGTTGTAAAAGTGAAAGCGAAACTTTAAAGCAACACGTTCTAATACGTAAAATCAACCCGGCATCGGATACCGACGCACAGAGGCGCCTTTTAGTGACTATATGTGACAAACCAGGCTTTCAACTATCCATCCATCCATCCATCCATCTGCAACCGCTTATCCCGTTAGGGGTTTCAACTAGTCTAATGTAAATCCACTCGCACCTTTATTCGACGTAGTATTTATAGCGGGAGAGTCCAGCTAAGGGCAGACAGGAGGGGTGGATGGGTCAAACAAACTCAAGACTTTTAACCAGGAGACTGCTGTTTGTGTACCGTGTGAAACTAAAAGTAACGTGGAAGTGATGTTTGAAGCCTCGAGTTTGGCATTTTGGCCGTCACCATCTTGGTTATTTGCAACCAGAAGTGACACGAGAGAGTTTAGGTGACCAAAAATGTTACAATTAACTTTCATGAAGTGAAAACACACTGTGAAAGGGTTAAAGTTGTAAGATGAAAACACAGACAACTCCCAGACCAGACAACGCCGTGGTAGCGACCTGTCAATCACAAGGTAGCCACGCCCTAAAGCATCCCCTGCTTTATGGTCTATTTGACTCTAAATGGGACCATAATTTACTAAATGAACATCATGCTGTATTGAAGAAGACTTGAAACTAGCGATTGAGACCATAAACTCATGTTTACAATGTTTACTGAGGTAATAAATCAAGTGAGAAGTAGGCTCATTTTCTCATAGACTTCTATACAATCAGACTTCTTTTTGCAACCAGAGGAGTCGCCCCCTGCTGGCTGTTAGAGAGAATGCAAGTTTAAGGCACTTCAGCTTTGGCTTCACTTCTCAGACCCGGAGATGCCCACGTTTAATGACCTGATAACAGTCTAACCGGCTGACAATTTACAGATTGTTGACAGTTCTGTAGTTCTTATAAATTTCAGATATTTCAGACTCGAAATTACAACTAAGAGGCATGAATGTTGACATCTTCTCTAATTTGATTGTTAAACTATTGCATAGTCGTATGATGTAATTATTTTTGCATTTTGAGATAAAAGCATGACAATGGTATAACGTTTTACAAAAGTGTGGAGGCACGGCTCTAAACATTTAGCAACTGTCATCCTGTCAAAAGAACTGCTTTGTATTCATTTACAACCTGCGCTTAAGCTCGTAAAACAACCGTAATAAAGTTTTCAACGTGATGTCCATTTGGGCAGAGTGACAAGTTCCATTTTTAGAGCAGGGTATCATGGGATTTTCGTGCCTTATGCTATGTTTGAATATTGAAAGGTTTCATAGAAACTCGTCCCCTTTTCACATTATTACATTGATGTCATTGGCATTAAGTGGTCTGCTTAGTGAGTGAGTAGATGGGGAATTCAAAAGGGATTAAATTCATTCATCCTCCAATCCATGCAGATGAATGGATGTGCAAGACCAAGATGGTCTTTTTTTTTATTTGAGTACAGCTTGGTGCCAGGGAGTACAGGGGTGGTCGGCGCCTGGAGCCAGGGTTTTATGAATTTGACGAGGTCTGACAGATCGGCAGGGCACTTGTTGAGTTGAGGGCAGATCTCTCGCCGGCCTCCAGGGGGCAGAGCGGGCCTCAGCGCCCCAGAGAGAGAGTCTGTGCTCTGGGCTTAGCTGCTCGTTACATTAAAACAGGGGCTTCTGTGACAGAGTCAGCATTATGAAAGCTAAGAGGATTAGCTGATGGACATTTCTGGCGTTGCCGGTCAATTATCAAAATGAAAAGCAGTGACTGGGCAGGGCTGGCATGCTCTGTGGCACAGAAGAGCTCCTCTCTCTCTCTCCTCCTCATCTCTAACCCTCTACTCAGCTGCTGTCTGTCACAGGTTACTGAGGTTCAGAGAGGGGAGGGAGGGTTGGGGGGGAAGAAATAAATAAAAGGCACCATTGATGCATTTCTGAACATGAAAGTTTTGTGTGTGAGCCACGGATTAAAAAAGAGCATTTAAATTTTAATGTTTCTAAAGTGCAAAACTGTATGTTATGCAACTGTGTAAAAAACAGGCCTGCACGTCAGCCAGCCATCCGTGCTCAAGTCTAACTCCTCCAGCCGTGTGCATGATCCCCCCCCCCACCGCCACACTGCTTGTGTGCGTGCCCCCCCCTGTGATTGCTTAACAGCGTAGGAGGAGTCCACACCACTATGATGCATTCTGGCTGATGAAGAGGAGTTGTGGGGAGGCAGGGAGCAGGAGGAGGAGGAGGGTGTTGTGGTATATCCATAAAAGTGGCATTCCACAGCTGCCTGTGTTAAAGATCGACCCCGGGGATTCACACAACGCTGCAAACGTAATCAGCCGACTCAATGTGCCACCACGAGCTGCGGCGAACACATCTCCCCGGCAATGACACCCTCCCTCCCTCCATCCCTCCATCCCTCCATCCTCGACATCCCCTCTTATCACCCCCAACTTTCTAATACACCGGTTAGACCTCACTGGAGCACAGTGGAGGTGAGGCTGTATATGTATATATATATATATATATATATCCATGTGTGCCCAAAAAAGATAAGAAAACAAACTGCTGAACCGTTTCATTAGTTTTTACCCTGTCACAGGGAGGTAAACAGGGTTTTTTTTGCAGCAAGAGACATGTTGCGAAGAGAAGAGCAGTAATCCTGGCTCACTATACGCAGCAGGATGAATTATATTCAATCCCAGTTATCACTTCTGGGACAATGTCATCTCACCACTGTATTATAGATGGTCCTGCTGCATGGGCACATTTGATATGGGCATTCAGAGGCCGGTTAGATGCAGCTGCAAAATGTCTCCATCTGGTGTTACTGCAGTAACTAGTTCACCTAATAGGCAGTAAATGGTGTGTGGTGATAATACAAAAAGCACATGCAAAAATCCCATCTAATATGGATATCTAGCTGGGTATCATTTTGGTACAGTTTCAGCACCAAAATTTGTACTGTTCAATACATTAAGTTTTGGGAATATTCACTTTTCATTCAGCAAAATGCACCAATTTTACAGATGAAGATTGGTTTACTTGTCATGAGGACTATTTAGCCTCAGTTGTCTCCTGTGGATCTGGAGGAAATTTGTCAATTTTAAGAAAATGACTGATGATGTCATAAGGATTAGCTCAGTTTGGTCTTGAGCACAGACTGTATATAAGACGTAGTCACAGTGACGTCACCCATTGGTTTGTGGACTGCTGTTTTGAAGCCATTTTTGGCCGTCGTCATCTTGGTATCTTTGCAACCAGATGTGACACGAGAGGGTGGAGCTAAGTACAACCGAACGCTGAATAATACATGTTTTAGGCGGTGTTTAATAATATAGAGCCAAGAATAAGATTTTTGATACCTGATGGTTCGGTCATATTTTACTCAAAGAGTATTGAGGTTTAATACTCGGCCCTAACTGTGGACGAACCTTATACAGTGAAACATATTTGAAAAAAAAAAGAAGACTGTTTTTAATGACAGAATCAGAGGGGAAACACATCCTTTAGTCCATCCAGTGCATCAGGATGTTACTGTACAGAGGGAGTCTGTTCACACACAGAGAGGTCAGTCCGGGGGGAAAGCATCTGCTTCTCCTTTTGTTGAGGTAAACTAACAATTACAAAAAACACTATCTGGAAAACAAAATTATAAAAGGGGGAAATGTACAACAGGATTCGCAGTGAAACAGCTGTAGCTGCCCATGAAGGAGAGTGTTGTGCACTCTTCTCCTCTGGGTAAAGTCCTTGTAAAGGATTGTCTCTGTATTGCCGTGGTATGCTCTTCTGCAGCGTGTCCTCCTCCTCCTCCTCTTCCTCCTCTTCCTCCTCTTCCTCCTGCTGCTGCTGCTGCTGCTGCTGCTATACGACGGCGTACTGCTGATACAGCAGCTCCCGGATCTTATAGTAGTCGTCACACAGGCAGCCTTCCAGGCCGATGCGTCCGGCCTCCGTCTGGACAAAGAGTACAGAGATGCACAGGTCATACGGGTCCATTCATTAACACTCTGCACAACATGGTTTCATCTTTAAAACAGAGATGTACAAGCACACTGCTGCTGACCGCTGAAATAAATACGCTTCCAACTCATTCCCACAGACGTTCACAGACTCGGGATTTGAATGTCTAATGAAGCGATCCACTTCAAGTTTTCCCATTTAAACAGCACACACTCCTTTAAAAGTCTCATTTCTCTTTGATCTCATTTTCTGGGTTGAGTCTATTTTAGGTTCTTGACAATTATGCGTTTTGTTGTTGGTATCCTGGCTCACTCCTACTTTTCCTTCAGTTGTTAAAAGTCCTGCCTGTGATTCTTTTTCTTGTGCGTTTCTTCTGAGATGAGATGTTTTCATATGCCACTGGGGGTTTTATATCCTACTCACACCTCGGCTGTGTTTGTTTCTCTTTGTGTTTAATGTGCCAGCACTGCCATCTTATTTTATAGTGTGTAATAGGGCTGGGCGATATTGCCAAAAAATATCACGATACACGATATATATCGCATTATTTTCAAATATCCTCAAAGCACTTCATAAATGCTCGATTTAACCCTTTGATGCATACAACTTACGGCGTTGCGATGTACTGTAGGTGTTAACAGCGGCCGTGATTTCTTTGCATTTTGCACTATTTTTGTCATATGGGATTGCTTTGGAAAGCGAGGAAGCCAGAGTCATTTGCTTCTGGGCCGGTTCTGGTTGCTTTGGTCGTGTTCTCGCTACCCTACTCGCTATAATATATAAATCAATGCACCGGCGTTGGGAATAATACCAGTTAACACATAGAAATACATTCTTATACAATATCCACCTCTCCCCTTGTTTTTCTAGACTCCAGACTCACCTGCTGTATTTCTTACGCCATCTAAAACAACTTGTACTGATCAGCGCTGCGTGATCGCGTCAATCCATCATCAAACAAAAGGGAGAAGTGTCTCACTGCTTTACAACAATATTATTTCTTATGGGGACAATTTTCAGGGTGCATCGCTACTTCTGCTGGCTCACAGTCAACAGAATCTAAGGCAATAAATACTCACATCACTGGAAATGTATTCACTCTGTGTCTATTTGTTGCAGCGGTACATTATTGTTGAGTTGTTTCTGGGGCTTTGACATGTACAACAGAAGTTTTTGAAGGTTACAAACAGGAGATGTGAAAGGATATATTTTTTGCGACGAGCCAAAAACCTTTTAAGTTCTTTAAATTGGTTGGACACTTAATTATTTTAAGTGTTTTGTACAGTTCCTTTAATTCTACAAGCTTTTAATTTCATTAAAACACTGGCTATATATCAACCATGCAACTCCTTTTCAGATCTAAATATGAATCAATTTGGAATAAAAGCTCAACATTTTCATTGCGTGCTTTTGGGTGAAAAACCAGCCTGTGTCATATGTCTTGTGTGCTCGCCACTTTCCCTGTTGGGGGCTAGTGGTGACTATCTGATGGATAGCACACTCGCTGTGCCGGTGGGAAGGACAACTCACCCTGCGGACGGCCACCATGTTGTTGCACACCAGCACTCCTCCCACAAACTCGGCCTGGATGCCCTCTCTCAGCAGGACCTGCTTGAAGTCAGACAGGCGAGGCTCGTTGATGAACACCGACTGATGCCCTGGAATCTGGAGGGAGGACGGGAGAGAGAGCGCCAATCAGACGGAGGGCTGTCTGAATTGCTTATATGCCCTTGTGGACAAACACTAGTGGAATATCATTATAATGCCTTCTCAATCAGAGTCCCATGGCTATCTGTTCAGTGATTAACTCGTCTCTGCCGACTCACCTTGGGCAAACTGTCTCCAGATGTCTTTCCTGACAACATGAAAATAACGAGTTTTTGTCCACTGGCTGCAGCAGCTGATGGAACCTAAAAGTCATCTGTTGCTTGCACTGTTTCATTAGCCATTTAGTCATAAGGTTATTCGTTTTGTTCGCTGTTGCATCATTTAGATGTTTGACCTTTGCTGTGTAGAATGATTTATACGCAGAGTTTGACACTAGAAGGCTGCTTTCACATTCATCTACTGAAGGGGGAAAGTTTCTCTGTGCTCACCTTAAATCTGACTTTAAAGGGATAGTTTGGGTGTTTTGAAGTGGGTTTGTACGAGGTACTTATTGATAGTCAGTGTATTACCTACAGTAGATGGTCGGCACGCTCCCAGTTTGGAGAAGCAGACAGGAGTTACCGTAGGGCAGTAAAGGAATGTGTTGCCAGCCTTAAAATTATTATTCCAAACACGGTGGATAGAATCTTTAAGCAAGAAACATTTCTCAAAACCCTTAAACTCATATTCAGAAATAATGAAAATAAAGATCTTACCTCAAATGGAGGCAGTGGCTCCAGTGTGGGAATGACATCACTCTCCTCAGACACCTCCTTCTCGTCCTCCCCGAACAGGCTCTTCAAGGCGCGCTGTGCTGCCACCGCCGTGGTGTTAACGTCGACCTCGGGCTCAGGGGCGACCTCCATGGCCTGCTCGGTGTCCTCGACCTCCTCTTTCTCTTTCGCGCCCTCTTCCAGCATCACGCCCGTATCCACCTTAACTACGCGCATGTCCAGCACGCCGTCGATCCAGGCGAGCTCCGTGTCCTTGGCCTTGCAGAACTGCAGGGAGCTCACCAACGAGTCTTTCAACCGTACCTTCGCCACGGGAAGATGAGACAAGATGAAGACACTGGCCTGTCATGCAAGGTTGCTTTTATGCTTTTCTAAAGAAATCAACCCTGGAGCAGTTAATTTCTTGGCTCAATTTTACTATTTCACAGCAGAATACTTTAGCTTTATGAATCTATTAAACACATTTAAGGGACAACATGAAAGACGTACATACAACAATTCTGTATATCCAATCAGAACAATATTCCCTCTAAGAAGAAGCAGGCGTTTACTGAGGCTGACCTGGTAGATGTGTGTTTCACTGGTGGCGTCTATAGTCTCCTGCAGTTTGGGCGTGTAGACTTTGATGTCCTTGCTGAACGCCTTACAGGACTCTGCCAGGTCCAGACTGGCTTCCGGCGGCCCGTGAACGATCACCAGCTGTCTGGGCTTCATCTGATTAATAATCTTCTTGATGGAGTCACCATCGGATCGACCTTCATAGTCTATGTACATTATCCTCGCTCTGTAAGAAGAAGAATGGAGGCAGGATGAAGCTTTTTAAGACCGCTGAGTTGTCAAACATTATTTCATACCGGCACAGATAAGATTTCTTGATAGACTTGTTATTCATCCAGGAGAGGTTTGCTGAGTAGACGTAACAGTTTTTTTCCAACAACACTGAGCCTAAACAGTAACATTCCATCACAATCACAGCTGGAGGCCATCCAGCGAGCACAACACAGCAGTACCGCTGGCAACTTATCAGCTCTAGTGGCAGTTTAAAAGGGAGATGAGAAACATCGGGTAACTTTGGTATTTTTCAACCCTATTTTCTCCATGTTTTTGTGTCTTGGGGCTTTTCCGCTCTGAGTTGAATTTCTTTAACTCGAGGCGTTTCCCTGTGCTCCTGTAAAAACACGAGGCGCACAGAGTGGATAAACGCGAGGCGCTCGGCAACGCAAAAGCAGTGCGCAAAATGCTTCAATCTCATTGAAAACAATTAGAAAAAGGCGCTCCAGGCAGCTAAAACGCACCGTCTGATCGAGGCCTTATAATAACAATCAGAGACAAAAAACAAAACAAGCAATTCTAGTGGACGTAAATGACGGTGCCAGATTGCCCCAATAGCACCATATTGCAGTGTGTGAGCAGCTGCCGTCTACAGCGCTTTCCCTCAATACTGGACCAATTTCAGAAACTGTTAGTCAGTTAGACAAAAAACATGGGAAAATAGGGTCCAGGTTGAAAAATACAGAAGTAAACCTGTAGAGTTTTGTCACAGAGGAAGACAGATTTAAAGGATCACTGACCTGATTTCAAGATTTTCTACACTGGAGATGCATTTGGTGGGAACGACGGAGAGATCCTGGTCCATGGGCTCATCACCGTTGGTCAACCCAGAATCCAGTTTGTTCTTCTCCTCCTCTGTGGCTTGTAGTTCAGGAACCAGAAACTCTTCTAGCCTGTGAAAGAACAATAATGGCTTATTGATGATGGCAGCAAATAGTTTAAATTCTCTGCATCCATCTTTCTATAATCTGATGTACCTGATGATTTCCCCGTACTCGTCCCATTTGATTCTCTCTTCGTGCGTGGGGAACATTGGATAAGACTTTTTGGCTTGTTTGAAGAAGCTGCCTTTGCGGCTCCCCTCGCTCTTCATCATCAGGTCGTGGTGTTTAGTCTTCACTGCGGCCGGCTGATCCAGATCGTCGTCCATATCGCTCTCGTCACTCGAGTCGACATCCACCCTGCAAATTACATGAAATAAACATTAGCTGTGTACATACGAGTCTCATTTATTCCAAGGACAAACAACACATTTCTTTTCAGTTTGTTGTCTCAAAGTGTCATGACTCATCTCCCATTTACAGATTTACATTTAAATGGCCTGTTTTGAATTTGCAATCTGGAGCACCATTTGCATTTCGGTTGGCTTTTTACATAATTTCCTGTTTCAGCGGTTAAAAGACAGTAAAATTGTATGAGACAAAAGACATCTAACCCTCAAGCTCCCGGTCGACCCCGTGTCTATTTCTACTCACTCTTTTGCTTGTTCGAGCTTTTTAGCTGCCTCTTTCTTCGCTTTATCCTTTTCAAGGTATTCCTCCAGCTCCTTGCCTTCGAGCTTCACTCTTTTCCTCACCTGTCATAGTGAGAAGGGTGAAAAGATGGATATGGTGCAAATGATAGAATGACACATTTTGTTGTTTCCTCAGCTGGGTCTGAATGTGAGAGATGGGAGCTTCCCGTGGGGCAAACGCTGCGGGAAGAGATAAACCCTTCGTCGTGGTAATGAGCATCGTGACTGCTGGTCTCACCTCCAGATCCAGCATCTTCTCTCCAGGGTTGTCAATGAGGTAGCGGGCCAGCGTTCCAGGTGTAGTGCGGTAGGTCAGGATGACGGAGTTTTTGGCGTCTTGGCACCACTGGATGAAGAGCTCTCTGGAAAAGCCAGACTCGAGGTCGGGCTGGCTGCACAGCACCACCTTGGGACTGGGCACTCGGGCCAGGTCTGCCAGACTGTGACATAGAGTCAGGTGACGGAACTGGAACGGGTTGTTTCTCTTGTCTTCAAAACACCTCATGAGCTTGTCACTCATCCACTCCACCTACAGAAAGGCAGGAGATTGAGTTCATGTTATTGTGTACATTTATTTGGCAAATAAAATCATTGCCAGATCAACGTCTGCTTCTGCTGGTAGACCGTCCATAATAAAAACAGACATGTTTTTTTGTGATAAATACATACTGTAAGCTATTTTGTTGGGTTGTCTCTTAGCGAAATGCTCTGAGTGAATCTAAATTCCCCCGATAAGCAATGATGCAGCGATGTCTAGGGCTTTTATTGTGAAAGGTAAGATTTAGCGGCTATTGTGAATGTTGGAGCAATAAGTGTATTTTCCCAATTTAATAAATACAAAGTACTTTGTGGCCATTTGTGTTGTGATGCAACTACTAAATATATTATCCATTTTTTCCTTCAGCGCAATGCATGATGGTATATAGTGCTCGGTTAGTGACCATCGTTGTATAATACTTTTCCCGATGCATTGTGGGATACTTTGACTCCACTATATAGGGTATAAGAATTCTCACTATACATTCGGACAGCACTACTAAAATAGCGAACTCGCTATATAGTCCACTATGTAGTGAGTAGCGAGTGATTTCGGACACAGCCCTGATAAATTCACAAGAAAGGAAAGAGTACAAAATCCTCTAAAGTGTGAACATCAGTGATTGATACCTGGGACTTGGAGAACTCCACCACGTTATAGCTGACATTGTTCAGCAGAGCTAGTGGGTAGACTCCCAGCCCAGCATCCTTTGTCCTCCAAATCTGGTCCAGGAGCTGAGCCAGCTCCAACACACGGCCAGCTGTGTCAACGGCAATAAGGACATTACCGTCGCCACGAAGGGTCTCCATTACATTGGCTATGGGTAAAAAAGATATAAAGAAAATAAACTGCATTTTTCTCCCATTGTATTAATTTTAAATTGAGCAGTTTCACAGGAGGAATAGATGAAGGGGCTGAGAAGAACAAAACATGCAGTTTCATCCTTGTTCAACAGAAGTGCTGCTACTACACACCACACACATTATCCTGGTATTTTCACACAGTAAACGAAACAAATACTGGACAGAAAGAGATTTGCTCCTTTGAATTACCTGCAGGATTACATGGTTCATTTGTAAGACCACTGGGACATGTTATAATAGGATTGCAATACTTCTCAAATGATTATTAATTTAATTAAATAAATACATACATTACTACTATAGAGTCTTGTGAAGATAACTTACTAAGGAGCAGCTCATCTCTTTGTTTGCGACGTGGCTGTACATATGTAGCATTGAAGGAATCTGTGATGAGTAACGAAGGACGACTGATGCTCTCCAACGAGCAGCCGTTGAGGTGGCTAGAATAGAGAAACAGAGTTAAAATGGGCATGAGCGAACAGCCAAAACTAAAAACAAATCCCATTTCCTATCAATGTTTTTTGTGCTCACATTTCTCTCTTGTGGTTGAAGTCCACAGCATAAATAATCTCCTCCTCTCCATCCTTCACAATTTTCCAAATAGTGCCTCCAATCATGTGACCGGCTGGGAGCGGGGTGATGGAGAGACCGTGCCCTTTCCCTGTCAGGTGAAAAGAAAGATATGAGACACTTTATGTATCTGCGGTGATTCCTGTCCTGACCTGT
Source organism: Sebastes fasciatus (assembly GCF_043250625.1). Taxonomy (NCBI): domain Eukaryota; kingdom Metazoa; phylum Chordata; class Actinopteri; order Perciformes; family Sebastidae; genus Sebastes; species Sebastes fasciatus. The sequence continues at coordinate 24,716,206 of NC_133812.1, read as the reverse complement.
AGCACTGCTCCCAGTAGACTGCACACACCAAAAAAACGACAATTCATTCATTCACTCACTCACTCGTTCATGTGCTATATCAATGTATACTGCTGTGCAATATCAACATTTTATATTCATATGTGCAATAATGTGAACCCAAACACTCATCGTCTATTTTTTATATCCTGTATTTTACTGTTTACTTACTTACTATATCTTGCTTATTTATTTTTTACCGATGCCTCGTTTTTTGCACTATCCCCTTTGCTGCTGTAATCCTGCAAATTTCCCCCTCATGGGAAAGTTTTATCTTATCTTATCTTAAGGGTCTGCAACTAACTCACCTTTCAGATTGACAATCTGAGAGTATTTCAGCTGCTGGATTTTGTCAAAAGCAGAGTCCACGTCATCGAGGGTGAACAGTGTGAAATCTTCACTGTTGTTTCGAGACTAAAAGGAAGGAAATGATTCATAAATCAATGGTAATCGTGCAATCAAGGTGTGTAAATGAATCCCTTTACATGCATGACATTTCCCCACATCCTTATCTTACCTGAAATTGATCATACATGAACATCTGACCCATCTTGTAGACAGGGATTGTAGCATATATAGTGCAGTTTAGACCCAGTTTCCCCACAGCGTATGGCAGGGCTCCCAGGTGTATGGGGTCAGGGTGGGAGAGGAGCACAGCATCCACCTGATGAACATACCTGGAGGGGGGAAAGGACATCACACACTTGTTTTAATACGCAGAAATTAAATAATAATAATAATAATAATAATAATAATAATAACTTGGATTTATATAGCGCCTTTCAAGAAACCCAAGGATGCTTAACATAGACATAAATAGATACAACAAACGGAACATAGCAGTAGCTGGAGGCCATAGGCCTTGTTGAAGAGGTGGGTTTTAAGAAGTCTTTTGAAGCTGTCCAGAGATGGGGCGTTGCAGAGCTCTATGGGGAGAGAGTTCCAGAGGGTGGGGGCTGTCACACTGAAAGCTCTGTCCCCAAGAGTTCGCAGGTTTGTGTTGGGGATGGAGAGCTGACCCGTGCCTGAGGATCTCAGGTTCCGGGACTGTGTGTATTGGTGGAGGAGGTCAGATAGGTACTGAGGAGCCAGGGCATTGAGCGATTTGTAGGTGAGGAGGATTTTGTAGGTGATGCGGGACTTGACAGGGAGCCAATGGAGGTGGATGAGGGTGGGGGTGATGTGCTGCCAGGGCTTAGTGCGGGTGAGAACCCTGGCAGCTGAGTTCTGCACATACTGGAGCCTGTCCAGGGCTTTGCTGGGAACACCGGACAGAACTCCATTGCAGTAGTCCAAACGGGAGGTGACGAAGGCATGGATGAGGGTTTCTGCCACAGAGTCAGAGAGTGATTGCCGGAGACGAGATGTTTTTTAGGTGGAAGAAAGCGGATTTGGTGATGAACTTGATGTGAGACTGGAATGAGAGAGTTGGGTCATGACACCCAACTCCGTGGGGAATACTGGGGAAAACTGATGTAAGTAGAAGATGGATACCATAATTACCGTTTCATAGCATCAATGATGTCCATTGAGAAGGTCTCATCCCAGCCACAGTCCAGCAGGAAGCGGAATTCATCCACCTGCAGCAGGTAGCAGAGGGCCGACTCCTCCTGAACACCTGACACCGCTGTCAGCTTGATAATGGACGTCATTTCTCTTCAGTTGTGCACGCTGAAAAGTACAGTTAACATCAAGTTATGCTTCAGGGGGACAGACAAAGGAAGACTGTCTGCAGGACAGATAATAATGCACACAGTGCACTTTAGACTAAGCTACTGGAGTTACCCTGCACTATACTCATTTTTAACAGTTTTCTTCATCTTCTTGTATTTTTATATCTGGTATTTTTTTTTGTACTTTGCACTACTAACTTTTTTTTTACTGCCTTTTTACCAACATGTTTCGCACTATGGAACTGTGATGCTGGAAACTTGAATTTCCCTCTGGATCAATAAAGTTACTATCTATATATCTATCTATCTATCTAACCAACTACCTACCTACCTGACTGACTGACTGACTATCTATCTAATTGACTATCTATCTATCTATCTAACCAACTACCTACCTACCTGACTGACTGACTGTATGACTGACTGACTGACTATCTATCTAATTGACTATCTATCTATCTGACTGACTAACTATCTAACTATCTATCTATCTACATGTCTATCTATCTACATATCTATCTATCTACATATATATCTAGCTATCTATCTATCTATCTATCTATCTATCTAACTAACTAACTACCTACCTGACTGACTGTATGACTGACTATCTATCTAATTGACTATCTATCTATCTGACTGACTAACTATCTAACTATCTATCTATCTACATGTCTATCTATCTACATATATATCTATCTACATATATATCTATCTATCTGTCTATCTATCTAACTAACTAACTACCTACCTGACTGACTGTATGACTGACTGACTGACTATCTATCTAATTGACTATCTATCTATCTGACTGACTATCTATCTACATATCTATCCATCTACATATCTACATATCTATCTATCTATCCATCTATCTATCTAATAAACAAATCAATATCACCTTTAAGCTGTGTGGCCCTCTGTGACTTCCACTAAGCCAGAGCACTCATTCAATACAATCAATTTAACATAACATTACAAAAAACAAACACAAACCTGCTTCAACAGTCAAATAAAATAGTACAAAACAATAGTATAATGTTGCTTAAAAGTTCGGCTTTTTAAAAATGTAGCTAGCTAGTCGAAGAATAAGTAAATTAAAGGTAAACAGTTTGGTTGCTAGCTAACAGCTAGCTAGTTTAGCAATGCTAACAAAGTACCCGGCAAACTCTGTCTAGTTAGCATGCTAGCTGGCTACATGTAGCTGGTGGATGTAAATGACTTGGCTCGACAACAAAAGGAAGGTGTAACGTACCACTAAATATGAGGTAATTTAAATTTTCTCCGGTTGAAATAGAAACACAATAAGATAATGGTCTATAATTCCAACATTAAGTCATTTTGTTTATCGTTGTTAGCACACACTGGACTAGCGGACATGTTGGCCGCTGCGTCATGTGTCAAAGGTAGTGATGTGTAGGTCGCGAACGAGCCGGTACAAAGAGCCGACTCTTTTAAGTGAACCATAAGAGACGTTTTTCTTTTTTCTTTCTTTTAATTAAAGGGACTTTTTGTAAGAATCAGAAATGTTTGTTATCAGTGACACCTGTGGTCGTTAAGTCAACGAAAGTCAGCGTCGGGCTCGTTCTCTTGCCCGCTCTACATAGACATGAACGAGCATCGCTCAAAACTGTGAGGCAACACACGTCAGCTAAAACCACAATATCACTCTATATGTCACCTGCTTGGCAGTAATGTTAGCTGACCAGACGAAGGTCTCTCCATGAGTCAATGCTGATTCTACTGTTGGGCTGAAGCAGGAAGAGAAACGTTATCGTCTCCGACCGGGTGCCGGTGTCTCCCTCTGGCACCCGATCGGAGACGATAACGTCTCTACGATCTTTTCCACGCCACGGGCACTCCATGCACTGACTGTGACTGAATGTTGTTTTAATGATGTCCAATCAGGTGATGACATCCAATGATCATAACCTCAAGCAGGGAGGGGCGGGGGTGCACGGCGCGCTGACGGTCTACAGGTACAAAACAGGAGGGAGAGGAGGAGAGAAATAGAGAGGAGTGCAGTGTGCGAATAGCAGACAAGATGAGTGACAGTCGGAAACGAAGCAGCATGTAAAATTAGGATATTCTGGAAATTATAAGGTTTAGTATAATTATATTTAATAATTTAAGAGATATATGTGCACGCATACTAATCATAGGTCAAAACAGCTAAAGCTACATTTGGCTGAATTATAAAAGGCAGAAGTGAAGTAAAAACGAAGAGCCGTTTAGGAGCCGAAAGAGCCGGCTCTTCTTTGGTGAGCTGAGCCAAATGATCTGCCTCACCAAGAAGAGCCGAAATTCCCATCACTGGTGTGAAAGGGTAAAGGAGCGTACCAAGTATGGAGGTGTTATTAAAAATATTTTATTATGACAAAAAACACCGAATGCTCATTTCATCTGACTATATTTTAATTAATGTGCGTTACTATTTCCCATTCATAAGTTGCAACTGATATCATAACAAAATAAGGGTCATTATAATAATATATTTTTTTTAATTGTTCAAATAACACTGTCGCATTTGCGCAGTTGGTAGAGTCCAATGTCCTCTGCTTGCTGAGTGAAGAGCTAAAGGCTAAAGGCTACAGCTTGGTGTAAACAGAAGGTAATATTTCACTTATTACAGCATCGTGTCTCTTTAATATTGGAGTCATTATACTCTAACATGTTAACCTTGTTAAAAACAAAGTAATCATATTAATTGAGAAACCATTCTCAACGAAAACCTGCCACATATTGCTCATGCTAAAGGATTAGCTAGCTAGTGGCTGTGGTGCAGTTGGTGTTGAAGGGTGAAAGCTACAACAAGGATTACTTTAAACCATATATGAGGTAGCTGTCTTTAATTAATAAGGTTTAGAGATTACTCTCACCTAAAACCAATTAGCTCAGAGCTTGCCTGACAAACATTAGCAGTATAGTTAATACAAAAGTTCAATATTACACAGTCAAACTAACAACAGTGTGTTTCTAAATGTGTACATGTGCTACATCATTGCTGTTTTGTTTAGTGTCACACTAGTTGTGTGGAGGTCCTGCAAATAAAGATGGACATGGAGAAAGATAGTAGTCCTGTCTCTTATGTTTAGGTCCACAGATGTAGATGCAGATGTGATGGGGTTAAGCATTTCAGCATTGCAGATCCAGAATACCACTTTTTGCAAAGAATTATAGTCATTTTCTGATTTCAGTGTCTCCTAAGTCCTTTCAAAATGCATTGATCTTCATTTAGTGGCTGGCAGAGCAATCTACCAGATATGACTTTTCAGCAAATACAGTAGTACAATGTGTTATTGTAAGTAGCCGTGTGTCATGTGGGTACTTCAATGTATGCAGTATTCCTTCCATACTATGTACATCTTGCACTGGTTTGTTACAATGGGCATGACGTGTAATGGCAGTTTTTAGATTAACTGGAATGATTCTGTCAGTTTTAAGAAAGCATAAATCCCTCTATCGAACCTCAAATGCAAGTATAGTATATAATAAAGTATATATAATCAGTGCCACATGATTTAGGTTAATATGTCTTCTGCTTATTTCTGAAGGAACCATGGTGAACTTCATAGGACTTGCCCGTGAGCATTGGGTGAACATACTGGTGCCCATGGGCTTTGTGATCGGATGGTATCTTGACAAACAACAGGACCAGAAGCTGATGGCTTTCAGGAACAAAAGTGTTTTGTTCAGCAGGTAAGAATAAAAAGCAATTTCCCACCTTAATTTGTTTAAAAAGTAAAAACAGGTTGTCAGTGGATCAGGTGATATTTATTTCAAAGTTGTGTGATGATGATTTTTGCTACTGCTGCATACACACTTACCCCCAGTTTGAACTAATTACTATGCATACACGTCAGCAGAATGCTCAGTGATAAAGATAAACCATGAAATTAATTTCAAACAAAACACAACAGCTATATCCAATATATAGTAACAATATATTTATGTTATGGCACCCTAAAGCCTCTAGTTTTGTGTCTACCACGTCCATTTTTCACTCCACGTTCAACACAAAATGTGAGATACCATACACTATTTTTATGTTTGATTGTGACAGAAAGCATTTCAAAACTTGCCCTTCATAAAGCAGGTCATTTAACGACAATGTTGCTCTGGGTGTAAGCTTATGCAACTTTCTGTCTTCTGTTGTCTTTAGGGAGCTGAAGCCTGGCGAGGAGGTGACCTGGAAGTAGACTGCCCCTACCTGGAACGTGTCCTGTCCCCTGTGGTGTGAATGACTGATGAGAATGTTTAAGAAGACTTCTGTATCTCTGTATTTTAGTTGTATCAACCGATAATAAACATGCCCTTTCTCATCATCATCATTTGGTACTTGTTGGTGATTTTGGTTGCATAACATATTATTCATTCTTTTTTTAAAAACTGGTTTATTTGATGCAGAACAGAGAGCAGATTCATAGATGGGTTGTTCACCGTGACCATTCCAGTAGAGCTAATGAAGACTACTTGGGGCAAGAAAATGGTTTTGCATTGTATTGTAGAGAAGCAAATCTATTCATGCAGTCAGCATGACTGAAAAAGAAGAAGAATCTGTGGCCACTACAGAGGTTCTGAAGTGTGGATGATCCCCCTCTCAAAAAGCAGCTCAGCCAAATTGATCTGGGGAGAAAATGAAAAACCATATGAGGAACAACTAATTTCACAAAAACAGAGGCTCAAATATTAATCATTTACAATAAATATCTATGTAAAATGGGATGTTTTAATAAGTCCATGGACGTTTAAGAATGGGGTGAGAACGACAGGCCTATTAACTAAAGTAATAAATTGTCAAATGCAAGACCCCTTCCTCCACAACACGACCGTACACAGAACAGAAACAATGCCTGAACGTACAGTAGCATCACTTAAAACAACATACCTTCTCTTCTGCAGAACCACATGGCAAACTTCCTACTGTCACAAATTTGGGATACGAATGGATCAGAAACTCAACGGCATCTGTGTGCTGAAAGAAAAAAAACGATAATTAGGTGGTGACCAGCAGGGTATTATAGTAAACTATAACGAGAATAAGCTGTGGAAAATATTTTTAGTAAACTGAATCTAAATAAAAACGATATCCTTTCAGAAAAACTTTACTGAACGATATTGTTTCAAGAGTTTTACACAGAAAGATCTTCCAATCTACCTCTACTTTTATTTCGAAACTCTTGAGCTCCTCTTTGTGGTAAACTCTGGAGTTTTCTGTTGTGTAGTAAAGATGAACAGCTTCTCCGTCACTGCATAACCTGGGGGAGACAGAAAAGTTATTTTATTTCTGTTTTAATGGATCATTGAATCAGGTGCTGATCTGCTGTGAAATGCAGTAAAAAGTTGGATTACCTGGCACATCCAGCACGGAGAACTCGGACTCGGGTCTGCGTTGTGATTTGTGCTCCTGCATCCATGACTTGCCCACGTTCCCACCTGGCAGACGCTCCTTGCACACTGCTGGCCAGCTCCTCTGTGGGAGATAGCATGAAATAATTAAAAACAGAAGCATTATGTATCTCAGGCTGTCTTGTTCTATTTAAAAAACTTCAATGTAATAGTAGAAGTCTCTTAAGTGAGTTAACTCCCAGACCTGATGCATCCATCTTATACCTGGTGTGAGCATGGGAGGAAGGCAGTCATGGAGGAAGCTTCTGGCTTTCTGATCCACGGCAGCGTCGACCGGGGCGTACGTTGTCAGCTTCTTCATCAGACTCTCAATTCGTGAGAAGAATTTTGTCCTGCGTGGGTCGTCCTTCACACACACACATTCATGAGGGGGACTCATTAGTGGTTAATTGGTGAAAAGCCAAGGATAGTGATGGTGATGTTGACAGGAAGTGACAAATAAATACTAAATAAGTGATGAACTACCTCGTCAGAGTTCTGTACTCCCATGTATGTCAGGTAATCCAGAGGTAAACCCTGTCTGAACTCCACATCCTCCTCCATCGCTATTTCCAACGCTGCTGGAACCACCTGGAAAAAGGGCAGTTCAAAAGTGGAAAGACCTTCAATAAATATAAAAATATAACCTGGTTAAAGTGATTAACTGTATTGTTTAACCATTACACTACTTTATCCAGAATCAATACTAGAATATTGCACACTAGAAATTATTAGAACCATCTTTCTCCTATTTTATTTCCCTGGATTGTTTAACCTTGTGTGTTGCGACGGCTCAAAAAAAGAACGTACTGTAAAAGCGTTCATAAAGCGTCAGTTAAATCACACAAGTACCACAGGGGAAATGCTATCGGTTATTACATTATACCTGTAATGCTTCATCAATAAATGAGTATCACCTTGTGGAGGAGATCCCCCCAGCTGTTCTTCTGGTAAGAGGAGATGGTGATGTGGAGGGAGTGAGTGTCTGGGAGGCAGTCGCCCTGGTGGATGAATCCTCGGGGGAAGTAAAGGAGATCGCCAGCTTCTAGCACCACCTCCAGGATCGGCTTCCCGATGTCGGCCTGATCGAAGTTTCCTGGAGAAGAAACGCAGTATTAGAAATTCTTACACCTTTGTGCAATGAGCTATCTTTCTCCTTCCTCTGTGTACTATACCTAGAATAAGTTCTAAATCAGCTCATGGTGCCTTCTGTCATTATGGTCCTACTCTCTGGAATTCTCTACCACATGAACTAAGGTCTGCAACAACGGTGTCTTCTTTTAAAAGCAGACTAAAAACATATCTGTTTTTCACAACACCTGTTGTGTTTAGTGTGTGCTTTATTTTCCCTTTTTTATTGTATTACCTTCTTATCTTATGTTATTGTTTTATATGTTTTTGTCATGTATGATCTTTGCCTGTTTTTTGATTTTATTATGAAGCACATTGAGTCTACACCTGTTGAATGAAATGTGTTATATAAATAAAACTTGATTGATTGATTGATTGATTGATAGATAGGTGTGTGTAAATCCTGTTTCCAACCAAACTGCGGCAAATGGCTTTCACTACAGGGAAAAAAACATATACAATAAAATATTTTTTTTTTTTTACTCACCACTTGAAAGCACAGGCAAGACCTCCTCGTCTGTCCTACAAAAAAGTCAGAAAAACAACTTCAAAGTGTGTTTCTTGGCATCAATCTCTCACTTACTAACTTGATATCAAACTACAAGGAAAACATTTAAGTGTATCATGAGGGAGGTATGTTAAATGTAGAGTATAAAAACTGGATCAGCTACCAATTGCAAAGGATTAGTGCAAATGACTTGGTGCTCTATCTCAAAATGTTGAACTGATCTACAAGTTTCCGCATTGTTAATGTAGCAAAGACTTGACGCTGTCACTTTAAAAAGGCTCCCTATCTGTAGCTCACCTCGGGCTGTACACTCTCCAGTGTTTCTTCCCCTCCAGCTGAACCACAAACGCCTCAATGTCGTCATAATGTGGAGCGAAGCCTTGTGTTCCAGGTGGTGTCAAGTATCTGGTTTAAAAGGATTAAAAAAAACACACATTTAACAGTAACCGATAGCATCCGACATGGTTTCCAGGACAATCACTGTCCCACATACTTACACGTTGGCTCCTGCCATGCTGCCAAACTGCTCTTGGAGGATGGACAGCACATTCCACACTGTGGAGGAGAAAGCCTGAGGATTCAGCATGCGGAGGGAGCAGCCACTCTGGGAAACAGAGACACCGTGATGATTACTAATCTGCCATGAGTGCAGCGTGCAGATGGTGCACCGATACTTTTGATGCACTTAAAATGACTTCTAGCTTGCAGCACAGAAAATATTAAAATGAACACACATCTAACTGCTTTTTAATGAAGGAAAATTTCAAAGTGAGAAGAAAATGTAATGAATACAGACAGCTGGTGCAGCTAACATGCTGCAAAGGGACCAATTATAAGGAATGTAAAAAATGCTGAATCACAGTAATGTTGCATTGGTAATAATCACATACTGTATACAAATCATCAGTGAGGCCTTATATTACCCCGTAGAAGTCCCACACAGTGAATGGCAGAGCTCTGCCCGGAGGATTGTGTGTCTCCCTCTTGCCGTTAGTGTAGCTCGTGACATCCAGGTTGACTCCATACTGAACGTCCTCCTTAAATTAAACAACGCAGACAAGTCGTTCAGTTACAGATCTTCATTATCTATCAAAGAGCAGAATGCAACACAAGACAGTGTTGCGGTGGCGGAGAACAATCCTCATAAAGCTGCCAGTGCTTGTCCAACTTTTGGCAGTAGAGACCTGTCTCCTAATTAACACAACTTTTGTGTTGTCGATTATGCAACCAGACTTTTGATCACGTTTTCAAAAAGGAAAAACATTCCCACATTGTATAATTTCATAGTGTGTAAAAGATCCATCTCGATGATAACATAATCAATGATTTCCAAAACAGATGGGGGAAATTATAGATAAAGTAAGTATGGATGAGGTGACGTTTCAGATCCTTACCTGTCTTAATATGCGATCAAACTCTGCTGTGGAGAACAGTCCTTTGTAGTAATCTGGATTCTTACGCTGAACAAGAATGGGCTTCTTTTCCCACGTTTCCCTTCGGAGAGAGGAAAAATATTAGCCTGCGAATGCTTTTGATTATTTCATCTTGACATTTCTTATGGTACAGTTATACATACAAACATATGCAGTACATATGGCAATCAAAGAGGTGAATGAAGAGGAATCTTCATGTGTTGTTTGGGTGTGTTTTTATGGGAATGTGGATCTTTCAGACGCGGTCATGACTTGGGGTCGATTTAGGTGGTCTTGGCTACAACACTGATGCAAACACACTCATCCGTACCTGAAGAAGGCCTTGGAAAGAACGGGGCTGATGAGCCACTGGAACAGTTTGCTCGCTCTCTCCCTGCTGTTGTTGACTTTTGCCAGGTCGGCCAGCAAAGCATCCAGAGCCTCACCACCTCCATTGACACACTCCTCGACCTGCGTTAGAAGCATAAAGAATATTTATGAACCATAACTCAACAGTATGGTCAAAAGAAAAACAACTATTAATACTTTAGGGGTAAGAAAACAACGTTAACATTCAGAATAACAGATCAGAACATTTAATGGATGTTAAAATAGCATTTATCTTTTAACAGGAGAGACTTCAGAGACCAGGCGCGAAGCACACTGGAGCACACCGATATAAGGCAAAAGAACTCTCTTTGCAGCAGGTACACACTTACTTCTTTAATTCCCTTCATATTCTCCTCTCTCTGTGCAGACTTCTGGAGCTTCTTTCGCATGTTCTTCCTCTGTGGCTTTAATTGAGCTTTAACTGTGTTGACCTTACTGACGCCATTCTCCTTCGTTCTTTTCTTCTTCTTCTCTGCCACCTAGAACACCACACAAGTTGACATAAGTGAATATATATATATATATTTTTAATAATGTTTTATTTCAAAAGTTCAATACAATATATTTGCATGTTCAGATGCTTCATTACAGTTCTGCAAAAATACCTTACAGTATAAAAATAATATAAATATAAATTGTAAAATATACAACAAATAAACTGTAAGGAAAATAAAATAAAAAACAAACAAATAAACATTCGGGGCCTGCTAAACAATTGGAATAAATTAGAAATTTTTAACAATTTAATAGTTTTGGTCAATTTAGAATTTTTGAGTTTTAAGTTTTTAATCATAGTCAAATATGTTTTAAATCAGTATTCTTTAAAAATAAAAAAAGGAGGGTATTCTTTTAAACCATATAATTTATGTAGATAATATTTAGCTAGGATAATAATCAAATTAATTATGTAAATCTCATCTGCCGAAAAACTGGGATTGCTGACAGTGAATAATATCTCAATCTGTTAGTATAATAATGTGATTATATGATATCCTCTGCAAATGAACCAAAAAGAAGTGGCATGAAAACAATCTACAAACACATGTTCAATAGTCTCCCCTTCACAATTACAAAAAGTGCATCTATTGTTAACAGTTACAAAGAATGTCCTAATCTTATCTTTAACAGGTTAGTACCTGTGTGTACAATCTTAAATAGAAACTCCTTGATTTGATTTGTAATTATAGATTTATGAGAAATATAGAGTTCCATTGTAATCTATTTAAACTTACCCATCCTTATATTTGCATATGGGAGTAGTGATATGTTCAAGATGATTTCACAAGTGAAGATAGATACATAGTTAGTGTGGATAAATGAGGAGCAGATAACAGGGTTTAATAGCTATGCATGGTTTCAGCACCTCCTGCAGCAGCTCTAAATATATCACAGAGAACAACACCAGAAACCAGAAACTAAACCAGTTTTATACTAAATTATTTTAATAATATTTACCTGCAGGGAAGACTTCTTAGCAGGAGGAGAAACGTCTGTTGACAGAGTTTGATACAAGGCAAAAGCTGACATGTGTTTTCTCTCCATTTTCCAGAAACGACCTCATCACCCTGCGACTGACTGCGAGGAGATTCTTCCTCTTCTTCTTCTACGGCTATTTCTTCGACGGACTCACTGCTGCCACCTATAGAGTCGTACTACAAGGTGCAGCCCACTTAGGGCTGAAAGAAAAACTATGCACATCTTTAAAAAATACAAATGTATTTATTGAATTTTCCAAAAATAGTCAACAAATACATGTACAAGCAAACAAGCAAAAAAAAAAAACAGTACATGACCGAAGTAAAAAAAAAGAAGAAAATAACAAGAAAATACATACAAAAAAATACACACACAGTGGTGGAGGAAATATTACTACTATTAGTACTATTACTTTTACTTGAGTAAAAGTAGCAATATTACAGTTTAAAAACACTCTGTTACAAGTAAAAGCCCTGCATTCAAAATCTTAAATTAAGTAAAAGTACAAAAGTATTAACATCAAAATATACTTAAAGTACCAAAAGTAAACACATTTAATTATATATATTATTATTATTATTATTATTATTATTTATATATATATATTTTCATGTTTCTCATGAAAACAGTGCTGCAAAATGATTGGTTGTGTATATTTGTACATTTACAGCATCCTTGTTTATGTTCTTTGTTGTGCTGTTTTGCTTTTTGTTTTTTCATTCATTATAAACAATTTGTAAAAATTAAACAAATAAACCACCAAACGTACCCTGAAGATGCAAATGTCCTTTCCATCTGTAAGAGTTTTATTATATTTATTATTATTTATATATATGATCAAATCAAATCAGCAACAAACACATAACATAAACAAACAATAACATCAAGTAATAAATAATACAAAATAACCAATTCTCATTGAAAGATGATGAGTTCTTGCTTAAAAATGCAATATTTTTTATTGAATGCTGTACTTAAAAATGTTTTTTTCTTTATTAACTTATTTGTTTAATTAATTTATTATTATTACTATCTTTTCTTTGTATTAACATTATTATTATTTTTAATTATATATATATTTTTCAACTATTATTATTATTATTATTTTTTCTTTTCTTCATTTTATTTCAATTTTGAATGCTGAAGTTGTTTTCCCTAGTGTACTACTTGTGTTCGTCTTTAAGCTTGACTACTTAAAAAATTGGTTTATAAACTATTGTAATTACGAACTGTAAATTGCATATATGAAAACACCTTAAAAAAAGGGAAAAAAATAAAGTATGACATTTTTATTTTTATTTTATACGATATGATGCGATCCGATACAACTTTATTGTCAGTTTGCACTGAAATTCATTTTGCATCCGTGGGCAGCTCAGTTTGAGGAAAAAGTACACATACAATAGACATACTGTTACCGCAGACAGACAGACAAGTAAGACCCATCAGACAAAAAACAAAACACATCATAATTATTCATACATAACCCATTAAAAAAGTGCCATCTGTCCTCTGGATTTACATGTCTTTAGCAGCACATTAATTATTTAACCTCGGAAAAAGGGAAAAAATAAAGTATGAAAAAAAAATATATTTTTTATGAAAATATTATAAAATATTTATAAATAAAACATTTGTATGAATAAAATAAATAATCATATGACATTATTATTTTATTATTATAAATAAAAATATATATTATCACATAAAAAGACCATTTATCTCCTTAACAAGTGTCACTACATAGCACCCACTTTGACCACTAGGTGGAGCATTGCCCCAATATTTCATGAACGACACGGTATAATGAACACCATTTCCCAGAATGCTTTGCTTTGTGCTGTGTCGGTGCTGTTTGTCCAGCCGTTGCTCTCCAACAATGCAGCTTTTAATGGAGCTGTGAAGCTGAAGCGCTGCAACACCGCAGGCTGGTCCGGTGACGAGGAGTAGTCGGTTCAAATCCAACGGTAACCGGGATTTTAACGGTTTGACCAACCAATGTAGTCTGCTGAGACTCAGTTTGTTTTATTAGAGACATCCTGGACTCTTCTTCTGCTGGAGGTGAGTAGCTAACTGAAGCTAACGGTGGTCTCTGTGTGTAGTTGATGCTAGCAGGCTAATTAACCAGATGAGACATATGTCCTCTTGTGTCTGTCCAGCAAACCTCCCTCTGTCCATATTCAGCTAATACTATAGCCGAATTTTCACTTGTCGTATGTGTGTTGTAGATGCGGGATTTCTAACTGTTTAGTCAGAGTTAAATATAAAAGATTGGTAGTTTTTATAAAGACTTTTTGAGTCGTTGCAAGTCGTGAGTCTGTTTTGCTTTGATCTCTGCTACGTCAACCAAACTGCTGCTTTGCCCCAATGTAAGTAGTCTTAAACGTTATATTACTGACTAACATGTTAATATATGAACACATTTTTATTATTTGAACCCCCTTTTTAATTGTGAAACCCACCAAACCCCCAAAACCTGCCACTCTTTTTGAAAAAAAATGTCACACCAAACTCCATTAAAAAAACTAGCAATTTAGTGTCGACATTCAAGATTCAAGATAATTGGCCAGATGAGACAAAAGTCCCCTTGTGTCTGTCCACAGCAAACCCCCCTCTGTCCATATTTGGATAATACTATAGCCGAATTTTCACTTGTCTTTAGTGTGAACTAGATGCGGGATTTCTAAGGTTTTAGTTAACGTTATATATAAAAGATTTGTAGTTTTGTATAAAGACTTTTTTAGGCAGTTGCAAGTCGTGAGTCTGTTTTGCTTTGATCTCTGCTACGTCAACCAAACTGCTGCTTTACCCCAATGTAAGTAGTCTGTTATGTTATATGAGTGATTCAAATGTTAAGCATCTAAACAAATTTTATCATTTGAACCCCCCTTTTTAATTGTGAAACCCACACAAACCCCCAAAACATGCCTTTTTAGTAGGAGTACAATGTCACGCCAAACTCCATTAAAAAAACTGTCGCCATTCAAGATTCAAGATAATTGGCCAGATGAGACATATGTCCCCTTGTGTCTGTCCCCAGCAAATCTCCCTCTGTCCATATTTAGCTAATACCATAGCCGAATTTTCACTTGTCTTTAGTGTGATATAGATGCAGGGTTTCAAACTGTTTAGTTAGAGTTAAATATAAAAGATTTGTAGTTTTGTATAAAGACTTTTTTAGGCAGTTGAGTCATTGCAAGTCGTGAGTGTGTTTTGCTTTGATCACTGCTACGTCAACCAAACTGCTGCTTTACCTGCGATGTAACTAGTCTATAACATTATATGACTGACTAAAATGTTAGGTATCTAAACACATTTTATTATTTGAACCCCCCTTTTAATTGTGAAACCCTTAAACCCCCAAAACATGCCTTTTTAGTACGAGTAAAAATGTCACGCCAAACTCCATTCAAAAAACTAGCAATTTAAAGTCGAATGCTCAGTGTGCACGCATACATAACTGGCATGATAATGTATGGTGATTTATGAAACCATAATGAGCTTCTGGTTAAATCAACATGCTTTAATGAGCCGATGACGAGTGTTTCTGCGACTCATTGATTATACAGTATATTAACACACAAACTTATTACTGCTATTATTATTGACGAACACGTTATAAAATTAAGGATTTGTATATGGAAGTTCTGGGTTAAGGGTTGTGTTGAAATCTTGCTCTGTGAGTCATGTTTCCTTTGCCATTGAGCAAGATCACTGTAATAATTGTGACCTGCTCGTCAAAGAGGATGTTTTGTTCTATTATAAAGTATCAATTCCATATGATATAGTCTAAATTAAACAAGAATATGTTCTTGCTAAATGTTTTGTCCTTTTTTTGACTAAATTGTTGATTACACTCAGTTGCCATCCCAACTGTACAAATTAGGGTAGACAAAATATTAGAAACACCCAAAATCTGACCATTTACAACCTACATGAAGGTAGTATTCATTGCAGGACTGTATTAGACTGTATTAATCTAGGTGTACCTAATAAACTGGAAACTGAGTGCAGATGTTGTGTAATTTGTATTGTGGTAATCAACCAATGCCTGATGAGCAGCTTAGCAGAGTTTAATGACGGGAGCCACTTGTAGTTTGGGAAATGTATCCCAGTATAGCCTCTATTAAGGCTGGTGTTACACTGAAATCTGTGACCGCAGAGAGCCAGCAACATATAAGGTCACCATTTCTGACAGTCGGTCTTCAGAAAATGTGACCCCACTATACCTATCTTTTACTTTTCTTTTAGAGTTTTGTGAATATATCTTTAAATTAAAAATATACCCATAGAACCCATTTTCATTCACATATCTTGAGGTCAGAGTTGAAGGGACCACTTTGAAAATGGCCATGACAGTTTTTCCTCGCCAAAATTTTGCGCAAGTTTGGAGCGTTATTTACCCTCCTTTGCGACAAGCTAGTATGACATTGTTGGTACCAATGGATTCATTAGGTTTTCTAGTTTCATGTCACCCAATTACCCAATACCCCACACAATTTAATTTTGTGTATTTTCTGTCACCTATTTGCTTCATTTATTATACAGGTACAGTGGGGTCTCATTTTCTGACAACGGTCATCAGAAATGGTGAGCTCATGAGTTGCATTGGCTTAGCATGTTTGTGGAAGCACTGAGGTTACTGCCAGGGACACTCCTTTTAAAACATGTTTCAGTAACCAGTACATCAGTTTCACTCCGATTTCTAAGCTCAAAGTTGATCTCTTAATAGTAGAGTTGTTGGCGTAGAGCTTTGTGGTCAGATTATTTGTGGCTGTGTGCATCATCAGAGCATGACTTTGTGCATTTTTACCTGACAGGAGGATGCTTTTGTCAAATCACTCAATAATGAATCGAATATCTGAGTCAGGTTTCATTATATGTTGTTATTTAGGCCTCTGACTGTCTGAAACTTGGTGGGAAAACAAAGCTGCTGAGCACGAACATATGCAGTGTCCTCCTGAATGTGATGATGTAGAGAAAACTAAAAAGAGTATTGCAGAGAATTGGTAATGTGAAACACAAAATATTCACCTGATGTATAGCTTAGAGGCAGACAAAGTTATAGAGTCAGATTTCACTGTCTGGACTGCATGTTGTTTCCTCACTTCTAAACCAATATTGATCATTTTTTGGTTATATTATTCTATATATTTGTCATGTATTATTAGATTTCTGAGTGTCTGTGTGAGGTGTTGACGACTGGGCGGCAGACAGAGATGTAGATTGTAGTTTTTGTAGGTCAGTTGCCTCTCACCATATCCGTGTTGGTTACAGATGGGGGGTTTTATTTGGAGGCATTCTTCTCTCTCATATTTATTTTCTGTGCTGAGATATAAACAACAGAAGTATGCTATTTCAGTGTTTGTAAACGGTGAACTAAACAGGATGTGATCGAACACAAACTCTGTCAGAATAAATGTTGATGTCCAAAACTATGATTGCCAAATGGATTTTATCTGTGATCATCACTTTATATAAAAAACCCATCAAGCAGCCTGTTGTATGATTTGATCTCCCCCTCTGTTATGGTTATATTGGACCACAACATGCATTAATATGGACTATATGAGGCACTGTGTGTATCCCATTGTGGATGAGGATATTGATCTTGTTCTCATAGGGGCGTGATTACCACGCTGCCTGTGAGTGATTGTTTTTTTTCCCTGTGGTCACTAGTAATCAACAAATACCACAATGCAGAATAATGGCAAAATCAGCATTTCATTATGTGACAAGGCACTGCCCTCATTAAATACTTGGATGCTGCAATTTTTCTGAAATGTTAACATGTGTAGAGGCCATTCTAGTGGCATAATTAGTAGTGATTGATCAAAGTTGAATATTTTGCCTGTGACAGATGTTGATAATTGGAATTTTAAAAAAAAGAAATCCTATTGAGCTGCTACATAGAATTTGAAAGACAGTTTCTTGCAAATTAAACCTCACATTTGGTTGCTGATGATGAAATACAAACAAGCACACATTTTCTAAAGTAGCTATAATTGATATTTTTATAATAATGCATCAAATGACAATGAGAAGACAATGAGAAAGGGGTCGCTCATAGTGATGAAGTTACAGAGAATTATCTGCAGCTCCCCTCAGCTTTAAAGAGCTTTTAAAGGGAGTTTTATAGTCCTTGTTTAGCTGTCCGGCCTAGGGCTGAACAATTTTGAAAAAAATATTTAA
This sequence comes from Sebastes fasciatus, assembly GCF_043250625.1. NCBI lineage: Eukaryota > Metazoa > Chordata > Actinopteri > Perciformes > Sebastidae > Sebastes > Sebastes fasciatus. Next base: position 24,698,018 of record NC_133812.1, on the reverse strand, counting down.
TTGAGATTATTTCGACAAAGGACAGAGATGTTTTCTTAAGTCTGTAGAATATTATGTGTAGGCTAGGACATCTCTGCAGCACCACAATATTTGATTTAAAATGGTATTTTGACACACATTTTGTCTTAACAAATATTGTGCTTCCTGCGACTTGAAAATTGCAGTAGGACATATTGCGAGTCGATACAATTTTCGATTAACTGTGCAGCCCTAGTTCAGTCTGAACTTTACTGTTTTGATCCACTTCACTCTCACTGCTCTCATATGGTTGTTTTCGGCCACAGCAGCTAGCTGTTTTCAGCAAAAGCTCTACAAACCCACTGTATAGTGTACGCTACTTGCTCAGCACTAAACAGCAGATTTGTGTCCCCTGCCCACAAGTCAAAAGATCAGTTAGTGCAGGTTTAAATGAAGTGCAGACATCATTACTGTTACTAGATACACCTGACTATAGTAGACCTTTCTCCCGGAAGATATTTTTAATTTTCATAGCAGGAAGAGCAGAGATGTAACTGATAACATTATTGATGCGCCCATTGAATTGTCCCAGTAACCCATGCCCACTGAACCAGCATGCAAAACAATACCAATGCCCTGGGACTGTGACATCTTTTTCCGTCATATGACACGTCAAACATGTAAAAATGTCTGCAGGGGAAAAAGGTTTATTGAGCTAAATATGATAAAAAAAAGTCCACACCTCTTCCATCTGTTGTAAAAGGCAACTGATAGATAGTGTATAGTGTCAGTTAGATGATTAACAGTTGACCTAATTCTCATTGTTGCTTGTAAAAAGTAAGCACTAATGTTTTTTTTTTTGTGTTTATTACTAGTAGAGGTCGACCGATAGTGGATTTTTAAAGGCCGAAACAATGAAAATGATAGTTTGGAGCATGAAAAAGTCGATAGCAGTTTAATCGGGCGAACGATTTTGTGGGGAGAAATAAACTGAAAACAGGTTGTTTGTCTGTTGTTGTCTGTTTTGCATTTATGACTGGAGCAAGTCTCATGGGGTCTTTAACAGTTGTTTTTAGCAGGAGTTAATCACATACACACAGAGTTTTTCAGCAAATTGGCCCTCATGATGTGTACGAAGTCTTCATGCAAAACAGTGATGTACATCCCAGAATGACTGGGGGCGGCTGCGCAGCCATCAGCCGCTATCGGAGCCCAGTTCTGCTGATAACGATATGTAAAACGTCCTATAATCGTTCTGGTGGTGGCTGTGGCTCAGAGGGTAGAGCAGGTTGTCCACCAATCGGAAGGTCGGTGGTTCGATCCCCGGTTGCTCAGGGTCACATGTCTGTGTGTCCTTAGGCAAGACTCTTAAACCCAAATTGCTCCCAAAGGCTGAGCCATCAGTGTGTGAATGAGTATTTAGATTAGATCCTGATGGGCAAAGTTGGCACCTTAGCCTCTTCCATCAGTGTATGAATGTGTGTGTGAATGGGTGAATGCTGACGTGTAGTGTAAAGCTCTTTGACTGGTTGGAAGACTAGAAAAGCGCTATATAAATGCAAGTCCATTTACCATTTACCATTTACCATTAATCGGCCGACCTCTAATTACTAGGCTGTTTTAACAGTCAAAACTGCACTAATATCAGGGATGGAGTATAGTTCCTTATTGCAGCGGCTGATTTGTGGTGTTAGTCAGTTAGATTTTCACAGTCCAGAGTGAGAGATTTTGGCTGTGGTGTTGAACATTGAGTCTCGGGCATTAATCGCCATGTCCTTGAAATGGGGGTCTGGATGAATCACCAAATGGAGCGGCTGACTCCTGACTTGCTTTCTGTCAAAGTGTCCAAAGTGCAGAGGTTTAACTCTCCTTGAATAGCTGAGTGTTCCAGAGCTCTTCTACTCTAATGAACATCTGCTTTAAGAGGCAGGCAGAGTTCGGCTGCATTAACCGAGGACAGCTTGTTCTGTATGTTTATTGAATAACAGCAGGATGTGTTTTTTTTTTTTTTTTCTATTATTGCGCTAGGCACCAGAGAAATGATTGGCGTGAATAGAAGTTCTGACTGGAACAGATGTGGCAGCTCGGAGCAGTGAGAGCAGAAAAATGCTGGCAAAAGAGAGAGATGGCAGGACTAGTTTTACTTTTGGCACCGTAAGCAAACAGCAGCTCCCCGTGGCCGTGCCATGCCTGCTAGTCAAGCAGGAGGATTTCTCGGCTAATTCGTTTTTCCAAGCAGCAATAATATTTCCTCAAATAGAAGCACCGTTTGCCTCCCTCCAGTGGACCTTAGTTAGCGTATGTCACTGTCGAGCTCAAGGTAAGTGAAGCGGTTAAAAATAAACTTTGCTCCGAGGCAAAAGTGAATATTTGATTGTCAGTCCTTTTCTTTAAAACACACCACATAACAGAATATGTCCTGTGAAAAGGGTGCAATCACTGTCACTTTTTTAGTTCCCCGATTCTTTTTTTTTTACTCTAGACAGTGACTTGTTTGATCAGCGCCCACACACAATGCTGCCACTTGTTGTTGACGAGCCCAAAAGGCCGAACGGACATTAACAACATGACACAAAGTAGTGTGTGAATGCCCTACGTTGACACTCAGGTGCAATCTCTTTTGGGGTGGTACATTGCAATAATTCTCCCATGTCAGGGGCTAATCACCCTGGCTCCCCTCCCACAATCCATCAGTGTCTGGAGAACGAGGCTTGCGGGGTTCTGGCAGCTGTTGTCGGGCTGAGTCAATCTGCTGTGGTCTACGCCAGCATGCGCAGGAGGGGGAGAGGAAGAGCTCTCGGGAGGACACAGCGAGCGAGGCTGCTGCCACTGCTGTGGAAAGATAACAAGAGGATTTATTTGTTAGGAGGGCAGGATTTCAGTGCTTGTGTGTTAATTTTGCTGTGTTACCCACTGAAATATGTGCAGGGGAAAGCCAGGTTGAAGGAGGAAGGATTTTATACACACAATATTACTATAAAACTAATTAGAGCTGCAAAGATTCAAATTATTTACCAACTATTTTAATAATCGATTAATCGGTTTGAGTATTTTTAAGGGAAAAAAAGTAAAAATTCTCTTAAATGTGAATATTCTCTGATTTCTTTACTCCTCTATGACAGTAAACTGAATATCTTTGAGACATTTGACGACGTCATCTTGGGCTTTGGGAAACACTAACCGACATTTTTCACCATTTTCCGACATTTTATAGACCAAACAACTAATCGATTATTCGACAGATTAATCAACAATGACAATAATCGATACTTGTAGCTCTAAAACTAATGCTAGTGGAGCCAAAAGAATCAGTTGATGGACAAAAACATTTAGGATTAGCTGCTTTTCCCTGTTTTATATCTTTATAAATTGAATATCTTTTATTGTTTTTTGCTGTTGGTTGGACAAAACAAAACATTTGACATCACCTTGCACCTCTGATGGACATTTTTTGTTACTATTTTCTAACATTTCATAGACTTAACATTATAACGATTAATTGCAAAAGTATTCAGTCGATTATCCCTTTAAATATGGACCTCCCGCGCTTTGGATGATCCTGTTTAAGTCGATCTAAAATAAAAAACATTATAGCTAGGCCATTATTTGTTTTTGCAGTGGAAAGCCAAGGCTTCTGTCTTTCGTGTCATCACGTTGCCTGCTCGCGCTGACGTTACATTACATGCGGTAAAAAATGCTGTGGTAAACAATGCTGTGGCAACACGCGGTGGGACAGACTTCCTCGGGGGAGATCACTGTTCTCAAAACCCATAAAAGCTAGAGCATACATTCTATCTGCAGCAGAAAGCTAAGACTTCTGTATTTTGCGTCATCACGTTGTACGCTCGTGATGATGTCATTAAGTTATGTTATGTGTGGAACGTAACAAAACAATCAAAACGCCTTTGCACTCAATCTTCTCATAAAAACAAGCATATCACAAAAACTAAATAATGTGCACAGTTCAAATAACTTATGGAATGTTAAGAAATATTTGATCCATGTTTCTACATTTAGAAATCTGTTGGATCAATATGTTTTGTGTTTATTTAGTAACATTTTATGAAAAAACGTCCATTTTTTTTATATTTGAGACAATTTCAATACTTTTGTTAACTATTATAGTTTGACTTATGTAACCTTTTAGCTTAGGTTATACAGATTTTAGACATATGAAGACTTTAAAGATACTCCAAGAAATCATATATGATATGATAATTAAAAACAATTGCTAGTTGCAGTCATAAATGATAGAAAAAATACTAGTTAGTTCACTATGCCTAGCTCATGTCCATGTAAGCTGTTAGCTGCATGTTTTATACTGTGCCAATAATTTCTCGTTTTTGAACTCAAATCCATAGTCGGTCTTTTCAAAACAGTTCTATATCTACAAAGTGACTTTTAACATATTTGCTATAACAGCATCAAAGGGGTATCATGTTTAAATTGGCCTTGCTATTGAATGAGGACAGTTCTCGGTGGATTTGAATCACTTTTGAGCGCTATCCAGACATAGGCTATTTTTCTATGTGATTATCGTGGCTTACAAACTAGTCTTATGGATTTAGCCAAATTGCTGATATTGCGGGGCTGGCATGGCGTGGTTGTTGATGCTCGGAGAGGGAATTGGCAGAGACCCCCAGAATTAGATTCTTCTGGGGGTCGTCAAGGCAAATATTTGGAGCCATATTTCCATTTGCTGACTGAAGAGAGTGTGCACGGATGTTCACAAGTTTTTGAGGGCAGGCGGAGGAGAAAGGCACAATAACTTAATTTTTTGACATAATACCAAACTGTGAAAATGTCAAAACTAAGTGAGGGAGGTGCTGCCTACAAACCAGCAGGTGTACTTGAAGACATACTGGTGGTTTCGGCTCTAAATCGGCCTTTTTCACAGGGGACCTTCTGACTAATTATAGCAGGAAAAACACAGGTGTACGTAATGACATTAATGATGACTCTCTTCCACTTGGATGTGCCAGTAAGCCATGTAAAATGCACGATGCCAGGACCCTGACACACTGATGTTATTTCCTACACCTGTGTTTGACGCGTCAAAGAGTCTGCTCCTGAAAAAGACCAATAAATGTTTGTCAAGATGGTGTGTGATAACAGGTGACAGCAGCTGTTATTCCCTCTCATATGTAGACAGTTGTTCACCACTACAAAGAGATTTGTTATATTTGTCCACAGTTGTCCAATGTGTTCACAGTTATATTAAACCACTTCATGTACTGGTATGTTCATCTTTAAAGTATTATATCGGTCAAGAGAGAAGTCATTCTGGCTGGTACTTTACCTCACATTGCTCTCCCTTCCTCCCTGGACATATCCCATCCAATAACATTATCTGGTGCATACAGTGTAGCATTGACTTGTTTATTTGATTAGCGGAAACCCCACTGTGTGTTTTTTGAGTTGAATAAGTTTTCATATTTTTAACAAATTAGAGGAAAATTGCATATAAAATGTTTCAAATTTGAATCATAAAAATTAAGGTATCACAGGAACATGAAGATGTTCTTATTTTTCTATTTAACCCTCCTCTAAACTTCACTCTCCTCCTCCTTCTAACATTTGTTGAATTGTTTTTTGCGTTCTTCTTTAATGATTCATCATCTGCACTGGGTTTGGGCAACATAACGATAAGAAAATCATAGATAGGTATGCAAATTTTAAGCAATGTCTTTAACCATTAGTCGGGCGTCTTAACAATCTGTTAATCATTAATAATTTATGAAAAATGTTGGATTTCTTTTCCATTAAAAAATTATTTTAACCACGATTACACGACTAAAGCTGCAGCGATTAATTGATTAATCGATTAGTTGTCAACTATTAAATGAATCAACTATTTTGATACTCGATTAATCGATTTGAGTAATTTTTTAAGAAAAGTAAAAATTCTGATTCCAGCTTCATAACTGTGAATATTTTTCTGGTTTCTTTACTCTATGAGAGTTAACTGAATATCTTTGAGTTGTGGACAAAACAAGACATTTGAGGACGTCATCTTGGGCTTTGGGAAACACTGATTGTCATTTTTCGCCATTTTCTGACATTAGAAACCAAACATATAGACCAAACAACTAATCGACTAATCAAGAAAATAATCAACAGATTAATCGACAATGAAAATAATCGTTAGTTGCAGCCCTACATTTTTACTCACCACTTGAAAGCACAGGCAAGATCTCATCTTCTGTCCTACAGAAACGTCAGAAAAACAACTTCAATCTCTCACTTACTAACAGGGGCGTTAAGTAGGGGCCCACTTACTTCCCCCCCTACTTCGCTGCCCTTGCTCAGACCTCACCAATCTTCAGACTTCATTTTGATCTCAACTACACACCTGGGAAGCTTCGTGACGGTTGCGACACTATTGCGGTGACAAAATGTGTCCACAGACGCACACAAAGTACTCAAAACCACCCCTGTGGTAGTTCCCGCTACAGTCGGTGTCTCCAGGACCACATTTTGCCAAAATGATTTACACACAGACTCACAAGGTGAAAACAATACTAGCGTTGTTGTTGTCGCAGCTGGTAATAACGCGAAATAATGACTTCATTTAAAATTGCGGAGCTCCCATCTGTCGCCAGTCAACAACTGTATTAAAGTTGTGTTTCTGAAGTGTTACACGCAACAAACAGCTGCACAACTTCCAGCTTTATTAGAGGACATTAACTAGATCAGACTAGACGTGTTGGACATATATAGCAATGAATTAACATTTAATCAAAATTGCTGTAACCTTCAACATTCAATAACCTGTTATGTTATAGAATAAATGTAAAACATGCCACCCCAATCTCCCCACAACGGGCTTCAGTCTGACTAGTTTTATATGAAATAATTGACATGATGGAGTGATATGTTGTTCACTGTAGCTACCATTAGCCCGACTGCTGGAAACAGCTGCTCAGCTGGACGGATGTCCCGGGGACAAACAATACGGTCGCTCCAACTTTATCTGTCCATTTACTGCCACCGTTGTTTTATAGTTTGTGCGTCACCAAACACACGTATAAATCAATCTCATTAAAAAGTAAGAGGCTCGACATAGTGGTGCAACTGCATGCTACAGACAACATCTGGCGGTTACACCACCCGTCCTTCGTCTTCTGCATTATCGTTTAATACATTTTTAATCGGTTAAATTATTAACGGCAAATAACCGATAATCAGTTAATCATTGGCATTCCTAGTCTGAGATGTTGCCATATCATTTATACCTTGGCAGCTAGCCTGTTAATATCTCTGCTTGTGTTAGGCCACGGCTGGACTGCTTTGTGGCAGTGTTGGATTGTTATTACATTTTTGTACCTAGCCTTTTCAGACGTTCATAGCTGGTTATTGTACCAATCAACAGTTTCTCATATGAATTTCCAGATAATTTATAATTATCTGTATTAATGTTGTAATATGAAATTACACCATGATACGTAACAAAAACTATTTAGGTTTAGGAAAAGATCGTGGTTTGGGTTAAAATAAGACCAGAAGTGGTGTAATCTAAAAAAGAGATGAGGAGGTTCAGTTGTTGCATCTATGATTTTCCATCCCCCATGATGTACTCTTCTTAACATGTAACCAACCTAAGACAGGATGTGGTGGACACTGAGCCTTTATCCGACTTCACCTTAGATGTTGCTTCACTGAGACAAAGAAAGAGGTTTCTTTTGAGCCTCGCCTGCAGTGAACTCGTTGATTCAATCACATGAAGCAGCTCCCACTCTGGAATACAAAAAGACTCTTTATGTTTTCCTCTGCCCTCATTCTTCTTCCTGTCTCAGACAAAGTGTTGTAACACTGAGCTGTTGAAGTTGCTGTACTTGTGACCTGATGGATTCACTTTGCTCCAGATAAAACACGATTATAGCCCGGGCGACTAATTAAGGTCGGCCCTGCCCTTCAATATTGTGACATTTCGGCTTGTGAAATGTCCCCAAGCCTCTTGATTAATGAAAGGAATTTAATTTAACTCTGCATAGCTGTAGCAAGACCTACTTGATATGCACCTGGTTAGAAAAATTCAGACAACCTACCCGTCTTATTTTGGCTGAAATCAGAATATAACTATGAAGCAATAAATGCGAACATGAAATCCACAATGTTTATCCTGCTGAAGGAGAGAAAGACGATCAATGATCAATGAGAGAAATTAGGATATCATTGCCTAAATCTTACACAATGAAACACAAAAGCAACCTGAGAACAAACAAACAAATTGTAAAATTTATGGTAACACTTTCGTTTACCTCCATGTCTATAACACGTTATAACCTTCTTATAGCATTGTATAATTATAGTTATAAGCACTCATACATATTCATAATGATTTATGCCAATAATCATAATCAATAGTTATAATTCTCATAGTTTTAATAGATTATAATCTTTTTATAATGCATTACAAACAGTAATTATAATGTATTACAACTATGAGAATTATAAAACACTATGATCCTTGCTTTAAAAATGTCTGCGAGTGACCAGCAATTATGAAGTATTATGATACTTGACCTTTTATAAAATGCTTTATATTGTGTTATGATTATTGTTATAAAGCATTATGAATATGTATGAGTGCTTATAAATATGATTATACGGTGTTATAAGTAAGGGATATTGTACAGCGAGCCGGTCTTTGATGTGAAAGAATCCACAACAGGGTGATGCAGTTTCGCATAGCTGTACATTATTCCGCTTATTACACGGCTACTTACTTGAGAAATCAATATTTTGACACAAAAACGGTCCACCAGAGTCTGCGCCCGCAGAACGCCTTGACTGACCAATCAGAATCGAGTATTCAACACAGCTGTGTAATAAGAAGATTATAACGCATATAAGTATGTTTATAATGCATTCCAGTGTGTCAAATGTGATGATATAAGTACTGTATTTAGAATTTATTCACCAGGGGTTATAGGAGATTTAAGAGGTGAGATAAAAGTTCCATCAGTAGATACAGAGAGATCAGTATGTATGAAAATTAATTCAGACATTAACATACTTGAGCTACAGAGCACACAACATGCTGGTAAACACAGCCACGTTCATCCTGAAATTGGTTTAGCTTCCATTTAACGTGACGCTTTACGTATTTCTGCCAGGGTGGACAGTGTATGACAGTCCTGTTTGTAGCCTCAGACTCTTACGTACCTTTTCATCTCTGCCTAAAGTAATTATGTAGACACGAATGGTTAAATGAGTACCGTGTGGCAGCCTGTAATTAGATTTTTGGTAATGAATGGGTCAAATCCCAGTCGCAGGCATTCGTGCACAGAAATTCCCTCTGAAGACGGGACTTCACAGTATAGTTGGTGCATCACAAGGAACATCATGCCCCATTACAGGACATGATAAAGTTGTTTGAACTGCAGCGAGCCCAAAAATGTCTTGTTAGTGTTCCACATTTAAGAGACCTATAAAAACCTGTAAATTAAGCTCCGCACTGCTGCAGAGAAACAAGACTAGACAAGTCTAGTTTAGTCAGGCCACAGTTTGGACCTTTGGGAAATTTGGCCGCACACTATGTGTCCATAAAATGGTACTGGAACATTTTCATAGTAGGTTTCAAAAGATAATTCCTCCCTACATAAAGTTTGATAGTAATGTAGTTTATTCCCCCTGATATCAGCTCCAACATGACTGATTAATGCAGGAATCTCATCAGCACCGACTGTGCGGAGACTAATCAAGAAAGCTAGGTCAGGTTATTTATTTGTGGGATCATCAGAGCGCCAACTGCTACAACATGTGCACTCACAAATATTACAGAAGGTTACTGTTTGCGACCACACATTAGTAGCAAATTATCTTTTATCTTTTGTCTCTGCAGACGGGGATTTTCGTCTCTCTTTGTCACCCTGTCAGACATTTTCTGCACTGATTGGATGAAGTAAAAATGATTAAAAAACCAAATCAATAGTGGCAACAGCAAGTCAGAAGTATCCTCCGTCAGTCTATGCTTTAGTGCCACTGCAGTTCTCTTTACAGAGGTGGACGATATTATAGAATATGTAAGAAATACTCTCCACATAGACACTTTAGAGAGACATCTAACTCTCCAGGCATTAGGGATGCAACGATCCGACTTTTTCAGTCCCGATACCGATACAGAATACCGATCAGATACCAGTGTATAATTAATAAGCTGTATGCCTCACTGTGTGGAAGTGACTGGGATCATTCATTTATGTGTAAGGCAATATCAGGCTTGACTTAAACATTGCTTTCTTAACTTTGTAAAACAAAATGTAACAAATTAATACACTGATATAAATTTAGTGAATTGTTATTAATTATTAAAATAATAAATCGTACACCAGCAACTTGGTAGACAAATCTTCAAAATTAACATAATATAATGTATATAGTATATAAACAGAATTGAATTTAATAGATCGGCCCCATTGATCCAGCTATTTGAGTCAGTATCGGCCCGATATCTGATCCGATATCGGTGCATCCCTACAATAAATCCCATGTACTTCAACAACTGGATTTATTTAAGTTTCTATAAGATCACATTTGATCACATCATGATAACGTTAGAATTTACCTTCCCCCTCATTTTTACTGAATAGAGCCTGAATGCATCATATGTAACTCAGTGGCATCTCTCGTGTTGAAATCGGCAGGACGAGTGCGAGTTAACGTTAGCTGTTTGCAGCCGTTAAGCTAAGCTAACGTTAACTAGCTCTCATCCTGCTGATTTCAACACAGATTTGTTAGGGTGCGTTAGGGTGAGTTTACTGTGTCCCAAACACATCTCGAGCCGTGAAGGTACCTATGTTACTCGTAGTACTGTAGAAAAATGAGTACCATCCCGTTTTCAGAATTTTGGAATCGACTTGGTACCAAAGTATTGGTTCTCGTGACATCCCTATCAGCAATCCAGCTCATATGTAAATACAATTTGCAAAGATAAATCTGTGACCAGATCGTGCAGGAAGTGGAAAAGCCAAGAAAATAGTCAAATGCTGCTTTTCACACCACATCAAGAACAATTAGTTATGCATCTTGCCTAGAGTCTGCTCATATATCTGTGTTTGAACAATGCAGAATCAGTCTGCAACACATTCCCTTCTCTTTCCTGTCCTCCTCTGTGGACTAGTCATTCTGGGGCAGACTTTAATTGTTGTTTTTAAAAAACAAAACATTAAAATAGACAAATTTTGACTGCACTTTGGTTCAAAAACATTTAGTCCCACATCAATTATATTTAACTTAAGAAAAGACACAAGTAAAACCATAATTAAAGGAAAGGGGGAACACCAGCTGCTAGCTGCTAACCCTGTCCTTTGTTTTTAGGGAGGAGCAAAGTAACAACGCTAACGAACCGTTTTTGGGAAAACCGAAGGACACATAATTAAATTTTAGCCTACTGTGTGAGTTTCTGGCAAAGACAAAGCAAGTAGAAATTAAAAATGTATCCCCTTTAGAGGTTTTCTAGAAGTTGGAGCTCATTAGACAAATGTGCGAGCTGTTGAAATGGGGGAGTCCTGGGTGTCTGTACGTCTGCTCTGACTCTAATTGGCTGTCACATTTTCAATTCTCACCAACGCAGCGAGTCTCTCCTCGCCTCGCCCCTGTGGGGGCAGCTCATGCCACAGCAGTTTTACAGCGGAGGCTTCGGTGACAGATTAGCGCTCGCTGCAAAGTCAGTGTGATGCATTTTGCTCATCACTCTCCCAGCTCTTACGAACGCAGAGCCTCTCGTCTCTGACGATGCCCACAGATTGGTCGCCAGAAGAATATTTTTGGATGCGTTTGTCTTTCCTTGGATTGTCTTTTAAAAGTTGTGTCATCCCGCAAGGACACCTTTTTTTGTGAATTGCTCTCCTGTGTAATCTTTGTCATATTGCAGGAGCTTTGGAGGTTGGGAGGCACCCAGGCCCATCTGTCATTATGAACTCATTCCTTCTCTCCCTGGTTATCTCTCTCTCTCCGTTTCTGCCGTGCAAAATGGTTTTCAGCAAAGTTATAAATACGACTCAACAGACGAGTCTTGTGATGTTTGTTTCCAAACAACAGGGCAGTGAAAAGTGGGTTTCCTGTCTGCCTCCGTTTGTCCTCTCTCACTGTTTAATGCACACTCCGAGAGACAAAGGTGAACGCGCTCATATATTTTGCGCTGAGTAGGAGGCGGTCCACGTGGAGGGCGACCGTAATTGCTCCTGCGTCGGGTCATCGCCAACACCAATACTCCTGACGATCATAACGTCCTCGCTGTCATCTCTTCAGCGTTATTAGATAATAAAGGCACCAGCGGGAAGCGGCACCCAGCAGCATCACTGGAAAGTTTTCACTGCTGATGGAGGGTGTGCTACTTAAAGTTTAATGCCGTTATTAAACTTAACAAAATCTCTTTAATTAGGCCTGTAAGTATTTCAATAAATCACAAAAACTGGCATTTGATGATCCGAATTATCAAAATTGTTTCGGCACTAAATCAGATCACATCAGTCGTTCTTATATCTTAATGCAGTACTGTTTGATTCGCAGATCTACAAAGTCTTACATGTTCTGACTTTTCATTCCCTTTCTGAGAACCACTCTGCAGCCCTACAGGCACTTCTGTAATTTACTAGTGAAAAAAAGGTCCTTGAGATGGCTCAGTCAGCCGTCTGCAGATGAGCTGTGATCCATGGCTGCAACAGCTGCTCCCTCACACAGCCCTATGACTGTGCTTTCCCCTGCAGCTGCCTCCGAATCTCTCCCCTCTCCACCCCCATCACCTCCACAGGGAGCGCCCTACCTCGATCCTCTCCATGAAATCACAATTAATTATTTGAAGGGTTGTCTGCAAGCACAATGAGCCAGAGCCCCCTTAAGGGGAGAAATGCATCAGGATAACCTGGAGTCCCAGAAGAAGCCATGATGAGTTTCTGAAGTGCAGCAACATCACCTCCGGAGGCCTCGGTTCACTGCTGCAGTCAGCTAGAATTGTGTATATTTGGATTTACAACACTCCCATGCTTCAGTTTTTACTAGTATCTCTTTTTTTTTTATCCTGAAAGTACAGCTCAGGGCTGCAACTAAAGTAGTGAAAAATGTGATAATTGCCGAAAGCCGGAGGTGAAGTCTTCGAATGTCTTCTGGTTCTGTCCAACCAACAGTTGAAGCCCCAAAGATATTCAGTTTAAATGATATAAAAACAGCAAATCCACACATTAGAGAAGCAGTGTGTGGCATTTTGCTAGAATTAAATGATAATTTTCTGTCAGTCAACTAATCGCCAGCTGTAGTTCAGCTCCATCTTATGAATGGAGTGGTTAAAAAGACATTTATTATGACTGTATGCGGTATCACACCTCTGACCAGCTGAGAAAATCCATTAGAAAAGGTTAAAATAAACAAAAGATAAACACTCTCAGTGCCCCTCAGCACCTTCTGTAATGTAATACATGTGCAGAACATTTATTTATGGAGAAAGAAAAAACAAAGTTTTTTATTGATTTCCCTGCATTTACGATAAGTGGTCCCAGACCTGCAGTACTTATAACCTTCCTACTGCTGCCGTTGAAGTGCTAAGTGGCTGACGATAGAGAAATACCCAGGTATTAATGTGTGTAACATTAACACTGCAGAAAGAGTCCTTCCTTTGTCCTTGGACAGTTTTCTTTCAGACCAGTATGGTTTGGATGTACTGTAAGTTGTGGGGAATATGGGCACAGCTGTTTTGTGTCACAGATACATGAATGAACAGTGAGAATGTTAGCAGCATTGTTCTAGGGATGGAGATGTCGGCCGTTTGGTCGGTCCACCACTTTGTGCCGGGCTGACATATCTCAACAACTATTGAATACATTGCCATAATTGTACATCCTACTGACTTTGGTGATCCCCTGACTTTTCCTCTAGTGCCACCACAATTGTGAAGTTTTTGTTTTTCATTGAAATATCTTAGCAATCAAAAAAACATGCACATCTCTCTTGTCCAGTTGCAGTCCAAACATTGTGTGGGGATTTCTGCTTCCCAAAGACCTGATGACGAGCCTATTTGGGCTTGAAACATTGTACTGTTACTAAATCTAGAAAAGTGAAAAGAAATATATATTCAAAGGGAGCATTCTACAGTGTTGTGAGTCTTTGGGAAGCAGAAATCATAGCTCCTGACTTTTCATATAGCGCCATCATCAGGTTAAAATTTCAGTTTTTCCAGTACTTATGACAAAATAGTACCTGCAAAACTAATGATATTCCCATCGGCCTCAGCTGTAGTGTGTACTACAACAAACAACTTTTTTCAGCGCTTCAATGACGTGGTGAAGTGTCAACCAATCATATGTTGTCAAAAAAAATGGCATTAGCCAGTTGCCAGTGCTATTTAATGTTATAACTACATCAATGAGCGCTTGAGCAACACTTCAACAGCGACTTGCTAACAATGTAGCTGGCCTCGCTGGCTGTTTTGTTGCTTTTGTCACTGGTAGTGTGAACGTAGCATAAGGCTACGTTCCAGATCGCATATCTTTTCTTTTTTTACTTTTAATACATACCGCAGCTGCCCTTATAAAGTACGCACTGTGCAGTATGCATACAGTTGGGACGTACTACTTCGTCATAGCATTGCCCCTTGAATGTTGACCCTCTTGCTCATATATCTGCTGTGCAGAGGATTGTGGGTCAGAATAACCAGAAAAACATGCTGGCTTGCATGCGACCGGATGTAGTAGGACATCCTGGTATTTTTGGGCATACTGCATTTGACACACTGAATCTTTTTCTGACATATCCAATAGTACGGTAGTGTGGGTATTGCAACACACAATATGATGAACATAAATAAACATCACAATGTTAACATGAGGATGTGAGCATGTTGTGCCTAATACAGTCTCACAGAGATGTAGACTCTCAGTCTTGTTCCCATTTAAAAAGAGAAGATTCAGTGTTTGGCACCAGAAGCCCGACCAGACTAATTGATTACGAAGGAGGCTGTCTGACAAATTACAGATTGCGTTTTGACAGTATGTCTTGGTTTATTATTTATTTTCAGATTGATTTAGCAGTGAGTCATACATAAAGCAGTGGAAGAGAGAGCGAGAGAGCGCACTTGAAGTGGTGTGGAAAAATCACTGTCATTCTCATCATTAGAAGTTAGCTATTTCTTCTTGAGACACTAAAAGAAAAAAAATCAAAGATCCATCTTCTTAATATTTCAGTCGTTGCAGTGCCTACCTCTTGGAGCCTTGCTACCCGGGGCCTTATTAAAAATACAAGCTGTGTGATCTTCCTGTCAGCCCTTAAATCCCTCAGTTCCTCTCACTATCTGTCAAAAGCTCAGTCAGATGCCTCAAGGACAGCTGGAAAAATAAACACTCGCTCTCAGTTTTGTTGCAGGATATGTCACCACTCATTCACAAGCTGCCTTTTCCCCCCCGTCTTCCCCCACGTGAGACCCTCGCGTTGAGTTGATCGTGGTCACTAAAAAACCTGTTATAGTTGGACGTCGATTCTGTCTGTGCTTCCTGTTTCTTCATAGAGGAATTCCAGGGCTGTCTCGGTGTGCAGAGAGACTGTTCAAACATTTATACAAGCGCTCGCCCTCAAATGTCTGGGAACTTGAAAGCAGCGTCCCACTTTTTCATTTCAGAGCTCAGAGCTCGGCACCTGCTGCTGTTATTCTTTAGACTTCAGATGAAGATATTATGCCGGGATCATATTAATCACAACATGATGCATCCCTGCAGGCGTTACATGAGCTTTCACGCTCTCTTAACTCGGCGTGAGCCAAGAACCTGATCTTGATTGATGCTAAAAACTGTGTTAAATGCATCTCGTCAGTTTTCCATACCTCTAAATCAAATTAACAGTCTGCTAGACTAATGCAGTCTGCGGTATTCATAGGCCTGACCAGTAATTTGCTGACTAAGTCATTGCTTGCTCAGTGCTGCTGCTGCTGCTCGCCATGTGGAGTTTTTTTTTTTATCTGGGTCATCAGCGAGGCGAGGCGGCGGCGCTGCTTTAGCTTCTCCTCTCCCCTGAGAAGACCCCGTGATTTGAACGTGTTGCAGGATTTAACCTCCTGAAAAAAAAGGGGCTGGATTGTATATCATATTAGTATTGATTTACAGTGTGAGTAATGGAATATTTACACTGTAATATACAGAGATTAGTCATCATCTGCAAGGAAGTGATTCAACATGGCAAAATCTATAAAAAGAATAATATAATGTGTTGCTTGTAGGGCTGGGCAATATATCAATATTATATCAATATCGTGATGTGAGACTCGATATCTTATATGTTGGATATTGTAATATGGCACAAGTCTTATCCTGGTTTTAAAGGCTGCATTACAGTAAAGTGATATCGTTTTCTGAACTTGTTTATTTGTTCTATTATTTGTCTTTACACACTTAGTAATTATATCTATTTAACTGATGATTATTTATCAAAAATTTCATTGTCTAAATATTTTGTAAAAGCCCCAGTAGTCAACCCTACAATATCGTCGCCATATCAATATCGAGGTATTTGGTCAAAAATATGGTAATATTTGATTTCCTCCATGTCACCCAGCCCGAGTTACTTGTTCCCTGCAGCCATAGAGTGACTATTGCACAATGTAACACTGATAGTTAATGTAACTTTAGTTAATAGTTATTTTACTGTTAACAAACAATACTAATTATTAATAATGCTATGTCATTTATGTAATTTTATCTTTAGTTGTGTGTAATGTGAAATAAATACTTTGTAAATTATTGTATCATAGCTAATAAGAGACAATTAGTTAACAGTTAATTATTACATTATAACATTTTACATACTATATTAAGTATTTGTTAATGATTACTAAATTATTTGTAAACCTTAAAGAAATATTTAATCACGATTAATTGCGTAATTGTCCATAGTTAATCGTGATTAATCACACATTTTTTATCTGCTCAAAATGTGCCTTAAAGGGAGATTTGCCAAGTATTTAATATGCATAAATATATATAGTTATAACTGCAGTCCCTTTGAAGGTTTCTGGACAATATTTGTCATTGTTTTGTGTTGTTAATTGATTTCCAATAATAAATATATACATATATTTGAATAAAGCAAACATATTTGTCCACTCCCATGTTGATAAGAGTATTGAATACTTGACAAATCTCCCTTTAAGGTACATTTTGAACAGATAAAAAATATGCGATTAATTTGTGACTTATCGTGATTAACTATGGACAATCATGTGATTAATCGCGATTAACTATTGTAATCGATTGACAGCCCTACTAATAATGAATTATTTCATTGTTTGTTAAATTTAACATTTATTAATGATGGTTATTCTAAAGTGTTAGCACCCAGTGGCTTCATGCGATGTTGTAGCTGCATACTGTGTTGTATAAGGTGAAGGCGAGGACGGGCATGTCCGTATCGCTCTGTGAGTATAGATATATTTTATAGCTCGCTCTTAATCTCGTGCCGCCGTGTCTGCCTAAAAGCCTACAAGTGGAAATGGCTGCAACGGGCAGCCCTTTAGGTGCTTAACACCAAACCGTCTCGCAGCTCAGCGGTGGGTAATGATGGCGTTATCATTGATCCCCGCAGAGTAAAATCCAGAGCGATCGATGCCTTCCTGTGTGTTTTTTCCATGCAGACAGCAGTCAGATTAAGCTGACTGCAGTGGAGAGGAGACTTTCTGCAGATTAGAAAGCTACAATTGAAGAGATTGAGATTTAGCTTCTATCTCCTGCGAGTTGCTTCGTGTTCCCAGAAGCAGCCGCGGGCAAAGCTTTAAAACCGGCATGTTTTTTTGGCTCCAGATTAGGCCTAGCTAGAGCATTTGCCAACATCTGTCTGCCATTACCCCTGTGACACTGGCAGTCATGCAGCAATTAATCAGACTGTTGTGATAGTCGCCGCTCGGTCGCCCTGCACCTCGGGCGCATCGCTGAGCAGCAGGATGAGGGTCAGCGTTCAAAGGGTCGTCTGTCCTGAGAGTTTCTACTGTACATGGTCCCTCCTAACTACACCAAAGACCACTGACCTGTAGTTACTGTGTAGGACCAGAGCATCTCATCTAATGTTAACCTGGATTACTCTGCTTCTTCATTTAACTGTGGCTGCACCTTTGCAGCCAATAATATATACTGCACATTCACTTCTGTATTTAATAAACACATACTGATGCTCTGTAATTGCTGCTTAAGATGCCCTTTGGAAAAGTCAGTCTCTGGTCAGTAGCTTGGTAATGCTGTGGTAGTAAGAGCTGCAATTAATTGATTAGTTAATAGACAGAAAACGAATTGCAAACTATTTTGATAATCGATAAATATTTAAAGTAAGTTTTCATGCAAAAAATGCTGTTTTCAGCCTCTCAAATATGGACATTTCTGGATTTTGTCTGTTTTATATCATGTTAAACTGAATATCTTTGGGTTTTGGACCGACAAAACAAGACATTTAAAGACATCACCTTTGACTTTGAGAGACTGGAATGGACATTTTTCACTATTTTCTGACATTTTATTATAAACCAAATGATTAATCGATTAATCTAGAAAATAATCAGCATAAGTATCCAGGTAATGCCGAAGGTATCCAGGCTTAGTGCTGCCAGAAAATGCAACTGTATTATGATTTGAAGATGAGAATCAGAAATAAATAAATTTCAGTTGTTCTATAAAGTATTCTTGGGTGGCACTGAATTTGTGACCTTCAGGTCATTTTTGCAATTTTCAGCTTCTCAAATGTGAAGATTTGCTGCTTTTTTCTGTTTTCTATCGCCCTAAATAGAATATATTTGGGGTTTTGGACATTTGAAGCTGTCACATTGGGTTCTTCTCATCCGTGACAGCCTTGGCCGAACGTTTTCGGGTTGTCGAGGTCACCGTGACTTCATGTCCATCCCATTTCTCGTGATATCTCAGGAACACCTGGAGGGAATTTCTTCAAATTTGGCACAAACGTCCACTTGGACTCGAGGACGATCTGATTCGATTTCGGTGGTTAAAAGTCACTGTGACCTCACGTCCGTCCCATTCTCGTGAAAACGATATCTCAGGGAACGCCTTCAGCGAATTTCTTCAAATTTGGCAAAAACATCCACTATGACTCAAGGACTCAAGGTCAAAACACGTTTTTGACCATAACTCAAGAATTCATATGCAAATTATGACAATTTTACACAAATATCTAATACAATATCTACAAAATTATGACATTTTGGACAGTCATGGATGTAAACTGCAACTTCACTAGTTGGCGGAGGCGTACAAGCGCGAGGCGGTAATTCTAGTTCACATTTTTAAGACTAAATGATTCACCATAAAAGAAATATTCTTGTTATTCAGCCCTAATTGAAACTATTAGTCAATTAATCAATTGATCAAACAGAAAATGAATAGCCAACTATTTTGATATTCGACTATTCGTTTCAATCATTTGTCAAGCAGAAATGTCGAACATGATCTGATCTCAGCTTCTCAAATGTGAAGATTTGCTATTTTTTTCTGTTTCATATCATTGTATATTTAATATGGATTATTTGTTGGACAAAATGTGAAGCCCTTGGGGTAATAATTGCCAGTCTTTTTCTGACAAATCGATCCATGAATCGAGACAATAATCAGGAAATAAACAGATAATGAAAATCCTTGTTAGTTGCAGTCCTATTGATGAAAAGAAAAATATGTTTAAATTAAGTTACAAGTCATAAATAAAAAAAAATTTATGTCAGCAGCATATGGTTTATGGTTTGGCGTCATGCAGCCTGATGGTATGTGAGGTTTAAGGTGCATTCAGACATGCAGCTACGAGGAGGCAAGTAGCAGCAGGATGTCGGTCATTTTAGGTAAGATGAAGTCACGTGCCTGTCATGTGATTGGCCGGTACCTTTCCTCATTCCTCTCCTTGACACACACAGACACACACACGCCAGCTGTGTTGCAAGATGCTGTTTTGCAGTAGAGTCGAGGGTGGGTGGGGGGGTAGAAGTAATCTCTAAACATCAGAAATGCCCGTCACACGGAGGCAGCACGGGAAAATGATTACTTGACTCAGACAGAATGAAAGATGGCTTTTTTTCCCCTGTGTTTATTTTTAAGATGCTATCTGTCTACGTTGTGATCTAACCAGGCAGTAATGAAAACCGTTGGTTTTGAATTCACCATTCGTGGGAATAATAATCCTTATCGAGAGGAGCTGTTATGTCGGCAAAAGGTAAACACCACCTGCGTTCCTTTTTCGTCTGTGTGACTGTGTGTCGCTCTGAACCGGACTGCTTTATCGAGGCTCAGTGTTGTGGGTTTAAGACCGTATTTGATAAGACTTGTTTGGCACTTGGCCGATCAGTTGACATCATCGGGGCTTGTGTTGCGGTGTGATATAGCTGTAGAGCTCAGAAAGCAGACGGCCTGCTGCTGCTCGTGGAAGGAAACGATCTGTGCTGATATTTAGATTATGCTCATGATGATGTAAGAATCTTTCAGAGACGTTTGCGCCTGTCTAAGGGGACCTGATACTACTTCTAGTTTTGCTGTGGATTTTAGCCGAGAGCTAAACATCTGCACACTGAAAACGCAGCTCCTGAGGTCCTGAATTTTACTTGAAGGCACTTGAATCTCCCGATTCAATACTATCACGATACTTGGGTGCATATTCGATATGTATTGCGATTCGATAATACGATTTATTGCGTTGAGTTAAGTTGAATCATACACTTCTAGGGACTTTTACTTTGAGAAATATCTAAATGAATACAGTAAGAATGTTTGATTTTCAGCATGTATGTAGTCAGAGATGTCCTGAAGTCAAATATATCAGTCATTGTCAGGAATTATTGATTAAATTTTTTTGGAGCAACCCAAAAATCTAAGAATAAAGACGTTTCCCTTACAAATTAGTGGTGTTTTCTTTTTAATTTATAAGGAACATGTAATGTTTTATACTTCTGGTGAATATAATCCAATCAATCGTATTTCCATATATGTATTTTGTATATACAGTTCCCTTTGTTAACACATTGTTTTGAAAACAACCGTCTCTAGCTCTCCGTCAGCTCCGTTCTCTTTATCCATCCATGGTCAGCTCCATCGGGGTCGTTTGAATGCATTTAACATAAATGTCAGTATATGGGTGCTCTACAGTTGTAGCGTCGGCCCATTTGACCACAGAGATGAGAGTGACGGCTGGCTTGACCGCACGTTACCGCAATACAATAACATTTCCTGTTCATGACAGAGTTAGCATGCAGCTTTAGCCGTGATGTCTAGCTCTGCTTTTCCTGCAATGTATGAAACCCAAAGTGTTTCCATACTTTACTGGATGTGTTGGGTTTAGATTTAATATGTGAGGGAGCAGGTCGTATCCACGCGGATCCTCCGCTGTTTTCTATTTTCTGTGGTTTGTTTTGATTGACAGATGCAGAACAAATATGACGTCACGTTACTCAGACTACAAAAATAAAAGCGGTAACGTCCTTCTACCTCCGCATAGACTCAAATGAAGCAAATATATCGATTCTGGCATTAAATAATTGATTTAAAAATCGTAAAAACAAATCAGGATACATAGGTGAATCGATTGTTTTCCCACCCCTACTAAACAGGGTGAAATGAGCTAAAGAGGAAGATGTATTTGTGGATATTCTTGCATTGATGTTAAGATAACTCACAACCCATTACATCATGAAACCAGCGGGAACATCTTGAAAACTTTGAAATGAAACTGGCAAGAGTATAATAGTCTGCATCACAAAGTGCAGCTGGTTTCCTTCTTTGTTTGTGAAAGCCCTTTTCTCCTCTGAGCCAGTGAAGACAAATCCCCATCACTTTCTAAGATGGACCGTTATCAGGGACGCTCAGTAATTTGAGTCGGTGATGAGGCCGGGATGCAGGAGGAGGCCTTTAATGGGATTTTGCTGGAGGTGCTGGTGGTGTCGGCTCGCCTATTGGGTTTAGTTTACCACCAGTGATGGCTCTCCTCTGTTTTGTGCTCTTTTCTGTGCGACTCGGAAAGAGAAGAAATTGAAAGAAAAAGATATACTCCCTGGTATTCTGCAGCACACTGATGATTTATTTTTTCCTAGTCGATGCAATCATGCACATAATGCAGTAGGAAAAAAAGTACGAGCTGCAGAGGCTTGCTTTATAAAGAAACATTTGCAGTGGCTGACTATAGAAATCTTGACTATAAATAAATGTTACCGTGTGTCTACTTTACCTCAGAGCTCTGCAGCATTTCACAAACAAGACTAGTGTCCTTATTAATGCAAAAGAAAAAGTGTCCAACCTCTTGGTATTAGGGCTGTCAAAGTTAACACGATAATAATGCGTTAACGCAAATTCATTTTAACACCACTAATTTCTTTCAATGTATTAAAACAAATTGCGAATTTTTAGGTTGTAACGGGCTCAGTCTTAAAGCTAGAGTGAAGATACTGGCATCATATGAAACTACAAAACCTAAGGAATCCATTGATGCCAACCATGTCATACTAGCTTGTCATGAAGGAGGTTAAATAATGCTCCAAACTTACGCTAAATTTTGGCGAGGAAAAACTGTCATGGCCATTTTCAAAGCGGTCCCTTGACCTCTGACCTCAAGATATGTGAATGAAAATGGGTTCTATGGGTACCCACAAGTCTCCCCTTTACAGACATGCCCACTTTATGATAATCACATGCAGTTTGGGGCAAGTTATAGTCAAGTCAGCACACTGACACACTGACAGCTGTTGTTGCCTGTTGGGCTGTAGTTTGTTATGATTTGAACATATTGTTTTATGCTAAATGCAGTACCTGTGAGGGTTTCGGGACA
The DNA here is from genome assembly GCF_043250625.1 of Sebastes fasciatus. Classification (NCBI taxonomy): domain Eukaryota; kingdom Metazoa; phylum Chordata; class Actinopteri; order Perciformes; family Sebastidae; genus Sebastes; species Sebastes fasciatus. The sequence goes on along the minus strand of NC_133812.1, from coordinate 24,675,284 downwards.
ATATCTGTCATTGTTTTGTGTTGTTAATTGATTTCCAATAATAAATATATACATACATTTGCATAAAGCGGCATATCTGCCCACTCCCATGTTGATAAGAGTATTAAATAATTGACAAATCTCCCTTTTAAGGTTCATTTTGAACATAAAAAATGTGTGATTAATCGCAATTAAATATTTTAAGCGATTGACAACCCTACTTGCTATCTAATGAGTTTGCTTTACTAAATGCAGCTTCTCAGTCATACGTTTTGAGAGGTGCATGAAGAATATTAGATATTTTCACTTTAAACTTGCTAAGGATTATTATTTAATCATTATCACTCATTGTTTTTTGTCTGTTATTCTCTCCCAGGTTCCTGTTTTGAGGAGGAGAAGATTTCAGATTCTCCATCTCCAGAGGAATTACTAACAAGGGGCAAGAAAATGAGCACAACCCGGATAGAAGCAACCGGCCCACTCAGCTATCTCACTGACCTGTGAGCAGCCATGGCCTCCCTGCATCACCCATCGAGGGGAACCCCTCTCCACGTGCGGGACTGTTTTCTCACATAGATTTGGAAAGAATAGCTGAACCTCACAATAGAAATGGCATTAGTTGGTGTGAGCTATAACGCATCAGAGTACATATTAGAATACAGGTGAGGCTGAGCTCCAGCCACGGACACTTGAGAGGAGGTAAACAGCCTCACATGACCTTTACACAAGGACAGAGCTACAGCCCGGCTTTGATGATTTAGTGTCCATCCCACTGCCTTGCTGACAAGGTCGTATCATGGCTGCTGCTGATCCCCATAGCAACGGTTCCTTGGTGGGGCAAGGAGCAGACTGAGAGAGTCAACAATGCAGCGTAACGGTGGTGGGGTGGGTGCCGGCGGCCAGCCGTGGGTGCTACGCCGCGTGCGTCTCACCTGGCTCAGTTTCATGCTCTTCTTCATCCTGGTCTTCTTCCCTCTCATCGCCCACTACTACCTCACGACCATCGACGAAGCCGGGGGTCCCGATAAGCGCATCTTCGGGCCGCGGCCCGGCGGCGAGCTGTGCGAGGCGAAGCACGTGCAGGACCTGTGTCGAATCCGCGAGTCGGTCAGCGAGGAGCTGCTGCAGCTGGAGGCTAAAAGGCAGGAGCTCAACGGGGAGATCGCCCGACTCAACCTGCGCATCGAGGCGTGCAAGCGCAGCATTGACAGCGCCAAGCAGGACCTGCTGCAGCTGAAGAACGTTATCAGCCAGACGGAGCATTCCTATAAAGAGCTAATGGCTCAGAACCAGCCCAAGCTATCACTGCCGGTCAGGCTGCTTCCAGACAAGGAGGACCCTGGACTGCCACCGCCCAAGTCTGCGCGCTCCTGCCGCCTACGCTCATGCTTCGACTATGCTCGCTGCCCTCTCACGTCTGGGTTTCCTGTGTACGTCTACGACACTGCCTCGTATCCATGGGCGGACTATCTTGACCCCCTGGTGAAGCAGGCGTTTGCAGCGTCCGTTAAAACCAACATTTATATAACTGATAACCCCAGCATCGCCTGTCTGTACTTGGTGCTGGTAGGAGAGCTACAGGAGTCCTCCTCCCCACCGCCGCCTCCTTCAGAGCTGGAGAAGCAACTCAAAGCTCTCCCTTACTGGAGGTCTGACGGACACAATCATGTACTGGTGCATCTCTCTAGAAAGTCCATGACGCAGAACTTCCTGTATAATGTGAGCACAGGACGGGCGGCGGTCGCTCAGTCCACCTTCCTGGAGCAGCAGTACCGCGAGGGCTTTGACTTGGTCGTGTCCCCGCTGGTTCACGCCCTCTCAGAGCCAAACTTTTTGGAAGTGCCCCCTCAAGTTCCAGTAAAGAGGAAATACCTGTTCACCTTCCAGGGGGAGCGGGTGGAGTCGCTGAGGAGCAGCTTACAGGAGGCGCCCCCGCAGTCCTTCGAGGAGGAAATGGAAGGCGACCCACCAGCCGACTACGACGACCGCATCATCGGCACCTTAAAGGCGGTGCAGGACAGCCACTTGGATCAGGTGCTGGTGGAGTTCACCTGCAAGAACCCGCGGCCAAGTTTGCCGACTGAGTGGGCTCTTTGTGGGAAGAGGGAGGACCGGCTGGAGGTGCTCAAGGCTTCGACGTTTGGCTTGGTGATCGCTCCGGGGGACGGACACCTGGTGGCCTCGGCAGGCTGCGGGATGAGGCTCTTTGAGGCCCTGGAGGTGGGGACCATCCCAGTCGTATTGGGGGACCACTCCAGACTACCATATCACCAGTTTATTCGATGGAGCGAAGCTGCCATTATCGTCCCCAAGCCTCGCGTCACGGAGCTACACTTCCTGCTGCGCAGCCTATCGGATAATGACATGCTGGCTATGAGGCGGCAGGGCCGCTTCCTGTGGGAGACCTACTTCTCCACCTCGGAGAACGTTCTTAACACCCTCCTGGCCAGCATCAGAACCAGCATCCAGGTTCCCGCTGCACCCATCAAAGAAGAGCCCGCCCACGAGATTCCCCACAAAGCCGGGAAGCTGGCGGGAACTGATGCCAACCTGGCCGACAACGGGGATCTGGATTTGGGTCCCGTCGAGACGGAGCCCCCCTACGCATCGCCACGCTTTCTCCGCAACTTCACATACACAGCTTCAGACACCTACAGAGCGTGGAACCGGGCCCCGGGGCCTTTCCATCTGTTCCCTCACACGCCTCTGGACCCCGTGCTGCCCTCTGAAGCTAAATTCCTTGGCTCAGGTACTGGTTTCAGGCCGATCGGTGGAGGTACGGGAGGCTCCGGGAAGGAGTTTCAGGCAGCTTTAGGAGGCAACGTGCCCCGAGAACAATTCACCGTGGTCATGCTGACCTACGAGAGGGAGGAGGTGCTGATGAACTCCCTGGAGAGGCTGAATGGATTGCCGTACCTCAACAAGGTTGTGGTGGTGTGGAACTCACCCAAACCTCCTTCAGATGACCTGCTGTGGCCAGACATCGGCCTGCCCATTGTGGTGAGTGCTCCTTCAGAAAAATCCTCTAATTCAAAGTAAAAGAAAGTACACATCTAAAAGATGTTGGTTTCTTTTGTGAGGAATACGTCTCTGTCTCTCTGAAGTGCAAAAATAAAAGGAACCTGTAACATCTCTGATGTGTCGGAGGTGGTGCAAAGTTTGTTGAAGCACATTTCATTGAGCTGTTTGGATCAGCGCTTCTTTGAGACTCTGCAGGAGTCCATACAAATTACCAGCAGCTTTACTAAAAAAGATGTGAAGAAGTCTGACATCCATGAATAATAAAATTTGTGCTTTTGAATTAAGTCTGAAAAAAATCAAATATTCATGCGCTTCGTATTCACACCATTAGTTTGTGACGGGGACGAGTCGTAAGCTGTGAAAGAGGAACGAGAGACTAGTGGAGTCTTTGGTGCTGCCTGGCACTGAGCTTATACAGGATGTTTACTGTTTCTATATGGCACACATAGATCGTATAACAACATAAATGTCTGGAACACTTCGGTGCTAAGCTGAATCTTATTGAAAAGTCAGTTTAATCATGAGTCATATGCAGTCTTAAAATCACAAACAATTTTAGTAGTAGAGATCAGTTAGTGAAGTTATATAGGTGTTCTGTATGTAGCATATACTAACTAGAGTTGCTTTGAGTATTTAGAGTTCTTAAAAGTATCACAGCTCAGACAGAAACCTTTTTGTTAAGCAGTCTTGTGTTTTACGTCTGCAGGTCGTCCGCACGGAAAAGAACAGCCTCAACAACCGCTTCCTTCCCTGGGACGCCGTGGAAACGGAGGCCATCCTGTCGATTGACGATGATGCTCATCTCCGCCACGATGAGATCATGTTCGGGTTCAGGTCAGTGATGGTGACATGATGCACAAGACTTGAGGCATTCATATACAGAGAAACACCCTATGGACACAATTTCCCATCACTTTGGGCTCTGGTAACATACAAGTGTTTGTCATTACTAGGGCTGTCACAGTTAACGCGGTAATAACGCGTTAACGCAAATTCGTTACTAGTAAACCTAATGAATCCATTGGTACCAACCATGTCATACTAGCTTGTAGTGAAGGGGGTTAAATAACACTCTAAACTAAATACTTGACAAATTTAAGGTACATTTTGAACAGATGAAAAAATGTGCGATTAATCGCGATTAAATATTTGAATCGATTGACAGAAACACTAGATATAACTGTTTCTTTCCTCTGGAGAAGTGCTTTAAAGAAAGTTGAAAAATGCAGTAAATTAGAAGGGAAAGCTGAGTGAGAAGTGAGAAGTACAAAAGCAGAAGCATCACATTCCTGAAAACACTGAATTAGACAGAAACTGAATCGACCACTTGAGACCGAACCAGAGAAAATAAAAGGGGAAGCGTGCTGCCGCTGCCTTGTAGTTATGATTCATTTGCTAATACTGCACTTAGATAAGCTGAGTGTGAAGGCCATGTTTAAACCAATTTAAAAGAGCATGTGGAGTTATTTTTGTGTACCTCCCCTCCCTCTCCCAGAATCAACTACAACTCTGCTGTAGCAGCTTGTCCAGGCACGAATCAGCTCTCTGTCTGTGTCTGTGTGCGTGCGTGCGTGCGTGCGTGCGTGCGTGCGTGCGTGTGTGGTCATTTGTCATGAATTATCTCAAACTCCCCCAGAATTACCGAGGAATGTTACGAGGAAACCTTACGCAGCAGCTGACTGTGTTAGCGGTCTCACATGAGCTCATTTGAGACATTCGATTGCTTTTTTTTTTTTGATTTCTTGCGCCAGTAGAAGGAATTCCAAATATCTAATCTGATCAACTTTCCTGCTGGGCTACAGTGTGTGTCTATGTAAATATGAGCCAAGAGTGACATTTGGGTTTTAAATATGCTAATAAAAGACGACAGAATGGTTACTTAATTGCTCCCAAGAGGCAAATAGTTGTCACATTGCTTATATACAGTGAATGACAAGGAAACAGACGGATGTAAAAGGGTGGCATATGCACAGACAGACACTCGGAAAACAAACTAATGAATGACCGTTAAAGAAGTGACAAATAACAATAATAAAAAAGTCATCCATAAAACATTGATTCATTCTGCCCAGTCAAGTCTTAATGAATTGATTTAACCCCTTAAAGCTTGGCGGATAGATCGCTAAATAACGCTACGAAGTTACGCTCAAGTTTGCAGCTGAAAAACTGGCATGGCCATTTACAAAGGGATGAATATTTCTGCATACTGGGGTGCCTAAGCTGTCTTGGAATTGCATAAATTGGGTCTCACTGTAAAGCTGAGAATTGTGGATCCAATGAGCCCAACTGTATTCATGTGTGATGATGTTAGTCCCCAGAGGAGACATTTCATTGTAGTGCGACCATTTTTTTTAAACTTGACCTCACTGTATAAAATGACCTGTGGTGACCTCTAGGATAATCACAGCCTCATGAAACTTTACAGCCACAAACTACAGACCTAGAACATTCAGAGGATGGATGGCTTTCCTAGCTAGATTGACAATAAAGGGGTTTCTGAGCAGTTTACAAAACAGAAGCGCTCGCCATCCAATTGCCAAAAAGGGCAATTCTAGCAGAAATCTCCAAATGTCAAAAGTTTTTGATCCCAAATCACAGCATGGTTTTTTCTATGGTGTTCCTCAAGGTCTTGGTGTCTTAATGTGGTATTCTGGAGGGATTATTGACCATTTTCATCAATTCTTGATGGATAAAAAATGGTTAAATTTAGCACCAAATCTGTGTAACAACCCAAAAATTGCTGCAACAACTTATAAGATATAATAGAGCATGGGAATGACCATCACAAACTCATCATCTTATACACTTTCTCAATTTGTTTTAATGTTTATTTCTGATTTATGACTAGAACAATTTGACACACGGTGCTGAGCTGCATCTCAAATTAATCTTCATGTTCCCAGCTTTCACATGATGTACACCACTTCTATGTGGCATCTAATGTTGACTTTTATCTTCCCCCGGTAAGGGGTTAAACTTCTAACTTTGTGTTCGGCGGTGTCTCACAGAGTGTGGCGCGAGGCCAGAGATCGCATCGTGGGTTTCCCCGGGAGGTACCATGCGTGGGACGTGAACCATCAGTCCTGGCTTTACAACTCCAACTACTCCTGTGAGCTCTCCATGGTCCTGACAGGAGCTGCTTTCTTCCACAAGGTCAGATCTTACATTCATCATCCTCCTTAAACAATATTTAGTCTAATCAATCTTTTTGCTGTCTCATCATAGCTACAGTTTATAATTAACTTGCCTGCTTTTTAATTTTGTAGTACTACGCCTACTTGTACTCCTACGTGATGCCCCAGGCCATCAGGGACATGGTGGACGAGTACATAAACTGCGAGGACATCGCCATGAACTTCCTGGTCTCTCACATCACCCGCAAACCGCCCATCAAGGTCAGTGACGGAGCGTGCAGTGCAGTCCGGCTCGGCTCGGCTCGGCTCCGCAAACTTTGTGTCTCCCTCAGGCCTGGTGTATTTATATTTTTTGCCCACTTAGCCTCGCCATTACTCAAACTGACACATCCAATATTCCACACAAATGATGAATCAAAAACACAAGATCGAATCGGCGCGCTCTGCCTGATTTTTCCACTGGATTTTTTTATCGGAAGGGCATTTATTACCGGAGTGCATATTTACGGCTAGACAAATAATTATAGCAATCAAGCCACGGAGGCTGCTGGAGCAGAAATGTTATTGCAGCCCTCAGTTTAAGTTCTTTTTGATTTAGTGGGGTGTTAATATTCAGGGGTGTTTCAGAGGGGAATTAAGGACTGCTTTGATGGAGTGTGTTGCATGACGGCAATTCGCTGTTAGGAATAAGCCTTGTGAATAATGAATTTGGGGCAAGTTTGAACGTGGAGTCCTAAATGGAGAGTGACTATATTTCTCTTTTATTCCAAATAAGACAAATACAACCAAAAGTAAATTGTTTCTGTGCATCATTAGTGATGAATTAACAACATTCAAACCCCGTTTTAGGGTTATTTTTCCTTTTCTTCAACATTTCTGAAGTCTTAAAGGGTAACTACGGTATTTTTCCAACCTGATGCCTCATTACAGAAAAAAATTTCTAACTGCTTGTCCTATCTTAACTTAAGTTTTAAAGATAGGAAAAAATCTTCTTATTACAGCAGCAATTCCTAAATAATTTTTGAAACTGGTCCAGTATTGAGGCAGAACGCTGCAGTCAACAGCCGCTAAACGGGCTGCAATGTAATCGCTCGGTGGCAACTCCTCACCGTCAATGTACGTCCACTAAAAGTGCTTGTTTTTGCCACTGACAGGCTCAGATTGTTATTATAAGTGTCTGGCAACATTATGGAAAGGACCGTACAGAGAAATAAAGCCTTTTTCTTATCTTCTTTGGTTAATGGGACTGCTGTGCCTACTTACAGCTGCTAAGATATGATTGGACAGTTTCTGTTCAGTGGTTAGGTGAAAGGTTAATTCCTCAAACACTTTTCATCCTACTGCAGCATTGTGCTGTGAAGTAGCACATTGCACAGATTACATAAAGACCATAGACTGTATATAAGAAGTGGAAGTAGTCACCGTGACGTCACCCATTGATTAATGGACTGATGTTTTGAAGCCTCAAGTTCGGCATTTTGTCCGTTGCCATCTTGGTTATTTGCAACCAGAAGTGTCACGAGAGTGTAGCGCTCAGTACAACCGAACGCTAAATAAGACATTTTTAGGTGACTAAAAAGGTTATAATTAATTTTCATGAACTGAAAACACACTATGAAAGGGACGCCCTAAAGTATCCCCTGCTTTATGGTCTATTTGACTCTAAATGGGACCATAATTTACTAAATGAACATCATGCTGTATTGAAGAAGACTTGAAACTTGTGATTGAGACCATAAACTCATGTTTACAATGTTTACTGAGGTAATAAATCAAGTGAGAAGTAGGCTCATTTTCTCATAGACTTCTATACAATCAGACTTCTTTTTGCAACCAGAGGAGTCGCCCCCTGCTGGCTGTTAGAGAGAATGCAAGTTTAAGACATTGGCTTCACTTTTCAGACCCCACAGTTACCCTCTGTGGTTTACGTGTTTAACAACATTATGGAAAGGACCCTACAGAGTAATACAATGTTTTCTTACCTTCTTAGCTTAATGGGACTGCTGTGCCTAGTTACGGTTTTCATCCTACAGCAGCATTGTGCTGTGAAGTACCACATGCACACATGACATAGAGACTGACCGTCTGTCTCTCTATCCATCTTAGGTAACATCACGTTGGACGTTCCGCTGTCCCGGCTGCCCTCAGGCCCTTTCGCACGACGACTCGCATTTCCACGAACGCCACAAGTGCATCAACTTCTTCGTCAAGGTGTACGGCTACATGCCGCTGCTGTACACGCAGTTCCGCGTGGACTCCGTGCTGTTTAAGACTCGCTTGCCCCACGACAAGACCAAGTGCTTCAAGTTCATCTAGCAGCGGTGGCTGTGTGGCCCAGCAAAGAGCCAGAAGCAGAGAGGACTGGGAAGTATTTAAAAGAAACAGCAGCTCCCACTGCGAGCAGTGATGAAGAGGGATGGATGGACTGCCAGATAAAAGCACGGGAGGAAAGTGTGGGGTTTTTGCCCGGAGGGGGAGAGACAAGTTAACCTTAAAAGCTGTTGGCTCGGAGGTCTAATCCACAACTCTACTGGAAATTTGAAGAGTGAAAGCTGAAAGGGACCACTGCCAACAAAATAAGCCTTTTCAGTGAACGTCACTCCTCCTTTTTCATGTTCTTCAATCATGCTCAATCATCAACCACTACAGATGTCATTTGCACCTCTTAACGGCCTGCTGAGGAAACAGGACGGTTGTACACAGTGTACAGAAACTCTCCCACGATAAACTCTACCTGACAATGGAGCTATCAGTTACTGAATCACACTGACAGACTGATGTCAGGCTGCGTTCGGCCCGGCAGTCTGTTGACAGATTCAGCTGCTGCGCTTTAATTTTTTTTCTTTTCCATTTTACAGTTACAAACTGTACTTCTTGTACATGTACGTGAGAGAAGCACTGATGGTCAGAAGTATTTTATTGAACAATCTATCTTTTTTTTTTTTTTTTAATAATGTCTAAATGTTGAACGAACATTTTTCCAGAACCTCAGCCTGTGGTGAGATCAGACACCGACACAGGACCAAGACTGAAGAGTTAAAACAGGTCGGCCCAATCATGTTTCAATCCTGTTCAAGAAGGAATTCACTTCAGCGGTCACCATAATGCCTCAAATTTGTCATGAAAACCAGCCACCATTTTGTCATTTTTGTTATGCTTACATGACCCGCAGTCTTTGATGAGTGTTTTTTATGCTATAGGGCGTTTAATAATGTTTGTAAAACTGGTCCGAGGTTGAAGTAGTTTAAATGTAATAATATTTAACCAATCAACAGTTACGATGTCCCCCACTGTGGTGCGACAAAGTCAAGAATCACTGCTGCCAAAATCAACAAAAAATAAGTTATGGTTGTAATTATAAAGAAGGTTAAATGTACTATTAGAATTATGGTAAAAGAAAACAAATGTTTAAAGGGAATAGTTTTAGGAAATAAACTCATTTGCTTAGTGCCGGAGAGTTTGGGGCCGGACACATGCCGCGTCTAAAACAGGTGGAAAGCGCTGCTTTTTTTCTTTCTAATGTGCTTGGTTAGGTTGCGCTCCTATCACGCCTGCCGTTACTAAGCAACCAAAACTTGCGCGCTGCGATGATGATGAATTTGCGGTAGTTTAGCAGGAGTCAATAATTTTTTCTGTGTAAATTTGGCTGACCTTTCAACCGGATGTTGTGACGTCCTCGGTCAGAAAGGGTGAAGCCAGGACAATAGTCTGTGGGACAGATCGTAAAGCTCTGGGCAGTCCTGCACTAAAATGATTAACTTCTCCTCCATATATGTACCGTAGACTGATATTTACGGAAGAAAGAAAAGACATCTGCCAGCTGTGATTGGTTGTTCCTCGTCACATGACATGCGGCGCGCGCTGCAGCGTTCCTTTATCTCGCGGCGTAGCCATCGCGGCCCGAGAAAATAGGCGCTTGGAAACGCTTGCACACCGCTACGGTGTCACTCTCGTGTTTGAGCGCACCTGCAACGCGTCTACATTGACAACAATGGATTTTGAGCGTACAAAAGATGCAGCATGTGTACGGCCCCGTAGATGAAAAAAATCTATTCCTCTCAAATCTGTCCAGTTAGCTTAGCTTAGCATAAAGACTGGAAACGGGGGGAAACAGCTAGCCTTGCTCTGTCTAAAGGTACAAAAATCTGCCCGTCAGAACCTCGGAAGCTCACTACTTAACATCTTGTTTGTTTAATCTGTACAAAACAAACAAGGTGTAAAAATGACAAGGTGTTTCCCCGTTTCCAGTCTTTGTGCTAAGCTAAGCTAACTGACCTCAGGCTGTAACGGTTAGCCTTTATATTTAACGACTAGATATTCTCATCTAACTCTCCACCAGAGAGCAAATAAGCAAGTTTGCCAACTATTCTTTTTAATATATTGCCAGTTCTGTTGTAGAGCGCTCCGGGATGACGTATTTCTGTAGGCCAACCAGGAAGTTAGCATCGCTCTGGTTCCCTCGACAAAAAGCCAACGGGATCTTTCCATGGGGTTTTGGATTATTGCAAAAAATAAGCTCTGTGGCAAACACACATTTAATGATACTTACACGTTTTGTTCAGCAAGATTATCTGCACAAATGAACACCACTTTTATGATTTTTGAAGTATGAATGCGATCACCAGAAGTAAAAACGTTAGGCTATAAACAAACTACACCACGGTCACATGAGCGCGAGTATACACAACGAAGCGAGGAGGACAAGTCGGCGTGATGACGTTAAGTAGTCTCATCTAGCCACTTGCTTGCAACCGACTTTTTTAAGACACATAAAAGCTTTAAAATTCACAAGGGGGATATTTACAAAAAAAAAAGTTTCACTAAAAACCCATTGACTTCCAGACGAGGAACCAGAAGTGCTAAAATGCTATCTCATGTCCAGGTTTTAGGACTCATTCCTGCAGCGCTCTATTGAGACAGAAGTATTAAATATGTCCCGCCATGTTCATGTCACTCTCCTGTATAGAACTTATCCCAGCTCAGACAGAAACGTCACTTTACAGTGTCGCCATATTGGTTTCACTTTGTTGTTTTTGTTTTTTTACCATTGCTTGATGAATGTTTTCTTTGCCAAATAGGTACGATATCTGTTGCTTTTACAGCACAACTTGCAGGGTTCACACACACAGTGTGTATGGTTGCTAACGGGAGGCAGTCTGGTACACCCATTTCCACTCTGCATGGTACGATCCATTCGAGCCCTTTTCCTCATCATGTATTATAAATCCAAAGTCCTTTATTTGACCACTTAATTACTGTAATCTGAAGAAAAGATCCCTTTTATATAAAAAAAGAAAGTTTTTTTCCCCAAAATAAGGTTCTAACTGTGAGGATGCTTTTATGAAACAAACTCTCATATGTTCATGGTTCCTGTATATTTATTGAATATATTATTAAAAAAAAAGATTTTTTAAAAACTGATAATGACACATTCAATAAAATGACAAGATTATTCCTTATCGCAAAGAGGTTCCAACTTGATTGAGCTCATTTCATTGCCAAGGAACACTAGCTTGTGCCACTGAATGCTTGAGGGAGGATTTAACCGACCTGAGAGCAGCACTTTGTGGTTTTATAGAAGATGACCTGGTCGTTGAGGAAGGTCGACCTGTAACAGAACGTCATAAACTGTCTGCAACAGCCAGTGGGCACGCCGTAAAGTCTCTTTGAAGCCAAATGTCTACCTGCTCCAGGTGGCCCTCCGGTGAAATGTACAAATATTGTGATTGGGCATGTTTAGCTAAATTGGATAAACAAAGAGCCAGATTCCTAATAACACTGGTGTGAAATGACAATACAGCTAAAACAATCTAAATGTACACTCCTGCTGCACCAGACTTGAAAAACCAGCCTAACCTGGTCACACCTGAACACTTTTATCAGCGCTCTAGGGCCTCATAATTACCTGGCTGACTAAACCTGTCCTGGGGCGTAAATAGGGTCAGCTGGTATTTTAGAAGTTAAAACCTCCTCCAGCAGTCCCCTCCTTCCTCTAGGATTAGTGGCACAGCTGGTTTTCCACGGCCCCGAGCAGGATAATACCCCCCGGAAGGGGAAGGCCGCGGTCACTCTGCTCGGTGTCAGGAGTTGTGAAACTATGTGCTCCTGGGTCTGATCCACGACAACTGTGGGCGCGGCTCCAGCCACCTGCATCGCTGCTCGCGCTGCTGTGCCAGGCTGATGATGATGACGACAGCGTTAAACAGACCGTTGAAGGCCAGATTAATGGAAATAAAAACTGTCAACATTGTTAAAACATTATCTGACTTATGGCTTCATTCTTTTCTCCATCTTTACAAAACACACTCCTGCACTTTAACTATTTGATAATGTCTTAAGATAAGAAATTGTTTGACCTTTTGGGAAATGGGTTTATTTGTTTTCTTGTCAAGAAATAAGTTAGTAGCATAAAGACTTGAAACATGGGTTGCTTCCGAAATTCCTTACTAACATGCTATTTAGTACGCTAAAACAGTATGTGAGATTTGTGTGTCCGAAACCTTAGTATGAAACCAATAGTACATGAATGCATACCATTTCTGGTGAAATATTACAGTATGCAACGCTGGACACTACGGCTTCATCCAAAATCACATGCTATGCACTACATACTCAACAGGTGTGCTATCGTTCATCATACTTGTGTGTGAATAAACAGTAGTATATATGTTTTCTGACACACTGAGCTGTAACTGACGTCACTTCCTTAGAGCCTCCTCGGCGGTTGGAGACGTGTAACCATGGTAACTCGTGCCAACCTCATGTGACCAAAGCGACGGTTTGTGAGAATCAAAGTCTGAATTCATTTAAAATATATATATTATACCTAACAAAGTGAAATTGTAAACTTACAGTTAAATTGAAGCGTTAATGTTGTTACAGAGCTGTCTGCCAATGTCTGTTATGTACATTGTCGTCACTAACGCATTGCATTGTGGGATATTTATGTCGCCGTAGTGTCCGGCGTTGCATACTGTAATATTTAACCAGAAATGGTATGCATTTCACATATTATTGGTTTCATACTAAGGTTTCGGACATACTGAAATATCTCACATACTTTTACTTAACTGTTAACCATGGGCTGTTAACTCCACGTACAATGACCAAAATGTAAAAACGACAAAACAATATACAATATGTTACTTAGTGAGCTTTAGAGGTGCTAGTAGGTGAGTTTTGGTACATTTTGGCAGAGCCAGATTAGCTGTTTACTCCTGTTTCCTGTCAGTGAGCTAACTAACTGTTAGCTTCATATTTATCCTACAGACTGAGAGTCAGTCTTTTCATTTAACACTAAATAGCTTATTTCCCCAAATGTCTAACTATTCCTCCAATGGCTGCAAATGCACAAACTGTGCTTAGAACAAAACGCAAGCCAAACTGATGATAAAAGCACTCCAGTGGCTGTTACTCCCTTTTCTGCAATCAAAAGCCAATTTTTAATCCGTCAGGAATGCTCGACATCTGGGTTGTATTCATCTTGTAATGAGTTCAATTTGACTTTGTAGAGATTTGGCCCTGCAGGAGAACTGACAGGGCGAGGTGTGACTGCAGCACCCCAAAACAAACCCAGAGGAGTTCACATGTGACATCACTGGGATAAGAGGGAAGAAGAATGTACCCCACACCCCTTAGCTTCAGTCAGCAGAGAGAAAGAAAAGAGGGTTTCATTCTTTATACTGGGACACGGGGTGGGGCTTCTTCACTAGTCTTTTTGAGGGGATTTTCTGACTCACAGCTTTTATTTTCTGATGATGAGGGTTAAAGATTGGCTTCATTCCAGATGAGAACAGTGCAGGTAAAACCTCACACTTCTGGACAATGTTTTCATTTACTTTATTCAATAATCCATCTTCCATTCACTTGTAATCAGAAAATACGATTTACTTTTTTTTTTGCTGTAATTTCATTTGCGCCACTCACAACTCGCTTCGCAGCCGACATCATCGGCTCTGCCTCACAGCCCTCAGAGAAACAGCCAGGTTTATTGGGAGGAGGAATTGGCTTCTTTTTTTTTCTTTTTCTTTTTTTGCATATTCCTCCTCAGCGGGAAGCACCGTGTTTCTACATGAATGAACATGGCTGAGTTGTCAGAAGGCTGAATGGTGAAACAGGCTCAATCTGTGTTACACAGGAAAGGAAGCTGCTCTTTGATACCAGTAGGCATGCGGAGCTGTGTCCAATTCTCTCCAGAGACAGAATTTCATTCCTCTCGTTTAAAGTGGCGTCAGATGCATAGTGTACCGAGTTATGCAAGACCACAAAAGAAAAGTTGTCTTTGTGTAGCGCATACCCCCCAGAGAGACACCCATAAATCTGGTAAACCAAAAGCATAAATTGGGGTGGGGGGGAACCAATGAATGGATCTTGCATAATGTCATGTGCATGTAAACAAACTGTACAAAGCATAGCTTGTAAGCATAGTTGCAGCATGTTGTAGGCCCTTTTTTTGTAACAGTCTTTTTCATCGCCGTCTCTTCTGTCAATGGCTATGACTGATAGAGAGAAATGTCTGGTATGCTGGTGGCAGCTGAAGTCCAGAGAAGACACGGGGAGGAGTCTGCTAGTCGTGTGGACCGAGCTCTTTGGTCCCAGATTCAGAGACGGGAAATGTTTGGAAGTGTCCTGTAAACAGTGTACATGCAGATCTCGCTGTAGGCAGAAATTACTGGAAAAAAACGCTGGCCCTTTTTGTGTCAATAAAAAAAGGCTGGCGCTGGAGCTTCCACCTCCACCTCCACCTCCCACCCCCAATAAAGTCTGTCTGCATCGGAGAGAAGTGGCAGATTAAAGGGTATTCATGCAGTCTCTGGCAGTGAAGACCAGGAACCCGTGCCCGCCCTCACACCTGTATGCAGCACACACACACATCACACATCTCACAAGGTGCCTCCTGCTCACCCCCACCACCACCACCACCACCATCACCACCACCACCACCGCTCTCTGGGAATGTTGTCAATGTCAGTCTTTATAAATCGTCCTCCTATGTGTCGCCGAGTGTGTGCCAGTGGCAGACCTGCTGTCCCTCGGCCTCCTTCATCTCTGTCCAGTGGGCCTGCTGCTCCTCGCCGGTGCTGTTGAGGCCCAGGGAGACCCAGCCCAGCCGCTCCCTGGGCCTCATGCTGCTCCGCCGGCAGAACACCGACAGCATCAGGGACACCTCGGACAGCTGGAAGAGCGCCACCTGGAACAGGAAGGTCTCCTTGTAGGTGGGGTTGGGCTGGCCGCGGCACACCGCCGTCTTGCACTTGGACATCTCTTTCCCCTTGGAGTCCAGCATGGTCAGCTTCACGTAGGTGTCTAAAAGGAGAGCGGTGAGAGAGGGACATCAAGTGGCGGGATATCAGTACTGCAACAAACTGCAGCAGAGGTTTTAAATGGGCACACTTCTTTTTCTAGGGCTGCAACTAATGATTATTTTCATTGTCGATTATTTTTTGGATTAATCGATTAGTTGTTTGATCTATAAAATGTCAGAAAATGTCGATCAGTGTGTCCCGAAGCCCAAGATGACGTCCTCAAATGTCTTGTTTTGTCCACAACTCAAAGATATTCAGTTTACTGTCGTAGAGTAAAGAAACCAGAAAATATTCACATTTAAGAAGCTGGAATCAGAATTTTGACTTTTTTTCTTGAACAATTCTTGAAAATTACTCAAACTGATTAATCGATTATAAAAATAGTTGGTGATTAATTTAATAGTTGACAACCAATCGATTAATCGTTGCAGTTCTACATTTTTCCTCTCGTGCTCTAATCAAATAACAGTTTAAACCTTGAAAAGAAAGTCAGTGTATGGAAGTAAACCAGAACATCCGGATTGAAGACTAGTGCTGTACATAAATATAATGTTAATATAATGAGTTTTTAAACGGTCAGTTCACCAAAACAAATCAAAAGTAGGCCTATTTATTTTCTAAATTACCCCTATTAGTATCTATATCTATGAAGATAGTTTCAGCTATATTTTCCTAGGTTTTTCAGATATCTGTCTCTGAGATTTTCTGTTTCATTTGTGGTGCTTACAGCATTAAAAACAACATTTAAAAACTTTACTCTAATAATCCACAGACATCACTGTGGACAGTTTTCAAGACAGAAGTAACAAAAGTTGCGTGCTGTAAACGATAAATGTCAGCTGGGTGTTGTGAATGATGAATTGTCGACAGTTGATTATCAGAGCAACTCTGTTTTAAATAAAATGTCAATCAAGTTTATCAAATCAATTAACAATTTAACACTCTATTTTTCAATTTACATACATTTTCATTCATGGCCATTATTAATTCATATGCATTTGCATCACTTTCCTTAAATTATAAATGGCAATTTTGTGTTGTGAATGATGAATGAAAGATGGGGAAAATGATGAACCATGGCTCTGTTTTCATCATATCACGACTGTTTTAGTCAAATCGGCTTTAAATTAATGAAATCACTTGATAATTTATCACTCCATTATTTAATTCACATGCATTTTCATCACCTCCATTCTGATCAATTCATTTTTGATTTAATGCTTCAACCCCTCATACTTTTTCAGTGCTGAGGGCACCACAAACAAGACAAAGAAAAACCAAAACTAGATACAAGAGGTGAGAAAATAAGTTGCTCTGAAATTTGGATGAAACACCCAAATATCTATACATGCTAGGAGTGTTTTATTGTTCATTTACGCACTGATAGAAGTTCAACCAATGAACCAAATATGTGGCGTTTTTGGCCAAAACTTAAAAATATCATCTACACATGATTCAAATATTCCGAACCCTGATTACATTACAAGTAATTCCCTGCTGACTTACCTCTCATGATATAAAGCTGGCCCCCTACAAAGTGTTTTATACAACAGAACAAACCGTCTGCGGCAGCACACACACACCACAGCACACAAAGTAGGAAAGAAGAAAGACAGGAAACAGTTTAAAGATTATGATACACACACCAGAAGGTCAGATTTCATGGGAACTCTGATAACTCTGATAAGCAGAAATTGCTTTAGCTTTATGGCTTGAATCATTATTAAAAAGCTTTGTTTTTGTTGCATCCTGCTGGAAGTCTTGCCCATCTGTCTTGCCAAAACAATTGCTTTGTGTATCAGCAATATTAAAAGGGAGAATTTTACTGAAAGGAAAATTTACATCTCAACACCGCATTCCCAACTGGCACAAAACCCAAGAATTAAATGATTTTATATGGAAGCTTTTTGTACGTACTGACGGGTTTTTCAGACGCTGGGGTTTTGAAGTGGCTTCCCTGGATGACCTCAGCAGATAACTGTCCCGTGGCAGAGTTGTAGAGGAGACCCACGAGGATCTCTGGCAGAGAAGAGTCCTCAGTGGAGCGATAAGACAGAGCTCCAGCGCTGCGAGACACGCTCACCACAGAGCCACAACCCTGGCAAGATGAAACAGACAGAAAGAAGAGGTTGTTTTTTTTTACAGTTGAAACCCAGGACTAATCTGCTGCTTCAGATGAAACTCTGCTCTAGACAGAAATTGACAAAGTGTTCTCACTGTGAGCTCGGAGCCCGGCTCCAGGGTGACAGGCAGAGCGATCTTGCCCTGCAGGTTGAGTTTAGTCAGGTAGAACACCTTCTCTCCCAGGACCTTCTCCTTTTTCATCCGCCTGATGCTGTACAGGCGGAAGCGAACGGCATAGTCCCCCAGGGCATCCTGTTCCACCCTGGAAAACTTGAATGTCTCCGTGAAGACGGGACAGGGGCCCTTCTGCACGCCCGTCTTGGCCCGTTGCTTCTTGGTGGGCAGCAGGACCAGGTGGACCTGCCACGCGATGTTGCCCGTCTGTTTTAGGGCGGGGATGTCTGTCGCCGCGGTGACCGTGACGGCCAACCACTGCTCGCCGGAGTCGTACTCGAAGGCGACGTCCAGCGTGCCGTATTTGGCGAGGGGCTCTGGCTCGTAGGCTGTAGGGAGCTGAGGACCGGAGCCGTCCTGCAGGGAGGAAAGAGAGAATCAGAGGAGGAGTGAAGGAAGGATGAGTTTAAAAGAGGTGTTAGAGGGACATCATCAACTTCCTCCTGTTGCTGAATACAAGGTCAACTAATTTACTAATGTTCCCAACAGACTTGGGTCAAATATGAGGTGATAAGTAAGTCAGTTCTCTGTATTACAAGTTTGAAATGAAATGTTATATTTAAATATGCAAATGAGGCATCATCTTATTAAATACGTGCTAATTTGCAGCAATTATACAGAGGGGATTTTGGATATCTTTCTTTTTTTTTATCACTCCATTAATCAAAAAATACTGTCAACAGCCATAAAAAACAAAATCCATTTTCAACATGTTTTTATGAATAAAATATTCTATAAATCAGGCTATGAATGATATATGAACAAACCCCTCTGTGAAAACCTTCAGAATATAGATAGGAATGAAACTGGAAAGTGTGATGGATGTAAGTGCTGGTGAAGTGGAGATTTCTCGCTCAGAGTCTGAGAGAAAACGCATTTTGAGAAAACGGCCTTTAAAGATATAGATCGTAAAATGATTTTGAAGACACTACAGGTGAATAGGGTACAAAAATTAACTAATAAATGTCACCGTGAAATTTCCCCCGTTGATTACTCACATTAAGACAATTATTCTTTGTATTACGTTGTATAAGTTGTATGTTTAAATATGCAAGTGAGGCATAGAGACGGAAAAGAGACAGAAATCTACACACGCAAATCTACAAAGTAGTAAAATAAACACCTAAATGTGTGTTTTAGACGTTTTCTCTCCACTCGTCTGAAAGAAGACAAGTTATGGAAGCAAAATAGCCAAAAATCTCAAAATCAACCAGTACATGAAAAACAATGTTTTTGCCTGGATTGTCGCCGCTAAAAAGTAAGTTTAAAATCGTTTTTACCCACATTTTATGTCCCAACACATTCAACAGTTGTGTTCCCTGCTGCAAAAATATTTGTTCAGATCTTGTTGTGACAAGGACAGGTCAAAATGTTAATTGATAAAACAATCCTTTATCAAGTTACAGGGCAAATTGTATTTTTAGAGTCAGATTTTACCTGTTTTTTAATGTTCAAAATAATCACCCAATAAATTCCCAGATGTGTTATTGAAAAATAAACAAATATAATGATCTTTGGGAGTTATACTTCTGGGGTCTGGGTCAGATTTAATATCAAGATATTCTGTAGAAAACGGCAACAATGCTGATCAATTTGTTTTCCTTCTTTGTTCCACCACCCATCTCCCTGTCTCCTCGTGTTAAGATGACCTAAACTGTAACTGACACTGTAACCAAAGTCATCTAATTACAGTAGTGGTCTTAACATAAATATATAATTAATAGGTAAAAGGGAGGAGTTTCTATACTATTGTTGTGATCTGACCTCTGGTCCCAGCACAGCGGTGCTGTCACTGGGAATGTCCTCCTCACAGCCCTTGTTGAGGTAGCTCTCAGTGTCCTGGTCCACGCTGGCCTCACTGGAGCAGTGGGGGCTGTCGCAGCGCTGCGGGGACGACCCCCTCCTGACCCCGCGCTCCGAGTGGGAGCGAGAGGTCACCCGCGCCGCCGCTGAGCTCTCGTCCTGGTACGGAGGAGGCTGGGTCTCGCTGAGGGAGGAGTTCTTCTTCTTTATTCTCTGGATGCTGTTGATTGCTGACAGAGAGGGACACAGAGGGAGTAATGTGATACCAGAGGTGTGTTACTGGAGACCTACTGTGATCTGCAGAAATACTCATTATGTAGTCAGACATACGGTCGACCACAGAGTCACGTTAACCTCTTAAACTGTGACAGACCCACAGCTGAGGTCATCCTTTCAAACTAAAACAGCCTCACAGAATTTTATATTAAATCAAAATTAAATATCTAATTCTTATCTGTCATTTCATGTAATGATGCAGCCACATCAATACATGAATATTTGACTCTGTGTCATGTAGGTCCAATGAAGTGTTGGAAAAAGGCACGCAGAGAATAAGTTACTGTGTAGTGTTGTACAATGTACTTATTTTAAAGACAATTAAAGGAATAGTTCGACAAACTCAATACCACACATGACAAGAGAGGTATCAGTCTTCTCATCTAACTCTCTGCAGGAATACTTATAATTCAGAGACCAATATTGTACTTTTTACTTTACTTTAGTTACTTTGCAGATTCACATTAATAACCCAAAATTATAATCAACAGATAAATGACGATGTATTATTATGGATGAAGATTTAACTTCTAAATGGCAGTGTATATAGTAAAAAAATAGCCCCAAATTTACCAGCTTCAAAATGAAAGAAATGTAGACATTGATGCAATAATAATTATAATCCAAAAATATAATATATAAACATTATTCTGAAACGGACCGTTCTGCATAATGAGTACTTTTACTTTTTGTACTTTAAGTATATTTTGATGCTTATACTTTTATACTTTTACTTCAGGAAGATGGTGAATGCAGGACTTTTACTTGTAAATACTACTTTTATTTTTATCTGATTACTTCTTCCACACTGATTATTGCTGTTATTTTATTAATCTTATCCTTTTATGTTTTATGTGTTTTGTGATCCTTAATTAATTTTCTCACATTTTATCTAATTAATTATGAGTGGGTCTTGTATGTTTTGTTATGTTTTATATTCTACAGTGAAGGCTATGTGTCGCTCCTGTCACTCCTCCTGGTTAAATAAAGTTTTCTCACCCCGTTCGCTGGAGGCTTCGCTGCTGTAGCCTCCCTGCTCACCGGACGGTTTGCGTTTGTTGCTCCACGCTGAAGTTGTGTTCTGCTGAGCCACCGCCTCGGGCCCTTTGTCCTCCTCGCTGTCTGATAAAACTCCCTCTGCTGCACAAAATAACACAGAGACTCCAGTTTAAACATTACATTTATCTCACAAAACATAATAATGTGCAGCAGGAGGCAAGAACAAAGATGCAGATGCAGATGCTGAAACTGGCACTCTGAGAGTTGAGAAGTGAAATTCATGGTAAGAAATTCAGGTTATGAATTCAAATGAGAGACGAAGAAGAAGAGATCCAGGTGGTGAAATTGAAGCAGCACACCATCTAACCTTTTTTTCCTTTCTTTTTCTTCTTGCTCTTCTTCCCTTTCTCCTTCTTTTTCTCCCCATCCGAAACTTCTTCGGATTTCTTCGACCCCTCCTTTGCTCCTTTCTTCTTCTTCTTGTCCGACTTTTTCTTTTTCACCGTTGAGGAAGATCTAGAAAGATCAGCCTCTTCCTCGTCATCTCCCTCTCTCTCAGGGCTGTCCGCCACCTCTTCTTTCTGCTTTGACGACCTGCTCTCAGTCTCAGGACCAGGTAATGGAGGAGGTTCGTCGCCACCATCGCCTCTTTGCTGAGCGGTGGAGTGGTCGCCGCTGTCATCTGTTTTCTCAACAGCATCAGCATTCTCTTCATGCTCTCCATCTTCCTCTTTGTTCTTCTGTGCCTCGGCTTCTTTCTCCAGCTGCTTTTCCCTCCTTTCTTTCCTCCTCTGCTCTTTCTTCTCCTGCAGCTCCTTCTCCTCCTTCTTCTTCTTCTCTTCCTCTGCCAACTCGGCTTCTGTTTTTTTAACTCGCCAGCATCCGTCCCTCCATTCCCACTCCAGCTGGCTCTGAGCGCTCTCAGCCTCGTTGGCATCACTGGACTGGTTGGTCTTTGAGGCTGCGTTGCTGGCCTTGCTTCCTCCTTCCTGTGCCGTGGAAGTCTGACCAGACTCCTGGCCACTGTTCTCCCCATCCTCCACCTTGTTGATGATAGTGGTGACCTGCTCGGTCAGCTGGTCGCTGACGGCGTACGTGGCGTCGCTGACGGCGTTGGCCAGGTCGTCCACTCGGCTGGTGACCGAGTCCAAGAGGGAGGAAATGTTGACAGATGGGAGGTTCTGCTGGAAGCTCTTGAAGAAGGCCATCTCTCAGCCGGGGATCCCGTCAGCACGCTGGCTGCTAGATTAGCTCATCAGAGGCACTGACACGGACATGTGGTGGTTAGCAGCGAGTGGTGCCAGCGTCACAGTGTGTGCTGAGACCAACACGTGTGTACAAACCAATATGGTGATTGTAAAGATCATAATACAGGTTTTGTAACAAGAGATCTCTCACAGTGTTATTGCATTCAACTATTTGTATGTCTCAGACATTATAATAGGGTTTTAGTAAAACAAATACAAGAAAATCTAAGTGTGTGGTGTAAGTATGGTCTCAGCTTTGTCACGAGTTTTACACATTCATCCTCTGTGTTCTAAAAGTAGAGGGTAATAGTTGAAATAGTTAGCTAAAAGTTAGCTAAAAGCAATGGACATACAGTTGAAATAGTTAGCCAAAAGTTAGCTAAAAGTAGTGGATAAATAGTTGAAATAGTTAACTAAAAGTGATGGATAATCAGTTGAAACACTTAGGTAGGGGGACACAACAACAACACTTGTGGTGCTCTGATAATATTTTGCTGAAATGTGTCAGGATAAGAAATAAAATGGTAAACCGAGGCCATATGATGAGACATGTTTTTGTTCATAAGCTGCATAAGAACACCCATTTGAGGAAGTGCACATGTTTTGCACTGAATAAGCCAATAATCCTCCTAATGTGTGTGTGTGTAAATGACACTGTAATAGATCTATATGTGTGTGGAGTACCTGGCTGGTTGTTCTTATAGCCACTGAGTTGTGACAGATCGGCAGGACTCTCCACTGACAGCTTGTTGCTGAGGTAAAGAAAAAACAGAGCCATCAACGCCATGAAGGCTGCAATGGAAGACAGGACACCCAGAAGCTCAGGAGAGACTGAGGAAGAGAAGAACGGGAATAAAGAGGGAGGGAGGGAAGAAGAGAGAGACGGGGGAGGAAAAAGAAAGACAGACAGAAAATAAATTAGACCAAACATAATACTGATCATGGAGGATTGTAACAGTTAAGTTTCCAAACCAAGTCTTTTATTTTGAAGGGGAAAAAAATGCTATAAATAAAAACAGATGACTGCAAGCTAAAAAAACATCTATTTGATGATTTTATTTTGGATCAAACTCCTCAAATGTTGCCTTGTCCGGGTAGCTATTGTGCTTTTGAACAGTCAGTAGTTGTTCCACTTCAAAGGCACACCAGATACAATCTACAGCAGTGTATGTAGGCCAACCATACTTCATGTAACCATGCAGCTCTGCGCTGCTGATGTGCTATTTTTATGAGAGCCTCAAAGGGGGCTGTATCTAACTGAAACGTAGACTCTGTAAACCAGCCAAACCGCACTGGGCCTGCACTTAATACGCTACAACGCAGAAACACCTCAGGGTATAATAGCTGAAGTAAAGGGGGGGAAGTTCGTGGACAATGAAGCATGAGTGGTATTTCTAAAGACCACAGTTGAAAGGGCAGCTTGTAAAATGAAGCACACTGCAAGCGAAGCTCTGGGAGATGCGGTGTGTGGATTTTAAGTTTAAGTACTTCTTGAGCCACATAATAGAGTTTCTGGATCCCACAATTATATGGATATATTCCACAATTAATCCCTTAGTATTTCACTAATCTTAAAGGCTTTGCACACCCACACAGGTGTTTTCTATTGACTGATCACTAAACCCCGCCCCTGAGCGGCTATTGTCCAATCGTAGCTTAGCAACCGTAGAAAGGCTGTGGATTTCTCCACATGTTGAGGCGGTGAGTGTGCTGCTGGAGAGCAATACTAAAGAGTTTGGAGGGTGATGTCTTTTTTTAGCCTTTCTAAAACCCAAACGACAAGAACCAAACGGTAAGGAATGGATTAAAGTGTGTGTTTGTTTGCTCTACCATATGCTGCAAAAGTTATCACCCGCAACAATAACCTACTTCCAAGGCCAAGAGTTGGCAGAGCTACATTAGTTTGTGTGGTTACAGGTTAGGCCCTATGTTAGAAGTATTTTCTCACTGTGTCCTAGATGCTATCAGGCTTGCTCTGTATTGGATTTGGGAAAGTTCACACTACAGCAACCCTAGCCTACATTAGTCCTCACCCTAAAAGACTTTTTCCTCTTGCAACCAAGCACTCATGTGGAGTCGTGTTTCCGGCCACCCCAATGAATGTGTGTCCAATATTCAGTCTCCTTAGAAGGTGCTAAATACGGGATAGGGAACATTTCTATTGCCTCTAAACGGCTCTCAACATGCCGACGGCTAGCAGGTGGCTCGCAGCTAATCGTTTTAGTCATTTTTTCAAGCAAAAATACCAAATATTGCCAAGTCCCAGCTTCTTCACTGGGAGGAGTTGCTGTCTTTCTTTCTCTTATGTGATAGAAACTTGATAATTACAGGTTTTAGGCTGTTAAAGGAACAGTGTGTAACATGTTGGGAGATCTATTAGCAGAAATGGAATATAATATTCATAACTATGTTTTTATTTGTGTATAATCACCTGAAACTAAAAATCGTGTTTTCGTTAGCTTAAAATGAGCCCTTCATATCTACATAGGGAGTTGGTCCTCCTCATGGAATCCGCCATGTTTTTACAGTAGCCAAGAACGGACAAACCAAACACTGGCTCTAGAGAAAGCCTTTCACATATTTACGTTATCTGAAGGCCACCGTAGTTCTCCAACAGGCTTGTTAAACTGTGGTAACGTGAGCCGAGAGTGCTAAACCGTGGTACCGCCAGCCGCCGCCTGACTTCCATTGCTCCTAAAGTAGTGTTAATATGGTGAGGATGACCTCTGAGCAAGGCGAATGGCGTTACGACGGTTTTGCACTCTGCGGCTCACGTTACCTCAGTCTTAGGACGGGAGGAGTGAGCGGAGGGGTACTCAGTTGGTTGCCATCTGCAACCACACCACTAGATGCCGCCAAATCCTACACACTGCAACTTTAATGAAAGCTATTTGAAGACCTCACCTTGGTTTTAAGGGTATTTTTCACCATTTTCTTACATTTTATAGATTAATCGATAATCAAAATACATGTTCGTTGCAGTACTAATAAAATAAATAAATAAATAAATAAAATGGTGGTACATTTCAGGCCAATGTGTCTGCAGGTGCTCACTTCAGAAACAACCATCCCCTGTCACTGATTAAATGGTTCAGCAGCGTGAAAACTGGTATCTCCCTGAGAGCACAAATGAGCGAGGAGGAGAGAAAAACAGAGGCATAATAGTTTCTCAACCCTCCTGACTACAGACTGAACTTATGGACAGACTTGTTTCACCATGGCAACAGGCAAAGACCACTGCAGCCTGACAACTATAGCGCTGCTGCAGACTGCCAAAGTGATGAATGCTAAACTCCCAAGAATGGCAAGAGAAGTAGGAGAGCGATAAGAGAGGTGGCAGAGGCTTACCTTCTCTAAATGAATATCCTCTTTAAAGCCAGCTGTTCCCCAAAAAGCACTATCAGTGCTCCTGCTGCTATAAATGATCTAAGAAGAGGGGGGAAAACAAAGTTGTCCTGCTCTGAAGTAATCCGACATGTAATAAATAAATCCCAGTCTGGGCCAAGCTCTTGCCAGGCTTACGTATCAACTGTCACTGTGTTGATTGTGCCAGAATGACCTCTGCAGCCGTCGGGCAGCCAGCCGCCTGTCCAAATGAACAGCTTACGGCCCCGTTCACTTCATACATGGCCCTGCTCTGTAAATGTCAACGACAGCTGAATAATTTAGACACCTGAGGTAACCTGATGCCTCTGTCGATGTACACTGGAAAGTGGAGCAACCCGGCCTTTGAAACAGCTCACCCTGCTGTCAGTTATTTTCTTTTTAATATAATACCCATCATTCTCAGAAAAGCCTGATATTTCTCTTAACAGCAGAGCAGATTAAAGTGCTTCTCAGCCACTTCCCTTTCTCTTTCTCTGCCCTTTTTCACCCCCATCCTCTCAGAGTGTGTGCATGTACAGAATAAACAACAAAACATAACCGAATAAATCTGTTTTTTTAACAGCGTGTGAACTGGCTCTGAACTGAGCCTCAGGATTCAATCTGTGTTTTTTATTTTCCAGGTAATGACTCCAGTAAGCTTGACTAATAAAACATGAAAACACAGCCACTGAACCATTCCATGTGCAAACAGAAAAATGAATAATAACCTCAGAGAAAATGTGGGCTCATTTAGATGAAATGTTTTTGTGACACAAAAACATGGGAAACAAATTATTCTGTCATGTTTCTACAACAAATTATGCCAAATATCCTCATTTTATTACACAGCTTTTGTTGAATACTCAATTCTGATTGGTCAATAACGGCGTTCTACGGTCTGTTATTTCAACAGACCGTTGCTATGGGCGAAGTTCTGATGTTGGACTCTGGCGTACCGTTTTTGTGTCAAATTATTGATTTCTTAAGTAAGTTGCCGTGTAATAAGTGGGATAATGTTCAGCGAGCTGGTCATTGTTGTGAAATAAACCCGTTCAGGGCGATGCAGACCTAAATGTCTGTTTATTAATTCTTTAAATGTCAGATATCATCCACCTCTGATATGATGGAGGTTCATCATTGGCTTATTAAGTAATGGATAATTTACAGCGAGCTGGTCATTATTGTGAAATAAACCCCGAGCTGAAGGGGTTTATTTCACAACAATGACCCGCTAGCTGTACGTAGAACGCTGTGATTGACCAATCAGAATCAAGTATTAAACAAAGCCGTGTAATATTATTACAAATAATTGATTTCTTAAGTAAGTAGCTGTGTAATAAACGGGATAATATACAGCTAGTGGGTCACTGTTGTGAAATAAACCACTTCAGGGCAACAATGACCGGCTCGCTGTACATTATCGTTTATGTGGATGTTAACCTTCACTAATTTATTAATGTAATAAGCTTTTAGACCAGCGCATACTTAACTTGGCTGTCGTTTATAGGACATGCTTGTTTAAAAAGTAGGTAGGCAATCTGGAAATGTTGCTTACACATGGACTTCTGATACGAAACAAAACCTTGGCGCTGAATAAATCATGAACGCACAGCTGCCTTCTTTTGCTGAAGTGAACCAAAACTTGATACGCCATGCATAATTCACACGCAGACATTATGCTTTCTGAAGTCTATATAGAGACACTTTTCTGTACACCAAACTTCAGGGAAAATTCACATAATAAGGGAGGTTGAGAGCTAAATATTAGTAGCAATATTTTAAAGTGATGTAGTGGAGCGCAGCCAAGCATGACTGCCATTATGCTCAGGATGAAAACAGAAAAATATGCTATTATGCTAATGCAGACACACAAGTGCAGCGCTCGGTTGGTTGTAACATGGCCTTACCTCGTCTGGCACAGATGAGCTCATGAACACCACAGTTCCTCCCCCCTCCTGGGAGAAAGAGAGAGAGAGAGATGAAAAGTTGTGTGTCAGAGGTTATAAATATGATTCAATGTACTGTAGAAACATATGTTCATGCCTCAGGTTAGAGAAGCTAGCAGATGGTTACGCCAACAAATATAAAAACTGATTAGCTGGAACCAACTGAGAAAAACACTCACATATAAATGGTTAATTTGTTAACATAAATGTGCCATACAAGGGAGGTATTTGAGAGAAAAATTATTGTAGAATATCTGTGTATATCTGTTTTATGTGAAGGACCCTTCATGGCTGTGTTAATTAGCTTTAGAGGTGCTTGTAGGTATTTTTTTAACCTTTGGAAAGAGCCAGGCTAGCTGTTTCCTACTACTTCCTGTCATTATGCTAAGCTAAGCTAAGCTAACCATCTCCTGGTTCCAGCTGCGTACACATTTATTAACAGCAATCTTCTCATCCATCTCTTAACAGAGAAAGCGAATAAGCGCATTCCCAAAAATGTTGAAGTATTCCTTTTAAAATATTGTGTACATACATTCAGGGGTAAAGTATTGAAATAACTCTAAATATATTTTTTAAAAGTACACTGTAAGCCATCTGTAACCATCTCTGAAGCAGAAATAACTCCCGTTTCAATGGAATAAACCTCTCCAAATGGGTCAAAACTGTGCTAAAGCCCATTAATGTGATAAATTATTCATAATTAAATGCAGTGATGATTACTTCAATGCATCTTTCATAAGGTCTAAAGTAATAATTCAGTAATAATTGTGTTGAAGGTCAAAATGCTCTCTGAATACTGAAATACTAAATGCTTTATTTATGTATTTATTGGTCTAAAAGTAGTCAAATTTAATTATAAAGAGTCTAAAAACGGTGAAATCATCCTATAAAATACCCTCCCCTGGTTGCTAAAAAAACATTAAATTCCCAGATTAAAATAACCGAGGTCATGAACTCTGTGACCTCAGTGCGTAAACCAGTTGGGACATTTTCAGCATGAAAATATCAAGTTTCACCTAATCATCACCAATTAGTATGATCTTTTTACATCATCTGGAAATATGTGAAGGTTTTTACTATTTTCACTCCACACTTTCCTTCACAATCCCCCCAGAGGCTTAATTTAACGAAGGATGCTGACACCCTGACACACACATTCACACACCCACAGGCTTATGCACATTACATTCACACATTATCTCTCTTGGCTCGTCACCTCAGTACTTAATGATTCAGGTATCTACGGCTCTGTAACGGAATTTGGGTCTTAATTACAAAATTGTGTCAGCGTCTTAGGAAGCGATATCTTTCTCCCCTGAACTCTACTTGTAGAATTTAAACAAATCATCCGTGGACGCTGGATTGGACGCCGAAATGGTCTAAAGTGACGACTCAAAGCCGGAGCGAAGAGAAAGCTCTGAGGCCGACTTGTCTTCTGTCACACTGCAGACAGACGCTCTATAGTCTGGACCAATTCACTTAATGTTAGAGAATCTCTCTGTTGGCTGTTCTAGACAACAAGCTTGCCAAAATTTTGCAATCAATAATACACCGGTCACTGATATCCTTAATATAAAAGGTATTCTTATAAGAGGGGCTTTTTACAGTAATAGGATAAGAAGATATTTTGAGTGTCTTTTTCTTTCTATTTATTTGCTTTTCTGTTTAATTTTCCCATTTATTTATTAATGTATTTATTTTAATTAATTTTTAAATTAATTTTTTATTTATCTTTTTATTTATTTTATATTTATTTTTAAATGTGTACATTTATTTATGTATTTATGCTTACTGTTACACTCTTACTTACAGTTGGTAGGTTGTGGGTTAAAGATGTTTTAAAGATCCCATATTGTAAAAAGTGGGATTTTCATGTCTTTTATATCATAAAGCAGGTTAAAGTGATATATAAATACTGTGAAAGTATCAAAACACTCAATCCATGGAGAAATACACACAGCTTGTATTTAGAAACTGAATTTGAAACAAGCTGTCAGGATTTCTGTCCATTTCTGATGTCACAAATATACAATTTTTAGACCATTTACACAGTTTTCAAACATAAACATTCTAATTGTGTCCCAGTTTATTTTTCCTATTGCAGTGTATGTAATTAACATCAGCTGACACGAAGTAAACATGGACCCAAACTGTTGCCTAGCAACATAATTCCATTGCAATTCCGTTGAAATGCACTAAAACGGAGCGTTTCAAACAGAGGGTAAATACAGGTATATTCAGGCAAACAGTACGAGGAAGACAAAGTGTTTTTTTTAACATTAAAGCATGTAAACATGTTCTACTAGAAACACAAAATACAAGTATGAACCTGAAAATGAGCATAATATGGGACCTTTAATTAATTTCTAAATGTATTTATTTTTTGCATTTATTTTTTATTTATTTATTTTTGCATTTGTTTTTTATTTATTTATTTATTTTTGCATTTATTTTTTATTTATTTTATATTAATTTTTAATGTGTATATTTATTTATGTATTTATGCTTACTGCTACACTCTTACTTACAGTTGGTAGGATGTGGGTTAAAGATGTTTTAAAACATATTGTACTCTGATTGGAATATTTTTAATGATAATATATATATTTTGACTTTTAAGAATGAACCATTGCTGCATGAATGAATATCATTTAAGATCACTTGAGTATTTGTGTAAATTAAATATGAATTGCATATATATATTGCTTGTACAACTGGTGAGTCACTGCTGATCTCTCTTTCTCTCTATATCAGGTGTCGTGTTATCAACACAACACTGCACGTATGGCTGCACGTGACACAATAAAGAAGAACAGTGACGGGACGGGGGCACGCGCCTACTTCTCATCCCTCGGTGTCATGGTGATGAGTGTTTCCGGTCACTTTCACTAAAACCTTGAAGGAAGAGGACACGTATATCCCATAATGTACACATTACCCATGGAGCTTAGCGCGGCAATATAAACTAGCACGTGCATCCACAAAAATAACGGCTGGTTTTTCGAACTCAAAACCGTTATTTTTTTTAAATCGATATTCATCCGCCAGTTGATGTAGTTCTTTAACTAAAGTAGTTCATGTGATGCTGAGTAGCAGCTTACTGTGATTTTAGGTTAAAAATAAATAAATATTTTACATTTAATCGCTTTCACAGGAATATGTGACTCAAACGTGACTAAAATCACTATCTGTATCCGTGTCCACAACATCCCCGCATCACCTCAGCATCATCAGCCGTTAGCTGTCCCAACCGTCCGGAGCACTGCGGTATACTCCCGGTAACGGCATTCAAAACACACACTGACTGCTGGTGGTTACAGAATAACAACACTTCTGCTGAATATAATATATATGTATGTTTTTATATATATATATATAAAAGCAGCGGACTACTCATTCCGTCCCGGGCAAAGTTTCACCCGAGTCCCCGCAGGACACCTGAGAGAGACCGAGTACTTACCGTCTATCGCCATGATGCTCCGGCCGGACTGTACCAACTGTAGGGGGGTGATGGAGGAGGAGGAGGAGGAGGTCATTCATGAGCCAGCGGACGGTGTGTGCGTGTGTGTGTGTGTGTGTGTGTGTGTGTGTGTGTGTGTGTGTGTGTGTGTGTGCGTGTGCGTGTGTGTGTGTGTGTGTGTGTGTGTGTGTGTGACAGAGAGAGAGAGAGGTTGTATAAGCATTTCAATAACAGGGGTACTATGTAAGATATATACATTTTTATTTTTTTAGGATAAGACAAGATGAGGCCAAATTCAGTAGTTGCAGCAGCACAAGGAGGTGCTGCTAAAAAATATCATATATATATATATATATATATATATATATATATATATATATATATATATATAAAGTTAATAACAATTAAAAATGCTAAAAAAATAAAAAAATAAAATAAAAAAAGTAATAATAAAAAAATTAAAAACATAATATTATATGTTTTTAATTTTTGTATTATTACTGTTTCTTAATTTACTTTAACATTTTTAAAAATGTTTAACATTTACATTTTTTTTATTATTTACTTTTATACATACATATATATATATATATATATATAAATATATATATATATATATATATATACACGTAGGCAAAATTGTTGGTACCCTTCCGTTAAAGAAAGAAAAACCCACAATGGTCACTGAAATAACTTGAAACTGACAAAAGTAATAATAAATAAAAATTCACAGAAAATTAACTAATGAAAATCAGATATTGTTTTTGAATTGTGGTTCAACAGAATCATTTTAAAAAACAAACTAATGAAACTGGCCTGGACAAAAATGATGGTACCTCTAGAAAAGATTGAAAATAATGTGACCATAGGGACATGTTAAACTAAGGTGTGTCCTGTAAATAGCATCACAGGTGTCTTCAAACTTTTAATCAGTCAGTCTGCCTATTTAAAGGGTCAAAAGAAGTCACTGTGCTGTTTGGTATCATGGTGTGTACCACACTGAACATGGACCACAGAAAGCTAAGGAGAGAGTTGTCTCGGGAGGTTAGAAGGACAATTATAGACCTTCATGTTAAAGGTAAAGGCTATAAGACCATCTCCAAGCAGCTTGATGTTCCTGTGACTACAGTTGCACATATTATTCAGAAGTTTAAGGTCCATGGGACTGTAGCCAACCTCCCCGGACGTGGCCGCAAGAGGAAAATTGATGACAAATCGAAGAGACGGATAATACGAATGGTAATCAAAGAGCCTAGAACAACTTCCAAAGAGATTAGAGGTGAACTCCAAGGTCAAGGTACATCAGTGTCAGATTGCACCATCCGTCACTGTTTGAGCCAAAGTGGACTTAATGGAAGACAACCGAGGAGGACACCAAATCATAAAAAAGCGAGACTGGAATTTTCCAAAATGCATATTGACAAGCCACAAAGCTTCTGGGAGAATGTCCTTTGGACAGATCAGACAAAACTGGAGCTTTTTGGCAAGTCACATCAGCTCTATGTTCACAGACGCAAAAATGAAGCATCCAAAGAAAAGAACACTGTACCTAATGTGAAACATGGAGGAGGCTCGGTTATGTTATGGGGCTGCTTTGCTGCATCTGGCACAGGGTGTCTTGAATCTGTGCAGGGTGCAATGAAATCTGAACACAATCAAGGCATTCTGGAGCGAAATGTGCTGTCCAGTGTCAGAAAGCTTGGTCTCAGTCGCAGGTCATGGGTCCTCAAACAGGATAATGACCAAAAACACAGCTAAAAACACCCAAGAATGGCTAAGAACAAAACATTGGACTATTCTGAAGTGGCCTTCTATGAGCCCTGATCTAAATCCTATTGAACATCTGTGGAAGGAGCTGAAACATGCATTCGGAGAAGGCACCCTTCAAACCTGAGACAGCTGGAGCAGTTTGCTCACGAGGAGTGGGCCAAAATACCTGTCGACAGGTGCAGAAGTCTCATTGAGAGTTACAGAAATCACTTGATTGCAGTGATTGCCTCAAAAGGTTGTACAACTAAATATTAAGTTAAGGGTACCATCATTTTTTGTCCAGGCCAGTTTTATTAGTTTGTTTTTTAAAATGATTCTGTTTAACCACAATTCAAAAACAATGTCTCATTTTCATTAGTTAATTTTCAGTGAATTTTTATTTATTATTACTTTTGTCCGTTTCAAGTTATTTCAGTGACCATTGTGGGTTTTTCTTTCTTTAACGGAAGGGTACCAACAATTTTGCCTACGTGTGTATATACTTGATATTTTTTGGCAGCACCTCCTTGTGCTGCTGCAACTAACAAATTAAAAACATATAATATATATATATATATTATGTTTTTAATTTTTTTATTATTACTTTTTTTTATTTACTTTTCAGATTAAGCGTTTACACTTAAAAAATGTAAGGCTTTTTGTCTTGTGACTTCTTACACGGAATCTGTGTTGAGTTTCAGATTTCCATGAGTTGTTTAATTTAGATAACTGTTCAAATTGTTCAATATTTCACAAGAAAAAGCAAAAACTAAACAAAGAAATCAGAGAAAAGTAAAAAAAAAAAAATGTATACAAATTTGTGTATCAGAACTTTTTTTTGTAACATTATCTTGTATTGGTCAGGAACCAAGCTAACTTAACAATATAGCACCATCTTACCCATTGTTAAAAAAAAAAAAAAAAAGTAATAATAAAAAAATAAAAACATATATAATATATATATAAATATATATAATATATATTTATATTTATATATTTGATATATATACATAATCAATAATAATAATAATAAATAACAACATAATTAGTGTAAATGTACATGTACTTGTACTTAATAATACAACCTAATAATAAAAAAATTAAAAAAATTAAATGTATAAAATATAAATATATATATATATATAAATATAAATATATATATATATATATATATATTAATATTTTAATATTTATATAAATATATAAATTGATATATTTGTGTATATAAACATTTGATATATTTTTTATTTATTTTTTTATTATAAAGTTTTATCATTAAGTACAAGTGCATGTTTACACTAATTATGTTCCAGCCAATCAATTGCAAGTGATGCTCAGACCTGCCTACGTCACTGACTGATGACACGCCCACCAGGCTTTTGTCTTTTCACACATTTCCGCAAAGTTTCCAATCTGCTGCTGCTGCTTCCTCTCATTGAACCGGGACTTCTTTAAGTGTTAGGACGTAGAAAACTTTATTATAACAATGAGTGATATTAAACCAAACGACTCAGCTCAAGCTGAAGACGAGAACGACTGGGCTGCTACCAAAGCTTTCTTTGAAAACCTCAAAACAAACAAACCCAGACCTGTGAGTATTCTGCTGAAAGGTTTTATGAGCTTGTGTGCTAGCTGCACAGACTTTCTTGCATGTTTATTTTCTCTCCATCCACTTCCAGCCCAAACCCCAGTATGCTGTCACCGTGGCCGTGTCCTCTCGGACCCTCTTCAACATGGTGGCAGAGAGGAAGATCTATGAGGAGGATGGACTAGAGAAGTACGTGGCTTATCAGGTGGAGCACGAAAACGAGCCTCTGATGCCCGGAGCTTCTTTCCCCTTCGTCAAGGTAGGTACAGTAGGGCCTGTTTGAACCATGCATTGAACTACCTGCATGTCTGTCTCTGTCTGCAGGGCGTGGTACCTGAAGAGCCTGTTGCTTCACCAATAAATGCCAGATTGGTCTCTGATAACACACTGCAGGAGTCAGAGCTTAACCTCTCCTTGATCCACAACTAGAATCCAGTTTTAGTGCTCACAGACTCACACCTCAAGCCACACCTCAGTCAGGTATTTGGATTTTGGCACAGATCCAGTCATTAAACTGTGAAAGTGAAAAAATGTCTATGAAAGACACAATTTATCTCCTAATTTTCATATTTCTTAAATGTCTGTTTATTAATTCTTTAAAGGTCCCATATTGTAAAAAAGTGAGATTTTCATGTATTTGATATTATAAAGCAGGTTTAAGTGCTCTATAAATACTGTTAAACTATCAAAACGATCAATATACGGAGAAATACACACAGCCCGTATTCAGAAATTGTGCGTTTGAAACAAGCCGTTAGGATTTATGTCCATTTGTGATGTCACAAATATACAATATATAGATTATTACACGGTTTTAAACACAAAAATTCTAAATGTGTCCCAGTTTATTTCCTGTTGCAGTGTATGTGAATGATATCAGCTGACAGGAAGTAAACATGGACCCAAACTGTTGCCTAGCAACGCAATTCCGTTGAAATGCACTAAAACTTACTTATTACACGGCTTTGTTGAATACTTGATTCTGATTGGTTAATCACGGCGTTCTACAGTCTGTTATTTCTTTATAGCGGACTGTTGCTATGTATAACGGACCGTTGCTATGTATAACGAACCGTTGCTATGGGCGCAGTTCTGATGTCGGACTCTGGCGGACCGTTTTTGTGTCAAATTGTTGATTTCTTAAGTAAGTAGCTGTGTAATAAACGGGATAATGTACAGCTAGCGGGTCATTGTTGTGAAATAAACCACAACAGGGCTATGCAGCACCCCTGATGCAAATTTCACAACAATGTTGTACATTATCCCTTACTTAAAGACAAAGTAATCCAGACTTCCCCCTGCTGATTATTATGTACAGTGCCAGGAGACAAAATACGGGAAATCCTTATCAAACAATCTTTGCTTTCAAAACTGATTTGCTCTTCTTGAAATGCAGTCGCACAGGTCATGAAGTCACACCATTCTTCAGCTAGAAAATCAACATTTTTAGGATTTTTTTTTAAAGGATGAAGGAGTCATTGATCACTTTATATCTAACATCCAGGCAGGTTTACATTCGGTAACAGGTCTGTGTCCTTTTGTTACTGAGTAATTAGATAACAGCCGACGAATACAAGATTATTTTACAGTGACAGGGTGCAATCACTCTTCTCTGGATGTTCCTCTATTATTCCAATTTGCTGAACACTTTCAAGAGTGGTCTGATGAACACCAGGCCTGCACAATCACAGGCTATGACTGGACATCAATCCACCTTTATAGACCTTTTCATTGCCAGTCTGTTGCAAGGGAAACAGCTTTGGTCCAACTACTGCATTAACATACATTGCAACAGGAAATACAACATTTAGAATGTTTATGCTGATAAAATGTTGGCCTATATATACTGTAGATATATATATACTGTATATATACTGAAAGAAAGCTGTGGTCTAATGTTGTAATGTTTGTGTTGTAACCTCACTCTTGACGCAACATCCTTTTCTTTTGATGTAATAAAAGCGATCCGTCCTCTCACACAGGCGCTGATGACTGTTAACGCTCGACTGAGGGAGCTCTACCCGGACAGCGAGGAGCTGTTTGACATCGTCTTAATGACTAACAACCATGCCCAAGTGGGAGTGCGCCTCATAAACAGCATTAATCACTACGGTACGCTGCGTCTTAATCCAGACATTGTTGATTGGTTAGCACGGCGGCGGCGGCTGCGGCTCGCCTGCTGCAGCAACAAGCATAATCAGTCTAGTAATTACACACTAGAAGTGAAGAGGAGCTGTTATAATGTAATTAAAATGGGACTTCTTTCTTTGCACACCTCCAACTTGCTTTTCTACTTTCAGATTTGACCATAGAGAGATTCTGTATGACCGGAGGGAAAAGTCCCATAGACTACCTGAAGGCCTACATGACCAACCTGTACCTCTCCAAGGACTCAGAGAAAGTCACAGAGGCCATAGAGGAAGGTGAGTGATGCTGCTGCTGGATTATATAACCCTCATTTCTATCACACACACACATACACACACACACACACACACACACACACACACACTTGCATGTTGACTCATTCACGCTGTTGAGGGAAACCTCGACCCCTCGCTGTGCAGCAAGACGGAGCTGGTTGGAGACAGCCTGTGATTTATGGCTCCCTGTCGTCCAAATGCACACAAAACAAACAAAATATGAAACACTGGCTTTCAGATGTAAAGCTGGAATTAAGAAAAGTTTGATAATCGATTAAACTCGCTTATCAAGCAAGGTTTCTAATCATTTGCAGTTTCTAAATGTGAGGATTTGCTGCTTTTATCTGTTTTGTATCACTGTGAATTGAATATCTGTGGGGTTTTTGACTATTGGTCGGTCAAAACAAAAACTTTTGGCTCTGAGAAATTGTGACGGGAAGGCATATGATGTATTCTATGTAAGGGATAATACATATAGTACAGCGAGCCGGTCATTGTTGTGAAATAAACCCCATTGTACATTTGAATCTCTTCATTGAAAGACAGAGTAATCAAACCTAACATGGAAGTTAAAACAATGTAAATAAAACAGGAAGTTGAAAATGCCTGCAGCTGTGAGGTATCAAATTTTCTCCATGAAACATAGCGATGGAAGCATATGTTTAACCCTTTCCCTCCCCTCCTTCAGGCATCGCTGCAGCCACAGTGTTTTGCGCAGAGAAGGAGACCGACTTGAGCGACACTGAGCTGAGAGTGGCATTTGATGGCGACGCCGTCCTCTTCTCTGACGAGTCGGAGATCATCGTAAAGCAACACGGCCTGGACACTTTCTTTGAGCACGAGAAGGAGTTTGAGAACAAACCTCTCGCTCAGGTAACTGATGGTTGTTTCTGTGTACTTAAACATCTCTGTGTGCAGACTGTTTATACAGAATATACCATATACAAAAATAGCCTTATATTGATCTTCATGTTTATAAGGAAGTTGTTATCCAATGCTGGTCCTTCCTCTCTAATCACAGCTATGATCAAGCAATCAGGTCCTAACCTTAATTACCATGGTTACCAAACAGTTAAGATAGGATATACAAGTTAAGTTTCTGTAATGCGGCCCCTGCTCTGCTGGCATCGGGCGTCATTTTTGTCCTTGTGCGCCCTTGTGTGTTTGTGGGCATTTCGTTTTTCTCTACTTATCTGTCCCTGTGTTCCTTTTTTCAAACCATGTTAAATTAACTTTGTCTCTTTCAGGGTCCCTTAAAGTGTTTCCTGGAGGCTCTGGGGAAGCTCCAGAGAAAATTCTACGCCAAGAACCAGCGCATAAACTGTCCCATCCGAACCTTCCTGGTGACGGCCCGCAGCGCCGCCAGCTCCGGGGCTCGCGTCCTGAAGACTCTCCGCAGCTGGGGCCTGGAGATCGATGAGGCGCTCTTCCTGGCCGGCGCTCCCAAAGGGCCGCTGCTGCAGAAAATAAAGCCGCACATCTACTTCGACGACCAGATGTTCCACATCGAGG
This sequence comes from Sebastes fasciatus, assembly GCF_043250625.1. NCBI lineage: Eukaryota > Metazoa > Chordata > Actinopteri > Perciformes > Sebastidae > Sebastes > Sebastes fasciatus. Next base: position 24,637,178 of record NC_133812.1, on the reverse strand, counting down.
GGGCCAAAGAAATGGGAACCGTATCTGCTCACGTCCCCTACGGGATCGGACAGAAGTACCACAAGGGGAAACTCATCGAGCAGCCCGGGAAAAAGTAACAACCTTAAACTGGTTAAAATGTGAAACATCCACTATGTTGTCCCCTGCATAGGAAGAGATTTCTCATGAATGCAATATTTTATTTTGGAGCAAAATGATCTGTTAAAAGAATAACAGTAAATTTAGAAGATTTAAGTAAATAATTGGTAATGCCGTCTACAAAACGTCCTACTTTTTGGGGTTTTATAAAATATTTCTACGGTTTCCATTAGGATGGGGTATTATTGATGAGTGGGGGAAACAAGAGTTACACTAGGTGCCACACACCGTTTCACTTAATAATGTTCTGGAAGAGAAACACCTGGTTCATTAACCTATCGGGGCCTTTTAACCGTACTATCTATGCACCTGTTTACCTTTTGAGAGGGCTTTTTTTTCTCATTTGCATTTGGGTTTATGTCATTTTCTTTACACTTTTATACATCACCTGTTTATTTTATTTATCTTAGATAGGGAACAGGAATCGCGGAGCATTCTGGAGAGCTTTGCCATTTTTGGAGGGAAGCGTACAGAGCTGCGGTAGCTGTTCGATTTGTCCCGTTTACAAACGGGTGTGTATATGACATTAAGATCTACAAGCCAAATGCCAACTACACAACCATCCGGACAAAGATAAGTTAATGTTATGCTAACTGAATACTAACAAAACGTCGGCTAATACTGCATATTTAATCTACCGGTATCTTGCAAAATGCAACCCGTAATGTTAGCCAGCCTTTGTGTCTGACTTTGTGCTGTATATAATACAATTTGGCTTTTGAATCTTATTCACTGTGCAGTGTTTTGTGTTATCTTTTGACACTGTGCAGTAAACAGCCAGCGGATGGAGCTCTTATGGTACGTGTCCACAACCTCCGTCCTTTCCACGCTTCCCATTCATTGTCTATGTCAGCAGCCGTGCAATGCATTCTGGTAGCATGGTGCGCGCGATTCGAGAGACGGGGCGTCTCGTTGGCCGCTCCTCATTTGCATAAAGTTGAGGTCTAGGCTACTTTATGCAAAACACGTGCGACCTCTGGAAATTTTAAACTAAGCTTTGTCGCCCCAAAATAAAGACAGATTTACCAACTGCATGGCTTATTTTGAAATGTTTTCAGAAACACATTTCGGTGAACTATTTTCATGATATAAGAGAAGAAAGTTTCCTAAAGGAGCCGCCATGTTGGTTCCGGTTTGAAAGCTGGGAGCAGCAGCCCACGAGGGAAAGCGTTCGTCCAATCAGGTGCCGAGTGTCTAGTGGCAGCCCATCAAGCGTCCAATGCTGGGAAGCGAGGCGTTCCCTCGCGATAAAAAACGCCCCTGTGGACACGTACATCACCCTTTATCCTCCAAAAATGTCCGACTTGCTGTCGGTGACTTCACATTCCCATTCCCTATCAGTCCTTGGCATGTTGACCAGAGTGGGAGAATGTATCTGCTGTAGTAGCTGTTTTTTTTGCATTGGCTCTTTTAGAGACTTGAAATTCACCAGCCAGGTAAAAATGGGCAATTCCAACTCAATATTCCCAATTTTTTTGCGGTCTGTTATAAATTTAGCACATTTAATAGGACATATTAAAATCAGCTATTAGTTTTAAAGGGACATTTATAAGGATTGAATGTCTGTGGCTTATAGGAAACACTGATGTTATTTTACTTTGTTAGTCTTTGTTGTTGATGCGCACTAATGTCATAAAACTTTTTATATTTTTCCACAAACTTTTATACTCATGACTTGCTTATGCTTTTACACTGTATCCGGATATCAGGCAGCACACTGTAACCACACCTTTCTGTCTCGTTATAGTGTTTTTACATAGGACTAAATACCTGTACTGCGTATGTTTGCAGATTGCATTTTATGTATTCCATAATACAAAATTATGTTTAAGTTACACTTGTTTGTAAATATTCATATCATATCCGGTAACACTTTCACAATGCCAGATCATGTGATGTTTTGCATTGATTGTACTCATGTTCACAATAACATGTTTGCACCATTTTTCACTTTTCTATACTCTGATTTATATCTAATATCTTTAAGTGTTGAGTGCAAAGGAATAAAGGAGCGTGGAGGAACCACAGTGGCTGTCAGTGGTGGAAAGTAATTGAGTACATTTACTCACAGTTTTGAGGTGCTTCTACTTTGCTTGAGTATTTCCATTTTACGCTACTTAATACTTCTAATATGCTATATTTCAGAGGGAAATATGGTACTGTTTAAGCGCTACATTAAACCTGCAGTGGGTAGAGATGGAGCAAATATGATTTAAAAAAGTTATTTTTATAAAACGGTCATTATATCCTGACATTAGTGCACGATACAGATAAACTAAGAAAAATCACGTGCCTCTGTGTCCTGGCATCTGCAAGATTTCACAGACCGGAGGAAAACAACCAATCAGAGCCGAGCTGGAGCCTTGTTGTCTATATATAATAATATATATCAGTCACAGGAGACACTTTACTTTTCATATGTTATGCATTTGGCTGATAATGCTTCTCTACTTTTTCATTTTGAATGCGGGTCTTTTACTTTTACAATGTTGTATTGATACTTTTACTTAAGTAAAGGATCTGGGTACCACTGTTCTTTGTACATCTCTGCAGTAGATGGTGCTGTTTAGCTGTAATTGTCCCCCTGCTCCATCGCCCTACAGCATCGTGATTGGCAAGGGGTCACTTCCCTGTGAAAGTAAACCAGCTGAGGTCAAAGTTCAGCAGCTTGTCTTGGTGCAGATCTGTCCTGTCATTGCTCTTCAGTGTCTGTCCAACCTCAGCTGATGGAGATCAACTCTCATCTTACATGTACGTGATGAAAGAAGCCACAAGAGGGAGCTCCTGTTTAACTAGATTGGGGTTTTAAAGAGTGGAGCAACCACCAAAGAAACCACACTTTTACATTTTCTATATTAATAATATCTGAGGTTTATCTTTCTAGGACTAAAATTAATTATATAAGGTAGCCTATATAGGCTTTAGCAGAAATAGAATATTTTTTATGAAGGAGTATTAAGTAGGCTATGTTAAGTAAGTAGGGTTTTTTAACAGACTGTCAGATCCTTTACTTGAGTAGTAAGAATACCATGCTGTACTACATTAGCCTACAAGTAACAAATCTTGCATTGAAAATGTTACTTAGAAGAGTACTCCACATATTTAATATTGCACTCTTAGGCTATAACATTGTCAGACTCACGATAAACAGTTTTTAAAAAATATAAAAATCTAGAACACAACCAGATTCCTCTTTCCTGACAAAACTTAGTGCCTACAATACCCACGATGCAACTCAACCGACAACAGGGTTGTGTCTAGAAGGTTACCCGCAATATTAATAATATAAATAATATTAACCATATTAACCATATAAATATTATTAATAATATTAATATATTAAATATAATGTTAATATATTATTATAATATCATATTAACTTAATATTAATATTAATCAAATTAATAATATCATTATAAATAATAAATAATTATTATATTAATTGCGAGATTTCATCTGAGATCTGCAATAACTTGCAAAAACTCTCGTGAGACTCGAGATAAATGCCTATCCTAACCTTACCCATCTTGCTAGAGTTTTCCCAGCTTGCGGGTTCTCTTCTAAACACTACCCTCCAACAGTTGGAGTAGTGGCTAGAGCAGGGGTCAGCAACCTTTACCATAAAAAGAGCCATTTTAGGCAAAAAAAAAGAAGAGAAAATTTGTCTGGAGCCGCAAAACATTTGAGCATTGTGATGAAGGTAACAGTTTATAGTCTAAGTATATAGTATAGAAGTCTAATGCAGTGATAGCCAAAGTGCAAATGTACTACGGAGTATTAGGGCTACATTGAGGGAAATAAAATCTGAGATTATGAGAATAAAGTCGTAATTTAACGAGAAAAAAGTCATAATTTCCGAGAATAAAGTCATAACTTTACAATAAAAAAAGTTGTTATTTACAAGAATAAAGTCATAACTTTACAAGAAAAAAGTCGGAATTTAACAAGAAAAAAAGTTGTAATTTATGACAATAAAGTCATAACAAAGAAAAAAAGAAAATAACATGTAAAATTACTATTTTATAATACTACGACTTTTTTTCTCATAAATGTATGACTTTATTTTCATAATATTATGACTTTATTTCGAAATCTCAGATTTATTTTGTTTTCCTCAATGTGGCCCTAATGCTCCGTCGTACCATAGACCTACAACGATGATAAATAAAAATGAAAATGTAAACAAAGAAACAGTTATAGATTTCCATTTTTATAAATCCACAGGGAGCCACTGGAGACGAGCTAAAGAGCTGCAGGTTGCGTAGAGACCAGTCGGCTAGAAGGGAGCCCTTAAACTTGGGAAAGTCTCGTGAGATTGTTAAAGTTATGCATTGATCTCGATAGGTCGTCGGGCAGAGAGTATCGCGAGAGTTTAAACACGTTTTGGTCAGTTGGCTCTGGCTCTCATCTCGGGTGTTTAGGTGTGTTATGCTAGCAGCTAGCTAATGTAGCCGGGAGCAGCTAGCCTCAAGCAGAGATGAGGAGCTACAGAAGTATGGTAAGGTCACTTTTTTAACTCCAACACTATATTTGTTTGTTTTTCAAACTTGTAGTCTTCAAACCCAACAGAATATGACTCAACTGACATCATTTGAAGCAATTAATTATGAAGTCTGGCGCAGCTAACGTTAGCTAGCTAGTGGCTACATACAGTAGCTAACGTTACTCCCCAAGTCCCCCCTTTTAAAATGTAAAGTTTTATCAGCAAAATGTACTTAAAGCATCAAAAGTACTATATTTCCCACTAAAATGTGCTGGAGATACTTTATGTCCATTTTATACTTCTACTCCTCTACACTACATTTCAGAGGGAAATACTGTACTTTACACTCAGCCACTATACCTTTTTGATTTTACATTCAAGAATGAGCTTATAAAATACATTTAAAGGGACTGTTTGTAACTTTTTAAGCTATAAATGTACCTGGTCGGGACACATGACCGCGCGCGCTCGCTCGCTTATGCGCGCGCCTGCTTGTGGCCGGAGTCTCTGCTCCACTGCCTGCTTGCCTTCACTCACACACCGCACCGCACGTGTTCTCGCTGACTCGCTCCACCTCTAGACGTGAACTAGCGCATAAGAGTTAGTTTAGCTCTGAGAATATAGTGAATGTACAGGGACGTTTGTGCAGAAATAAATGCTGCAGCTCCTCCAGACCAACAGAGGTTTTCCGTGTCTTGTGCCCCGGCACCTACCAGCTTTTCCTGCTTCAGCATCGGTGTCAGACCCTCCGGAGTGAGACATCGATGCTTCAGCCTCAAAGCCAACACTAGGATCAGCAGTGATTCATGGAGAGACCTTCGTCTAGTCAGCTAACATTACTGCCAAGCAGGTGAAATATAGAGTGATATCGTGGTTATAGCTGACGTGTGTTGCCTCACTGTTTTGACCGATGCGCGTTCATGTCTATTTAGAGCGAGCAAGTGCGAGCCCAACGCTGACTTTCGTTGACTTAACGGCCACAGGTGTCGCTATTAACAAGCATTTCTGAAAGTTACAAATAGTCCCTTTAATCTGAAAAGTAAATAAAAAAAGTAATAATTAAAAAATAAAAAACATATATAATATATATATATATATTATATATTTAGATGTATATATTTGATATATATATATTAGATTTTTTTTATTATTAAGTTTTATTATTAAGTACAAGTACATGAACATTTACACTAATTATGTCTGTTACTCGTAAATTCGTGAGCCTGGTTTGATAGCTCAGGGCTGACGCCCTTTTCTATCAATAGGAGATCGTTGGAGGGAGAGAGAGGAGATAGAAGAAGTTGGTGGCCCGGCCAGATGAGGATTTTTTTTTTTTTTTTTTTTTTTCTTCCTTTCTTCCTTTTCCTCATAACAAAATAAAATAAAATGAAGTATGGATAAAACAAAATGGATAGAAAAATAAATTAAAGAGAGACAAATAAATTTAGAAATAAAGAAAAATAAACAAATAAATAAACAAACAAAGAAAAAAACTTTAAATAAGCCAACATAACTGGGCAAGATCAATATCATGTGACTCTGTGTGTGCGCTTGAGAGGCTGTCAGTCAGGGTGCAAATCAAATTAAGGCAAGATTAAAAAGAATAAGATAAAATAAAGTAAAATAAATATAAATAGGTAGATAGATAGAAGTAAAACAATGATGGCTAAAAGGATGATGTTTAATATGATGATGGATAAAAAGATGATGTTTTAAAAGAGAATGATAGACGAGAAAGGATGATGTGGTTGTATGTGGGCGTGGTGGGCCTGGTGGGGGTGGAGCCCACCAGGCTTTTTTCTTTTAACACATTTCCGCAAAATTTCAAATCTGCTGCTGCTCCTTCAGCTGTTAGGACGTAGAAAACTTTATAACAATGAGTGATATCAAACCAAACGATTCAGCTCCAGCTGAAGAGGAGAAAGACTCGGCTGCAGCCAAAGCTTTCCCTGACAACCTCAAAACAAACAAACCCAGACCTGTAAGGATTGCTGAAAAGTTTTATGAGCTTGTGCACATACTTATTTGCATACTTCTTGCATGTTTGTTTTCATCCACTTCCAGCCCAAACCCCAGTATGCTGTCACCGTAGCCGTTTCGTCTCGGACCCTGTTCAACCAGCTGGCAGAGAGGAAGATCTACGAGGAAGAGGGAGTAGAGAAGTACGTGGCTTATCATGTGGAGCACGAAAACGAGCCTCTGATGCCCGGAGCTTCTTTCCCCTTCGTCAAGGTAGGAAGGCCTGTTTGAACCATGCATTGAACCATTTGCATGCCTGTCTCTGTCGGCAGGGCGTGGTGCCTGAAGAGCCTGTTGCTTCACCTGCTCTATGCCAGTTAATGACGGGTGTCCACACCAGGAAAAACTTGCTTGGCAAAAAACTCCTCCATTCTTGATCCACATCTGGAGTCCAGTTTTAGTGCTCACAGACACACAGCTGTAATGTTACACCCATAGGGCCACACCTCAGTCAGGTATTTGGATTTTGGCACAGATCCAGTCATAAAACTGAAAGTGAAAATGTCTATGAAAAACACAATTTCTCTCCTAATTTTCATATTTCTTAAATGTCTGTTTGTTAATTATTTAAATAGAATAGATATCATCCACCTCTGATATGATGGAGGTTCCTCATTGGCTTTTTAAAGGTCTCATATTGTGCTCATTTTCAGGTTCATACTTGTATTTTGTGTTTCTACTACAACATGTTTATACGCTGCAATGTTTAAAAAAACAAAAACTGTTTCCTCATACTTTCTGCCTGAATATACCTGTATTCACCCTCTGTCTGAAACGTTTCAGCGCATTTCAACGGAATTGCAATGGAATTGCATTGCTAGGCAACAGTTTGGGTCCATGTTTACTTCCTGTCAGCTGATGTTATTCACATACACTGCAACAGGAAATAAACTGGAACACATTTAGAATGTTTACGTTTAAAATTGTGTCAAGGGTCTAAATATTGTATATTTGTGACATCACAAATGGACAGAAATCTTAACGGCTTGTTTCAAACGCTCAATGTCTGAATACGGGCTGTGTGTATTTCTACGTTTATTGAGCGTTTTGATAGTTTAACAGTATTTATATAGCACTTAAACCTGCTTTATAATATAAAAGACATGAAAATCTCACTTTTTACAATATGGGACCTTTAGGTAAGGGATAATGTACAGCGAGCCGGTCGTTGTTGTGAAATAAACCCTGACTTGAAGCGGTTTATTTCACAACAATGTCCCGCTAGCTGTACATTATCCCGCTTATTACACAGCTACTTACTTAAGAAATCAATAATTTGACACAAAAATGGTCCGCCAGAGTCATCATCATCAGAACTTCACCCATAGCCACGGTCTATTATACATAGCAACAGATTACAGATTATTGATTTCTTTAGTAAGTAGCCGTGTAATAAGCGGGATAATGTAGAGCTAGTGGGTCGTTGTTGTGAAATAAACCCCTTCAGGTTGGGGTTTATTTAACATTAATGACTGGCTCCCTTTACATTATCCCTAACTTATTACACAGCTTTGTTGAATACTCAATTCTGATTGGTCAATCACGGTGTTCTACGGTCTGTTATTTCTTTATTTTAAGCTTTAAGCTGTGGTGTAATGTTGTAATGTTTGGGTTGTAACCTCACTCTTGACGCAACATCCTTTTCTTTTGATGTAATAAAAGCGATCCGTCCTCTCACACAGGCGTTGATGACTGTCAACACTCGACTGAGGGAGCTCTACCCGGACAGCAAGGAGCTGTTTGACATCGTCTTAATGACTAACAACCATGCCCAAGTGGGAGTGCGCCTCATAAACAGCATTAATCACTACGGTACGCTGCATCTTAAACCAGACATTGTTGATTGGTTAGCACGGAGACAGCGGCTCGCCCGCTCCAGCAACAAGCATAATCAGTCTAGTAATTACACACTAGAAGTGAAGAGGAGCTGTTATAATGTAATTAAAATGGGACTTCTTTCTTTTCACATCTCCAACTTGCTTTTCTACTTTCAGATTTGACCATAGACAGATTCTGTATGACCGGAGCGCAAAGTCCCATAGACTACCTGAAGGCCTACATGACCAACCTGTACCTCTCCAAGGACTCAGAGAAAGTCACAGAGGCCATAAAGGAAGGTGAGTGATGCTGCTGCTGGATTATATAACCCTCATTTCTATCACACACACACACATACACACACACACACACACACACACCGTGTTTTCATACACAATTTACTTTCAGCAGCCTCGAGACGTATTTGTACTTCGCTCATATTTACACACTTGCATGTTGACTCATTCACGCTGTTGAGGGAAGCCTCAACCCCTCGCTGTGCAGCAAGACGGAGCTGGTTGGAGACAGCCTGTGATTTATGGCTCCCTGTCGTCCAAATGCACACAAAACAAACAAAATATGAAACACTGGCTTTCAGATGTAAAGCTGGAATTAAGAAAAGTTTGATAATCGATTAAAGTCGCTTATCAAGCAAGGTTTCTAATCATTTGCCGTTTCTAAATGGGAGAATGCCTTTATCTGTTTTGTATCACTGTGAATTGAATATCTGTGGGTTTTTGACTATTGGTCGGTCAAAAGAAAAACTTTTGGCTTTGAGAAATTGTGACGGGAAGGCGTATGATGTATTCTTTTTTTTTTTTTAAGTTATTTTTTGGGGGCATTTTTTAGCATTTTATTGACAGGACAGTGGATAGAGTCTTGGAAAGGGGGGAGAGAGAGAGATGACATGCGTAGAGGGCCACAGGCCGGATTCGAACCCGGGCCACCGTGGCTAGGACTGAGCTTTTGCCATATATGGGTGCCCGCTCTACCAACTGAGCTAACCAGGCGCCCATATGATGTATTCTACGTAAGGCATAATGTACAGCGAGCCGGTCATTGTTGTGAAATAAACCCGACAGGACGATACGGCGATGGACCCCGATGCGAAGGGGTTTATTTCACAACAAAGACCCGCTATCTGTACATTATCCCGCTTATTACACTGCTACTTACTTAAGAAATCAATAATTTGATACAAAAACGGTCCTCCAGAGTCCGACATCAGAACGACCATAGCAAATGTCTGTTATAAAGAAATAACAGACCGTAGCACGCCGTCATTGACCATTCAGAATCGAGTATTCAATAAAGCCGTGTAATAATTTCACATAATACATCTTTAAAATTAAATTTCGCATTTGTCCTTGCTTATTAGCAACTTGTGCTGTCATGATATCAGATTTTCACTACACGATTATTGTGGCAATAACTATATTATTGCGATATGTATTGAAAATTAAAAAATAATAATAATGTTTATTTTGTTTATTGTGTGTTTTGTCTCTTATTAATTATTTTCTTAATAATTAATTACACTCATAATACGAATGGACGTGGAGAGAGAGTAACTATAACTGTATATATAAAATGATGCTGGAGGTGCCGGATTATTTACACAATCTTATTGAATCTTATTCACTGTGCAGTAAACAGATAGTGGATGGAACTCTTATGGTACGTGTCCACAGCCTCCGTCCTTTCCACGCTTCCCATTCATTGTCTATGTCAGCAGCCATGCAATGCATTCTGGTAGCGTGGCGACATGATTCGAGAAACGGGGCGTCACATTGGCCGCTACTCATTTGCATAAAGTTGAGGTCCTGGCTACTTTATGCAAAACAAAAGCTGGGAGCAGCAGCTTACGAGGGAAAGCTTTCGTCTTATCAGATGCCGAATGCCTAGTGTCTAGTGGCAGCCGATCAAGCGTCCAATGCTGGGAAGCGAGGCGATCCCTCGCGATAAAAAAACGCCCCTGTGGACACGTACATCACCCTTTATCCTCCAAAAATGTCCGACTTGCTGTCGGTGGCGTCACATTCCCATTCCCTATCGTTCCTTGGCAAGTGCTCCACAGACAGATTCAGGAAATCCTTTGTCCCCCGAGCCATCAAACTGTACAACACCTCTCTAGGGAGGTGCCGGATTATTTACACAATATATTATCATATGTGCATTACTAACATGATATCAATATATTTTCTTTAAATATCACGGTTATCATCAACACCGGTACATCGTGACACCCCTATGAGCAACCGCATAGATAAATAATACATCAGTATTGTGCAGACTCAAACTTTCTCTCTTGATTCTCAAACAAAGCGGTGTTTGTCTTTTGGGTGGGAAACAAGTCATATTTCAGAACTTTCCTTTAATGTCTGTGGTAGCTGAGAGACCTGAACTGTGTAGATTTATATAACATTTGAATCTCTTCATTGAAAGACAGTAATCAAACCTAACGTGGAAGTTAAAACAATGTAAATAAAACAGGAAGTTGAAAATGCCTGCAGCTGTGAGGTATCAAATTTTCTCCATGAAACATAGCGATGGAAGCATATTTAACCCTTTCCCTCCCCTCCTTCAGGCATCGCGGCAGCCACAGTGTTTTGCTCAGAGAAGGAGACCGACTTGAGCGACACTGAGCTGAGAGTGGCGTTTGATGGCGACGGCGTCCTCTTCTCAGACGAGTCGGAGATCATCTTTAAGAAACACGGCCTGGACACTTTCTTGGAGCACGAGAAGAAGTGTGAGAACGAAGCTCTCCCTCCGGTAACTGATGGTTGTTTCTGTGTACTTAAACATCTCTGTGTGCAGACTGTTTATACAGAATATACCATATACAAAAATAGCCTTATATTGATCTTCATGTTTATAAGGAAGTTGTTATCCAATGCTGGTCCTTCCTCTCTAATCACAGCTATGATCAAGCAATCAGGTCCTAACCTTAATTACCATGGTTACCAAACAGTTAAGATAGGATATACAAGTTAAGTTTCTGTAATGCGGCCCCTGCTCTGCTGGCATCGGGCATCATTTTTGTCCTTGTGCGCCTTTGTGTGTTTGTGTGTGTGCATTTAGTTCCTCCTTTCTCTACTTATCTGTCCCTATGTTCCTTATTTCAAACCATTTTAAATTAACTTGACTCTTTGTCTCTTTCAGGGTCCCTTAAAGTGTTTCCTGGAGGCTCTGGGGAAGCTCCAGAGAAAATTCTACACCAAGAACCAGCGCATAAACTGTCCCATCCGAACCTTCCTGGTGACGGCCCGCGACGCACCCACCTCCGGGGCTCGCGTCCTGAAGACTCTCCGCAGCTGGGGCCTGGAGATCGACGAGGCGTTCTTCCTGGCCGGCTATCCCAAAGGGCCGCTGCTGCAGAAAATAAAGCCGCACATCTACTTCGACGACCAGATGTTCCACATCGAGGGGGCCAAAGAAATGGGAACCGTATCTGGTCACGTCCCCTACGGGATCGGACAGAAGCACCACAAGGGGAAACTCATCGAGCAGCCCGAGAAAAAGTAACAACCTTAAACTGGTTAAAATGTGAAACATCCACTACGTTGTCCCCTGCATAGGAAGAGATTTCTCATGAATGCAATATTTTATTTTGGAGCAAAATGATCGGTTAAAAGAATAACAGTAAATTTAGAGGATTTAAGTAAATAATTGGTAATGCCGTCTACAAAACGTCCTACTTTTTGGGGTTATATAAAATATTTCTACGGTTTCCATTAGGATGGGGTATTATTGATGAGTGGGGGAAGCAAGAGTTACACTAGGTGCCACACACCGTTTCACTTAATAATGTTCTGGAAGAGAAACACCTGGTTCATTAACCTATCGGGGCCTTTTAACCGTACTATCTATGCACCTGTTTACCTTTTGAGAGGGCTTTTTTTTCTCATTTGCATTTGGGTTTATGTCATTTTCTTTACACTTTTATACATCACCTGTTTATTTTATTTATCTTAGATAGGGAACAGGAATCGCGGAGCATTCTGGAGAGCTTTGCCATTTTTGGAGGGAAGCGTACAGAGCTGCGGTAGCTGTTCGATTTGTCCCGTTTACAAACGGGTGTGTATATGACATTAAGATCTACAAGCCAAATGCCAACTACACAACCATCCGGACAAAGATAAGTTAATGTTATGCTAACTGAATACTAACAAAACGTCGGCTAATACTGCATATTTAATCTACCGGTATCTTGCAAAATGCAACCCGTAATGTTAGCCAGCCTTTGTGTCTAACTTTGTGCTGTATATAATACAATTCGGCTTTTGAATCTTATTCACTGTGCAGTGTTTTGTGTTATCTTTTGACACTGTGCAGTAAACAGCCAGCGGATGGAGCTCTTATGGTACGTGTCCACAGCCTCCGTCCTTTCCACGCTTCCCATTCATTGTCTATGTCAGCAGCCGTGCAATGCATTCTGGTAGCATGGTGCGCGCAATTCGAGAGACGGGGCGTCTCGTTGGCCGCTCCTCATTTGCATAAAGTTGAGGTCTAGGCTACTTTATGCAAAACACGTGCGACCTCTGGAAATTTTAAACTAAGCTTTGTCGCTCCAAAATAAAGACAGATTTACCAACTGCATGGCTTATTTTGAAATGTTTTCAGAAACACATTTCGGTGAACTATTTTCATGATATAAGAGAAGAAAGTTTCCTAAAGGAGCCGCCATGTTGGTTCCGGTTTGAAAGCTGGGAGCAGCAGCCCACGAGGGAAAGCGTTCGTCCAATCAGGTGCCGAGTGTCTAGTGGCAGCCCATCAAGCGTCCAATGCTGGGAAGCGAGGCGTTCCCTCGCGATAAAAAACGCCCCTGTGGACACGTACATCACCCTTTATCCTCCAAAAATGTCCGACTTGCTGTCGGTGTTGTCACATTCCCATTCCCTATCAGTCCTTGGCATGTTGACCAGAGTGGGAGAATGTATCTGCTGTAGTAGCTGTTTTTTTTGCATTGGCTCTTTTAGAGACTTGAAATTCACCAGCCAGGTAAAAATGGGCAATTCCAACTCAATATTCCCAACATTTTGTGGTCTGTTATAAATTTAACACATTTAATAGGACATATTAAAATCAGCTATTAGTTTTAAAGGGACATTTATAAGGATTGAATGTCTGTGGCTTATAGGAAACACTGATGCTGTTTTACTTTGTTACTGTCTTTGTTGTTGATGCGCACAAATGTCATAAAACTTTTTATATTTTTCCACAAACTTTTATACTCATGACTTGTTTATGCTTTTACACTGTATCCGGATATCAGGCAGCACACTGTAACCACGCGTTTCTGTCTCGTTATAGTGTTTTTACATAGGACTAAATACCTGTACTGCGTATGTTTGCAGATTGCATTTTATGTATTCCATAATACAAAATTATGTTTAAGTTACACTTGTTTGTAAATATTCATATCATATCCGGTAACACTTTCACAATGCCAGATCATGTGATGTTTTGCATTGATTGTACTCATGTTCACAATAACATGTTTGCACCATTTTTCACTTTTCTATACTCTGATTTATATCTAATATCTTTAAGTGTTGAGTGCAAAGGAATAAAGGAGCGTGGAGGAACCACAGTGGCTGTCAGTGGTGGAAAGTAATTGAGTAAATTTACTCACAGTTTTGAGGTGCTTCTACTTTGCTTGAGTATTTCCATTTTACGCTACTTAATACTTCTAATATGCTATATTTCAGAGGGAAATATGGTACTGTTTAAGCGCTACATTAAACCTGCAGTGGGTAGAGATGGAGCAAATATGATTTAAAAAAGTTATTTTTATAAAACGGTCATTATATCCTGACATTAGTGCACGATACAGATAAACTGAAAAAAATCACGTGCCTCTGTGTCCTGGCATCTGCAAGATTTCACAGACCGGAGGAAAACAACCAATCAGAGCCGAGCTGGAGCCTTGTTGTCTATATATAATAATATATATCAGTCACAGGAGACACTTTACTTTTCATATGTTATGCATTTGGCTGATAATGCTTCTCTACTTTTTCATTTTGAATGCGGGTCTTTTACTTTTACAATGTTGTATTGATACTTTTACTTAAGTAAAGGATCTGGGTACCACTGTTCTTTGTACATCTCTGCAGTAGATGGTGCTGTTTAGCTGTAATTGTCCCCCTGCTCCATCGCCCCACAGCATCGTGTTTGGCAAGGGGTCACTTCCCTTTCAAAGTAAACCAGCTGAGGTCAAAGTTCAGCAGCTTGTCTTGGGGCAGATCTGTCCTGTCATTGCTCTTCAGTGCCTGTCCAACCTCAGCTGATGGAGATCAACTCTCATCTTACATGTACGTGATGAAAGAAGCCACAAGAGGGAGCTCCTGTTTAACTAGATTGGGGTTTTAAAGAGTGGAGCAACCACCAAAGAAACCACACTTTTACATTTTCTATATTAATAATATCTGAGGTTTATCTTTCTAGGACTAAAATTAATTATATAAGTTAGCCTATGTAGGCCTATAGCAGAAATAGAATCTTTTTTTATGAGGAGTATTAAGTAGGCTATGTTAAGTAAGTAGAGTTTTTTAACAGACTGTCAGATCCTTTACTTGAGTAGTAAGAATACCATACTGTACTACATAAGCCTACAAGTAACAAGTCTTGCATTGAAAATGTAACTTAAAAGAGTACTCCACATATATATTAATATTGCACTCTTAGGCTATAACATTGTCAGACTTAGTCCATGAGCCAGGGGGTTGGTCGTGCCACTTTGGAGGGACCATGTCTCATAGTGATTTTTTTAAAGGTCTATATCCCTAGTGTTGGAAAACGCATGATAGCATTGCAGCAATGGTAGCTTTCTATGTGCTATCACTCCTTTTTTCATCCCTCCATCATTAAAATGTTTCCATCTTTCTATAATCTATCATGACAATGTGACTGAAGGATAGATTATAGTCTAAGTTTTGCAACGATATATGACTTCATGATATTGTGTGTTGGTTTCCCTCTTTTATACTGGATCTATGTGTAAAATGGCAAAAAAAGATGGAAAAATTGTAATGATGGAGGGATGAAAAAAGGAGTGATAGCACATAGAAAGCTACCATTGCTGCAATGCTATCATGCGTTTTCCAACACTAGAGATATAGACCTTTAAAAAAATCACTATGAGACATGGTCCCTTTAATCTGAAAAGTAAATAAAAAAAGTAATAATTAAAAAATAAAAAACATTATATATATATATATATATATATATATATATATATATAAATATATACATATATATTTATATGTATATATTTGATATATATACATTTGATTTCTTTTTATTATTTAGTTTTATTATTAAGTACGAGTACATGTACATTTACACTAATTATGTCCATAACTCGTAAATTCGTGAGCCTGGTTTTATAGCTCAGGGCTGATGCCCTTTTCTATCAATAGGAGATCGTTGGAGGGAGAGAGAGGAGATGGAGGAGCGGCCCTGTTGGTGCTGAGGCATCATGGCCCAGCCAGATGAGGAGTTTTTTTTCTTGTTTTTTTCTTTTTTCTTCCTTTCTTCCTTTTCCTCATAAAAAAATAAAATAAAATGAAGTATGGATAAAACAAAATGTAGAGAAAAATAAATTAAAGAAAGAAAAATAAATATAGAAATAAAGAAAAGTAAACAAAGAAATAAACAAACAAAGAAAGAAAACTTTAAAAAACTTTAAAAAAAAAAAAGCCAACATAACTGGGCAAGATCAATATCATGTGACTATGTGTGTGCGCTTGAGAGGGGATGGCTGGCTGTCAGTCAGGGTGCAAATCAAATTAAGGCAAGATTAAAAAGAATAAGATAAAATAAAGTAAAATAAATATAAATAGGTAGATAGATCAAGGTATAAGAATGATGGCTAAAATGATGATGTTTAATATGATGATGGATAAAAAGATGATGTTTTAAAAGAGAATGATAGATGAGAAAGGATGATGTGGTTGTGTGTGTTGTGTGGACTGTAACTGGAGTTAAATGTGATCATGGGTTAATATTGGTGGTGGTGGTGGGGGGGTTTGATAGTTATGGTGGTTTGTTTTGGAGTATTATGGAGAGGGGTGTTCTGGTGGCCCATTGTCCTTCGTGGATTAACTGTGTCATGGCAGGGTTATGGATGGCTCTCTGTATGTATCTGTGGATGAGGATGGTGTTTCTCTCTTGGATGGGTTTGAGTCCGGACATACTGTGGATGCAGTGGGTGCTGATGTATTGAGGGAGTTGGTATGCCAGTTTTATTGCCTTGTTCTGGATGATTTGTAGTCTGTTGAATTGGTGTTGTGAGGCTGTGGTCCAGGCTGATGCTGCATATTCAAAGATTGATCTGAGGAATGTTTGGTAAACCTTGAGGATGATTTCTGGTGATGCTCCGTGTTTGTGTCCGGTGAGTGCTTTGAGGTGGTTCAGTCGTTGGTTGCCTTGTTTTTCCAGGTTATTGATGTGGGTGGTCCATGTCATGTTCCTTTGAAAAGTGACTCCTAAAAACTTTGCCTCTTTGGTCAGGGTGAGGGGGGTGTTGTGGAGGGTGAGGTGGATCGTTGGTTTGAGTTTGGTGTTTCTGGTGAACAGGATGAGCTGAGTTTTGGTGGGGTTGAGTTTGATTCTCCATTTGTTGGACCAGGTTTCTATTGTTGTGATGCATATTTGGAGTTTTTTGGCAGCCAGTGGAATTGATTTGGAGTGAGTCCAGAAACAGAGGTCGTCGGCAAATTGTGAAATGTGTCCTATGGTGGGTGGGGGGCTAGTAGACGTCGGAGATGTAGATGAGAAAGAGGAGGGGACTGAGGACTGCACCTTGTGGGACACCGGCTTTGGGAGTGAAATGGTTGGAGAGGGAAGTGGAGACCTTGACCTTTATTTGTCGGTTGTGGAGGAAGCTTGAAATTATGTTGTATATTGGAAATGATATTTGGAGTTTTGGGTCTTGTAGTCTGTAGAGTAATCCGTTGTGCCACATTTTGTCAAATGCTTTTTCAATGTCAATGAATATTGCCAGGGTGAATTATTTTTTGGTGAAACTGCGGGTGATTGATTCTGATAGTCTGAGGATGTTGTCGGTTGTTGATCTGTTTTCGCGGACTCTTGGGCATTCACCAAGCTGGTGAATGCCCAAGAGTCCCACACTAATTATGTTCCAGCCAATCAACTGCAAGGGATGCTCAGACCTGCTGACGTCACTGACTGATGGACACGCCCACCAGGCTTTTTTCTATTAATAAATTTCCGCAAAGTTTCCAATCTGCTGCTGCTGCTTCCTCTCATTGAACCGGGACTTCTTTAAGTGTTAGGACGTAGAAAACTTTATAACAATGAGTGATATCAAACCAAACGACTCAGCTCCAGCTGAAGAGGAGAAAGACTCGGCTGCAGCCAAAGCTTCCCTTGACAACATCAAAACAAACAAACCCAGACCTGTGAGTATTCTGCTGAAAAGTTTTATGAGCTTGTGCACATACTTATTTGCATACTTCTTGCATGTTTTTTTTCATCCACTTCCAGCCCAAACCCCAGTTTGCGGTCACCGTGGCCGTGTCGTCTCGGACCCTCTTCGACCTGGTGGCAGAGAGGAAGATCTATGAGGAGGAGGGAGTAGAGAAGTACGTGACTTATCATGTGGAGCACGAAAACGAGCCTCTGATGCCCGGAGCTTCATTCCCCTTCGTCAAGGTAGGAAGGCCTGTTTGAACCATGCATTGAACCATTTGCTTGCCTGTCTCTGTCTGCAGGGCGTGGTGCCTGAAGAGCCTGTTGCTGCACCTGCTATATGCCAGTAAATGACACTGTGAAAGTGAAAATGTCTATGAAAAACACAATTTCTCTCCTAATTTTCATATTTCTTAAATGTCTGTTTATTAATTATTTAAATAGAATAGATATCATCCACCTCTGATATGATGGAGGTTACTCATTGGCTTTTTAAAGGTCCCATATCGTGCTCATTTTCAGGTTCATACTTGTATTTTGTGTTTCTACTACAACATGTTTATACGCTGCAATGTTTAAAAAAAACAACTTTATTTTCCTCATACTGTCTGCTTGAATATACCTGTATTCACCCTCTGTCTGAAACGCTCCGTTTTAGCGCATTTCAACGGAATTGCAATGGAATTGCGTTGCTAGGCAACAGTTTGGGTCCATGTTTACTTCCTGTCAGCTGATGTTATTCACATACACTGCAACAGGAAATAAACTGGAACACATTTAGAATGTTTACGTTGAAAATTGTGTCAAGGGTCTAAATATTGTATATTTGTGACATCACAAATGGACAGAAATCTTAACGGCTTGTTTCAAACGCATAATGTCTGAATACGGGCTGTGTGTATTTCTACGTTTATTGAGCGTTTTGATAGTTTAACAGTATTTATATAGCACTTAAACCTGCTTTATGATGTAAAAGACCTAATAATCTCACTTTTTACAATATGGGACCTTTAAGTAAGGGATAATGTACAGAGAGCCGGTCGTTGTTGTGAAATAAACCCTGACATGAAGCGGTTTACTTCACAACAATGTCCGCTAGCTGTACATTATCCCGCTTATTACACAGCTACTTACTTAAAGGGACTATTTGTAACTTTCAGAAATGCTTCTTAACAGCGACACCTGTGGCCGTGAAATCAACGAAAGTCAGTGTCGGGCTCGCGCTTGCTCGCTCTCAATATACCTGAACGAGCATCACTCAAAACAGTGAGGCGACACAAGTCAGCTAAAAGCACAATATCACTCTATATTTCAGCTGCTTGGCAGTAATGTTAGCTGACCAGACGAAGGTCTCTCCATGAACATGATTTAGATCTGATCCTAGTGTTGGCTTTTCCTGCCTAAGTGCAGGCTGAGGCAGCGGGGCTCTGCAGCGTGTCTCCCTGCTCTCTCCGCCCGCAGCCGGAGAGAGCAGAGGAGACACCGGCACCCGGTCGGTAACGAGAAGACAACGTAAATCTCTGTAGAGCTCCGTCACTTCACAAGACACGGAAAACCTCTGTTGGTCTGAAGGAGCTGCAGCATTTATTTCTGCACAAACGTCCCCTGTACATTCACTAGATATTCTCAGAGCTAAACTAACTCTTCTGCAGTGAGGAGTGAGCGCGCGTTCACGTCTAGAGGTGGAGCGAGCTGAGCTGTCTGAGTGAAGGCGAGGAGGCAGAGGGGGAGGGTACAGCGGCTACACGCGAACATGCGAGCGCGCATGTGTGAAGACCCGCTACATTTATGCGCGTACAAAGTTACAAATAGTCCCTTTAAGAAATCGATAATTTGACACAAAAATGGTCCGCCAGAGTCATCATCATCAGAACTTCGCCCATAGCAATGGTCTATTATACATAGCAACAGATTACAGATTATTGATTTCTTTAGTAAGTAGCCGTGTAATAAACGGGATAATGTACAGCTAGTGGGTCATTGTTGTGAAATAAACCCCTTCAGGTTGGGGTTTATTTAACAACAAGATGGATGAGATAAGACTGCGAATTACATCGCGCTGCCTGGAGTACTGTGTGATGTTAATAACAGAGACTTGGCTGGACTCGAACACCCCGGACGCTGCTATCGAGCTAGCAGGCCGCGTTGTTTACAGAGCGGACCGTACCATTCACTCCGGTAAAAGCAGGGGTGGAGGACTTTGTATTTACGTCAACAGCAGCTGGTGTACTGACGCCAGGGTTATTGAAACACACTGTTCCCCGGAGATAGAATACCTGATGCTGGGCTGTAGACCTTTTTACTTGCCCAGGGAGTTTACATCTGTCATGATAACAGCTGTCTATATACCAAATGCTAACGCTAAGCTAGCCTTGGAGCAGCTACAGAGTGCCATTAACAACTACATGTCAGCACAACCAGGCAGCCTTGTTATTGCAGCAGGAGACTTCAACCATGCCAACTTAAAATCTGTGATGCCGAAGTTCTTCAAAAATGTAAACTTCCCTACAAGAGAGAAAAACACACTGGACCAGGTCTACACCAGCATTCCAGATGCCTACAGAGCCACTCCACTCCCACATCTTGGACTGTCAGACCACCTGTCCCTGTCTCTGACTCCAGCATACAGACCCCTGATCTGTAGACAGAAACCATCCATTAAAACAGTTCAGGTGTAGACTGAGGAAGCCACCTCAGCTCTACAGGACTGTTTTGATACCACAGACTGGGATATATTTGCTGAGGAGACAGATCTGGAGGGACACACAACGGCTGTCCTCTCCTACATAAACTTTTGTGCTGAAGGTGTGGCTGGGACAAAAACCATCAAAGTCTTTCCGAATCAAAAACGTGGCTCAACGGCGAGGTGCGGACCCTGCTTAGAGCACGGCCTTTAAATCTGGGACCTCGCAGGAATACAAAGAGGCGCAAAAGAGACTGAGGAGGGGGATCAGGGAGGCCAAACGCAGATATAAGTAGCGCATAGAGGAGCACTTTAAGAACAACGACTCCAAGTGCATGTGGCAGGGGATAAAAACCATCACTGGCTACAAAAACAACTGCACAGCCTTAAGTCCCACAGACAACACGCTTCCTGATACCCTGAATCACTTCTTCGCTCGGTTCGACCGGGAGAACAAGGAAACCAACATCCAGCCTGCACTACCTGAGAGGGACCAACCGATAAAGCTCCGACACCACCAGGTCAGATCCGTCCTGCGCCGAGTCAACATCAGGAAAGCGACAGGACCGGATGGGGTCTCCGGACGAATCATTAAATCCTGTGCAGACCAGCTAACAGGGGTATTTACCACCATCTTCAACCTCTCGCTTGAACAGTCTGTTGTTCCCACATGCCTTAAGGAAACCACCATCGTCCCTGTACCCAAGAAAACCAAAGTAAACTGCCTGAATGACTACCGGCCAGTTGCTCTAACCCCCATTATCACAAAATGTTTCGAGAGACTAGTTCTCTCCTACATTAAAACTGTCATCCCTGCCGATCTTGACCAACACCAGTTTGCTTATCGGACAAACAGATCAACAGATGACGCAATCACAACAGCTCTTCACGCAGCCCTTACACACCTGGATCACAACATCACATATGTAAGGACGCTGTTTGTTGATTTCAGCTCTGCTTTCAACACAATAATTCCACACAAACTGGTTCAAAAATTGAGCATCTTGGGTTTAGGCAGTTCACTGAGCACATGGGTGCTGGACTTCCTCAGGAACAGACCCCAGTGTGTCAGGATGGGGGACCACACCTCAGCCACTCTGAACCTGAGCACTGGAACACCACAGGGGTGCGTCCTCAGTCCTTTTCTTTATTCCCTCTTCACATATGACTGCACAAATATTCACCCCACTAACACCATAGTCAAATTTGCAGACGACACTGCTGTAGTAGGACTGGTAACCAACAACAACGAGACAGCCTACAGGGAGGAGATCCAACATCTGACACAATGGTGTTCCCATAACAACCTGGATTTAAACACAACAAAAACAAAAGAAATGATAATAGACTTCAGGAGAGCCAGGCGGGTGGAGCACTCTGCCCTCTGCGTACGTGGAGAGGAGGTAGAGAGGGTGGACTGTTTCACTGTCTCTAAACATTAATGACTGGCTCCCTTTACATTATCCCTAACTTATTACACAGCTTTGTTGAATACTCAATTCTGATTGGTCAATCACGGTGTTCTACGGTCTGTTATTTCTTTATTTTAAGCTTTAAGCTGTGGTGTAATGTTGTAATGTTTGTGTTGTAACCTCACTCTTGACGCAACATCCTTTTCTTTTGATGTAATAAAAGCGATCCGTCCTCTCACACAGGCGTTGATGACTGTCAACTCTCGACTGAGGGAGCTCTACCCGGACAGCAAGGAGCTGTTTGACATCGTCTTAATGACTAACAACCATGCCCAAGTGGGAGTGCGCCTCATAAACAGCATTAATCACTACGGTACGCTGCGTCTTAAACCAGACATTGTTGATTGGTTAGCACGGAGGCGACAGCGGCAGCGGCTCGCCCGCTGCAGCAACAAGCATAATCAGTCTAGTAATTACACACTAGAAGTGAAGAGGAGCTGTTATAGTGTAATTAAAATGGGACTTCTTTCTTTGCACACCTCCAACTTGCTTTTCTACTTTCAGAGTTGACCATAGAGAGATTCTGTATGACCGGAGCGGAAAGTCCCATAGGCTACCTGAAGGCCTACATGACCAACCTGTACCTCTCCAAGGACTCAGAGAAAGTCACAGAGGCCATAAAGGAAGGTGAGTGATGCTGCTGCTGGATTATATAACCCTCATTTCTATCACACACACACACACACACACACACACACACACACACACACACACACACACACACACACACACACACACACACACACACACACACACACACACACACACCTTGTTTTCATACACAATTTACTTTCAGCAGCCTCGAGACGTATTTGTACTTCGCTCATATTTACACACTTGCATGTTGACTCATTCACGCTGTTGAGGGAAGCCTCAACCCCTCGCTGTGCAGCAAGACAGAGCTGGTTGGAGACAGCCTGTGATTTATGGCTCCCTGTCGTCCAAATGCACACAAAACAAACAAAATATGAAACACTGGCTTTCAGATGTAGAGCTGGAATTAAGAAAAGTTTGATAATCGATTAAAGTCGCTTATCAAGATCTTTTGCCATATATGGGCGCCCGCTCTACCAACTGAGCTAACCAGGCGCCCATATGATGTATTCTACGTAAGGGATAATGTACAGCGAGCCGGTCATTGTTGTGAAATAAACCCCGACAGGACGATACGGCGATGGACCCCGATGCGAAGGGGTTTATTTCACAACAAAGACCCGCTATCTGTACATTATCCCGCTTATTACACTGCTACTTACTTAAGAAATCAATAATTTGATACAAAAACGGTCCTCCAGAGTCTGACATCAGAACGACCATAGCAACGGTCTGTTATACATAGCAAATGTCTGTTATAAAGAAATAACAGACCGTAGCACGCCGTCATTGACCATTCAGAATCGAGTATTCAATAAAGCCGTGTAATAATTTCACATAATACATCTTTAAAATTAAATTTCGCATTTGTCCTTGCTTATTAGCAACTTGTGCTGTCATGATATCAGATTTTCACTACACGATTATTGTGGCAATAACTATATTATTGCGATATGTATTGAAAATTAAAAAATAATAATAATGTTTATTTTGTTTATTGTGTGTTTTGTCTCTTATTAATTATTTTCTTAATAATTAATTACACTCATAATACGAATGGACGTGGAGAGAGAGTAACTATAACTGTATATATAAAATGATGCTGGAGGTGCCGGATTATTTACACAATCTTATTGAATCTTATTCACTGTGCAGTAAACAGATAGTGGATGGAACTCTTATGGTACGTGTCCACAGCCTCCGTCCTTTCCACGCTTCCCATTCATTGTCTATGTCAGCAGCCATGCAATGCATTCTGGTAGCGTGGCGACATGATTCGAGAAACGGGGCGTCACATTGGCCGCTACTCATTTGCATAAAGTTGAAGTCCTGGCTACTTTATGCAAAACAAAAGCTGGGAGCAGCAGCTTACGAGGGAAAGCTTTCGTCTTATCAGATGCCGAATGCCTAGTGTCTAGTGGCAGCCGATCAAGCGTCCAATGCTGGGAAGCGAGGCGATCCCTCGCGATAAAAAACGCCCCTGTGGACACGTACATCACCCTTTATCCTCCAAAAATGTCCTTGGCAAGTGCTCCACAGACAGATTCAGGAAATCCTTTGTCCCCCGAGCCATCAAACTGTACAACACCTCTCTAGGGAGGTGCCGGATTATTTACACAATATATTATCATATGTGCATTACTAACATGATATCAATATATTTTCTTTAAATATCACGGTTATCATCAACACCGGTACATCGTGACACCCCTATGAGCAACCGCATAGATAAATAATACATCAGTATTGTGCAGACTCAAACTTTCTCTCTTGATTCTCAAACAAAGCGGTGTTTGTCTTTTGGGTGGGAAACAAGACATATTTCAGAACTTTCCTTTAATGTCTGGTAGCTGAGAGACCTGAACTGTGTAGATATATAACATTTGAATCTCTTCATTGAAAGACAGAGTAATCAAACCTAACATGGAAGTTAAAACAGTGTAAATAAAACAGGAAGTTGAAAATGCCTGCAGCTGTGAGGTATCAAATTTTCTCCATGAAACATAGCGATGGAAGCATATTTAACCCTTTCCCTCCCCTCCTTCAGGCATCGCGGCAGCCACAGTGTTTTGCTCAGAGAAGGAGACCGACTTGAGCGACACTGAGCTGAGAGTGGCGTTTGATGGCGACGGCGTCCTCTTCTCAGACGAGTCGGAGATCATCTTTAAGAAACACGGCCTGGACACCTTCTTGGAGCACGAGAAGAAGTGTGAGAACAAACCTCTCGCTCAGGTAACTGATGGTTGTTTCTGTGTACTTAAACATCTCTGTGTGCAGACTGTTTATACAGAATATACCATATACAAAAATAGCCTTATATTGATCTTCATGTTTATAAGGAAGTTGTTATCCAATGCTGGTCCTTCCTCTCTAATCGCAGCTATGATCAAGCAATCAGGTCCTAACCTTAATTACCATGGTTACCAAACAGTTAAGATAGGATATACAAGTTAAGTTTCTGTAATGCGGCCCCTGCTCTGCTGGCATCGGGCATCATTTTTGTCCTTGTGCGCCCTTGTGTGTTTGTGTGTGTGCATTTAGTTCCTCCTTTCTCTACTTATCTGTCCCTATGTTCCTTATTTCAAACCATTTTAAATGAACTTGACTCTTTGGCTCTTTCAGGGTCCCTTAAAGTGTTTCCTGGAGGCTCTGGGGAAGCTCCAGAGAAAATTCTACACCAAGAACCAGCGCAATAACTGTCCCATCCGAACCTTCCTGGTGACGGCCCGCGACGCACCCACCTCCGGGGCTCGCGTCCTGAAGACTCTCCGCAGCTGGGGCCTGGAGATCGACGAGGCGTTCTTCCTGGCCGGCTATCCCAAAGGGCCGCTGCTGCAGAAAATAAAGCCGCACATCTACTTCGACGACCAGATGTTCCACATCGAGGGGGCCAAAGAAATGGGAACCGTATCTGCTCACGTCCCTTACGGGATCGGACAGAAGCACCACAAGGGGAAACTCATCGAGCAGCCCGAGAAAAAGTAACAACCTTAAACTGGTTAAAATGTGAAACATCCACTATGTTGTCCCCTGCATAGGAAGAGATTTCTCATGAATGCAATATTTTATTTTGGAGCAAAATGATCGGTTAAAAGAATAACAGTAAATTTAGAGGATTTAAGTAAATAATTGGTAATGCCGTCTACAAAGTTTCCTACATTTTGGGGTTATATAAAATATTTCTACGGTTTCCATTAGGATGGGGTATTATTGATGAGTGGGGGAAACAAGAGTTACACTAGGTGCCACACACCGTTTCACTTAATAATGTTCTGGAAGAGAAACACCTGGTTCATTAACCTATCGGGGCCTTTTAACCGTACTATCTATGCACCTGTTTACCTTTTGAGAGGGCTTTTTTTTCTCATTTGCATTTGGGTTTATGTCATTTTCTTTACACTTTTATACATCACCTGTTTATTTTATTTATCTTAGATAGGGAACAGGAATCGCGGAGCATTCTGGAGAGCTTTGCCATTTTTGGAGGGAAGCGTACAGAGCTGCGGTAGCTGTTCGATTTGTCCCGTTTACAAACGGGTGTGTATATGACATTAAGATCTACAAGCCAAATGCCAACTACACAACCATCCGGACAAAGATAAGTTAATGTTATGCTAACTGAATACTAACAAAACGTCGGCTAATACTGCATATTTAATCTACCGGTATCTTGCAAAATGCAACCCGTAACGTTAGCCAGCCTTTGTGTCTGACTGTGTGCTGTATATACTACAATTCGGCTTTTGAATCTTATTCACTGTGCAGTGTTTTGTGTTATCTTTTGACACTGTGCAGTAAACAGCCAGCGGATGGAGCTCTTATGGTACGTGTCCACAGCCTCCGTCCTTTCCACGCTTCCCATTCATTGTCTATGTCAGCAGCCGTGCAATGCATTCTGGTAGCATGGTGCGCGCGATTCGAGAGACGGGGCGTCTCGTTGGCCGCTCCTCATTTGCATAAAATTGAGGTCTAGGCTACTTTATGCAAAACACGTGCGACCTCTGGAAATTTTAAACTAAGCTTTGTCGCTCCAAAATAAAGACAGATTTACCAACTGCATGGCTTATTTTGAAATGTTTTCAGAAACACATTTCGGTGAACTATTTTCATGATATAAGAGAAGAAAGTTTCCTAAAGGAGCCGCCATGTTGGTTCCGGTTTGAAAGCTGGGAGCAGCAGCCCGCGAGGGAAAGCCTTCGTCCAATCAGGTGCCGAGTATCTAGTGGCAGCCCATCAAGCGTCCAATGCTGGGAAGCGAGGCGTTCCCTCGCGATAAAAAACGCCCCTGTGGACACGTACATCACCCTTTATCCTCCAAAAATGTCCGACTTGCTGTCGGTGGCGTCACATTCCCATTCCCTATCGTTCCTTGGCAAGTGCTCCACAGACAGATTCAGGAAATCCTTTGTCCCCCGAGCCATCAAACTGTACAACACCTCTCTAGGGAGGTGCCGGATTATTTACACAATATATTATCATATGTGCATTACTAACATGATATCAATATATTTTCTTTAAATATCACGGTTATCATCAACACCGGTACATCGTGACACCCCTAAGAGCAACCGCATAGATAAATAATACATCAGTATTGTGCAGACTCAAACTTTCTCTCTTGATTCTCAAACAAAGCGGTGTTTGTCTTTTGGGTGGGAAACAAGACATATTTCAGAACTTTCCTTTAATGTCTGGTAGCTGAGAGACCTGAACTGTGTAGATATATAACATTTGAATCTCTTCATTGAAAGACAGAGTAATCAAACCTAACATGGAAGTTAAAACAGTGTAAATAAAACAGGAAGTTGAAAATGCCTGCAGCTGTGAGGTATCAAATTTTCTCCATGAAACATAGCGATGGAAGCATATTTAACCCTTTCCCTCCCCTCCTTCAGGCATCGCGGCAGCCACAGTGTTTTGCTCAGAGAAGGAGACCGACTTGAGCGACACTGAGCTGAGAGTGGCGTTTGATGGCGACGGCGTCCTCTTCTCAGACGAGTCGGAGATCATCTTTAAGAAACACGGCCTGGACACCTTCTTGGAGCACGAGAAGAAGTGTGAGAACGAAGCTCTCCCTCCGGTAACTGATGGTTGTTTCTGTGTACTTAAACATCTCTGTGTGCAGACTGTTTATACAGAATATACCATATACAAAAATAGCCTTATATTGATCTTCATGTTTATAAGGAAGTTGTTATCCAATGCTGGTCCTTCCTCTCTAATCGCAGCTATGATCAAGCAATCAGGTCCTAACCTTAATTACCATGGTTACCAAACAGTTAAGATAGGATATACAAGTTAAGTTTCTGTAATGCGGCCCCTGCTCTGCTGGCATCGGGCATCATTTTTGTCCTTGTGCGCCCTTGTGTGTTTGTGTGTGTGCATTTAGTTCCTCCTTTCTCTACTTATCTGTCCCTATGTTCCTTATTTCAAACCATTTTAAATGAACTTGACTCTTTGGCTCTTTCAGGGTCCCTTAAAGTGTTTCCTGGAGGCTCTGGGGAAGCTCCAGAGAAAATTCTACACCAAGAACCAGCGCAATAACTGTCCCATCCGAACCTTCCTGGTGACGGCCCGCGACGCACCCACCTCCGGGGCTCGCGTCCTGAAGACTCTCCGCAGCTGGGGCCTGGAGATCGACGAGGCGTTCTTCCTGGCCGGCTATCCCAAAGGGCCGCTGCTGCAGAAAATAAAGCCGCACATCTACTTCAACGACCAGATGTTCCACATCGAGGGGGCCAAAGAAATGGGAACCGTATCTGCTCACGTCCCCTACGGGATCGGACAGAAGCACCACAAGGGGAAACTCATCGAGCAGCCCGAGAAAAAGTAACAACCTTAAACTGGTTAAAATGTGAAACATCCACTATGTTGTCCCCTGCATAGGAAGAGATTTCTCATGAATGCAATATTTTATTTTGGAGCAAAATGATCGGTTAAAAGAATAACAGTAAATTTAGAGGATTTAAGTAAATAATTGGTAATGCCGTCTACAAAACGTCCTACTTTTTGGGGTTATATAAAATATTTCTACGGTTTCCATTAGGATGGGGTATTATTGATGAGTGGGGGAAACAAGAGTTACACTAGGTGCCACACACCGTTTCACTTAATAATGTTCTGGAAGAGAAACACCTGGTTCATTAACCTATCGGGGCCTTTTAACCGTACTATCTATGCACCTGTTTACCTTTTGAGAGGGCTTTTTTTTCTCATTTGCATTTGGGTTTATGTCATTTTCTTTACACTTTTATACATCACCTGTTTATTTTATTTATCTTAGATAGGGAACAGGAATCGCGGAGCATTCTGGAGAGCTTTGCCATTTTTGGAGGGAAGCGTACAGAGCTGCGGTAGCTGTTCGATTTGTCCCGTTTACAAACGGGTGTGTATATGACATTAAGATCTACAAGCCAAATGCCAACTACACAACCATCCGGACAAAGATAAGTTAATGTTATGCTAACTGAATACTAACAAAACGTCGGCTAATACTGCATATTTAATCTACCGGTATCTTGCAAAATGCAACCCGTAATGTTAGCCAGCCTTTGTGTCTGACTGTGTGCTGTATATACTACAATTCGGCTTTTGAATCTTATTCACTGTGCAGTGTTTTGTGTTATCTTTTGACACTGTGCAGTAAACAGCCAGCGGATGGAGCTCTTATGGTACGTGTCCACAGCCTCCGTCCTTTCCACGCTTCCCATTCATTGTCTATGTCAGCAGCCGTGCAATGCATTCTGGTAGCATGGTGCGCGCGATTCGAGAGACGGGGCGTCTCGTTGGCCGCTCCTCATTTGCATAAAGTTGAGGTCTAGGCTACTTTATGCAAAACACGTGCGACCTTTGGAAATTTTAAACTAAGCTTTGTCGCTCCAAAATAAAGACAGATTTACCAACTGCATGGCTTATTTTGAAATGTTTTCAGAAACACATTTCGGTGAACTATTTTCATGATATAAGAGAAGAAAGTTTCCTAAAGGAGCCGCCATGTTGGTTCCGGTTTGAAAGCTGGGAGCAGCAGCCCGCGAGGGAAAGCCTTCGTCCAATCAGGTGCCGAGTATCTAGTGGCAGCCCATCAAGCGTCCAATGCTGGGAAGCGAGGCGTTCCCTCGCGATAAAAAACGCCCCTGTGGACACGTACATCACCCTTTATCCTCCAAAAATGTCCGACTTGCTGTCGGTGACTTCACATTCCCATTCCCTATCAGTCCTTGGCATGTTGACCAGAGTGGGAGAATGTATCTGCTGTAGTAGCTGTTTTTTTTGCATTGGCTCTTTTAGAGACTTGAAATACACCATCCAGGTAAAAATGGGCAATTCCAACTCAATATTCCCAATTTTTTTGCTATCTGGTATAAATTTAACACATTTAATAGGACATATTAAAATCAGCTATCAGTTTTAAAGGGACATTTATAAGGATATGCCATATCATGTGATGTTTTGCATTGATTGTACTCATGTTCACAATAACATGTTTGCACCATTTTTCACTTTTCTATACTCTGATTTATATCTAATATCTTTAAGTGTTGAGTGCAAAGGAATAAAGGAGCGTGGAGGAACCACAGTGGCTGTCAGTGGTGGAAAGTAATTGAGTAAATTTACTCACAGTTTTGAGGTGCTTCTACTTTGCTTGAGTATTTCCATTTTACGCTACTTAATACTTCTAATATGCTATATTTCAGAGGGAAATATGGTACTGTTTAAGCGCTACATTAAACCTGCAGTGGGTAGAGATGGAGCAAATATGATTTAAAAAAGTTATTTTTATAAAACGGTCATTATATCCTGACATTAGTGCACGATACAGATAAACTAAGAAAAATCACGTGCCTCTGTGTCCTGGCATCTGCAAGATTTCACAGACCGGAGGAAAACAACCAATCAGAGCCGAGCTGGAGCCTTGTTGTCTATATATAATAATATATATCAGTCAGAGGAGACACTTTACTTTTCATATGTTATGCATTTGGCTGATAATGCTTCTCTACTTTTTAATTTTGAATGCGGGTCTTTTACTTTTATAATGTTGTATTGATACTTTTACTTAAGTAAAGGATCTGGGTACCACTGTTCTTTATACATCTCTGCAGTAGATGGTGCTGTTTAGCTGTAATTGTCCCCCTGCTCCATCGCCCTACAGCATCGTGTTTGGCAAGGGGTCACTTCCCTTTCAA
This sequence comes from Sebastes fasciatus, assembly GCF_043250625.1. Classification (NCBI taxonomy): domain Eukaryota; kingdom Metazoa; phylum Chordata; class Actinopteri; order Perciformes; family Sebastidae; genus Sebastes; species Sebastes fasciatus. The sequence continues at coordinate 24,606,347 of NC_133812.1, read as the reverse complement.
AGTAAACCAGCTGAGGTCAAAGTTCAGCAGCTTGTCTTGGGGCAGATCTGTCCTGTCATTGCTCTTCAGTGTCTGTCCAACCTCAGCTGATGGAGATCAACTCTCATCTTACATGTACATGATGAAAGAAGCCACAAGAGGGAGCTCCTGTTTAACTATATTGGGGTTTTACAGAGTGGAGCAACCACCAAAGAAACCACACTTTTACATTTTCTGAAGTATATAGTCTCCAGAAGAAGGACAAGGGGAGAAAACATCACCAGAAAAGATCATTTTAGACTTAAAAGTGAAATGAAAATAAAGTGTAAAACAATCCTCAAGAAAATTAAAATCCACAAAAGACAAAAAAAACATCTTACATAGTGTACAATGCTTTGAGGTATATTTCTTCCTTATTTTAATAACTGAGCTCCCACTCGGCCCACTTTATCCAGGTACCAAAATATCACTGCAAAGCACAGCAAGAATAAAATGCAAATCACTCTGCTTTCACTGAACTAACATTAGGCCTAATTGGAAGTTAATGAGCTATGTGGTCCCAGATATATTAATAATATCTGAGGTTTATCCTTCTTGTACAAGAATTAATTATATAAGGTAGCCTATATAGGCCTATAGCAGAAATAGAATCTTTTTTTTATGAAGGAGTATTAAGTAGGCTATGTTAAGTAAGGAGGGTTTTTTAACAGACACTATCAGATCCTTTACTTGAGTAGTAAGGATGCCATACTGTACTTCATTAGACTACAAGTAAAAAGTCTTGCATTGAAAATGTTACTTAAAAGAGTACTCCACATATATATTAATATTGCCCTCTTAGGCTATAACTTTGTCAGACTAGTGATAAATAGTTTTTAAAAAGTATCAAAATCTAGAACAGAACCTGATTCCTTTCTTGACAAAACTTAGCGCCTACATTACCCACAATGCAACTCGACCGCCAACATTATTAATCTTATTAATATATTATAATAATACTATTAATATAATATTAATATATTATAATAATATTATAAATATTATTAACATATCATTAATATATTATTATAATATTCATATAACATTAATATAATATTAATATTATTAATAAAATAATATTATTAATAATAGATCATTATTATATTAATTGCGAAATTTGATCTGAGATCTGCAAAAACTTGCAAAAACTCTCGCGAGACTCAAGAGCAATGCCTAACCTTAACTATTCCTAACTATACCCATCTCGCGAGAGTTTCCCCAACTGACGGGTTCCCTTGTCTACACTACCCGCCAACAGTTGGAGTAGTGGCTAGAAGGGAGCCCTTAAACTTGGCAAAGTCTCGCGAGAAAATGTACTTAAAGCATCAATCAAAAGTACTATATTTCCCTCTAAAATGTTGTGGAGATAATTTACTATAGTATGTCCATTTTATACTTCTACTCCTCTACATTTCAGAGGGAAATATTATACTTTTCACTCAGCCACTATACGTTTTTAATTTTACATTAAAAGAAATCATGAGCTTATAAAATACATTAAAGTCATGTTAAAAATGAGTGGTTCCCAAACATAATGGCTTGTGACCTCTTACAAAAAGCAGTGTCTATTTGGGGACTCTTGATAACATTTAAAGTAACTATATCTGTCATAAATATAGTCAAACGTACATTATTTCTCTCTGAAATGTGGTGAAGGTACTTTACTTGAGTATTTCCATTTTGTACTTCTACTCCACTACATTTCAGAGGGAACTATTTGACTTTTCACTTCACCACTAGTAGATTTTACATTAAAAAAAAACCTTATAATGAGCTTATAAAATACATTAAAGTCGTGTTAAAAATTCCCAAAATGTATCTCTTGCAAAAAGCAGTGTCTATTTCGGGACGCTTGATAACATTTAAAGTAACTACATATGTCATAAATGAAGTCAAAAGTACAATATTTCCCTCTGAAATGCTTCGGATAGAAATATAAAACGATAAAATACCCTTAATTTGTATTTAAGTACAGTACTTGAGTTAAAATGTGCCACTGCATTCTGGGTATACAGGAGAGACATATTTTTAGTGACTTTCATCATCCTATTTCCCTTGGTGCAATGTTTGGACTTAGCAACAGGCATTTTTACCAATTTGGTCACTATGGTAATGGCGGTGAATATTGTTTCCTGCCTAGAGACCATGAGGAGGACAAGCTTGTGAGGCTTAAAGCTGAATACTCAGGGGGAGCCAGGATTTATTTTAATTTTTTATTATATTTTTCTACAGTTGAGTTATTCATCTTGTCAGTAGAGCATCTTTACAGCGAGGCATGGTTTTGTCAGGCAGCAGAGTGTGTGTATGCAACCCTGAGAGCCGCGACCAACCGGCTGTTGCCATGGATACTCGGTGCTGACACCACAAGAACTGTGTAGGCTTGTTGAAGATATAATTAATAACAAAGGATTAGAGGCAAAGGTAGCATGGGGCTCAGTATGAGAAACCTCATCACACAGTTACTATAATTGGCACCCTTTCTATGCGTGTGTGTGTGTGTGTATGTGAGGACGCCACAAGAAAAGTTACAGAAAAAATAAGCGTGGAAACAGTACTCTCATACTTGGCTGCTGCATTTATCTTCTTGACAAGCAATTTGCTCTAAATATGTTTTCTTGGTTGGTGGCCAGAAACTTGTAGGTAGATGTTTTCTGAAAGTAATTTATTTGGGTCAGCATTACCTTGGTGGGTGCCTCGACGCCTGCATAATGTATATCTTGGGACTATTTATTAAACATAATGAGATAATTGATATCTATTTAATATGCTGTGCACATGGATGAAGAGAAGCTTTGTCTATTGTACATGGAATACAGGCTAATTGTTAGTCATGCTACTGGCGTGGCTCTTTAGATGGCAATATTGCTTGATCCAGACTGAAATATCTCAACAGCTACTAGATGGATCGGCATCAAATTTTGTACTGACATTCATGGTCCTCAGAGGATGAAGCTTAATGACTTTGGTGATCCTCTGACTGTCTGATTGTATAGAAGTCTATGAGAAAATGAGCCTACTTCTCACTTGATTTATTACCTCAGTAAACATTGTAAACGTGGGTTTATGGTCTCGATCGCTAGTTTCAAGTCTTCTTCAATACAGCATGATGTTCATTTAGTAAATTATGGTCCCATTTAGAGTCAAATAGACCATAAAGCAGGGTATGCTTTAAGGCGTGGCTACCTTGTGATTGACAGGTCGCTACCACGGCGTTGTCCGGTCTGGGAGTTGTCTGTGTTTTCGTCTTACAACTTTAACTCTTTCACAGTGTGTTTTCACTTCATGAAAGTTAATTATAACATTTTTAGTCACCTAAAAATGTCTTATTCAGTATTTGGTTGTACTTAGCTCCACTCTCTCATGTCACTTTTGGTTGTAGAAAACCAAGATGCCGACGGCCAAAAACCAAGAACCAAACCATTGGGTGATGTCACAGTGATTACGATTGAAGCCTCACATTCGTCATTTTGGCCATCAGACATAACACGGACAACTCCCAGACCGGACAACGCCATGGCAGCGACCTGTCAATCACAAGGTAGCCACGCCCTAAAGCATATGAAACTAGCAATTGAGACCATAAACTCATGTTTACAATGTTTCCTGAGGTAATAAATCAAGTGAGAAGTAGGATCATTTTCTCATAGACTTCTATACAATCAGACTTCTTTTTGCAACCAGAGGAGTCGCCCCCTGCTGGCCGTTAGTAAGAATGCAAGTTTATCATCATTGGCTTCACTTTTCATAACCGAAGGTTGCCACCTGCTAAATACCTGCAAAACTAATGACAATCTGCTTGTGTTGTGCTAATCAGCGAATGTTAGCATGCTAGCACCAAACATCAGCATGGTCATTGTGAGCATATTAGCATGCTGACATTTGCCCTGCAGGACTGTTGTATAAGACTGCATTAGTTTGAGCTAGGTGTATCTAATGAACTGCACGTTTTTGGACTGCACTTCTCAGAAACCTCAGAGAAGCCACTACCATTCATGATGTCTTCTTTTGTTGAGATTCTGTAGTTGAAGTTGGGGGGGGTCTCCACCGGTAGAGCTCATTTCTTCATCTGTTCAACCATGAAGTCAATCATTACTCGTGATAACAACTTTGTGAATCGGCTGCACGATGCCACGGTCCCCATTTGCTGTGTGACTTGAGCACACACACACACAGTGATGTGACAGGCTCTGTTGAAAGAAAACTGTGGCATGATAATGACATGTATTGAGGTCAGCTGGTCCCCCTCCCCAGTAGCACATCCATGTAGAAATATTATCCACTCTGAACCCACAAGAATTAAAGCCATAGATTAAGACGCTGTGAATCTACAGTAGAGTTTATACAGTATTCCTCTATAGTCTTTGACTCAGCGCAGAGCTGTTGGTTGATGCGATCTATCTATATATCTATCTATCCATCTATCTATTTATCTACCTACCTACATATCTATCTGATTGAACAGGTTTTGTCTGTGCTAACAGGCTTCCTGTTAGAACAGATGCTCATGGCCCTTGTGGTATGCATTATGTGCTTCTGTAATTGCTGTCTGACTGATGTTATTGCAGACCTCACTGTGTGTTCTGCGGGGATCCCTGGAAACCTATCTGTACACCTCCAGACTGAGCTGGCCCTTATTCAATTTAGCCCATTCTCATTTGATTTCACAGTGTGGCTCTCTGAAAGCGACCCCACAGGTCCGGAGGCATTGACAAGTGTCTCTGCATGAGATGGATTACAGATGCTGCATCTGATGACACGCTGTTTCCTCATCTTGGCTTTTCATAAGTGCACCTGTTAGCCATTATTGACAGGTACAAGACACAGTTAGTAAGCTCCATGCCCGAACATCCACTATGCAGACCTAAAGATGTGAACAGGTTAAGTGATTCTCTGAAAGTGTTTCCAACAATCTGAAATCAATTGCGCCGGCATTGCATGTGGTGCTTTAAAGGACGAGCAGGGTAGAGAGGCAGTGGTCCTGCTGATAGCACATTGCTTTAACTTTCAGGTCGGGCTTTCCGGTCCTCTCATACAAGCTATTAGTTCACTGACACATTTGATCAGTTTGTAGGCTAAAAACTAGGGCTGTGAATCGTTTAAATTATTTAATCGCAAATTAATCACACATTTTTTATCTGTTGTGGGTTTATTCCTTACTTCATGAGCTATTTTGGGATTTATACATTATTATTACATACAAAAATTAAAAAAACGCAAGCATTCAAATAGTGATTTGCAGGTTGAATACCATGGCAACGGTCGAAGCTTCGAAGCATTCAGGTCAGCCCTACATCAAACTGACCTCCTGTCCTCCTGTCTGTGTTTAGCATGAGGCTGTGTGGACAGGTGAGAGAGCTGATCTGATGAGGTCGAGCAGAAACAAATCACACTGCCATAGTAACAAAGCCACGCTTCTTCATGGCCAGAGAGAGCTGATCAGCTGTGGCATTTAGTCTGCTCTGCAGGCTTAGTGAGGGAGGCACAAACTGTGGCCCCTGCAGAGGCTCAGCCCAGCCAGGCAGCGACACAACCAGCCAGCGAGGGAAAAGCGCATTCCAACCACCGAGCAAGCAAGCATCACCAATTATCTCTAGCTCTGCGCTTGTAGCAGGAATCCATTTCAGCACCATTACCTCCGGGCAGCCACGGGCTGACTGTCTCTCCCGTCAGGGCGATACTTCTAAATTGGCTCCCACCCCTCTCCTCCTCCTGAGATTGAAAAGAGATTATTAAAGACATTCATCATAGAAGCCTGTCTGGAAAGTCTGAAATTGGTGAGAAATGGCAGCACAATGGCAAAGGGGCCTGAAGAAAGAGGGGAAACAGGATGGAGAAAATGATATAGAGATATGTCTGTGTGCTGAAGGCTTGGTGCTCCTCCCCGGTACCAGACAGGGTGGTCCCATGGGTTGTCCTGTGAGCCGGCTATAGCTGTAGCAGCATGTGCACAGTGTGGGGCCCAAGTCTGGAGGAACGCATGCGTATAGCCGGCCACCCAGTCATGGCTCAAACCCTACATATCAGATGCAGCGCTAATGATACCCCTGGGGACCGAAACAGTCTGGCTGCTGCATGACAAGATGCACTGTACAGTATATTATCCCTGTCTGATCCAAGGGAAATACTCGGCGAAAGACTGTATAGGTAGCACAAGTTGAAGGTCTCCTCTGTGGTCTTATGCTCAGACATCAAATTAGATCATAAAGGCTTGAAATATTAAATATTGTTACGGTTAAGACATCTCTGCAGTGTTTTGTTGTGGTGGAATAATACAGGATTGTTGTGCTGGGTGCTGCACTTGGTGGTATCTCCTGTTGCATACTCTAGAAGACTAATGAGCCTTTGTTTCCAGTTCAGATTTCGTACAAGCATTCATTTTTAACTCATGCTTTAGATTTGGGTCAAAGAACGTACATTGCTAAGAAATTAAAGTTAATTATACGTTCCATTGCAACGCCAGCGCCCAGCAGCAGACCTACGCCTTTGCCATTTTAGACTGTAATCAAGTCGACTACCATAATGACATGAGTTAAACGTCCACCTACAAAGTGCCATACAAAAACAAATCGTCATAATTTTAATGTCTCTACTGAAATGGCCTGTGTTGAACAATAAAAATATTATAAATATGCATAATATTATAACTATTTACTTTCCTACTTATTTGTTTATTTAACTTTTAGCATAAAGCATTAAGTGAGCGATGGACATAAATGGAAGTTAGGAAAATCCAGCACACAGATTTAGAGAGCAATCTCAATCTCTTTCATATCAAGGACCTCCAAAATCGATGTCCAATAGACCACAGACCATAGATGTATAAGAGGTGGTGTCCTGTGCTTTTACCCTGCGTGTTAGTAAATAGTCTACACCACATTAAATTCTGTTTATGTCATGCCACTAGCACTACTAGCTACTGGCTGATAGCCGGTTGTTTGGGTACAGAGACGTTAATACATCCACCACGGTACAGGCTTACAGCATACACTTTCGCCTCTTTGCTTCTATACTCTTTGTTGGGGTCTTACATTAAAGAGACTCTACCCAGCCCGGCTTTTGTATATGTGGCATTTAATTCCCGTCAAACTGCTGCCACTCACTTGCCAATCCCGATCTCTTGCACTCCTCCCATGCTCAGACTAACAGAGGTGTTATTGATGCAGTTATATAATCACTTGAATATTGATGAAAAAGAGCTCCAGTATGCCCATATGAATACACAGCGTTTCAGTATGTGAGAGCTGTCTTCATGATAAAGATTGCATGCATGTATCAGGAGATGATTAAATTAGGAGAAGATACAGAAGTGTCACAAAATGTGAAACTGTAACAGCAGCTGTGGCTGACAATGACAATGTGTGGAACCTAAAGTGTTTCCATACTTTACTATATGTGTAGTGTTTACCACTTTGGATTTAAAATGTGAGGGTTCAAGTCGTATCCACACTGACCCTACGCTGTTTTGTACTTCATCGATGCGGCCAGTTGCGGTTTGTTTTGGTTGATGGATACGGAACAGATATGACGTCACGTTACTCAGACTACAACAATAAAAGCGGTAACTTCCTTCTACCTCCACATAGACTTAAAGGAAGAAAACATATTAATTCTGGCATTAAAAAATCTATTTAAAAATCGTAAAATGCGATACATAGTGGTGAATCGATTTTTTTCCCACCCCTTATAAATAATTGTGATCTCAATATTGATCACTTGTGATTATCATTTTGGCCATAATCGTGCAGCCCTATCAGTAGAAAGTCTCTTTCCATTTCAAACATACACTATGTCTTAGAGTTCCTTCATGAGCGCCGCTGTTCTGTTAATGAGAGATATTGATGAGGTTATCGTAATCCATTACTCTACAAGCCCGTCCATTAGTCTGTGTGTCTGTGTGTCAGCTGCCATGTGCTCTGCTGGATCAATGCTCTTCTACGACCACTGACCTGGAAAAAGCTGAAAAAGCTTTGCCTGCTCTGCTATCAATAGACGGTCTAATTAAGAACAGCAACCCTCGGAGTAAGCTCTGCTCGACGAGCAAAGACACTCGCTACGATTGTGCTAAAATCCCTTCTCATTAAATCCAAACCTGAAGCTCCCGCAGATTAACAGCAGAGAAGTTTCACTGTCTTTGGCCTCAGAACGAAAGATACAAGGATATTACAGGCAAATATTAAAAAATCAGCGATAGTTTTGTTAGAGTGACCTAATAGGATGTCTCCATAATTCTCCTGCATTAAATTTTAAGTCAAGGATGTCCTTGTCTGACACAGCAAGGGGTTATTCTGGCACTAAAGGAGGCCATCTGTTCAGCCTCGAGTGAAAAGTATTGGATCTCTTCTAGGTCAGGCTTGCACAATAATGAGGTAGGATTGGGGTAGAACTCTTTAAATTTGGGGCTGTCCACTGGACCATGGATCATCTGGCAGCTGCAACAATTAGAGGACACATCCATGCAGACAGAACTCCATCAGGATGGAGGTGACAAGCAGCACAGCCTGCAGAGCAAAGCAGCCATCGCCAAAATCTTGGGCCCCCTCTGGAGCTCTCAGCGATCAGGTCTGGCTTGAGGAGCTGATTGGCCCCTTATATAACCAGTCCACCCCTAGCCAGCAATCCTGCCCCAGTGCTCCCAGCAGCAGCAGCGAGGGCACCGGCAGCCTGTACAGCTGGAGCTCTGGGGTGACCTGCCTCCTGCACAGCACTATCAAGAAGCAAAGCCAGGAAGCGTTTCAAACCCGACTGAAAGAGGAGAGAAGATGGGGGAAGTTTGCAGGATGTCCTTCCAGAGGGCTTCAACCACAGGCGGAGCAGGGCAGAGGCAGCAGCAAACTCCACGCATGGCCAGAGAGGGGTGGGCTGTGTCAGGGGAGGGGCTCTGCACAGATCCACGCCAGCGCCAAAAGAGTAAAACTACAGTGTCTGCTGGAGGAGGAGACCGAAGCCAAAGTGAAGTTTTCGCAGTTCCTGGATGAGGTGGCATCCAACGTGCTTGACCCAAACGGCCTGCAGGCGTTTGGGAAACCAGCCTCTCCCTCCAGCTTCACCACCACAACTCCACCACCTGAAGACGAGGTTCAAGCGGCGACACAGTGGAGCCCCAGGGTGCCCTGCTCGATGGCCCAACAGCAGGGCTTTTTACTCGAGCAGACCCAAGAAGAGCCCCTTGACCCGGCACAGAAAGCCTATCTGGAGACGGACATCGACACCGTGAGGAGGGATGACGAGCCACAAGAGCTGGAGATAAAAGTAGAGACGCCGCCACAGCTGGAGATAGTCGAGGAAACCGCGGTGATCCCACCTCCTCCACAGTTTAGTGAAGGGTTTGAAATGACGAGTCCCTTTCCGGAGTTTTATCGTGACTTCCCCGGATACCCCTACAGATCTGCCTCTCTGCCCCGGGGCATCAACATGGTGAGTGATGAAAGTCATCCCAGTCTTTAATCAAAGCCAGGCCTCGAAAAACATATGTTATGATTGGAGCGGAAATTGTTTCTCACAGAGTTTGAAGTGGTGCCTGAATAAATCAAGTCTTTGGATGATTAGTTGTTCTTGATTTTTCTAGGGCTTTTCTGCTCTATTATTCAGAGCGTAAAGAGGTACAGGAAGAAACCGGCAAGTCATGAAGTTACTAGTTCTTTGTCTAATGCAGTCTGTGAGGGGTTTTGTTTTAATCTACAGCACACAGGAAATAATCCATACAGCCATAACATGAATGAAATTAAAAAGTATTAAGGGGAGATATGTTTATAGAAAGAAAACTTAAAGTCTTTATTGTCTCTGGAGGGAAATTTGTTTTCACAATCTGTTCATGTTCATGTCTCGCAAGAAAAACATACACAAAACAAATAAGGTAGACATATGGTCTCACAGTCAAAGAAAAGAAAACAGATTTAAGATTTAAAGCCACTTTAATCAAACATCACTGTTTTGGTTCACTCAGCTGGCAGCTGTTTTAGTGAAAAAGCTCTAAAAACGCCACTGTACTCTGCCTGCTCAGCATCAAACATGGAGCATCTTCACTAAAACAGAGCTAGAGTAAATATTAGACTTGAATTTGTCAGGTGGCTGGAAAAACAACTCCAAAATGAATGCTAACGTTGCTTCATATCTGCTGGATGTGTAAATACCAGTGGGCAACCACCGGTTTCTAATAGCCAACAGGGGGCGACTCCTCTGGTTGCAAAAAGAAGTCTGATTGTATAGAAGTCTATGAGAAAATGAGCCTACTTCTCTCTTGATTTATTACCTCATACATTGTAAACATGAGTTTATGGTCTCAATCACTAGCATCAAGTCTTCTTCAATACGGCATGATGTTCATTTAGTAGATTATGGTCCCATTTAGAGTCAAATAGACCATAAAGCAGGGGATGCTTTAGGGCGTTGTCCGTGTTTTCGCCTTACAACTTTAACCCTTTCACAGTGTGTTTTCAGTTCATGAAAGTTATTTGTCACATTTTGGTTGCCTAAAAATGTTATTCAGATTAAAATTAATTATTCAGTTTTCAGTTGTACTTAGCTCCACCCTCTGGTGTCACTTCTGGTTGAACAAGATAGTGACGGCAAAAAAACTAAGATGGCAACGGCCAAAATGCCAAACTCGAGGCTTCAAAATGTCAGTCCAAAGACCAATGGGTGACGTCACGGTGACTACGTCCACTTCTTATATACATATTGTTAATATATAGGCAACTGTTTGCTAACAGGTTCGTCATATGAACTTGATATTGAACACCTTCCACTGCCCCTTATTGGCCCCGCAAAAAATCAGCAGCTTTAAAGAAAAGTCTCAACATTGTAAGAATTAACACTCATTACACTTCTCATTTTTTTGTTTTTATGTAAAAAACTAATTTAAACATGGTGTGTAAGTTAGTCCGCTGAATCACACAGACATGCTGCCACTCTGACAGCTGATTAGTGCTGTCTTTGAACAAAGAAATTCTTAGTCGACTAACACTCGTAGGATTTTGTCGACTAATCGATTAGTTAATTTAATTTAGTTTCTCACAAAGAATCACACAAAAGCACCACTTTAAATCTTGTGTTTACCAGAGATGTGCTCATAAGTTTCTTGGAAATAAGTCATTCAGGATGAAAAAGCATAAAAAAAGACTAAAGAAATCTTAGTCGACTAAGATCAAAACAACCAATTAGTCCACTAATCAACTAAGCCCTACAGCTGATCCACAAGTTATGACGACGATGATGACGACAACGACGACGACGATGATGCGTCTATAAGGTAGCTTCATGCTGACCAGTGAACAGGCTTTTACGGGTGCATGCTCATTAGCATTCTACCCGTCAGCGGCTCCTCATCTGAACAATGCAGTCATTTACTGACTCAGCCCACTCACCAGCATTTATTGTGTGACATCCATCATTTACTCGGCTTGAGGCGTAACCTCGCTAAAACGGCTGTGGATGCAAAGAACCTGTTTCAACAACTGTGTTTCCTTCAGGAATAGCAACCGGTGGTTTCCCCACACTTACAGTGTGCGTGTCACAGGAAGGCGGGCCTGGAGGCGCAATTAGCAATTACTGCATCAAAAGTGAGTGTATTTACAGCCTTCATCTCAGTGGTAGAGGATAATTCATCCGGCTATCCTCCTCTTATTTCAAAATGTATTACTAAAAAGCATAAAAATCGCATTATTTATATCACTATGTTTTGTCTTCTCTGGACAATCTCTAAACAAGCGATTGCACTGCTCACAAAGACTTTTTAATTTGCAGTCTGTCAGTGTTTCTCTCCGCACCCAAAACATACTTGACAGATCTTCGAAAGTAGCACCGCTGCCATTTAATAATAAAGGAGAAGATCACGTTGCCTTAATTTATTGTCTGATTAAAATTCAGCCTTTGCCGTCACCTTAGCAACTGCTTGAAAAAAAAGGTGGGTGGTGTGGGGGCTGAGAGAGGCAGGCATGTGAGCCTGTTGGTGTTCATCTCGGTGTAGTGTGCGTGTGTGTGTGTGTGTGTGTGTGTGTGTGTGTGTGTGTCTGTGTGTGTCGCTGCAAAGTTTCATCTCCTCACACGAGTCCTTGTGCGAGCGCGGTAACGAAACATTCTTCACAGGCACACGACCTTCAGCTGTGCACTCGCTGAAGATGCAAAATCCGATAAAAGCGTGTTTTTGTGGGTGGGTTATGTTTCCCACTCATCCTGGAGATCAAATAATGTCTTTGCTGCCTTCATTAATAGCACTATTAGGGTTGTAACGATTTTTACAACGATGCGATGCGTATCACTTTCCATGGTTCCGATTCGATTCAAGGACGATATTTGGCTCATCTAGAAAGATACGATACGATTCGATGACACTAACTCTTTTTTGTGTGACTGAAAGTGTGACTGTGAAATAACTAGCTGGGTACTGGACAGTGCAGGTCACGATTCCAAGTCAAGTTTTTCTTGTAAGGGTATCAGGGATAAATTAATTATGGATATAAACAAGTAAACAACGATTAATGGCAAATACATACACCTTTTATTTGAAAATAATAAAAAGTGCAACTTCAGGACCCGCTGCTTCAGTTCTCAAAATACAAGGCGGTGCAATATTTAACCAAAAATATAGTAAATCAACTTCTATTCAAGTTAAATGAACAGTGGTTTAACCTGCTGCTTCTGTTCTCATTTTCAAAACAAAAGGTAGAGCAATGACATTTAACAAAAAATGAAGTGCATGGCGCCTCAGTGGGTGCGTGGAAAGATTGGTTGTGTTGGCGTTGTATTTCATCTGGCCTTTTCATATTCTGCAAACAGCGAGTGATTTTATCAAGGACCCCTAAAATGTTTCCACACGCTGGACCTCAAACGGGGCTTGAAAATCTCTCGCTCGCCTGTCTCTTCCTCGCCATCAGCCATGCTTTGTTTTGTTATCGTCTTTCTGAGATTGCCGCTGCTGGCACACGTCGATGACGTCATACACAGGGAGAGTGAACAGGAGTAACGTTTAACATTTCTTTACTATTAAAAGTGCTAAAAAATACATCCATGTAACGTTCGTTGTGCTTAAAGACAAGGTGCAACTTCTTAGTATTGATACAATAGATTATTTACCTTGCAAATTGATTTTAGATCGATATACGTACCCCGTGAAGGACAACTTGATGAGTACATATCGATGGATCGTAGGAATCTAAGCCGATACGTCGATGTAGTAGATGAATCGTTACGCCCCCAGACACTAGTGGACGTGCGTGAATCCCTCCCCCTACTAATTTCCAGTAGGGCTGGGAGACATGGAGAAAATCAAATATCACAATATTTGTTACCAAATACCGCGATATCAATATTGTGACAATAGGGAAATAATAGACCAGCTAAAACAATCTGATAAGTTCAGAGAATGACATCACTTTACTGTAACGCAGCCTTTAAAACCAGGAAAAGACAACACTTATGTAATATTACGATATCCAAAATCGAAGACGATATCTAGTCTCATATCACGATATCGACATAATATCGATATATTGCCCCAGCCCTAGTTTCCAGCAAATCATGAAACATGATAACACGGCAGCATGGGTGCCACACTCCATCAGGCCTGCACCCTAAATCTGAATGAAGATGAGAATACTGGTAGGAATGATGCATAATTCATCGCCTTCAGAAAAAGGGCCAGCAGCAGGCTTGTATAAAACGTATTCTCCCTAACAGCCTGGGACTTGAGATGTAAGATTCAACAGATTGGACCACCTGTTCCCCCTCACCTTCCTCCCCTTGCTTTCTCCATCTCTTCCCACACCCCCTCCTCTTCTTTCTCTTTCTCCGATTCAGCACCTAGACTAGATATTGAGTTGCTGCCAGTATCCCTCGTGGGGGGGGGGGCTTGCCATGTATCTGCAGTCTGGCTGCAATGGAGGTTTCCGCTCTCCCTCCGCACTCCCTCCCCTTCCTTCCTCTATCTCACTCTCACACTCTTGCTATGATATGATTGTTCTCACCTCAAGTAAGCGCAGATGTAGACAGCCTGATGAGGGCTTTCTCACGAGCAGCGATGGAGAGGAGCGAATGAGGGAGCGGGGAGAAGAAACATCAACAAAAACAAGAGGGGGAAACAGAGAGCGTGCCTGCTGATGAATATGTATGTTGTGTTTCTGTTTGTGCTGCGGCGATGCTCTACTTGGCAGCTCCCGGGACAGTTTTATGGGTCCCCTCCACTAACACGCTGTCATTTCCTTTTAGGTGCCGGACGAAGAGATGAACGACATAGACGCTATCAGGTAAACTCTCTCTCTCTCTGCACACATCTTTCAGCGCTCCATCATGACGCCCCCGCGTTCTCCCTGTCTTCTTCCTTTAAGCTCCTTCCCTCCCACTCTTCCTCTCTGTCTTTCCACTCTTGCACTCCCTCTGTCTTCCCTCCTGGCTCAGCTGCTGCTGCTGCTGTTGGTGGTGGTGGTGGCGGCGGCGGCGGCAGTGGTGGTGGGGTGGTGGTGTTGTGCATGTGGTGGGGTTTCTCTGAGCTTTAAGGGAGAGAGCTGGGTAAGCCAATCCAGATAGCACATAGAGGGGGGGGTTTCTCCATTTCCCCGGCGAGGCTCTGAGGCGGGCAGGATTTTTGGATCTCTCTCGGTCTCCAGGATGAAGCTCTGCCTGAGCGGAAGGTACTGCTTCGCCGTTTGCATCTTTTGATTTGGATTACAAGGCTGTGAATGTGCGTGAATATGTGCTCATCTGTATGTGATGTGGCTGCACTCGCTGTGTCAGTTCGTGCTCTCTGTGCATTGATGCAGTGCTGTTAGGAATGATCTGCTTTTCTGATAGTTTGAAAGATAAAAGGGTGTTGTTTGTGCAGAACAAGGCTGGTGGTTGTATGCAGGAAAATTCACTGCAGCGTATGTGGCGTTACTGTAAAAGCTTTTTCTCTAAGGAATCAATCAGGAGGGTTGTTTTAATTAGTCTTGAATGTGTTAAGATAGTAAAAACGACTCTTATACATCTGCATGATTTCAGACAGTCACCTGTCGGAATGCACCTATAGCGCTGATTAATTACTCTGCATGGCAGCGCTGCTTCACTACGAACAACTCTAATCAGTGATATGTATGTATTTAAATACACCTGACGGTCTCAAATTGTCACACAAAGCTTAGGTGATAACTGAGCTGATGCCTGCATAAATGGATTTTAATGAGCTCGTTATGAAATTACAAGTGCTCTCCCACTTTTCTGATTAAAGTTGCATTACACGGGAATTAAAGCAGCAAAGCAAACATGACGACACGCAGGAAAGGCTTCTTTTGCAGTTTCTCTCTCTCTCTCTCCTTTTCACCTCACTGTCCTACAGTAGACGCGCTGTAATTGATACTATTACTAATGAACCATTATTAATCCGGCACAGATGGAAATAGATCTCAAGCTTTTCCCTTTTGTGTTCGATTACCGATGGTGTTATTACGATTTCAGGCAGATTACAGTTTGAAAGGCATTTAAGCAGCCGACGATGGGGGTAATTAATCTGACGGGGTGTTTCTCCAATATCAGGCATCAATTGTCCTCACCTCTGTGTCACAGCTTTAATTGAATTATAGCAGCTCTGCCGAGATAAGAGGGGGTAGTCTTGTGCCTTTTTCCTCCTCGCTCTGCGCTGAATAGGAAACAAGGTCACCTGTGGCCTCTGAAGACGCTGTGGCGAGGTTAAACAGGAAGCTGGATCTACCTGAGAGTCTGACCCTGCATCTACATCCCACCCACCCGCACCTCCACCCCCACATCTCATCTCCAAGACGCCTTCCAGTCGAAGTGATGAAATGTCCTGAAATCTCTTCCCCTCTCTTGCTCTCTCTCTCTCTCTCCCTCTCTTTCTTTCTCTCTTTCGCAATCTCTGTCCCTCCCTTGGCCGGGGCTCCTGCGTCGGGGCCCTGTGGCGGAGATAGAGATGTACATTTGACATGGAGGCACAGCACAGCGGGGCGCTCCAGCGCAGAGGAGTCTTCGGTTGGATAAACAGATTTAAAGTTTTTTAAGAGTTTTTCAAAAGTGTTGCCGGAATATTTAAGCAAATGTCAAAAACCAATCTTCTGCTGAAGTGTTTTATTTTAGAAATGCGATTGACACCACTTGGTAAAAAAGAAAAAAAAGAAAAAAGTGACAGCTCCTCTGCCTGGGTGACTGACAGCCCAAAATTGAATGCTGCTTTCCGAAAGAGTGATGAGGCAATTACATCCTTGAGTGGCAAGGAAACAAAAGTTGAGGGATTTAAGGTCTTCAATGACGAGGTTCAGGTAAAGTGAATATAAATTTAGAATAAGCCAGTTCATCATTTAAACTACCATCAGAGAGGAAAGGCAAATAAAAGTGTCAGCAACATATAAGACAAAGCTCAGTATCAAACAGTGCTTTACACTTTTGCAATTTGCAGTTACAAAACGAATGAAATGGATGACATTTTTTAATCCTTTTGACAAAACGTCACATTAAGATCAATCAAGTAGCTGTTCTGAAGCTTTTGATCACACCGCTTTCATTTCGAAATCTCCTATAGGTGATCAGTTGGGTTGAGATCTGTTGTTGAGGAGGTTAAAGCACATGATTTACATCATTTTCATCTGTATTTATTGTTTCTCCACTGACTTATTCAAGTTTTTCCGTTTATAGAAATTGTTTGGCATTTTTTGGAATCATGCTTATTCACTTCCTTGCTGAGAGTTAGATGAGACGATCAGTACCACTCACTCTCACGTCTGTCCATTGATTGTGAAGCTACAGCCAGACGAAGGTTTGCTTAGACTGGAAATGGTGAAACAACTAGCCTGGCTCTGTCCAAAGGCAATGAAATCTGCCTACCAGCACCTCTAAACCTCCCTAATGTAAATGTAACATCTGGTTTGTTTAATCCGTATAAAAAACAAAATGTAAAAACAAAGTGTTGCGGCGACTTTCAATGATTTTCAAACGTAGTTTGGAGTCCTCTTCGGGGATTCCTCCCGGTGATAGATCTTGTAGTGTGTGACCCCTCTGTTGCCGGTCAGTCATGTAGTGTGAAAACCACGACGACTTAAAGACTCCTGATTACAAGACAGCGTTGTGTAGTGTGAACAGTACTGCAAAGTCTGCTGAACTACGTAAACCAATTAATACCAAATATATCAAACACTTTATCCACTGACATCCCAGATGAATTAGGCATCTATTGAATCACTTTTATCATGGATGAAGTGATGATAGAGAAGAGCAATAGCAGACATGTCTATGTGTGAAAGTGGTGTGGGAGAGCGGCTGGTCTGAAGAGGCTAGAGGTTAGTTTGGATCTGCTTAAGTGGACGGTGTTGGTCTAACAGACTAATGCTCTCCTCTCTCCTATGTGGTCTGAACAGTCAGCCTCTCTCTCCCACTCTGTGTCTGGGTCTCTCTCTGTGGTGGAGCTCTGACAGCTCCTCTGGGGTTATTAAGTGTATCTTATCATCTCCACCCCATTATTCCTCCTCCCCTTTGCCCTCCTCAGCACCAGCGGTCAGATCGTACAGGTCGGATTTATTCCATAGTGACGGTGAAGCAGTCGGCGTGTTAATGGCTTCACTGGATATTACAGCTGCCATAGCTCAAGTCTTTTGACATGAATTGTACATTTACATAGTAATCTACAGTATCAGCTCCTTCCTGGAATAAGAGCACATGAAATTAATGAAATTTAAAGTGAGACTATTGCTGGACAGCAGCCACTCTGACTACAAGTGACAGTGATGGACTAATGCGAAAATGCTAAACTAATGAAAGTAGTAAAAGTGAAGAAGAGTCATCAAGTCATGCTGCGTTTTGTTGCTTATGAATTCAACTTCCATATTCTTGTTTGTATCTGTCAACAGCTGCAGGGATGGAAGGGACTCTAAGCCACAGTTTGCCTACTTTTTGTGTGGAATTGAGTTAGTTTCATACCTGTCCGTTAAATATAAAGCTACTACCAATAGACGCTTAATTCAGCATAAAACTCGGAAACAAGGGGAAGCAAGCGAGCCTGGCTCTGTAAGCACCTCTAAAGTTCACTGATTAGTACATTAGCATATATTTCATTTGTTTAATCCAGACAAAAACTGCTTACAGAAATGTGTCTTCGAATTTACATAAAACAATAAAATATGAAATGAAAGTAGTTTTATAAAAGAATTGTCTCTTTATTAGAGGAGAAGTTTGACATTTTCAGAAATATGATTTCTTGCAGAGAGATAGATCGTGTCTGCATGCTAAATATGAAGCTATCATGCATACACATAGCTACTCTCGTATTTTGCCGCTTGGGCAGCAGCCTTTTGTGTAGGAGGTTCACGTGTGGTTAACATTGTAACACATGGTAAAAGTCGTGGTTAGCTTTAAGGCCCTGACAAACCAAGCTGACGGCCGACCGTCGGACACTTTGGGGCCGTCGGTGAGCGTCTGTCGGCCTAGTTTTTGTCCCGTATCGTCGACTGTAGTCTGTCCAAGTTTTTTTCGGCCGATTCAGCATGTTCAATCTGTGGCGGAGCTTGTCGGTGAGAGAAATGACTCTGATTGGCTGTTAAGCTTAAACAAATCAGTGTACAAGAAGAGAAACAGACATGAGGAAAACGAGCCAGCGAGTAAAGTCAAGAGGAGACGCACAGAAGGCTCTTCTCAGTTTCCATCTTCATCTCATCTGATCATTGAAATACACGGATATTTTCACAGCGACATCTGGAATGAAGCTAAGTGGTGAGTGAGAGTGGTGTGAAAATGGTCGGCAAACGCTGTTTTGTTTCACGTACGTATCATAACAACAGCTTGTATATCCGCTGTCCTCGATCTTCCGGTTTCCCTTTTTGAATGATGAATACAGGCTACCGCTACCTGCTGGTGTGGAGAGTTATTTCCTCTCGCGCGGCGCAGAACGTACGTTGTAGTTGGCCGTCGACTGTAATCTTTGCGGTGTGTTTGAGTGCCATTTTTTGGTGACGTAAGGCGACTCAACGGTCGGCCTTTTTCCCCGCATGTTCTTTGATGTTGGGTTAGAGTGTCTGGGCCTTAAGGCAACAAAACTACTCGGTTAGGGTTAGAAAGAACATCATGGTTTGGGTTAAAATAAGTTACGTAACATGTGACATAACATCGTTGGTAAAAATAACTCAACTTTTGGTTTCACACGTGACATGAACGCCGATCCCCTCGGTGAAAGTCCTGTGTTTGTTTGACCCTCCCTTAGCGGACTTTCTCCGTCGTCCGTTGCTCTGAGCATTTAATAATGACATGGATGGGTTTACGTTGGAGTTAGTTGAAAACCCGGTGAGTCTCATACAGACGCTAAATGGTACCTTGTGCGTCGGTATCAAGACGCCGAGGGTTACTGCCCAAGCTTCGGTATTTGACGCCTTGGGAGTGAGGCCAGGCTGACATAGCATACACATAACCCCCGTAAAAACCACAACTTGCCGTTTTTACACTTCAGTTTTTGTACAGGTTAAACAATCAAGATATAACGTGTTAATTAGTGATATTTGGAGGTGCTAGTAAGGGGGATTTCATTACCTTTAGACAGAGACAGACTAGCTGCTGGCTGTAGCCCATACTAACCAGACAGATATGAGAGTGGTAACCATGTTCTCATCTAGCTCTCAGCAAATAAACATATTCCACAAAATGTCTAACCATTGCTTTAAACGTTTAAATGTAAAATCACCGTGACCTTCCGAATAACGAGTACATCAAACCGTGAGGGAGGAAATTAAACACATAAATTAATGTTTTCTCTCTAATATCTGTTGCTTGTTCGCCTGCAATGATCCAAAACTGGAGGTCACCGTTTACAAATCTATTTTTATATGCCACTGCATTAATGGCACTATGCTGGAGAGCTGTTAGCGCTATATTGCTTTCTATATTTTCCTCAGTGTACTTTCTCTCTTTTTTTTTGTTGTAAAAGCTCCATTCATGCATCCCTGAGTTGAAGCTTTTTAGGCTGCCTCTTGAGAGTCATGGATGGACCTGTAAGTACATCTGTGCCGCCCGCTATATGTGTATAAGAGGCTAATGCTTAAGGACACACACACACACACACATACATACATGGAAACAGCGAGGTACACTGCAGGCTAGCAGATTTGCAGAGGTGGTTCCTTTGTTGTGTCTAATCACTACCTGTCCGTTCGAGCGGCACTCGTAAACAATATGTTGTGATGGTGGGCGCTGTGTCGTGTATGTGTGTGTGTGTTTGTGTGCACATACTGTATGTGTGTTAGTGTCTGTTCTATTTTTAATGAGCTGAACCCTTTTGAAAAGCTGTTTGCGCTTCTTCGTCCCATCTCCTTTTTGTTGTGGCTGAAAAAATGGCAAAACGCTGGCCTTATTTCTGTGTGTGTCACAACATTTAGTAACCTCTTTTTATTAAGAAAATTATAGTTTGACCAATGATTCGGAAACCAAAAAAACAAGGGCACTGAATGAAACAAGAGTGGACAGAATTGGGATCTTTTTTTTACCCTCTACTTTGTGGAAAAAAACATTTTAAAGACTCACTTTCAGACTCAGAAGTTTCAGAGTAAGTGTGAGGATTCAGGATCGGAAGAAGACCAGGTCTCGGTGGCTTTGCTAGGACAGCTCTCAGTAGGATTTACTGGCACCGTAACATGATTTTCTGGTCTAGAGGCAGACGCTGTTTTTTGTAGAACAGCATGTGCTTGTGTGTTTAATTTGCTTAGTGTGTGTGTGTGTGTTAGTGCTGCTATGGCTTGGGGGGTTTTCTTGCCTCTACTCTACTCCAAACTTGTATTTATTTCAACTTGAATAATTTATAGAAAACACTTTCGAGAGACATGTTTTTGTGACAGGATTTTAAATTATTTTGTATATATTCTGTTTATGTCGGTATACAAACTCAAGGTTTAGATTTTCATTGTATAGCCGGGAACTTTTAGTCCCTGGAACTACCTTTCCAGGAACTAAAAGGTTCCTCCAGCCCACTGTTGTCTGCGTTTCGAAAGACCTGCGAAGATTAGGCATATTAGTCATGACATGGGACGAGGGCTGCTGGTGGTCACAGCGGTAAACACACTTTGCAGTCTGCAGTTCATCGTGCCTGCCTGTTTCAGCTAAAAAAACATGCAGTATTCACTGCAAGTAATAGTATTTAATGCACGTTATATTTAATGAATGTAATGCAGAAGAGGAAAAATGAAGAAGTGAAGTGAAACTAAGAGCGTCTGTCTCCACAGTAAATCATCTGTTGAGTGCTCTATGGTTATTTATTTGTGCTTTAGAACGTTAATGCCGTGAAACAATTAGAAAATAACTTTCAATGTCTGTCTCTTCCAACGTTACCGCTCGCCTTCGTGATCTCTCTCTCTCTCTCTCTCTCTTTTTTAATGAGTCGAGAAGCCGACAGCAGAGCCTAAGTTTATACTAGCCTAAATCGATACTAGAGTACTTTCTTGTTTATGAATGAAGCGGTACATGATTTGAAGCCGTTGAAGCAGCGGTGCCGTGTGTGTGATCATCCCTGCACACCCTACCCGAAAGTTCCTGTACTTCCAGAAAGCACTAGCCTACCACCAGGGCCTTTTTCGGGTGTAAAATTCTCCATAAAATGTCCCCGGAACTTAATTTAGGCCGCGGTCCCTGCAGTGGAAACACAATGAATTTCTCAAAAGTTCCGGGGGAAAGTTCCTGCGATGGAAACGGGGCTTATGTTAACTGAAGCTTTGACATTTAGAATTAAATTAATTTCACTATAACATATTCATGGTGCTCAATATCTTTGGTTTTACCCTTTAGGAATTCATCTGTGTATAATTTAAATAATGAAAAATGTTAAAAAATCCCATTTCTAAAATAATCTTAAAAATCTTGGTGGAAATTATTAATTAAATGATTTCTCGCTTATTTAAAAAAAAGTCTTTAGAGGGGCATAATCAGCAGCTCTTTTGTATTTTCTCAAATTATTTCACCTTTTACGAAAAGATTCAACCATTCACCCAAAATCAATGTGTTGATCCTTGAGCTTTTGTTACCTTTGTACAGAGCCAGGCTAGATGTTTCCCCATGTTTCATGTCTTCATGCCAAGCTAAACTAAGCGGCTGCTGCATGTAGCTTCATATTTACTGAACAGACAGGAGAGTGGTATCGATCATCTTTCTCTTGGCAAGAAAGCGAAGTTCCCAAAATGTTGAACTATTCCTGTAAATACTAAAACGATCCATCTCTGATCTCACTCCCTCTTGGTACCTGTAGCTAAATCCATTTAGACTTTTAATGCGGTGCCATTTGTTGTTGCACTCCGGTGTTGATGTTGGACTCGACCTGCTCTCCGTGTTGACTTTTTAGATTTTCCGAAAG
Source organism: Sebastes fasciatus (assembly GCF_043250625.1). Classification (NCBI taxonomy): domain Eukaryota; kingdom Metazoa; phylum Chordata; class Actinopteri; order Perciformes; family Sebastidae; genus Sebastes; species Sebastes fasciatus. Next base: position 24,584,032 of record NC_133812.1, on the reverse strand, counting down.
AACGACAGAACTGTGTGTATTTCTGTGTTTGTATTTGGAGCTCAGCCAGCCTCCATCACCTCATCCGCTCATCCTAAAATCCTCTCGGGACGGTTGTCGTGATTACACACTCCCCTGTGCCGAGTGCCATCAGCAGCACATGAAATCCGTTCAGCGGGTCATTATCTCCTGCTGCTGCTAATGATGTTGGTAGTTGGTGTGTAACTACTTGCTCCCGAGTTAATCAATGCTGGACGGAGAAGCGGCAGAGACAGAAACCCACACACACACACATTCACAGAATAGTATAGTTTGAGAGTTGATTATTTTTTTTTATGAGGTGGTTGAGTCATACTGTACATGTCATTGGGGCTGCTGAGTGACTGCTGCAGGTTAGCTAGCTTGTTAATCCGAAGGTATACAGGGCATATAGAGCGTCTTCTTCCTCTGCTGCTGCTGGATGAGTCAGCCGCTCGGGTTACCCCCGCCATAATGCTCAGGTCTTGGCCTCTTATAAGGGCTTTTCCTGAGAGCCCATCTATCTGCAAGGTAGATGTGATCATCAGCAAGGCAGAAAGAGATAGACGGAAGAGAGGAGGAAAGAGAGAAATTATGATTTTCAGTGGAGACTTGACACCCACTCTGTTTGCTTTTCCTCTCTAATTTAGTCTCTCTTTCCTGTCTTTGACTAAATTGCGACTACGCTGGCTGGCGTCCCCCCCCCCACCAAAAAAAAGCGCTTCCTGCTTTTCCCTTTTCCCCAACTTTAATGTCCTCCTCCTCCTCCTCTACTACCTCCCCTTCCTCTTCTTTTCAATGCTCCGAGTTCCTCTCAAATGTCAGCATGGCACGAGTGGGTGGCAGGCAGCGCCATCTGAGCGAGCCCCGTCTATGGTTTTGCTGCAGTGCGAGGATCGGGCTAAAAGGAAGGAGAAGAAGAAGAAGAAGAAAAAGCGAGTGAATGAGCGAGAGTTGTTGTGTGTTGGCGGTTTGACAGCGGACACCTGACGTGGCCTGAGATGTGTCTCTAGCAGCTGTCCTTCTTTCTTTTTTACTTTCATGGTTAGAGGTTTATTTTCATTCTTTGAAATAAGGGATTGCAGCTGATGCCGCAGCACACAAACACACACAAAAACACAAGTGCAGAGATGTATAGATGCAAATATGCACCTAAATAACCGACAGCCTCATACATGCACAAATACATGCTCACACCCACCACATCTTGCACACACACACACACACACACACACACACACATCCAGAGCCGGTGTGCTATGACTCAGAGGGGAGCAGCTGGAGTGAAGGCTCCAGTGGCGGTGGTGAGCTGTCACCATCTGGAGGAGTACACGTCTCCCTGCCTCCTCAGCCAGCAGCATAAATCACCTCCCAACAACTGGGTGCCAGTGGTTCAACATGTTTCTCTACTGTATGTCATCAGGGTTTTTACTCATGCGTATGTACAGTATCCACGGATACAACATCCCAAACGTGGCGCTTTCCTCGGCTATTCTGGCAAGCCGTTTTAACATTCAATAGCTAAGCTTGACTTGACTATCTGGAATTAACATTAGAGATATCCATCATTACATTATGACTAGTCAGAATTTGTATTCAAGATATCGAGCGTAGCGTTAGTTCAGGCAGGCCATGAAGTCAAGCGCTGCTCATGTGACAGCTGTCGGCTGATGGCGGCCGATCTTAGGCCGGCCAATCAGCTGACGCATCATCTGACAGATCAGCTGATTCCCTTCTAGGCATTCATTGGCAAATTTCATACAGGGCGCCTTATTTAAGCTCCTTCAACCTGGCCACCTGTGCTGCTTCTTCTACAAAGCCGCTCGCAACCCACCTCCACCCCACCACCTCCTTTAATAATGTGTGTGACTAAACCAATATCATTCTGTGTTATTGATGCTGGCTCTGTTCTGCACCCGGGGGGGGTCTTTGCTGCTGCTCTCCCTGCCTTTGGCTTTCCATGTGTGCACATGGAAGGGCAAGGAGGAGTGCTCTCCTTGTCTCATGCTACCACGTAGGCTCGTGGATCCACGTATGCGCGTGGATGGGCAGGGAGATCCCAGAGCAGAGCCATACCGCCAAATATAATGTATATATTACTGCATGTAAATAAAGTTCTTTGACTAAAGTGGTCCTGACTGAAATCTATAACGTCATTCTGACTAGTCAAAACGACAGTTAGAGATATCCGTAATTCAGTTCTGACTATCCTAAATAACAGTTACAGATATCTCAAACGTCACTATGACTAGTCTGAATTGTTGTGCGTGATGTTGCTCATGCAAGGCTTCCAATTGGATATAAAGCATTTAAACAGTTTTAGCAGAAGCTCTTGCTAACTTCTGTAAAGTTCGGTAAAGTTGGAAAGATATTCACAGATTCAAACTTCCCCGGATCAATAACTCATAAAAGAAACACCGTAGTTACACCGAGCTACGACCTCATATTAATCAAAACGAACCGTCCTCCGAGCTGGACACATAACATCGGTCTCTATGTGGAGCCGGCTATGAGACGAGTGGTCATTGTGGATCAAATATTTCGAAAATGTCATGAAATAGAAAGAGCTCATCATCGAGGAATTTGTGGCGAACGAGAGCTTCGTTCGCTAGAGAGTTGTGGTAGAAATGTATTGTAGATTTATTGTCTCCAGACACACTTTATAAACCCGTACGGCTGCAGTGCAGTGCCGTAGTATGTTTGAATAGCTTCCGCCTCCCAGTTTGCCGTAACTGCTGACGTAATTACAGATGTCTTCAACGTCATTTTGCCTAGTCCAAACTCTAATTCAAGATATCTGTAATACATTTTGACTATCCCTAACTCCAGTTTGATATATCTACAACGTCATTCTGACTAGTCATAATTGTAATTGTGTAATGTCAAATGTCAAATAATGTCAAAATGTAATGACGGATATCTAAAATTAAAGTTTTGCCCAGTCAAGATAGAATAAGGGATATCTTGAATTAGAGTTTTGACGAGGCAGATATCTCTAATGAAAATCCTCCTGTCTAGCTATTAAATGTTAAAGCGGCTTTGCCATACGGCTTTGCCCCTACTGCAGTCACAGTTTCCTTTTCGGGTGGACAGTTCAGCGCTCGGATAAGAGCAGCTTTGATCAAGCTTTGACGGGCCGTCGCATCTAATAAACCGCACTATTTGTCTGCAGGCCGACAGCTGCACCTGTGCTGCTGTGGACGCCATCGAGTCACATGCGAGATTGAGGTGACGGTAGAGATATTTGGGAGAGAAGCTTCGGTTCATCAGCCTTGTCAAACTCTTTTCATTCAAACACTGGGCGGATGTGTCAGTTCACGTCCTTTGTGTTTGGACATATAAGAGATGAAGTCTGAGAAAAACAGGGTTAGAGGGATGTTTGTTTTTACTGATAAGTCTGCTTGTCACAAAGGCCTTTCATCAACCGTCAGTGATATGAAGCAGAGTTGTGTCCAGCAAGAACACAAACGTACATTTTCTTTTCTTTTTAAGGGCCCTGAAAATATATTCCCTCAATCAGATTCTTACTACAGTATCTTTTCTATTTTGATTCTACATTAAAGCAAAAAACATTCTGCTAAATTTAGACCAGTTTTAGTCATTTGACACGAGAGATTTCTGTTTTTCTGTTTTCACTGGTTTAAAGATGAAAGGTAATGTCACGTCAGAAACATTTAAATCGATATGTAATGACAGAGGGTTGTTTGTTTATGTTGCCAGATCGTCAAGATGTACTGTAATAGATAATAACTACTGATCTTTTTTCTGAACTTTTAACTTTCGTTGTTGCTTATTTAGTCATGAACATATTGTGTTATAGAGAAATGCTACTGATTCGAAACAAAGTTTTCAAACCATTTTTCAAACCAAATGTTAAATAAATAGACCACAGACTGTATATAAAGACGACGCATCTCCATTTCCTAACAGTGTACAAAAGTGAAGCCTAGCACCACGGAAGCTGTTTGGCTAGAAAGACACAACAACTAACCATAATTTCACTACATTTATGATCAACGTGACACATGTTCTAATACACAGACTCGCGACGGTAATGGAAAGTTAAAGTTACATCTCCTCTCATACAATTCCCGAGCCTTTGGCTGCACGACACAGCTGTCAATCATGACTTGTCGACCCCTTTTTATAGCATCAAATAACTAATTAAAACCAAATTTATCTGAAAAATGAACCCTTGAACATACAACAGCGTGGTAAGAACTACCTAAAATGACAGAAACCATCTTTGGGAAAAATGTATTTGACGTGTACTTTGACTTTTTAGTTTGGCTCATCTGCTAACAGTGAAGGGGCGGGATTTATGACCTATACTGCAGCCAGCCACCAGGGGACGATCCAGATGTTTTGGCTTCACTTTTGGGGAGCTGTCATGTTGTCCATCTTTATATACAGTCTTTGACATAGAGTGGGAAACACGGATTTAAGGAAAAAAGTACAAATAAGTTGCAATATTTCATTTAACCAACATGAATTCCTCTAAGGTGCACGCTGTGGAATATATCCTGCCTCTGCGTTAGTAGATTTGTCCTCATGTGATTGTTGAACTTTTGTGCAAAACAGAAAAAACCCCGTTGCTCTTTAAGTCTGAAGGCCTGAGACCAAAGCTTGACATTTACCACTGATGTCTTATATACTTTCATTTTTTTACTTCCCCTGTATAGTCACAGGAAACAACAGTGTGACACATAAAAAAACACTAAAATTAGCCCAAAAGCTGCCTCACCAAGGGTGGATTTTAACCTTTTAAGAGCTTTAAAACGGTCCGTTACTCTGAATTTGGTGCAGTTAAATGCTGTTTCCGATTTCATTCGGTGAAGGACAAAACTGTGGGTTTTGCCATTTAAATAACTATCACTGCAAAATATATCTCAACTTCCAGGATCGCTGTTTGAGCCATAGTTACTAATAGCTGTTATGTGTTTGCTTTGTTTGGCAGGGTCAACACAGGTAGAGCACTCAGTATCTCTGCAGGCCACACTTAGCTGGTCTCCTTTGGGAAACTAACGCACATGCCGGCTCCTTGGTGTCAACCCCATTAAACACATGAGAGGGAAGGAACACAGACAAACCATGAAAAAGATATACATTGGCAAAACCGCCTTAAAAGTCCCCCGAAATGGCGGCAAACATCCGAAAAAGAGGTAAGAGAGTAACTCTCAGACGCCGTCTTTCCATTCGTCCTCGTTTTTTCGTTCTGTTTGTCCGTTCATCCGCCCACGAGGTGTCTCCCCTCGCCACCCAGCGGTGCTAAAGCAGCCTCATATCCCGCCGCTCCGAGCCCCGGAGTCACGCCGCCTCGTCATCTCATCTCACCGCAATGAAAGCACTCATTATGTCTGACTCAGCTCGTGTTCACAGAGGAGGTCACTAATGGGGGATTTTTCATCCCTGGAGCTACTTCACGTAAACTCATCCTCTGTCAAACAACAAACACCTGTATTCCCTTGCTAATGCCCGCCAATCAAAGAGAAGCAGGGGCTGCTGGGTAACGCGGCACTGAGATGCCTTCCAGCCAGTTGAGACACACTCTGTGGGCAGGTGTTGTTTTACTCATTGATTCGGTTGTAGAAGCAGCAGGTTTCCATCACATGAAAAATAAACAATATTCCTCGTGCAATGTGGAATTATTATTTCTAATTTACTTTCTTTATTATTTAGTAGAGCTGCAACTAACAGTTATTTTCATTGTCGATTATTTTCTTGATTAATCGATTAGTTGTTTGGTCTATAAAATATTAGAAAATGGTGAAAAATGTAGAGGTTGAAGCCCAAGATGACGTCCTCAAATAATGTTGTTTTGTCCACAACTCAAAGATATTCAGTTTACTGTCATAGAGGAGTAAAGAAGCCAGATCACATTTAAGAAGAATTTTGACTTTTTTTTTCTTAAAAAAATTACTTAAACCGATTAATCGATTATCAAAATAGTTGCTGATTAATTTAATAGTTGACAACTAATCGATTTATCGTTGAAGCTCTATTATTTAGCCTATCATGGTACTGTATATAGTGGTGAGTGGAGCTTTATTTGTACAAACATTTCTTGCTGCAGAGCTATGCTGGAGGCAGAAGTACATTTTTGGTTGAGTCAAAAATAACTTAAAGGACAGAGAGTACCACAGTATCTCAGAAGCAAGTTGGCGAACTAACATGAAGAACTGTGGTCAAAATTAAATGAATATTAAAGAGTTCTATATTGTATATTGCATTACTATTATTATTTTTTACCCTCCTCTAGTTGTCGTACTGTCACAAAGCTTTTTAAGCTGCCCTCACATGATAAGATATTTGCTCTTCACTCACCGCAAGATAAGTATATATACATAAAAATATAAGGTATGATATGTCACCAAAAAGAGCGCAAGTAACGCTACAACAATAGTTGTAGCTGTTTTATCTCGTTGGTTGCACTTTGAAAGGTCAGCGGCAGCCGAGGTCAAAGTTGAGATAATTTGACTGAACTAATTAAAAAAAAATATATTACATCTATAGCTGAACACAACTTTCATGATTTTTGAAGTGTGAATGCAATCGGCAGAAGTAAAAAACTAATGTTAGGCTATAAACGAACTACACCACGGTCGCTTGAACGCGAGTTTAAACACAACGAGGCTGTAAAGGAGGACGAGTTGGCGTGATGACGTATAGTAGTCTCATTTAGTCGCCTTTTTTAAGACACGTAAAGGCTTCAAAATTCACGAGTGGGATATTTAATGACGTATTTTATGTGATAGAACAAAACGTTAAAACCTCTTAAACTTGTGTTTAACTACAGACCTTATTTCAGGCATCTAACTAAAAACCCATTGTCTGGGTTTTAGGACTCATTCCTGCAGCACTCTATTGTGTCTTTGGCATGCCTGTGAATCAATTTATATATGTGACTGTCCGTTATTAATTTAATAATCCAGCTAAAGTGGTTTATAAGACAAAAAATGTCACTAAAATTCAGACAAAATTGGAGAGAAATGGCGAGACAGGTGAAAATCAGTCTCATCCTGCATATTAATGAGCTGGAAACTGGATCATCCCTTCACTTAGTGTCCTGAAAACATCGAAAGGAACCTGTCCCTGATATATTTTTTCCTTCGGCCCCCACTTTGTGTCTGTCAATGATCTTGTTAAAAGAGAGACAAAGAGAGGAAGTGGAAAAAAGAGCGATGTGACCACATCTCCATCCACCCGCTGCTATCTGTTATCCGGCTGCAGATAGAGTCATTACCCTCCTTCCTCCATCTGTCCGTCAATACAGGCTCCATTAAGCCCGGCCGTGCACACTCGGATCCATCACGGCAACAGACATTTCCTCTTTCCCCACTCACACTTGCCCTTTTATTAGATTGAAGCCCAGGTAATGCACATACTCTGAAAATAGTCATCATTGTGCTGTCTGGCTGAATTACATGTCGGTGGGGGGATCGCTGTTCTGTAAATCTGAGCCTTCACAGTCCATTCATGTGATGTATTAAGAGTTCATCGGCTCATATATCATCACAGATTACACCCTCTCTTTTTTCCTCACTGATGATTGGGTTTCTGATGATCTGAAAAAGAGATGTAATGCTCAGATGACTTTAGAAAAAAAGCTCTGTATCCTCGCTTCCCCCTGCCTGGATTTTTTAATTAGAGAACTGTGTTTTGGTCTCATGTTTTCTTCATACAAAGCACTTTCTCACACAACTTTTTCTGCTTTTATCACCCTCTCATGATGTTCTCATCACCGCTGCATGGCCGCTCTGGGGTGCATTAAAAAAGATATGTAGACCCTTATAAGTCCATTTAGATAAGCATATACAAGCTGGTTTCTTGCACAATATACCCTGAATGTAATCATCTGCTCTGTGTATGTGTGTGTGTGTGTGTGTGCAGCTCATTGCTGGAGCAGAAGGAGGACTTACGGAAGAGGCTTTCCTACACGACGCACAAGCTGGAGCTGCTGCAGAGCGAGTTCGACTCCACGCGGCAGTACCTGGAGACGGAGCTGCGGCGAGCGCAGGAGGAGCTGGACAAGTTTACTGATAAACTGCGCAGGTAGGCTCGTACGTACTGTACAACACAGTGGTGGAAGAAGAGCTCAGATCCACAGTGTATACAACAAACATACAGTACAAGAGCCTCTAAATTGTACTTAAGGGGAGACACTATAGGCAAAAACATTGTTTTTCATGCAAAGTTTTTAGATTTTGGGCTATTTTGCTTCCATAACATGTCAGATTAGTGGAAAGAAAACATCCAAAATACACATTTAGGTTTTTTATTTTACTACTTTGTCTATTTGCGTCTGTAGATTTCTCCTAAATTCACCAAAACTCAGCATTAGATAATGCCTCATTTGCATATTTAAACATACAATTTCAGAAAATTTGTAACACTAAACAACTGGGGAAGATTCATGGTGATATCTATTAGTGATTTTTTTTATCCTATTCACCTGTAGTGCCTTGCAAAATGTAGGAACTTTACAATACATATCTTTAAAGGCTGTTTTTGCTCATACTCTGAACTAGAAATCTCCACTTCAGTAGCACTTACACACACCAAACTTTCCAGTTTCATTCCTATCTATATCCTGAAGGTTTTTTTACAGAGGGGTTTGTACATATATCATTCATAGCCTGATTTATAGAACATTTTATTCCTAAAAACATGGCGAAAATGGATTTTTTTAATGGCTGTTGCTGGTATTTTCTGATTTATGGAGTGATAAAAAGGAGATATCCAAAATCCCCTCAGTAATAACCTTTGACTCTGATATGTCAACAAAATGAAACAAGAATTTTGAACCTGGCTTTATCAACCGTTCAGATTTCTGTTCTGTACATTTAAGCAAATTAGCACATATTTTGATAAGATAATGACTCATTTGCATATTTAGACATACATTTTGAGAAAACTTGTAATACATAAAATAATTGTCTTAATGTAAGTGATCAGTTGGGTGAAGTTTCATGGTAATATTGTGTATTAGTTAAATTTAAGTACAATATTTGAGTAAATGTACTTACCTTACACTGCTCTGAATATATTATATCAAAGTGAAGTAGGTAAAGAAAAAGGCTCCACATGAGGTCCGAGGTTTGAGGAACTGGGTTGTGAGAAGATTTTGTCCAAAACTCCTTGTTTTTTAATTAGTAAAACTAATTTAGACTGAAACCTGAGTTCAGCAAGAGAAACATGGACAGAGAGGAGACATAAAAATAAAGATAGCTCAGTCACACATATAAATAGAAACTAACAGCATCCATACAATCCAGAAAGGCCCACAGTTAAAAGGTCAAATTGATCCGGTGAGATCAGACATTCAACTATAAATCCATTGTTTTTCACCCCATTTATATGCTACGAAGTGCTGCGCTGAACTTTCAAAACTCAGTATTTATTTACCCATGGGTATCTAAAGTTAGCCAGTGTTACGTTCTGGTCCACTGAACAGCAGCTTTTAAACTGAGGAGAGATGTAATATACTGCGGAGGGTTTTAGGAGGAGGCCCTTAAAGCCTAAATATAAAGGATGGTATGTAATTCTTCTCTTGCTGCTAATAAAGGACTTTTTTCTCACTATGTGAGAATCTCAATAATCAAGCGAGACAGGAGGTTTTTTCTGTCATCTAAAGAGAAAAATGTAATACAAAGAAACCAAAAGACACATGTTGTCTCTATTTGCATTATAATTAGTACCAAATTGTGAAATGATTTCCTGTAAACTTCCCTGTAGATTATAAGGAAATAAAGACCTGTAAAATAAAACATTATCAAAGTAACTGCCTTCCTAGTAAAGTACTATTACTTTAAGTATTTTCTTCTTCTTTCTTGTCTGAACAAAACATTCATTTTGGACCCACCAAGGAAAAAGCCATTTTATTCAGCACCTTCCTAAAAGCTCTGTGGATGTATTATGTTTTAGAAAATATTTGTCAACATAAAAAATATCATCAATAAGACCTTTAAAATAATCCAATCTATGACAGTGCAGTGTATTAGGTCAACGGTTTCACTGGTCTTCGAGAGATCTGAGGGGCTTTATTTTCTGTGTCATTTAGAAAAGTGTATTATTTTAAGGGTTGTCCTCGACCAAAGAAATTCTTAGTCGACTAACACTCATATGATTTTGTGGACTAATCGATCAATTGATGTAATCAACAGATTTTTGAAACTGAGTTTCTCCACAAAGAATCACACCAAAGCACCACTTTAAATCTTGTGTTTAGAGATGTGCTCATAAGTTTCTTGGAAATAAGTCATTCAGCATGAAAAAAGCATAAAAAACAACTAATCGACTAAAGAAATCTTAGTCGACTCAGACCAACATGACAGATTAGTCGACTAATCGATTTTATTTTACATTTTAAGTGAATTTTCCACCTGCCTCATCTACCGTTTGCACAGAACATTGGTTCCCAATCTCTGTTTTTGACTTGTGACCCCTTAAAAATATGGTTTAACAAACTGTTAATCGTGAACACTGGAATCAAAGAGTTGTACAGTTTCACTTGAGGGATTTCTTTTTTAGAAACCTGAAGAAGTGCAAGTATCCAAAATGTCACAAGTAGAAGCAAGGTGTAGAGAAAAAGTCAGAAAAAAAATACGATTTTCTGTAATTATTCCCTCCCTTATTCCTTTAATCATCTTGCGCCCCCTCAGAGTTATCTCAGGACCCCCAGGTTGGGCTCCACTGGGCATATTTAGAGAGTGAGTGATTCACATTATTATGTTGCCTTATACAGTGTGTCTCTGCCTTCTGGATCACAAATAACAGAATAAAACACTCACTTAAAATCAGCATATCAGTACAGTGAGGGCAGTGAGATGTGAAAAAACGACTTACAAATGCTGTAAACTGAAACCGTGGCACGCAATTTACTGTAGCTCTAACTTGTGTACTGCTGAGATAGCCGATATGCTTATTTTCAGTTCGGAGAAGTCTCCGGCTGCTACATACTACAAACTATTATCTGCAAGTGAGCAATGTCGTTTTATTGTGTCGTTTAGAATACAAAGCAGCTACTCAGCGCTGCAGAGGATCAACCAGGATCTGGAGGAGAAGATCCACAGAAATGTAAGTGTGTAACCCTCCGTATATGTGTGTGTGTGTGTATTCAGTCATAGGAATTCCCATGCTTAACGCTTAAAGGGATAGCTCGGGTGTTTTGAAGTGGGGTTGTATGAGGTACTTCTCCATAGTCAGTGTATTACCTACAGTAGATGACGGTCGGCACGCCCCCAGTTTGGAGAAGCAGACAGGAGTTACCGCACAGAAGCAAAGTAACGTACTGCTGTGGACGGGGCCGGCAACAAAACGTATTTTAGCCACCGAAAAGAAAGGCTCACCTAAAATAATCAATATCAGTTTAAGTGTACGCTATATTAAGAATAGTTTCACCGCTTTACTTTGCCGTGGGACAGCCCTTTCTGACGGGGGAACTGAAGCCATTGTATCCATCTATGCTCTCTTCAAAGCCACCAGACTCCATTAGAAAAAAACAGTAATTTTACCTCTCAGATCACGGGGGTTGCTGGTCTACCGCTGCCTCGATCGGTTCGTTTTTTTATATTATTGTGTGACTTTGGTGAATCCCAACTAACCAAAGTCACCAAAGTTGGAGCCGTCGGTGAGCGTCCGCTGGTCTAGTTTTATCGGCTCTAGTCTGCCCGGGTCGGAGGTTTTTCAGCCGATTCAGCATGTTGGCTCTGGTTTTTGCACTCTGGTTCAGCTTATGGATGTGAGGGAAACAAGCCAACGAGTAAAGTCAAGAGGAAAAACACAGAAGGCTCTTCTCATTTTTCATCTTCATCTCATCTGATCACTCCGACACACGGATATTTTCACAGCGATATGGCCATCTGGAATGAAGCTGAGTGGTGAGTGAGAGTGGTGTGAAAATGGTCGGCAAACGCCGCTTTGTTTCACGTACGTATCATATCAACAGCTTGTACATCCGCAGTCATCGGTCTTCCGGTTTCCCTTTTTGAATGATGAATACAGACTCAATCTGCTGGAGTGGAGAGTTATTTCCTCTCACGCAGGTGCAGAACGTACGTGGTAGTTGGTTGTCGGCTGTAGTCTTTGCGGTGTGTTCGAGTGCAAAACAAAGGCGATGTGAGGCAACGCAACAGGCAGCCTTCATCGCCGCTAGTTCTCTGATGTCGGGTTGGTGTGTCTGGGGCTTTAGGTGACTGAAATACGTTTTGCTGCCGACCCTGTCCGCAGCAGTACATTGCTTTGCTCCCGTGCGGTAACTCCTGTCTGTTTCTCCAAACTGGAGGCGTGCCGACCGTCTACTGTAGGTAACACACAGAAGTACCTCATACAACCCCACTTCAAAACACCCAGACTATCCCTTTAAATACCTGTGGACACAGAAGAAAGAGAAGCGCCTCAACAAATCATTGGGTTTAGACATAGTGCAGAACACTTGGAGAGCCAATTTGAATATGAATATGGCCTGCTGTTGGTACCACTGACGTTAATTACGGCCTATTACAATTGGCTGTCCTCCTTCCAATGGCAGAGTGATAGCAAACCCATTGTTCCTCAGCGCGCCGCACCTCACTTCATTTGTCAGACATTGCTGTTGCCGGTGGAAAGATGCAATTAACCAGCCTGCCTGAGAACACTGTATGACAATCAGGTGTCTTTGCTGTTGAATAGACAGCTGAAAACGCTCAGCGGACGGGTTCGTTACAGCACAAGATGATAATCATCATCGTGGTGATTACAACGCCACGGCAGCGAGATAGCGGGTCAATAAGGAGCCGAGGGTCACCCGCCTTTTTGTGAGAAGAAAAATGGTCATTTTTAAAAAAAAGAAACGCCAACAGCTTTTTATTTTTTTTCTGGTGAATCGTCCTCATCAGGTGTTATTGATTCATCTCACGTACGTCCTCCTCAAGGGGGAGCGAGGTGCTGAGTAAGTCTCTCTGTAATCGTAAAGCTTGTTTACTCCAGAGGTGCCACAAACCGATCTGACCCCCGTGGCCCCGCACAACTGGAGAATGTAATTACAAGACAGATAAACACAGTGATATATACTCGTGAGTGTGCTCGTACTCGCATGGCTACGCTGTTCAACGCAGGAAAAGCCTGAAGAGACAGAGAGAAGGCGAAACTTTTGCACACAAGGCCACTTTCTTTTTTTTTAATCTATTGCAGCTGTCATATAATACGAACCTCAAACACGGACAAGAAATCAGCCTGAAAGGCAGAAAGCGATGGATTAAAACAAAAAAAGACAAATGTGGACTCAAACCTGAAGGGAAAACGTTCTTCTCTGGAGCGCTCAGTTTACTGACGTCATGGTTTCTTGGTTACCCATAGTAACCAAAAGAAAATCAGCTAGACAGCTACAGTGTCTTTTGCTGCCATTCTCAATGTGTGAAGTTGCTTAGCGTGTCTGTAGTGTATCCATCCTGTGATTATATTTACAGCCAGAATCTCAAACACAATCTTATACAGAGAATAGATCCTTTTTATATTAGGGCTGTCAATCGATTAAAATATTTAATTGCACATTTTTTAATATGTTCAAAATGTACCTTAAAGTGAGATTTGTCAAGTATTTAATACTCTTATCAAGATGGGACTGCTCAAATATGCTGCTTTATGTAAATGTATGAATATATATTTTATTGGAAATCAATTAACAACACAAAACAATGACAAATATTGTCCAGAAACCCTCACAGGTACTGCATTTAGCATTAAGAATACGCTCAAATCATAACATGGCAAACTGCAGCCCAACAGGCAACAACAGCTGTCAGTGGTGTCAGTGTGAAAATGACCATGACCGTTTTTTCTCGCCAAAATTTAGGCAAGTTTGGAGCATTATTTAGCCTCCTTTTTGACAAGCTAGTATGACATGGTTGGTATCAATGGATCCCTTTGGTTTTCTAGTTTATTATGATACCAGTATCTTCACTCTAGCTTTAAAACCCGCTACAACCTAAAAATCACAAGTTGCGGTATTGCGATAAAGAAATTGGTGGCATTAAAACGGCGTTACCGTGTTAACTTTGACAACCCAAGTTTATATTTTACATTTAACACCAGTTTTCATGGAGAAACGTTTGAAAGCTGCTCTTTAAAAGCCTCATATATCCATCACATTTTGGAGCTTTATTTGGTTAATTATAGGGGCTGATCCGAATGCCTCTATCATTGCCATGGTAATCCAACTCCAAAGCAGTATTTGAATGCTTTGTTTTTTACATTAAAATAATATATATATATATATATATATGCATATATATATATGCATATATATATATAGTTATGTAATAATAATGCATAAATCTCAAAATAGCCCATGAAATAAGGAATAATCCACAACATTACTCATTATTCATATCCAACATTAGTTATCATTAGTTATTCTCAGACAGATGTCACTGTTTGTTGTGTGTCGAGGTGCCTGTGTGTGTACAGTAGTGCGGCAGCGGCACTGAAACAGGGGAGATGAGGACAGAAGAACACGTTAACCGTGCCGCCAAGCTTCGAATGCCTTCAAATATTTCTCACCGAAGCTTCGAAGCTCAAAAAGTGGTATTCAGAACAACCCTAGTTAATTAGTTTATTATTTAAATGTTCTGGTTTTGTGTTGAATTGCATGAATCTTTGTCGGTGACAAAATCATCGAGGCATAACATTCAGTGAGGAAATATTAATAATAAATCAGAACATACACAAGTCATGCAAATGTGCTCAGTGATTAATTAAAAGATTGTAAGAAAACTGGGGCGCACGCTTTGATGAGTGTTGTTTCGACTGAAAACTTCAATGTGTTGATAAATCTGTAAGTCGTCTTTCCTTGCTGTATCATTTCTATAAACCCGCTCTCTTTTCGTCAGTCTCAGCACCACGACGACGAGAAGCGAGCGCTGAGCAGAGAGATCATCGTCCTCAACAACCACCTGATGGAGGCGAAGCTCACCATCGAGAAGCTGCAAGAAGACAATGTAAGAGCCTCGTTATGTTTTCATCTCTAGAGGATAAAATAAAGCATATTAATAGAATAAATGAATGAAACCTTTATTGCCCCTAGGGGAATTTGCTTTGCACAAAGAGCATAAAAGAATATCAAGAGAACGTCAACAACCATATATGACAGCACATAATATAACAAAGCATGAGCATCATAAAAAACTTAATTTAGGAAAGCAATAAAGGACATCAGGTGCAAATTAAAAAAAAGTGCAGAGCGCTTTGTGATCAGAGCTTGTTGCTGTATGGGACAAAGGATGTGATGCTTCTTTTAGTCTGCATCCTGATCATACTACACCTGCGTCCTGAAGATAAAAGTACATATTCAGGACCTCTTCTGCTATGATCTCGTGAGCTAAATTCCTGATGTACCGGTCTGTCATGTAAGTAATACGGCACATTGGTTCCCATGTCATCTTGCCACATAGTTTAACAACCCTGTCCAGTTTGTTCTTGTTTTTGTAAAGACAATGCTCTCTCTGAATACAAAAAGTCAATATACCCCTAATGAAGGTCTTGTAAAACAATATCAGCATAGTTCTGTCCTAAGGCTGTCGGTTGATTAAAATAGTTAATCGCAAATTAATCGCACATTTTTTATCTGTTCAAAATGTACCTTAAAGGGAGATTTGTTAATAATTAATACTCTTATCAGCACGGGAGTGGGCAAATATGCTTGCTTTATGCAAATATATGAATATATTTATTATTGGAAATCAATTAACAACACAAAACAATGACAGATATTGTCCAGTAACCCGCTAAAACCTAAAAATCGCAAGTTGCGAAGAAATGAGTGGCGTAAAACGAATTTGCGTTAACGTGTTATTATCGCGTTAACTTTGACAGCCCTATTCTGTCCACATTAAAGCTTCTAAGTTTCCTTAAAAAGTAGAGACGTTGTTGAGCCTTTGCAAGCAAAGCATTGGTGTTAGCATTCCACGTCAGTTTGCTATCAATAATAGTGCTCAGGTACTTGTACTCCTGTACACTTTCAATGGTTATGTCATTCTTAATTACAGAGGACAGAGAGGAGTTTCTTCTATAAGCAATGAGCTCCACCAAAAACTGCTTAATTTGTCATTACAATTAGACATATTTCCTCGTTATAACAAGATACCTTCAAGATAATAATACTTTGGCTAAGGTTTTCACAGCAAAACTCATCAAACACGAGCACTGAGAGTCACTTTTGCTCTTATTAACCTTCATAATTCTGCACAAAAGCAAAGAAGATGACGTTGCAGCTATATACAGTCAGCTTTCAAAGCAAAGCAGTGAGTTTGGGGGTAGAATAATCAGTGGAGATGATGAAAATACTAGTGAATATTCATCCCTAAATGTTCTGTCCTGTCCTCTAATTGTGTTTTTATATAGGACATGTACAGGAAGGACTGTTACCTGGCTGCTCAGCTTCTCCAGTGCAACAAGTCTCTTTACAGGGCGCAGCTCTCTGAGGTGAGACGACACTGACTGTTACATGTTTCATCAATTTTATCAAGATTTCAGACACATCAAATCCCTAGAAGTTTAAGTGTAACAGTAGAATGCTTGTACATTTTTACTCAAGAGTCACAAGCAACCAAAGTCAACCTTCTTGCACCTGAAAATTTGCACACTTCAATTTGTACTGAATTTTTCCATACAGCAGTAGACAGCCAAGTAAAAGGGAAAGATGTGGTGAAATAAGTAAGAGAAGAGGAGACGTGAGTGAGGTGTTTCTTGAGCCGCACTAAGATGAATTTTCAGCTCGTGACATGAAGACGGTTAAAAAAAAGAAAGTGCTGTCTCGACCATAACTGAAGGTCATCGTGCCCTTTGTGAGGCAGAAGAGATAAAGAGACGAGACACGGCGGAGCGATGACGGCCATAGGTCGCTGCAGGAAGGACGGAGATTAGAGGAGGAAAGCTGCTCTTTGGCCAAATAACCTTCAACGGAGAAGTGTTGGAAAGTTAGTGGCTAATTTAACACTGGCTAACATGCTACCTGAGAAAAGATGGTCGAGACATTTAATCATTTACCTTAGAAACAGTAGTTATGCTTTGAAAGCCATTTATATGGTCATGGAAGGACGAAAAGTCATGTATACAATATATTATATTTAACATTCAAGTGTGGTTACCTCAACCTGAAAAATAAAGTCTCATTTCTATTTACCTAATCTATTGTAATTAATACATTATATTACACGTAAGTTGATGTAAATATTATTATTTCATTATTACATATTACAGAGGCAAATTCAACAGTCACTTGTACTTCTTTAGCTTTAAAGTTTATTTAAAAACGTTTACTTTGCGTTGCATTGAATATATATTTTCCTCTTATATATTTGTCCATTTATTATGTGTCAAACGAGAGAAATATCTTTTAGAATTTACAAAATGCCAACATAAACCAGTGATGGAAAGTAACATTTACTCAAGTACTGTACAACTTTACTTCTATTTTATGCCACTTTATACTTCTTCTACACTACATTTCTGAGGGAAACGTACTTTTTACTCTCACTACATTTATGGCAGCTGTTAGTTACTTTCCAGATTCTGATTATTAATACAAAATATAATTCATATTTGAATTAATCATTATTATAGATTAAGCAACCTGGTAATTTGTTAAAATTATCCCCACCTTTACCAGCTGTGTAACATTAAAGTTATGCTTATATATTGAGTCAATAATTCAAACACAATTTTATATGTTATTCTAAAATGGGCCGTTCTGCATAAACGTAAAGTAAAAGTACTTTTTGTACTTTTAAGTAAGTTTTTATTCTAATAATTTTGTACTTTTAAAGGGACAGTGTGTAGTATTTGGCGATATCTAGTGGTGTGGTTGCGGATTGCAACCAACTGAGTACGCCTCCGCTCTGAGGTAATGTGAGCCGCCGAGTGCAAAACTGCGGTAACGCTGCTCGCCTCGCTCAGAGGTCGTCCTTACCATATTAACACTACTTTAGGAGCAAGAGAAGTCAGACGTCGGCTGGCAGTATCACGGTTTTGAAATCTGCGGCTCATGTTACCGCAGTTTCACAAGCGTGTCGGAGAACTACGGTGGCCTTCAGATAACGTGAAAAACGTGAAAGTCTCTCTCTAGAGCCATTGCTTGGTTTGTCCGTTCTGGGCTACTGTAGAAACATGGCGGAGCAACATGGTGGACGTGAAGAGGACCCGCTCCCTATGATAGATAGATAGATAGTAACTTCATTAATCCCGAGGGAAATTCAAGTTTCCAGCATCACAGTTGATATGTTCATATCATATTTCTGAATATTATATTCCATTTCTGCTAATACATCCCCCTAAATCCTACACACTGTTCCTTTAAGTAAATTTTGCATGCATGACTTTTACTTGTATTTCTACACTGTTGTATTGCTACTTTTACTTATCTAAAGATCTTCTTCCGCTTTTGCTTTCATTCTCATTAAATCCTTTTTTGGAAATGAATTGAAACGACATGCCGGCATTGATATGAAAAGTAACAGTAGCACAAATCTTGTGTTTGCACCGATCAGTGAGACAGCGGTCTAAAGTAAACCAGGGCTCTCTTTCTCCTCCTGTCACTCAATATGCAGCCAAGTCAGAGTGTAATTATGCTGCACCGGCTTTAGTAATCATGTAATTGTTTGAGAATGATTAAGCACGAAGCTCAACGGAAACTACTTCAAGGCAATTGTGCACCAAAATGTGAGGGACAGCTAACTGTTCCAAGTGGCTAAAACTACAGCACACTGCAGCCTCGTCATGCTGTGTTGCTTGTGAGAATAGATGCATGTGGGTATTGATGAGTGTTTCAACACCAGGCCAGCTTGGCGCCACTTTCCGCTGCATCAGCCCTGGGCCTTGTGCCTCGCCCATGTGACAACGGTGGCTTTTTAAAGCTGGCGAGTGTCCACGCGGTTAAAGAATGCACGTTTTCACCCATATGGCTGAGTGGAAACATCAATGCAAACTGCATTTGATTGCGTAAGGCTCATGAAACATCCCCCCCTAAATACACACACGCCCCCGCTGTGCACAGTATAGGATCGGTTATAGAGTGAAAAACTGTTATGCAGGCCAAACATAATGGGGGTCAGAGGCTATACATGCACTCTCTGTACGTCCACCAGTCTCCTGTGGGCGGGAGCTAATCGAAAGAGTATTGATGAATGGTGCTGCAGCATTTTGAGGAGTGCAGTGGCTCTTCAGCGCCTACTGAAGTGCTTCAGTCGTTTTGTTTTGCTGCAAAACAACCAACACAGAGGGGTATAAAAACGACAGGGCTCGGATCTCCGAAACGCCACATAAAAGCTAATTGTGATCCCGTTCAAAACGAGCCCAAACGGACGGTATTAGTGGCATTTAGTTTGGTTCAAGTTGTAGTAAAACTGTTATGATAAAATGTCTTTTCATGTTAGTCTTTCCTCTCTCTACAAAGTTATAATTAGCTCGCCTCTCATTGCCAATTAGGAACAACTGACTAGATTCCTGTTGATGATGTGCTGCAGTTGGCTTAATGCTTGTTGCTATGGAGAGGCACAGATAGTGGATGGAGGCTTTTTTTTTTTATGCTCAGAATAGCGTCTTTCTTTTCCAAGGAAGGAGACTCAGCTCGCCTTCACTTCCACATATATTTTTCTCTCTTGTTACGGCTCTTGTCATGTCAGGTAAATGTAGTAGGTGTATGTTGTGGTAACATACTGACACACATGCTGCAGTGCATAGAGACAGAATATGCAATATATTCAATTAAGAAAGTACACTTTAGTATGAGCTAGATATCTTTGAGTGTTTATGCAATACAGAGTTCTCATGGTTGCAATATGGTTTGTAAATTTGGATCAATCCAAAAAGGTGGTCCTAAGAGACACCTACTAAAGACAACCTGCGGCAAAATAGTGATCACAGAGTGACTGTTTAGGGAAAAGAAAACACTCAAAATGATGGAGGCGAAAAGAAAACATGTTTTTTGTTTTTTTTATCAATCAATACAAAAAATACAAAAGCAACTTACAGGACTAGAAAGGCAACAACAAAGAAACCAGGCACAACATGAGCGTGCTGTTAAGAAAAAAATAAAATAGGAGCAAGGCAAAAGTAAATAGGAATATCAAAATACAGTTCTTTAGTTTTCTGTTCATCTTAGTACGACGGCGTATTTGGGCCATTGTAGATGAAATAAATAATAAATATGGAGCCGGGGGAGGAGGGTAATATTTCGAGGAAAAACTCAGAGATTAAAGTGGCAAATTCACAAGAAAAATATTTGGATATTCTCTGAAATTAAAGTGGCAAATTTACAACAAAACAAAATATGCGAGTACATTAAATCGGAAATTTACGAAAAAAAACTCAGATATTCTCTGAGATTAAAGTCGAAAATTTACGAAAAAAGTCCCAAATTTGCGAGAATATGGAGTCATAAATTTACAAAATATATATTTGGATATTCTCTGAGAATAAAGTGGCAAATTTACAAGAAAATAATCACAAATTTGCAAGATTATAAAGTTGGAAATTTACGAGAAAAAAACTCGAAAATTTGCAAGGAAATGCAGTCACAAATTTATGAGAAAAAAATGTGGATATTCTCTGAGAATAAAGTGGCAAATTTACAAATAAAAAAACTCACAAAAATGCAAGATTTTAAAGTCGGAAAATTACGAGAAACAAACTCCGATATTCTCTGAGATTAAAGTGGTAAATTTAGGAGGAAAAAAAACTCACAAATTTGTGAGAAAAAAAATTAACAAATATGCGAGATTATAAAGTTATAAATTGACAAAAAAAATCACAAATATGTGAGATTATAAAGTTATAAATTCATTTGAAAAAAACTTGGATATATATTCTCTGAGATCAAAGTGGCAAATTTACAAGAAAAAAAATCACAATTATGTGAGATTTTAATGTCAGACATTTACGAGAAAAAATAAATCTGAAAATAATGGCGTGCAAAACCGTAGTAATGAAAAATACCACAATGAACTTCATTACACCACTAGAAATAAATAGGAAGAGGCACGTCTGTTGGACCACTTGCATATGTGAATGTGATATTTACCCAGTAAAATAAGTAAATGAATGAGATCCAGCAAGTGAGTAATGATAAGGATGTTTGTGAGAAAGAAGAAAACCTTGCAGAGTTGCATTTTCATGATGTAAGCTGATGACGTGCCTCTGCTTTCATTAACTATTTACATTATAGTGCTACGATTCACCTTGAAATCATTGCACAATCTGGCAAACTTGGTATCATACAGTCTGATACAGATTGGGACCAAAGGTTTTATTAAACCCATCGCTCAGTGTGACCTGCAGTAAACGTACACAACTCTCACACAGTCTGAAAGCACCTTTAATGAAGACAACCTTCTAGTTATAGTGACAGTCCAGGGAGCTTTTTGTAGTGCAGCGGAGCATTCGAAGCCTGTAAATGTTGTAGTGTGCAAAAAAAAAAAAAAAGAATCCTCAGTAGAGGAAGCAGTGATCTCATGCTACAGTACAGCTCCATCTGTTGGCGCAGCAACACTTACATCACATGTATTTTCTCTGACACTTGTAGCTGCCGGCTGATTTTCAGGAGCGACTGACGATGCACATGGAGGAGTCTCCTCTCTGCCACACCTACTCCGACTCCGTCCCGGCCTCTCTCATCGGCAAAGTGCTGGAGAAGCCGGACGAGGCCTGCAGCAGCAGCCAGGCCTCCCGCTCCCCCAGCCCCCAAACTCAGGACCATACTTTTATCTTGGAGAGCTTGGGACCGGGAGGGCCACTGGGGCTCCGCGCAGCCTACAAATCTGACCTGTACAGCAGCGACACAGCCCTGTACTGCCCCGACGACCGGCACCGCGAGCGGAGGCCCAGCATGGACCTCCACGGTCAGAGGAAGCTGCTGTACGGGCCCCAGATCTCCACCGACAGCAACCCAGAGGAGGGTTCGGTGGGGTTGAGGGCCGGCTTCTCCCAGGAGCACTTTGCCAAGTTCCCCGCCACGCTGGGCGCCGGCTCCAGCTCCTACTCCAGCTTCAGCGGAGGGGGCTCTGAAGACAAAGGCAACGGTCCGCCCAGCACCGCCGCTTCCTCCCCGCACCACCACTCCCTCTACATGGAGTGGAGAGATGCAGGGGACTACGAGAGGAAGAGTGACTCATCCTGGGAGAGGGACAGTCCAAGAGGCTTCGCCAACGCTCATCCCTTCCAGCAGACGGAGCTCAGCCACCACCAGAACGGCAGCTCGCCCGTCTACAGCCGCACCATGTCCTCCTGTTTCAGCGAGCCCTATGAGCCGCTGCCTCCCTCTTCATCCCCGAGCGTCGCCTACGGAGACAGCCGTCGAGGCAGCACGTTAGCCCCGGAGGAGGAGGAGCTGATTGGCCGGTGGAGGCAACTTAGCGTGGAGGACTTAAGCGCCCACTCGTACCGCAGCCCGGGCCGGGCCTCGCCGTACAGCTTCTCGGAGCAGCACTTCTCCGTGCGGCCCTCCAAGATCCGACTCGGCCCGCTCTACAGCAGCTTCCAGGAGGGGGCCGACTTCTACCACCACGCGGTGGGCGTCGTGGACCCGGTGTGGGTGGCCGACGGCCCCAGCCCCGAGTGCAGCCCGGGGCTGCGACAGGCTCACAGCCAAGCCCACCTGTACCGAGCCGAGGACAGCCAGGAGTCAGAGCACAGCCTCTACCACTCAGGGAGCTCCAAAGACAGGGAGGGTAATGTGGCAGCTGGCGGCCAGAGCACGGATTACCCGGACCCCAGCCCCAACAGCTCCACCGAGTCTCTGAACCAGAGGTCCCTGGAGATGGCCGCGGAGCTGCAGCACTACCAAGTGGAGATGCACAACCTGCCCGCACAGGCGAGCCAGCCGTCGCCACCGCCGGCGCCGCCCCCTCCTCCTCCGTACAACCAAAAATTTGGCTCCCTGGGACTCTCCAGGAAGGACAGTCTGACCAAGGCCCAGCTTTACGGAACACTTCTGAACTGACTTCACTATCATTCTTTTACAGGACGCAAGGTACGTCCAGCTACACCTCCTGTTAGCAGATAACGGTTTGAATAGCAGCCAAGGGGTCTGAATAATTCAGCATCACGAACGTGTAACTAGTGCTGGTTATTTATAAGCTTTGATCGTATGACAACAGTTTACACAACCAGAGCAAGTGAATCACATTAAAAGAGTTGGATGTGCGGTAAAATGGGAGCAGAGAGAAGCTCAAGCGGCCCGTAAAAATTTGTAAGAATGTATACGTATTTAAATTACAAAATGTATAAATATATACTTATAACTGAAAATTGAGTGATATATTTTGTATGTAGCTGTTAGCAAACATCCAAAACAATCAAACGAAATGCAAAATCTTCTTGATAAAAACCTGGAACTTGTATATAAATTAAACAAAAAAGGTATTTTAATTGAGAGCCCGTATAAATTGCACAGTCGTTATTTTTAATGGGCTGAAACGGTGTTGAACAGACAGCGAAATCACTTAAATGAGAAGCATACATTCAGTTTTTTCTTCTGTTTGGTTGAGTTTGACAGTATCAGTGGGTGTGTTATATCGTTATTGATGGAACGTTTTGAGAACTGTATTTTATTTTTGGCTCTTCTGTATCCCACGGAGAGGTTTTCCTGCCCCCATTCTACCTCAGATTTGGACGCCCACACCCCCCATCAAGCCACTGTAACCCTGTTTCTTTGACTACAATGCATGTTTATATATTTTGGTTGTTTTGTTCGCCTAATAAAGCACAAATTATACATAAATATATACGCTCCCAAAGCCTTCCTTTAATGTTCAAATGGTGGCTGTGCGGGGGGGGATTTACTTTAAAGTTGATTGAACTGGGAGGGAGACCCTTCATCATTCAGACTGCTGCAGCCATGTGGAGCGGCGCCTGCTGAGTCACTACGATGCGCTGCTTCATCACTGTTGTGAAGTTAAAAATAGGTTCGTAGAGACGGCGTTTTTTGCCAAGATCAGCAAGCTCAAAACAGAGGAAGTTTATTTGTGTGTCATCAAGAAAATACTACGAGGAAACGTTTGTAATGCTGTGAGTTTGTGTGTAATAAACACTACGTTCAGCATTCATAGCAAACAGTTGTTTTTAGGGCTGTCCACGACCAAAGAGTCGACTAACACTCACAATTTTGTCGACTAATCAATAAGTTGATTTAATTGAGTTTTTCCACAAAGAATCACACAAAAGCACCACTTTAAATCTTGTGTTTACCAGACATGTGTTCATAAGTTATTCAGCATAAAAAACGACTAATCGACTAAAGAAATCTTAGTCGACTAAGACCAAAACGACTGACTAATGGACTAAGAGCAGGCAGCCTTAGTTCTTTTATTGTCATATACTGTATAGGACAGTGATGTCAGAAATGGTCTCATTCTCATGCATCTGAATTTCCTATTGTATTTCTCTCCTTTCGCTCCTTCCTGCCGAGGTGAGAGAGGATTTACATGAGAGATTGAATCGCTCCAGCGGAGGGAGCCGCGGTGCAGCAGCATCTCACTGATCTGCATTGTCAACCTTATTGTCAAGTCTCCTCCAAACACAGCAGACAGCATTTACACTTCAAACACATCGAACAGAGGGAGACTGGATTAACAGCTGCCCCCCCCACCCACCTCTGCTTTCTTTTTTTACACTGCAAAATACATGCTAAAGTATGCACAAATTTTGCATTCAGGTACAATAACTGAACCCAGGAATGGAGACGCTTTTCTGAGGATTTGCACAAAATGTTGCCTCACAGTGGAGGAAAAGGTGACAACTCAGCTTGGCTTTGATGGAGATGAGTTTGATCATAATTAAAGACAATGAAGAGAGCAAAGTGCTAGCTCTCAAAATATGGAGATTTCCTGCTTTTCTCTGTTTTTATTTCATGTTGAACTGAATATCTTTGGGTTTTGGACCAACAAAACAAGACATTTAAAGACATCACCTTGGACTTTGGTTCTCAGCAGGAAACCGGTGGTTTGCCTACTCCGGGTAGGGAATGAGTCCTTACCCCAAGTGAAGGAGTTTAAGTATCTCGGGGTCTTGTTCGCGAGTGAGGGGACAATGGAACGTGAGATTGGTCGGAGAATCGGAGCAGCAGGGGCGGTATTGCATTCGCTTTACCGCACCGTTGTGACGAAAAGAGAGCTGAGCCGGAAGGCAAAGCTCTCGATCTACCGTTCAATCTTCGTTCCTACTCTCACCTATGGTCATGAGGGTTGGGTCATGACCGAAAGAACGAGGTCGCGGGTGCAAGCGGCCGAAATGGGTTTCCTCAGGAGGGTGGCTGGCGTCTCCCTTAGAGATAGGGTAAGAAGCTCAGTCATCCGTGAGGGACTCGGAGTAGAGTCCTTGCTCCTTTGCGTCGAAAGGAGCCAGTTGAGGTGGTTCGGGCATCTAGCAAGGATGCCTCCTGGGCGCCTCCCTTGGGAGGTGTTCCAGGCACGACCAGCTGGGAGGAGACCACGGGGAAGACCCAGGACTAGATGGAGAGATTATATCTCTACTCTGGCCTGGGAACGCCTCGGGATCCCCCAGTCAGAGCTGGTTAATGTGGCCCGGGAAAGGGAAGTTTGGGGTCCCCTGCTGGAGCTGTTGCCCCCGCGACCCGATCCCGTATAAGCGGTTGAAGATGGATGGATGGACCTTGGACTTTGAGAAACTGGGATGGACATTTTTCACTATTTTTTTGGCATTTTGTGGACCAAACGATTAATCTAGAAAATAATTGGTATGAAAATAACTGTTAGTTGCAGCCTTAGATCAAAGACACCTGATTTCTCCAGGAGAACACAGATTTCTTGGCCATGCATACAGGTTTTTTATTGGCTTTTTACGTGTAGACATGTTCATGATGAAGACTTCAGACAGTGGAAGTTATGGCAGAGCAGGTAGATGAACGGAGTAGGGCTGCAACTAACGATTATTTTCATTGTCGATTACTCTGTTGATTATTTTCTCGATTAATCGATTAGTTGTTTGGTCTCTAAAATGGCAGAAAATGGTGAAAAATGTCGATGTGTGTTTCCCAAAGCCCAAGATGACGTCAAAGAACGTATACTGCCAAGAAGTGAAAATCAATTTTTCGTTCCATTGCAACATCAGCGCCCAGAAAGCGACTACCGGACGCCAATAAAACATCCGCCTAAAAAGTGCAGCACAAAAGTAAAACAAAATGATTTCTATTGTCTACCAAAATGGCCTGTGTTGAACAATAAAATATTATAAATATAATAAGCTTTTTCAGTCCAACATGGCAGCAGCGGTTGTCAAAAAAACACTTGAGTTTCATCTCTTTGCTTCTATATATACTCTTTGATGACGTCCTCAAATGTCTTGTTTTGTCCACATCTCAAAGATATTCAGTTTACTGTCATAGAGGAGAAAAGAAACCAACCAACTGTTTTTTTTCTTAAGAAATTACTCAAACGATTTATCAATTATCAAAATAGTTGGCGATTATTTTAATAGTTCACAACTAATCAATTAATCATTGCAGCTCTAGAAAGGAGAGATCATTTCACACGGCGATGCATCTTCGTTTGGACCATCACTTTTACATTTTTTAATTCAAAGCTTTACACATTCTCTGTTCAACCCACTGCAAAACCCACTCTTGCTCACAAATGTACACACTTCATTGGCACAACATGTCATTCAATAAATCCCCAAGGTGGCAATCAGTCTCTCTTCACAAGCCATCTCCTGCAGAGCAGAGTCCGAGGGGCTGCTAGAGATTAAGGATTTTGTCCACGGTACAGGACTCTGCTCAGTCAGCGAGCCCCACCATCCTGCTGCTTATGTCCCACAGTTTCTTGGCTGCCTGCTCATCTGTAGCTTTGGCCAGCAGCTCCTCCTCCGCGCAGTTAGCGAAACACTTCCCCGACACTCCCTCCACCTCCGGGGAGCAGGCCAGATAGAGAGGAGTCTGGGCCCCCTCCAGTGGACTCTTGAAGAAGACCAGCGAGGCGAGGTGGAACAGCGGCTTTGCCAGGAAAGGGATTTGAACATGCCGGCCCAGTCTGGTCCTCACGATGCCCGGGGTGAGAGCGTTGACCGTGACCCCCGTGCCCTCCAGCTGACGAGCCAGCTCCAGCGTGAACAGCAGGTTGGCCAACTTGCTCTGGCTGTAGCAGAAGGCCTTATCGTAGTTACTCTCACTGTTCAGGTCGTCAAAGTTGATGTGGCCGTACTTGTAGAGCTTCGAGGAGACCACTACGATGCGGCTGGGCGCCGACGCCTTCAGGAGGTCCAGCAGGAGGTGAGTGAGGAGGAAGTGACCCAGGTGGTTCACGCCGAGCTGCATCTCAAAACCGTCCGCTGTCTTTGTGTAGGGACACTGGAAGACGCCGGCGTTGTTGATGAGCACGTCGATCCTGGATTCCTCCTGAAGGGTCAGAGGAATTTAAATCATTTAAGAATCCAATTTCAACTCACATCAAGACTAAAATAACTTTGTAAATCTAAAGCTACTTACTGTGTATAAATATAAAAGTTGTAATTTACAAGAATAAAGTCATAACTTTACGAGAAAAAAGTTGTAATATTACGAGAATAAAGTCATAATTTAATGAGAAAAAAAGTCGTAATTTACGAGGAAAGAAGTCGTGCTATTACGAGAATAAAGTCATAATTTAATGAGAAAGAAAAGTCGTATTATTACGAGAATAAAGTCATAACTTTACAAGAAAAAAAGTCATATTGCGAGAATAAAGTCATATTTTAACGAGAAAAAAAGCCTTAACTTTACGAGAAAAGAAGTCGTGATATTACGAGAATAAAGTCATGATTTAACGAGAAAAAAAGTTGTAATTTACAAGAATAAAGTCAGGACTTTATGAAAAACAAAGTCATATTACGAGAATAAAGTCATGACTTTACGAGAAAAAGTCATTTTACGAGAATAAAGTAATAATTTATGAGAAAAAACATTTACATTTACGAGAATAAAATCATAGTTTAACGAGAATTTTGTTTTGTAATATTACGAAAATAAAGTCATAATTTAACGAGAAATTTTTTTTTATTTACAAGAATAAAGTCATAACTTTACGAGAAAAAAAGTCGTAATATTACGAGAATAAAGTCATAACATTACGAGAAAAAGTAATAATATTACAGGAATAAAGTCATAATTTAACGAGAAAAGTTGTAATATTACGAGAATAATGTCATAATTTAATGAGAAAAAAAGTCGTAATTTACGAGAAAAAGTCATAATATTACGAGAATAAAGTCATAATTTAACATAAAAAGTCGTAATTTACGAGAAAAAAAGTCATATTACGAGAATAAAGTCATAATTTAACATAAAAAGTCATAACTTTACGAGAAAAAAAGTCATAATTTTACGAGAATAAAGTCATAATTTCGACACTGGAGAGGAGCTAAAGAGCTGCAGGTTGCAGACCCCTGGATAGGTATACAGCACTGGTGTCTGGTAATACTGAGTTTCAGCACCACGGACAGTCAGTCCTCCTGCAGCTGTAGAGTACATGACTATTCTCCTTTGTACTGGAGATGACAACAGCTGGAATGAACTAGAAACCAGTGGTTTAAAAAGATAAACTAGTAAACTAACTCACCTTACAGATCTCCTCACAGAACTGTCTAACTGAAACAAGAGAAGCTAGGTCCAGGTGTTTGATGACCACCTCTCCCTGCTCTGGACCCGCTTGTCCTCGGATGTCCACCGCCGCCTCCTCGGCGCTCCGCTGGTCCCGACAGGCCATGATGACCCGGGCTCGGAGCTTCAGCAGCTCTCCGGCCAGGGCCTTCCCGATGCCGCTGTTAGCTCCCGTCACGATCACCGTCTTTCCTTGCATGGTGTCGGCCGGATACCGGAGCAGCTTCACCGCAGCTTTCTGGGGGAACAAACGGCGCATGAGGAGCAAAATCCCTCCGCCGACTACAGCCGCTACTATCACCGCGGTGGACATGAGAGCGTTATGACCGTTAGTTAACCGTTAGGTGGACATGAGAGCGTTATGACCGTTAGTTAACCGTTGGCAGGTCAGCAGGTAGGTGTCACGGTATATTATGTATCCAAGTTATAAAATACCCCGGAAATACTTCAAATTTTCCAACTTAACGAACAACGGTACACTCATACTATCTACTGTGAGTATTGTGTGTTATAATATTAGTGTATTAGTATAAACAACATAGCAGACTGACAGCAAACGGCTCACCTAAATGTTCAACCGTCACAACGGCTAGTAATGTAGCTAACGGCTAGATATAGCTGGCGGGTTCTACTTCCGGGTCACTATATTAACACGGTATACTAAATGTAGCGTTACACTTGTTTTAATTAAACAGAAGAGTAAATAAATAAGGGACTTCATACAAAGATAAATAAAGAGAAAAAATTAAAACAGAAATATCGATTTATGTCACATTTTATCAATTAATGAATGTATTTTTGCTACATTTAATGACTTATTTATTTATTTATTTTTCGAGTCATTTATTTATTTATTTATTTAATTCATATTTGTTTCTGGATGTATAAAATATCATAGTTATTTTATGATTTTCCTTCATACAGTCTTGGGCTACTTGTTAAAATTGCTTTCAGTCTGTTGTTGGTTTTTTTGTTTTTTTGTTTTTTTGTTTTTTTTCTCCTCTTTGAGGTATTTATTTATTTTGTCTTATTATTTATTTTCTTTGTTTTCTTTGTTGGATAAGTCAAACATGAAATGTCATGTCTCTCTCTCTTTGAAATTCTGAGTAAACATTTCATTGTATAATTTAATTATTAATATTGTTAGTCTGTCTGTATGTGTATATATGTATATATGTCTATATGTAAATTCAATAAAAATATTGTTTAAAAAAAATTGCTTTCAGTCTTATTGCCATTTATCTGTTTTTATGCAAAAATAAATAAAATAAATAAATGCAAAAATAAATAAATGTAAAAAATAATAAAAGAAATACATAAATAAATAAAAGGACAAATTAAACAGAAGAGTAAATAAATAAACTCTCTGCCAATCGACGATAAATGATGATTTTATTTTTAAAGGGGAAGGCTATCGGGGTTATTTATAATAGCTATCTTTTTTTCATTTTTTTTTTTCAATATAGCTTAGCCAGTGTAGTTAACCTCTTTTTGTAACTTCTGTACATTGAACACTAGGTGGAGCTATATGAACACAAAAGGGCTGTTTTGCTCTCAACAAGAGGCTTGTTGGCTGTAGATGCTGCAGAATGAGTCCTAATTTAGAAAAAGTAAACTCTCTGTCAAATCTATCAGTTTCAAGTAGGCCTATATCTATCTATCTATCTATCTATCTATCTATCTATCTATCTATCTATCTTACATTTCTTTATTGCATTTCTGCCTCATCAGCCCAATCATTTGCATAATGAGGCATAAATGCATAAAGAATTATAAAAAGAAATGTATAAAGAAAAGGACACATAAATAAATTAGTTTGGGGAAATAAACAAGGGTTGAAATGCAAAGGGAAATCGTGCAGAAATAAATGAATACATAAATAAATACATACATTTAAGAATAAATATAAAATAAATGCAAAAATAAATAAATAAATAAAAAATGAATTTATAAATAAATAAATAAATTTAAAAATAAATAATAAATACATACATAAATAAAAGGGAAAACAGAAGAGTAAATAAACAGGGATGCACCTATACCTTTGTATGCATTCTATCTATGATGGTTTTGAGCTACTAGGTGGTGTATTTCTACTGTATATAAGCTCTTTGGGTGTATGAAATATCATAGTCATTTTATAATTTTCCTTCAAACAGTCTGGAGCTACTTGTTAGAATTGCTTTCAGTCTTATTGCCACTTATCCGTTTTTATGCAAAAATAAATAAAATAAATAAATGTAAAATATATTAAAACAAATACATAAATAAATAAAAGTGCATATTAAAACAGTCATTTAATTATTTTTTTATCTTGGCAGGTTCCGTCCTCCATAGCAGGGCTCTTGGCAGTTGGCTTGTGAGAGGGTGGCATGACTTTCCTCACACTCTCTTCCTCTTTGTGTGCATTGCATCTGTTATGATTCTGAGCTGCTGGGTGGTGTATTTCTACTGTATAATAAGCTCTTTGGGGTGTATCAAATATCATTGTAATCATTTTATAAGTTTCCTTCAGACAGCCTTGGGCTACTAGTTATTAGAATTGCTTTGTGTCTTAATCATATTGCCAGTTATCTGTTTTTTATGCATCCCACTTTATCTCTTCTGTGAATCCATTAGTGCAACTCTAGAAATGATGCAGCCAAATATGCTCCAAGCAATTAGGATGTATTGTCTGGCAGTGGTGTGTGATTCATAACTGAGTCATAGCAATTTATGTTTGTTGTCTTAACACGTTACTCTCAGGTTGTTCAGGGAAACGTAAGAAACATAACACTATCAAAGTCTCAGAGGCTTTCAAGAAGGGAGAAGTGCCGTGTCTTGAAGGTAACCCGAGAGTTGTAGGGAACCATCGCGAGATGGTTCAGGTTATGAATTAGTTGGGCAGCAACTCTCGCGAGAGTTTTCTGCAGATTCAGATTTCGCAATTTGCGGGTTACCTTCTCGACACAAGTTAGTCCACTTCCTGTTGGCTCTGTGTCTCTAGTTGGGTAATACTTCCAGTTTATTTCAGGGTTTGCTTCAGTTCCTGTTAGTTCATGGCTGAAGTACAGAGTTATTGAGAAAATGCTCTGCAGTGTAGCTTACAGTCGGTATTATCAGACATAGTAAAGAGGATTTTAATCATTTTATCTTGTTGCAAATTAATATCTCACAGCTTTAAAGTCGATTTCTTTCTTTTTTTTTTTTTCTGGTAATGAGTTAAAAGAAATGCATTTATCTGTAGCCCTATTTATCCTGGCTGCAATCTCCATTTGTAAAGGTAAGTAAAACATCTTATTTTTGATATTTCTTGTGATAAAGCATTATGTTAAAATGCAGACTGGTCAGAGCCTGTTCTGACTGTTATTTATGGGAAATGCTTGTTTTGTTTTGGTTTCATAACATAATGTTCACTGAGGTTAAAGTGGTTTAATAAACACGAGTATTGGAATCCGGCATGGGACCCTTCTGTGTGGAGTTTGCATGTTCTCCCCGTGTTAGCGTGGGTTTTCTCCGGGTACTCCGGTTTCCTCCCACAGTCCAAAGACATGCAGGTTAGGTTAATTGTGGACTCTAAATTGCCCGTAGGTGTGACTGTGAGCGTGAATGGTTGTCTGTCTCTATGTGTCAGCCCTGCGATGGACTGGCGACCTGTCCAGGGTGTACCCTGCCTTCGCCCAATGTCGGCTGGGATCGGCTCCAGCCCCCCCCGCGACCCCTAACGGGATAAGCGGTTGCAGATGGATGGATGGATGGAGTATTGGAATTTAACTAGAAATAATTTGCTATAGTCATAATATAGTATTCCTTTCATCCAATCAGTATTTTAAATTATTATTAATATTATTATATACAGTTACAGATGAGCCCTAAAGTCTGAGTCGAAGACTAAAACTGTTAATTTACATTGAACTGCAACTGCATTAAAATCTACAATATTTTATTTTACTTCCCAGGTGATAATTTCAAGATTATATTATTTAGAAAAACCACAAATCTATAACTTGTTATTGAGAAATATTTGTAGATAATTCCAATTTTATATTACTTTTTATTCTCAGATTAACACATAGCCCTAACAGATACTTGTTTTTTGTCTATAAAAAACTACATCAGATATGAACACAAAGTAATATAGTCAGCTGTGGAAAGTAACGTAAGTACATTTATTCAAGTACTGCACTTTTGTACAAATTCGAGGTACTTGTAGCCTACTTGTAGTCCTACTCCACTTCATATCTGTGTGAAATGTAGTTTTTATTCCATTCTTTTTATTCACTATATTTATTTGACAACTGTAGTTTCTTTGCTTCTTCTTCAGATTAGTAATGCAAAATATAATTAACAAATAAATTATGATATATTATTATTGATTAAGCAACTTGTAGTTTATACATTTGTTAAAATCAGCTCCACCTTTACCAGCTGCAACATTAAAGTAATGCTTACACATTATTATATCATTAATACATCATCATGACGTTTACTTGTAACACAGTATTTTTACACAGTTGTATTGCTATTTTTATTTAAGTAAAAGATCTGAAGAGTTCTTCCACCACTGACTATCGCCCTCTTTGATATTCTTTTTCTACTGTTTTTTTTTGTTTAGTTTTTTAAACTTTCACAAAGCACTAAATTAAAAATACATTTCAAAGAGCGTTGTGA
The DNA here is from genome assembly GCF_043250625.1 of Sebastes fasciatus. Taxonomy (NCBI): domain Eukaryota; kingdom Metazoa; phylum Chordata; class Actinopteri; order Perciformes; family Sebastidae; genus Sebastes; species Sebastes fasciatus. Next base: position 24,550,767 of record NC_133812.1, on the reverse strand, counting down.
AATAGTCAAATTACTCACAACAAACACACCACTACTAACATGCTGTACTCTAAATGTTTTGCAAGTCATTCTCATCCAAAGGAAAACCACACAGCCAAGAGAATAAAGAGCCTCTGCTGTAGTGGGATGGTAATAGTTTTGCATCGACTTTATCCGTGATTAAAACTAGTCTAAATATTATCAACAGTCTACCATTAGTTGTGTATATTGTAGCTTTAGTTTGAGTTTCAAGTTCTTTATCATTATATGCACAACAATTACAGTGAAGCAGTCGTTGGCAATGAAATTCTTGCGCATACAAATACTGTAAAAAGAAAATCATGTAAGTAGAAAATCTGATTATGATCAAAGACATTCAAATATACAGCAAATATTGGAATACAATATCATATCACGTTAAATTTAATAATGTGGTAGACAGTTGTATGGTAATAGTAAATTATATTAAAAACACTTACTTACAGTGTTACATAAGGCATTTCCAGACTTCTTAAAGACTCTTCTAACAAAAAACATTTGGGTTTTTGGATCTTAAGCACCATGAGAAATATATATTTTTTTAATTTATCTAGTTTGATATACATGACATCTTTTTGTATGACACAAGAAAAGAATAAATGCGTTATTATGTTTGAGAATAAATACTATAGAAAGTAACACCACTATAGACAAGTAAGTGTATAAGCTTGGTTCACATTGTACAAAATGCTCAAAGATATATGTCATTTCCAGAAAACAGGGCAACGGGTTAAAAAAAATATTCTTATGTCATGCATCAGAATATTCTTTTGACTTCACACCTGTAGTTCAACTTCAGTTAATTTGGTTTGGACCAAGTGGAAACATACACACTGCTGGTTGAGTTCATGTTCACACTGACATTTTACAAACAAACCTGACAAGTCATTGATTGGACAGTTATGTCAATTGTCATCCTGCATCATGAGCACATCATCAGGACCCACGTTGGGAAATCAAATTCTGACTGACAGCAGGTCATGCATCACTTAAAGGTCCCATATTGTAAAAAGTGAGATTTTCATGTATTTTTATATTATAAAGCAGGTTTAGGCATGTAGAAATACACACAGCTCGTATTCAGAAACTGTGCGTTTGAAACAAGCCGTTAGGATTTCTGTACATTTGTGATGTCACAAATCTACAATATTTAGACAATTTCACGATTTTAAACGTAAACATTCTAAATGTGTCCCAGTTTATTTCCTGTTGCAGTGTATGTGAATGACATCAGCTGACAGGATGTAAACATGGACCCAAGCTGTTTCCTAGCAATGCAATTCCGTTGAAATGCGCTAAAACGGAGCGTTTCTGACAGAAGGGAAATACAGGTATATTCAGACAGACAGTAGGAGAAAAATAATGCTTTGTTTGAACATCAAAGCATGTAAACATGTTCTAGTAGAAACCCCAAATACAAGCATGAACCTGAAGATGAGCAGAATATATCCCCTTTAAATGTCTCTTATCTGTATATTTATGTTCTCTGGTCTCACTAAGAGCACATGTAAACAACTGAATATAAGCATTATTAGACTGCAAATGGACTACATGGCTAACTGGTAGAGACAGGATGAAAAAGAGGCGTTTTGTGCATCAATATGCCAGGGTGTGTTACTGTGGTACCACTATGTCACACCCTTTTTAATGGACTTAATGAACTGCTAAAGCACACAGAGTAGGCTACAAGCACAACAGACTTGTAATTGATCAGGGAAAATCCCTGCATTCACTGACTCGTATACATGGCACCAAATCGATCAGACAGCTGCAGCTGATTCAGAACGCTGCTGCTAGAGTCCTCACTAAGACCAAGAAAGTGGATCATATCAGTCCAGTTCTGAGGTCTCTACACTGGCTCCCTGTCTCTCAGAGAATTAATTTCAAAATACAGATTGATTTATTAGTGGTTTAGCTTTTGAAATTGCGCTAAAATCATAAATCTAGTGTCAAAAAATAAAGTGTTTTGGTCCATTTGCTTTCACACCACAAATAAACCGGATCAGAGTCCCGTTTGGAAACACACCGAGACCCCCCTTTTCAAGCAGTCTCGGTCCAGTTGTTACATCAACAGCTTTCACAACAGCCCAAACCAACTGTACTAACCAGGCAAACACACACCAGGGTTCGTGTTGACCGAACCAAACAGGTTAGGTGTGAAAGCACCATTTGAATATTATGGAAATATCACCACTGCTGATACTGATCCTGTGTCTTTGCATACTCCTCCGTGGCGTTTCTCACGCTTTTTTGCCGTCCCTAAATAGATCAGGAACTGTGTCAAAGGCATGTGACGGAAACAAAAAAATGAACACGGCTTTATATGACCAATGCAGTTTGGCTTGTGGTTCATTAAGTTGGAGGATTGGTCAGCAGGCTAATCTTTCTACCACTGTTTTATTTCAACATCTTCAAGCTCTTAGTGGAAATCTGAGAGTAAGCCAGTGAGGTTCCCGTCTTTCATTTGCAATTAAAAGCCCCTAATACTGACAATTATTCAAATGAAAGTGCAAATTTTGCTACCAGTAAATATTTTTCACCAGGTGTGATGATAGCATTACATTTACGTTACAGTTAAAACAACTTTCTGGGTCTCTCTAAGATCCCCAATATTTAATCTCCAGAATAACAGACGCTTAGCATCGAGACTCTGAGCTTGTTTTTGGAGGCTATATTCCTGTTCTGATGCAAGGTATCATAGTTTTCTAATGGGCTCTTCTTTGCTGTTGGAGCCCTAATAAAGTATCTTCATGATGCAAATTGAAGTCTTCCTGTTGCTGCTTCAATTGGAAAGCTTTCCACCTGCAACCGTTTGCGATGCAGCAACAGGAAGTGTTGAGTCATCAGGGTTAGTGACCAACCAACCAACCATCCAACCAACCAACCAACCAACCAACCAACTAACTCCTTGTTTGATTAAAAAAAGAAAAATTGGTATACATGTAGATTTGGACTTTTTTCTGCAGTTTATCATTCCGTTTCTAATTGAAGACTGGAAGATGCAGTCACAAGTGAACTGAAAGATAGAAAACAAAATAAACTGGAGGGACGCCAGAGCGGATGTTGTGTCAGTTTACTGCAACTGGAAACAGAAAGACAAACACCACAAATATGCACCACCGTTGCCACCACCATGGATGACTCTTACTCTCTTAGTTTGAGTGCTTTAGAACTGAACTGAAAGATAGAAAATAAAATAAACTGGAGGGACGCCAGAGCGGATGTTGTGTCAGTTTACTGCAACTGGAAACAGAAAGACAAACACCACAAATATGCACCACCGTTGCCACCACCATGGATGACTCTTACTCTCTTAGTTTGAGTGCTTTAGAACTGAACTGAAAGATAGAAAATAAAATAAACTGGAGGGACGCTAGAGTGGATGTTGTGTCAGTTTACAGCAACTGGAAACAGAAAGACAAACACCACAAATATGCACCACCGTTGCCACCACCGTGGATGACTCTTACTTTCTTAGTTTGAGTCCATGAGAGGAAGATAATACCAGTATATCTGTGGACATTCCCCCTGTGATTGAAACATTGGTGGGAAGTAGCTTACTTGCTTTTTAGCCAAGCGTTAGATGAAAAGACTCATACCTCTTCTCATGTCTGGGGTCTCAATATGACACACAGTAGCAGGTTAGCTTGACATTAAGACTGGAAACAGCTACGTTTATTAGTGTTGCAGGTGCTGGTAGACGGATTTTGTTCCCATCGAGTGCTATAGGAATGACATATTTGTAAGCTGACCAGGAAGTTAGCATCACCGTGGGTTCCTTTGACAAAAAGCCAATGGGATTTTTCCATTGGGTTTTGGATTATCGCAGAAAATAAGTTCTGTGGCAAACAAACATTTATGATACTTTTTTAAGACACGTAAAAGATTCAAAATCAGAGCTTATTTCAGGCATCTAAATTAAAACCCACTCAAAAAAACACATTGACTTCCAGACGAGGGAACCTGGAGTGCTAAAATGCTAACTCATTTCCGGGTTTTAGGACTCATTCCTGTAGCACTCTATAAGACAGAGCCACGCTAGCTGTTTCCCCCCGTTTCCAGTCTTTATGCTAAGCTAAGCTAAGCCAACTTCCTGCAGGCTCTAGCTCAAGCCATTAGGAAGAGCGCTGGTCGTTGATCCCAACTTTCGTAGTGGCCAAACGGCGGTACTGCAACTTCCGTGTCAGTCACGTGATGCATTGGGCCAAAAATGACTTTTTCCCATAGACTTACATTGAAAAAGAGACGTGCATGTTCCATGTGCCCAATATCCGATTACTTTTCCAGATGGAAGTCGAGTCATTTAGGCTTCATGCGCCACTGAGCAACTTTCATAAGAATGAACGGGGCCCCGCCTCCAACGCTGTATCCAGTTCTCTTAATACATCCAGGCTCTAGCTGCATATTTGCCATACAGACACAAGAGTGGTATCAATCTTACCATCTAACTCTCAGCAAGAAAGCAACTGAGTGTATCTCCTAAAATGTCAAACTAGAATTTAATTTACATTTTGAAATATTGAATAACATTATCACTTCCTGCAGGCCGGCTTGAGAACAACTGCAACGTTTTCCCTAAAGATAAATACATCGAAGTGGGATCTGATATCGACATAGAGTGCCAGACTTCATGCGTCAAAGGAAAAATCTTCTGGACACTCAACAACGTACCCGTAGATGAAAGATTGTCAAACACCATCAACTCCTCACACACAGTGCTGTCACTGAGGAAGTTCACTCACCACAGTGCGATCCTGCAGTGCCACAGTGCAGTTAATCAGCAAGTCCTTGGAGGCACCAACATCAGAACGTACTGTAAGAAGTATTTCTGTCACTTATATTATGGCTGCAATAACATGAAATATACATGTATGACATTGCTGACTTGCTTTTTTTCACAGCAAAACCCAGCAATATATCATGCATCTTGCATAGTAAAGATCAAGACGAAGGAATACCAGACCTGTTCACATGCAACTGGGAGCACCAGATTAATCCTTCATTGGAAGTAAACTACACTATACTGAGGTGGGTGTCGTATTTTCTTCCTTTTGTGTAAGAATTAGGGCTGTCAATCGATTAAAATAGTCAATTGCAATTGATCGCAAATGAATCACACATTTTTGATCTGCTCAAAATGAATCTTAAAGGGAGATTTGTCAAGTATTTAATACTCTTATCAACATGTGAGTGGGCAAATATGCTTGTTTTATGCAAATGTATGTATATATATTTTTTCTGGAAATCAATTAACAACACAAAACAATGACAAATATTCTCCAGAAACCCTCACAGGTACTGCATTTAGCATAACAAAATCAAGCCCAACAGGCAACAACAGCTGTCAGTGTGTCAGTATGCTGACTTGACTATGACTTGCCCCAAACTGCATGTGATTATCATAAAGTGGGCATGTCTGTAAAGGGGAGACTCGTGGGTACCCATAGAACCCATTTTCAGTCACATATCTTGAGGTCAGAGGTCAAGGGAACCCTTTGAAAATGACCATGACAGTTTTTCCTCACCAAAATTTAGCGTAAGTTTGAAGCGTTATTTAGCCTCCTTCTTGACAAGCTAGTATGACATGGTTGGTACCGATGGATTTCGTAGTTTTCTAGTTTCATACGATGCCAGTATCTTCACTCTAGCTTTGAAATTGAGCCCACTACTGCCTAAAAATCACAAGTTGCGTTAATGCATTAAAGAAATTTGTGGCATTAAATCAAATTTGCATTATTATCGCGTTTACTTTGACAGCCCTGGTAAGAACTAATGCAGGAACAATTCTTTGTCTTGTTGATGTGTGTACTTAATATAAAACATGTATTTTCAGATCCACTCGGTCAAACTCTTCCAAGAAAAAAATCTGCACATCACATAGAACAGAGTGCACAAATCATTCAGTAGAAATATTTGAGAATAACAGTATTACTGTGAGAGCTGAAACTGCTCATTGGACAGCTGACTCCGACCCTCGTGAATTTGACCCATTGCACATATGTAAGTAACAAATTTTGTCGGAAAAATATATTTCTTAGTGATATCTTATTGTTTTAACATTGTACATTTCTGCATTTTGATGTGCTGTCATAATTATATTCCCTCAGGGAAAATTGTCCCTTCGAAATCGTTAAATGTAGAAACCTTCTCTGATCGTGTGTTGGTTAAGTGGAATCGGGCGAGTTCTGGTGACCCGGGTCACTGTCAAGTCAATTACAGCAAGGTACGTCCCTCTTTGATCACCTAAATGCAGCATTTGAAGTATTTCCCAGAAGCAACTGAAAACAGCATAGAATAAAACGCAACAATGTCAATGATCGCGATCACAAATCAGAAAAAGATGAACATAAACAACACTTCAAAAGGTATTGTAGAAATGAATCGGCAAACTGAGATCTGAATTGAACTGGATTCACCAAACTCTGTTAACTTTTCCTGCTTGGGTCGGAGTTGATAACGTTACTTGCTCCCGTCGCCGCCGCTCTCTCTCTCTCTTGCTTCACCACTCCTCCCCCCCAACTAAATCTCAGCCTATGGATCAAACAGTTGGCTATTAACACATTGGTTATTTACTGACAACACATAGCCTAACGTGATTCAATCAAATATGTAGAGATGTCTGGATAAGCAGTATCCGGCCACTGTGTTAAGCCTTAAAATAAGCCTTAATTTATTAAGGTGTCGCGAACGCTCAGGTTCAGGCAAGGTCGCAAAAATAATTATTAGATATGTCTATAAACAAACATTTGTTTAACAACAAATAAATGCATATAAAGTTGTAAATATTACAATCCAAACATACGTCAAATAACATTGACATCTATAGGATCTTCGGTTTTCTATCCCCCCAAAAAGGGATGCGGTCTGTATGTGCCGGTCTGGTCTACAGACCATTTCACAGTTGTAAACTGTTGTAAAATATTCCAAATGTGTCCCAGTTGCAGTGTATGTGAATGACATCAGCTGACAGGAAGTAAACATGGACCCAAGCTGTTGCCTATAGCGATGCATTTCTGTTGAAACGGTCTATATAGTAAATAGGGAGTAAATAGGCAGTAGGCGTTGCTAAAGCTACATGTCAAACTGAAACCTAACTACCAACTTGTTCAGCTTTATTTCTCTAAATGGAAATAAAAAGTGGTAAAAAAAACAACTAGTTCAGCTGATTCTGCCTGTGGTTTTTTGGAATTCCCCTTCATGGCTGATTGAAGCTATTTCTGTTTGCCTTTCTGTTCCAGGCTGCCAATGAACAAACTACAGTGGTAAGAGACACATAGTTCCCTAACAAAGCATCTCATTTCAACAAAACAAAGCTGTGTTTGTTTAAAATCGTTCCTGGTAATGTATCATATATTTAGCTTTAGACCTTCTGGGAAGAGTTTTTAACCAAAATCTTTCTGTTTTTCTTTGTAGGTGCTCCATCAGAATCTAACGAAAGGTCAGCACGGGAAGATGCCCATTGACATTGCCAAGTTTGAGTCCTGCAGTAACTACAGCTTTTCAGTCCGCTGTGCTTTAATCAAAGCCCCCTGGAGCGACTGGAGCCACAAGACGACAGTTCTGACCCAACTAAATAGTAAGAGAAATGTCAAAACAGCTTACTAGCAGTCACAGCAGGCTATTAAATCACCTATGCACAAATATCGTTTCAATATCTTACATTATTATTGAGTTTTTTTTTCATTCATTTTTAGTAATTTTAAAAGCCTGTATGATATATGAATGAATTGGCTACAATAAGACTGATGATGATTTGGCACCAGTCTGCTCTCATGGTCCAGGTGCTCATGAAGATCAAAGATAACGCATTCACAACAACTTTAAGAAGTTCATACTGTGTTATCAGTTTATTTAGAAATGCGTCCTTACAGAGTCGGCCAAGTTGCTCCGCCATGTTTCTACAGCAACCCAGAATGGACAAACCAAACACTGGCTCTAGAGAGAGACTTTCAAGTTTTTACGTTACCTGAAGATAGTTCTCCGACACGCTTGTGAATCTGCAGTAATGTGAGCTGCGGAGTGTAAAACCGTGGTACCGCCAGCTGCCGTCTGGCTTCTGTTGCTCCTAAAGTAATGTTATTATGGTGAGGATAACCTCTGAGTGAGGCGAGCGGCGTTATCGCGGTTTCACACTCAGCGGCTCACGTTACCGCAGTCTTGGAAAGGGAGGAGTGAGCGGAGGGGTACTCAGTTGGTTGCAATCTGCAACCACACCCCTAGATGTCGCCAAATCTGACACACACTGCACCTTTAAGAAATGAACATTGGTTTTGTTTCCAGTAAATAAACGAAAAATATTTATTTGCAAAGTTGTGTAGAAATGGTGAAATCCAGAAACATTATCGCTGGCTATGAGAGGGAATAAAGATCCGTTTGAGCTGCTGAAATCTGACACTTTCAGGTTGCAGGTCGGGACTTGAATGTGAATATCTTAAGAAACACCAACTGCAGAGTCTAACATTAGATTTGTATTATTCCAGAGAACGGATAACAGCCTGGTGGTGACACGTAATCAGGTTTTCACAGAGTTGAGGATTAAATGTTGAACAAGTACAGATTCGCATTGCACAATGTAGTGATATAAATCTTCTGGAAAATCACAAACACTCTACCATTGTTTACAGCTGTTACCATGAGCTCGAGGCTGTTTTTGCTTTTAATTGCGGGTGTGAACAGTGGTCCTGCTCTGTCCCTCCCAAAACTGTTTACTTAACATTAGTAATCATTAGAGGCAGTCAGATTAATCGGTGCCAATACGACGCTGGGACGTACATCACCGTTTTGCATTCAGGCTCCATGCACAAAGAAAAGGTAGATAGGGGGAGAAAAGAAGTTCATCCAGCCATGTAACTATCCATTCATGAAATGAAATCACACACTTTAGGATCCTCTTTCCTAAAGGTAATAAGCACGAACAATAACGGTTTGTAAGAGTAGCATTTAACAATGTAACGCGACGAACAACAGAAGTAATCCTGGCCAGTCATACTGTAAGCCATTGCAAATAAATAGAACATATTCCAACAATGTAATCCACCAAATCACACTTCAGGATGTTCTCTTACTAATGATTAAATTCAGAGTGACCAAAAAATGATTTATTAAAAACGGCGTATGCAAAAGTAAAGTAAATATCGGTAAATGAATCAGCTTTTTCCCGCTCCAAACTATCGTTATCATATCGGCTCTTAAAAATGAAAAAAAGTGTGATTGTTGTAACCTATTTGAACCCTTTTACAGAGAGTCATGTGAAGCTGCGCCTGTGGAGAAAGGTCGCTGAACCGGAGAAAAATGGAGTTAGAAGAGTTCATGCCATGTGGACGGTGAGGAAGCCTGTCATTTAAAAAATATTCTTTATTTCCAAACTCATAATTCAGCTTCACTACCATTACTTATTGGTCTAAAGTGCTTCAAACTGTCTACGCAGGAGATTCCTTCAACATGCAAAGGCACATTTACCTACGCTGTCAAATCGACTCCCTACAAGGAACACACGATCGGAGTAAATTGTACATTACGGGGCAAGTTGACTTGTGATGTTGACGTGAGCCGAGATGCACACAGAATCAACCTCACAGTCTTCCACGATGAATCCCTGTTTGTGGAGGACTCTGTTTATGTTCCAGCCATCAGAGAGAGTGAGTTTTAATGCTATTGATTCTGCTTTTTTAATGGGTAACAACAATTTATGGACCATAATGCATAATTATAATGTAACAATGCTTTGCCCTGATGCATGTTTGTAACTTGGCAGGCCTCCCTCAAGTTACCGACATCCAGACCTCAACCCTCGAAGGCGTTATTCTGGTCAGCTGGAAAGCTCCCATTCAGTCTGTCAGTTGTTACATGGTGGATTGGACCCACGATGGAAATCAATACCACTGGAAGGAGAGCAAATACACTAACGCGACACTCTCTGGTAGGTTAGAGAACAGGCATGAAATGCTTGATGGATGTTGAGTGAACACTTTGTGGGTGGGAACATTAATCCATGGAGTGAACCTTGTGGCTGGAGCTGATTTATAATGGGCTGACTTACAGTAACTTGTTTTGACCGTCAGATCAATTTGTGTCTTATCTTTGATCGTCTGGGTGTGGCAAATAATGGCTTCACTGGAGGCAACAGTAATGCATTTTACATTTTTAAACGGGGAGTTTTCAAGAACTGTGACTCATCTCTCACAGAGATGAGATATGCGTCAGTCTTTCCCGCTTCGTTCTCTTTAAGCTTTAACGAGTGTACGCCGTCAGAACTGCTCGTCGCATAGCTTCAGAAACGCCTCTCCCAACACACCTTTCCGACGCTGTATTAATTGGTGCTGTGTCCGGCCATTTCCATTCTATTTCTATTTTGAGATACAAAGTCAAAATATTGAGAGACTTTCTCTTTATTTTGAGATGTTAAGTCAAAATATTGAGAAAATGTCTCATTATTTTGCGATATTAATTCAAAATACTGAGAATTTTTCTCTTTTTTTGAGATACTAACTCAAAATATTAAAAAATAAGTCAAAATATTGAGAAAGTTTCTCTTTATTTTGAGATACTAACTCATTATTTCGAGATGCTAAGTCAAAATATTGAGAAATTTTCCATTTATTTTGAGATACTGAGTCAAAATATTGAGATACAATGTCAAAATATTGAGAAAGTTTCTCTTTATTTTGAGATGCTAAGTCAAAGTATTGAGAAATGTTCTCTTTTTTGAGATACTGAGTCAAAATATTGAGAGACTTTCTCTTTATTTTGAGATGTTAAGTCAAAATATTGAGAAAGTTTCTCTTTATTTTGAGATACTGAGTCAAAATATTGAGATACAAATTCAAAATATTGAGAAATGTTCTCAATATCTCCTTCTCAATATCTCCTTACAGACCTCCTGGATAAGAAGCCATACAACATCACAGTAACTCCCCTCTTTGAAAACAAGACAAGTCATGGCACACAAGCCCTTCATATCTGCTCCAGATTCGGAGGTACGTCATTCATTTTTCTTTTTTTGTGATTCAGAATTTTTTTTTTCATGTTTAACCAGTCTGATTTTAAAAAACGTGGTCCCTACAGGTCCAGGAAATGTCACTATCCATGTTCAGACTAACGACAAAAGTGCCCTTGTGAGCTGGAATGTGACGTCGCAGGAGGCGTGCAGCGGCGCCGTTGTCAACTACACCGTCTTCTACGGCGAACCACCGCTCAGTAAGTCCACCTCAGAGACTTGTTTGAAAATGAGTTGAAGATTTCCTCTTACCTTATATGACATTTCTGTCTTCTAGATGATACTCTAGATGGCTCAAAGCAGGACACCTCTTTGAAAGATCTGATTCCAGACACCTATTACAGCGTCTATGTGAAGGCCACAGCTCTTACAGGAACCACCGAAAGCATTGTGACGAGCTTTAAGACCAACAGATTTGGTGAGTACTCTGTAAGGGCTGATGAGGTTAAAAGGCCTGCACTCATAGGACTAGATCAGGGGTCAGCAACCAGCGGCTCTGGAGCCACATGCGGCTCTTTAGCTCCTCTCCAGTGGCTCCCTGTGGATTTTTAAAAATGGAAATGAATAACTGTTTTTTGTTTACATTGTCATTTTTATTTATCATTGTTGTAGGTCTATGGTACGATGGTACGATGGCGTATTAGGGCCACATTTAGGAAAAAAAATAAATCTGAGATTACAAGAATAAAGTCATAGGATTACGAGAAAAAAAAGTTGTAATATTATAAAGTAGTAATTTTACATGTTATTTTTCTTGTAAAGTTATGACTTTATTCTCGTAATATTACGACTTTTTTCTCGTAAAGTTATGACTTTATTCCCGTAAACTATGACTTTTTTCTTGTTAAATTATGACTTTATTCTCGTAATATTACGACTACTTTTCTCGTAAAGTTATGACTTTATTCTCATAAATTACAACTTTTTTTTTGTTAAATTATGACTTTATTTTTGTAATATTCCAATTTTTTTTCTCGTTAAGTTGTGACTTTATTCTCGTTATATTACAACTTTTTTCCTCGTTAAGTTATGACTTTAATTTTCGTAAATTATGACTTTTTTTCAGCGGTAAATCATTTTATTTACAGGTGATCAGCAGTAAGTAATTTTCTGTCAGAAGGTGGCCGGATGTCTGTGAATTTGATTGGATAGAAATTTAAACAGGTTCACAAAGGGACTTTTATGTTATCAAATGTATATACATATTCTTTGAACCTTTAGCGAGCCACTCAGAAACGAGCTACTTGTTGGAGACCCCTGTTATAGTGATTCAATTCACTAACTGTATGACTGACTTGTGGCTGCAGTAGCATGCTGTTCAGGCAAAGCTACATAATCTTGCTTTTATCAAGCCCGGATCTGTCTCACAACAGCTGCCACAACAACCTGCTGCTGAAATCAGTGCCACATGTTTTTGAACACCACACAGACACGGAGGGCCTGTAGGGAGAGGAGATTATCTGTGGCCCGTATCCAAACTGAGTATCTAGAAAGTATCTAGAAACTCAGACAAACTGCTCAAAAACATTATAAATTACCACATGTTTCCCATCAGTTAGAATATAATGTTGTCATGCATTATAGTTCTGGAGAAGTGAGTCAACAAACTAATATGCAACATGATTAATTCTTTCTTTCGTTAGGTCCGGGGCTCATCACAGCAGTCAGTGTCGTCGGAAGCATCATTATAGTTCTTGTGTTATCTCTGGGATTATGCTGCACTGTTCAGTAAGTTTCAATCTTTTACTGTAACTGATGATGTGATGTATGGATTGATTTCAAGTGACCAGTGACATATCCACGCCAGCAGTAATGAAAAAAAGACATATTGTACTACATCTTGTGGTCATACACGGAATAACCTTCACATAATGGTGCCCCTAATAATGCTAATGATCTGCTTTTTTAAGGTGGCAGAAATTCAGGGCGAAGCCGGTGCCTAACCCGCGCCTGGCCAGTGCTGTGACGTTGTGGCCAACGGCAGGCCGTCAAGAGGTGAGCTCAGTGAGGAATTACATCCGTGAGACAATTCAAGCCAAGGTTATTTGTGGTAACATATGGAAAAGGTGTTGCTTTATTCAGGTGGTAGTCATGTAAACGTATCAATAAATTGCAGTGGTTTTTGTCTTTTTTAGGGGGGTACAGGGGGTCTTTAGGGGGAGATAGCAGGTCAACAGTAGATGTCACATAGAAGTGGTGTACATCATCTGAAAGCTGGGAACCTGAAGATTAATTTGAGATGCTGCTCTGCACTGTGTCAAGTTATTTAAATCATAAATCAGAAATAAACATGAATTAAGTAATTAAATTAAATTGTAAAGGTGTATAAGGGCTAAGAACATCACAATAGAAGTATATGATGGCCATTCCCCATGCTCTATTATGTCTCATAATCACCATGTCATGTTGCAGCAATTTATGGTTTGATACCATTTTGTTACTACAGATTCTGTACTAAATTTAACCATTTTTTACCACTTGAGAATTGATAAAAATGATCGATAATCCCTCCAAAATACCACATTAAGACATCAAGACATTGAGGAACACCATAGAAAAAAGCCATGCTGTGATTTGGAATCAAAAACTTTTGACATTTGGAGATTTCTGCAAGAATTGCATTTTTCGGCGATTAGATGGCAAGCTCTTCTGTTGTGAAAACTGCTCAGAAACCCCCTTATTGTCAATCTAGCTAAGAAAGCCATCCATCCTCTGAATGCTCTGGGTCTCTAGTTTGTGGCTGTAAAGTTTCATGAGGCTGTGATTATCCTAGAGGTCACCACAGGTTAGTTTATACAATCACAATGAAAAGGTTACTATGGGGATTAACATCATCACACATGAATACAGCTGGGCTCATTGGATCCACAAGAGTCTCATCTTTACAGTGATACCCAATTTATGTAATTCAAGTCTGTTTAGGGACCCCAGTATGCAGAAATATTCAAATACACCTTTTAGAATAGGCGAAAAATAACACGTTTATACTGCATGCAAAAAACTGCATGTGATTATCATAAAGTGGGCATGTCTGCAAAGAGGAGACTCGTGGGTACCCATAGAACCCATTTTCATTCACATATGTTGAGGTCAGAGGTCAAGGGACCCCTTTGAAAGTGTCCTTGCCAGTTTTTCCTCGCCAAAATTTGGCCCAACTTTGGAGCGATATTTAGCCTGTCATTACTGTCATGATTCTATCACCAAGGTTTTATCTCCTGAATAAACCACTTTCTCTTTCTATGTGTGTTTGTATGTCATGTGTGGATTTATGTCTACAGGGGATGTTCCAGGCATTCAGTAATCCAACTGAAAGCCTCTGTGACAGAGTTTACACAGAGGAAGCTCAGAGGAAGGCCAGCTCTCCAATAGACTGTTACGGTAACCCAGCCAGTGACCAGACGGACGACTACGTTGACTCAGCCATGACTCCAATAATAGACGAAAAGCATGAAGACCCAGTCGATCCTGTAGAGACGCCGCGTCTCTCTTCTCCCGACGATTCCACAGCTCTGCTTTCTGCAGAGAACAGCCCGTATCGAAGTCAATCTTCTGTGGAAAGTCCTGCCTCGAAGTGCAGTAAACAGTGTAAGCGAGTTCCACTAAAACAGACGATGTACGTGACTTTGGACATGTTAGAACAACACGGTGCCAGGTGATGGGAATGAAAACAAAACCATAACAACATACCAAGAGCTCAAATGCATCAATCAGCTCAGGTGCGGTTTAATCCTGCCAAAGACTTCCAAGATTGTGTGTTTCATTATCCTGCTAACTGTGGAGTGAAAGTAAAGCAGAACGACTGTAATCTTATATTCATAACCTATTTGCAGGAAATAAAAGTGCTACTGTGTATCATTTATTGATACAAATATGTCATATTTATAGCTAAACAATGTGTGTACAAGCTGCTTTATTTAGACAACTTGATGTCTTTTGCAGAGATAATTATATGGAGATAACTGTAGCAACAGTTTTTGCGCTCATTTAATGCAAAGTCAATAAAAGGTATTTATTTTTTCTTCAGTCGTGACAACATCTACGTCATGATGTGGACCCTTCAGAACTCTTAATAGAAATTACAGTCATTTTAAAGGGACTGTTTGTAACTTCTTACACATGTAAATCATTGCGGGTCGGTGTCCCATGTGCGCTCGCGTGTGGCTACGCTGTTCAGACAAGACTCCAACACAAACTACTCGGAAGCACCAAAACCGCAAAGTTAGATCTAGTGAAGTGCGTCTTGTAAACAGTGTTGGACCAGGGCCGGAGTCTCTGCTGTACTCTGCTCCGCTGCCTGCTTGCCTTCACTCACACGCCGCGCTCGTTCTCACTCGCTCCACCTCTACACGTGCATGTGCGCACACTCCACACTGCAGGAGAGTTAGTAGCTCTGAGAATATCTAGTGGACTTTTGTGCAGAAATAACTGCTGCAGCTCCTCCAGACCAACAGAGGTTTCCCGTGTCTTGTGAAGTGACGGGGCTCCGCAGCGAGTAACGTTATCGTCTCCGACCGGGTGCCGGTGTCTCCCCTGTTCCCTCTGGCCGCGGTCGGGAGGCTGAAGCAGGAAAAGCCAACACTAGGATCAGCATTGATTCATGGAGAGACGTTCGTCTGGTCAGCTAACATTACTGCCAAGCAGGTGAATTATAGAGTGATATTGTGGTTTTAGCTGACGTGTGTCGCCTCACTGTTTTGACGAATGCTCACTCACATTCAGGTAGCGCGTGCACACAGGCGAGCGCGAGCAACTGACTTTCGTTGACTTAACGGCCACAGGTGTCGCTGTTACAACCAATTTCTGATTCTTACAAACAGTCCCTTTAAAGTGTTTTTCTTTAAATAAAGCAATGGAATTGGGGCCCACATTATGCGGTTGAAATGATGCAATATGTACATGTATGGACTGCATTATATTATATCTCAAAGCACAGGTTTGGCCAGTGATAGCATGCTGAACATTTATGTAAATGATTTGTTGTAAAAGTCATAACGTATTATAGATTGTCATATGTTTCCTGTTTATCAGTGATATATGCTCTTGTTTAAACAGTTAGTAAACTGATAGCTTTACTCTGTAAAGCTGCATTTTCTCTTTAACAACTTGGCATCAAATGTATCAATGACATGTACTATACATAAGCTGTTGAATAGTGTAGCATTTATTGTTTTTGCATCAAAACTGTACTCAATTTGTTTTCAGACATGGTCTAATGCATTGTCACATATTTAATTTAATTTGTATTTATTACATTTGTATTAATAACCAAAGGACACTGCAACATGTAATAAATATTCACCAAGTTAAATAAGTTTGAAAACTGGCGTGGATTTTATGATTTATTTTTATTGAACATGTAAGAACGACAACAACAACAAAAATGACCTCTTTTTTGGTTCTGAAGCAGATAAAAGCACAATGGATATAAAATAAAGTAGACTACATAGATAGATAGAAATAAAAATGAAATCTAATAATAATAATAATAATAATAATAATAATAATAATAATAATTAATAAGTTGACAAAAACATGCATCAATGCTCTTAATTAATTTTATTGTAGAAAACTGCATGATTTTTGTATTTTTTTATGTCCTTCTCGTGTGTACCAGCAGGTGGCAAAAATAAAAAGTAAAAATAAAATGTCTATACATAAGTCAAGTGTTCTGGAAGTTGTAAACAATATAAATAATGCAAAGAAATAAATACTGGATGGATATACATGGACTGGATGATTGTGTAGAGTATGTACATGTGAAGAAAAAAGAAGAAAAAAATCAGTTTAGTGATACAGTACTCTATTGGTTTAAAGAAGAGTAACTGTAAAACTAAAAGAAATAAAAATAATAATAAAAAATAATAATAATAATAATAAAATAATAATAATATTAATAATAATAATAATAATAAATAATAAATAAAATAATAATAATAATAATAATAAAATTATAATAATAATAATAATAATAAATAAAATAATAATAATAATAATAACAAATAAGTCAGCAAAAACATGCATCAATGTTCTTAAATTAATTTTCTTGTAGAAAACTGCATGATTTTTGTATTTTATTTATGTCTTTCTCGTGTGTACCAGCAGGTGGCAGTGTGGCGCAGTGACGTCGTCTGAACTACAGACATTAACCAGAAGAAGAAGAAGAAACATAAATAATAATAATAATAATAATAATAAATAAGTTGACAAAAACATGCATCAATGTTCTTAATTAATTTAAAAAATAAAAAATAAAATAAAAATAATAATAATAATAATAATAATAATAATAAATAAGTTGACAAAAACATGCATCAATGTTCTTAATTAATTTAAAAAAAAAAAAAATAATAAAATAATAATAATAATAAATAAGTTGACAAAAACATGCATCAATGTTCTTAATTAATTAAAGAAATACAAAATAAAATAATAATAATAAAAAATAAGTTGACAAAAACATGCATCAATGTTCTTAATTAATTAAAATATAAAATAATAATAATAAATAAGTTGACAAAAACATGCATCAATGTTCTTAATTAATTAAAGAAATAAAAAATAAAATAATAATAATAATAAATAAGTTGACAAAAAACATGCATCGATGTTCTTAATTAATTAAAAAAATAAAATAAAATAAAATAATCGTCTTTCTCGTGTGTACCAGCAGGTGGCAGTGTGGCGCAGTGACGTCGTCTGAGCTACAGACATTAGACACCAGAAGAAGAAGAAGGCTAGCTAGGTTAGCTCGAGCTAGCTCGTCTTGTTGACAGTGGAGCTGAACGTGATGCTAACTGCTAACTGCTAACTATTCTGTTATTCCAGGTAAACAGACTTAAAAAGAAGATATTTGGGATCGCTAAATGAGCCGTGAGTCGTACTAATAACCTATGTTTGGTGTAATCCCCTGCCGGCCCGTCGTCAGGTGGACCGGGCTGAAACCAGTTGGATGATTCTGCTGAATTAGAAGCTACCAGGCCGCTGAGAAGCCGCGGGGCTCGGGTGAATACCAGCCCGGGATCAGCGCCTTCTGAGCGGGGGAGCTGCGTCAAGACTCTACCTTGTAATACAAGGTTTATCTTAGTTATTATTACAGTTCAACCAAAACAATGTCACACACTGGACCTCCTCCTCGGTGGAGGAATTGTCCCAGAAGAGGACAACCTGTGGCAGGTGAGACCCAATATCACACCTTTAGATTAACCAGCTTTAATGCACCTTAATGCTGCACAACATGCTGGTTAAACATCTTCTCTGACATGTTATAATCTGTTTTTTTGGTGCAAACATTCTGATATATTAAACAACATTTAACTAGCTATTTTCTGTGTAGTTTCAGTCATGCATATTTTGCAATGTTAGCATCACAACATTGTGATTTTAGCAATCAATGCACTCCAAATTCATGTTATTTTATATAAATTAAGAGATAATTGGTGCAAACTGAGATGCCGAATTAACTGGATAACATTAATACACCACTTAAACTCAGATTTTTATTGAAAATGTTGCATTTGCCTGTTGTAGTGGGATTAACCAGCTTTGATGCACATTAATGCTACTTTATGTGCAGAAACATGCTGGTTTAAACATCTTCTTTGACACTTTATAATCAGTTTTTTTTGTGCAAACTGTCCTGATATATAATAAACATTTAACTAGATATTTCTATGTAGTTTCAGTCATGCATATATTGCAATATTAGCATCACAACATTGTGAGGTTAGCAAGCAGTGCACTCCAAATTCATGTTTCTTTTATATAAATTAAGCAATAATTGGTGCAAACTTAGATGCCGAATTAAGTGGATAACATTAATACACCACATAAGCTCAGATTAAAAAAAAAAAAGTAGTTTAATTTGCTTGTTGTAGAGAGACAAACTTAAATAGCCACTTTTTTAAATGGAGTTTGGTGTGAGTGTAATCAGGCGGGCTTTGTTTAGCTAACTTGGCACCTTGTCAATGCCCAGCTCCCAGTGTTTATTTACTAGTTAATATCTCTAATTTAATTCAGAACTAAAGCTGAGTTTGTGGTGCTGTGTTTTGGTTCATTTATTTTCCACTAGTGCATCAGAAGAAGTGCTACTGAGTTGGTGCTAGCTTTTGCTGTCGAAGCATCACGTGTCAAAACAAACCGTGGCTGTAGCATGATGGCTGTGCATGATGCTGTGCAGTGGTGCATTAAAGCACTGTGCAACAACATGGTTTGTTTGGATCTCGTGTTTCCAGACGAATCTCTTCTCCACATCTGCTTTATAACAATGCAAAAAAGTCTGACAGATGTTACATTTCAAGGCACAGCTGGTGACACATCACTTTAAGAAATGAGCTATTGGTACACATAATTGGGTACAGAGTTTTTTTTTGTTTGGGATATTAACCACCGTAGCTATGTCAACAAATGCTATTTTGCATTTAATTTAACAGGAGCACAGCACATAGTTCCTCCTTGATTTGGACTTAACCTGCTTAGGTTTGATTTGATATAAGTGTGTTAATTGTTGACACATTTTTACAGTGTATTTGACTGGGCTTTGCAGAATTCAGTAATTCAATTAAAACCCTCTGAGACCCCACAATAGACCCTTTTTTGCCTTTTTTTTAGGGGGGTGCAGAGGGTCTTTAGGAGGAGATAGCAGCATATAGAAGTGGTGCACATCATCTGAAAGCTGGGAACCTGAAGATTAATTTGAAATGCAGCACTGTGTGTCACGTTGTTCTAGTCATAAATCAGAAATAATCATGAACTAATTAATTAATTAAAATCAATTGTAAAAGTGTATAAGGGTTTAGCACATTATGATAGAAGTATATGATGGTCATCCCCATGCTCTATTATGTCTCATAAGTTGTTGCAGACATTTTTGGGTTGATACCATTTCTTACACAGATTTGGTGCTAAATTTAACCATTTTTTTTACCTCTCGAGATTTTATAAAAATGATCGATAATCCCTCCAAAATACCACATTAAGACACCAAGACCTTGAGGAACATCATAGATAAAGCCATGCTGTGATTTGGTATCAATGTTTCATGATGGCTGTGATTATACTAGAGTTCACCACAGGTCATTTTATACAGTGAGGTCAAGTTTCACTGTACAATGAAATGGCTCCTATGGGGACTAACATCATCTTACATTAATACTATTGTGCTCATTGGATCCACAAGAGTCTCAGCTTTATAGTGATACCCGATTTATGTAATTCCAAGACTGTTTAGGGACCCCAGTATGCAGAAATATTCAAACACATCAATTTAGAATGGATGAAAATAACACATTTATACTGCATTGAAAAAACTGCATGTGATTATCATAAAGTGGGCATGTCTGTAAAGGGGAGACTCGTGGGTACCAATAGAACCCATTTACATTCACATATCTGGAGGTCAGAGGTCAAGGGACCCCTTTGAAAGTGTCCATGAAAGTTTTTCCCTCGTCAAAATTTAGCCCAACTTTGTAGCGTTACGTCCCTCATCTTTCTCCCCCCGACAAGATAGCATGACCTGATTGGTACCAATGCATTCCTTAGGTTTCATATGATATCAGTACCTTCACTCTAGCTATAAAACTGGACCTGCGACAGCCTCTGAAAGACAGTAAAGTCGGTCGGGATCGCCTGCGGGTCTCAGAGGGTTAAGGATAACATCATCCTGTAAATAAAAATGAAGCTTTCGCTGCGCCAACTAATCAATGCATCTGCTTGCTAGTGTTATACTGAGGACCACTGGTTCATTACTTGTATTTTCCCTCATAGGTAAATTCCTGCCGATGAAAACGATGTTGGGTCCTAGATATGATGACCAAGTTGCAGAGGAGAACAGGTTTCACCCCAGCATGCTGTCAAACTATTTAAGAAGTCTAAAAGTAAGTAACTCTGAATTCTGAAGTTCTGAGTGACATTTTGAAGTTGAAAAACCCCCACATCTCACCATGTCTTTTTTGTCTTTCTTCAGGTGAAAATGGGTTTGCTTGTGGATTTGACGAACACTACGCGTTTTTATGACCGCCACGACATTGAAAAGGATGGCATAAAATATGTGAAGCTTCAGTGTAAAGGGTACGAGTAAATTCACTTTCATAATAATATGTTTTATTTGTGAAGTGCTTTTCTAGATCCAAAGTGCCATGAGTTAAGATAATTGTGAGTTGTAGTTTATTCAGTGGTAATGTACTAAGACCAGTGTCGTTGTGTTTATTTTAGCCACGGAGAATGCCCTTCAAAAGACACGACTACGATGTTCATCCAGCTCTGTGAAAAATTCATTGAGAAGAATCCCACAGAATTAATAGGTAAGGAAACCACCTAAAATCGATAACTGATTATGGGCTTCTTGCAGATGATTTGTATCGAAGGATTAAATCATCTGGAATTTCCAAAGATATGAAATAGTACCATCAAAACTATTGTAACTATGTACTGTGTGTGTTATGTTGTTGAATGTGAAGTACATGAGCGTAGCGCTGCAACAATTAATCGATTAGTTGTCAACTATTAAATTTATCTGCAACTATTTTGATAATCTATTAATCAGTTTGAGTAATTTTTTAAGGAAAAAAAAAATTGTCTAAATTCTCTGATTCCAGCTTCTTAAATGTAAATATTTTTTGGTTTCTTTTCTCCTCTGTGAGAGTAAGCTGAATAAGAATAAGACATTTGAGGATTTCTTTGGAAAAATTTTCACCATTTTCTGACATTTATACACCAAACAACTAATCGCAAAATTCGACAAAATAACAGATTAATTGATAATGAAAATAATTGTTAGTTGCAGCATGAGAGGAAACAATACGTGTCACTGCACTAGTTAATCTTAGTGCTATGTTTGCACCTCATTGATGGTTTGATTGCAGTTTTATGGGGGTTTTACTTTTGCTTATATAACTGTTGTTTGAATATTTAGAAATGATGAAATGATCAGTTCCGCCTGCTATGAAAACACTGGACCAGATTGTTTGAGAGATTATTTTTTTAGCGATGTGAGCATGATGTCAGAAATGAAAGCAGAAGATGATTTAGTAGTAAATATTTATTAATATTCAGTTCAGTAGTAAGGCAAGGCAAGGCAGCTTTATTTGTATAGCACATTTCAACAACAGGGCAATTCAAAGTGCTTTACAGAAACATTCAAGAAATAATTAAAACAGTTATAAAAACATAAAAACATTAAAACATTAAAGATTAGAAAATAAAAACAAGCTAAAAATAAAAGCTAGGATAGAAGCTAAAATTGCATAAAACTCAAAAGCGTAAGTTATAGTGCAGTGTCAGAATAAAAGGCACCCGCAAACAGGAAAGTTTTAAGCTTTGTTTTAAAAGAAGTGAGAGTTGGAGCGGTCCTGCAGGTTTCTGGGAGCTTGTTCCAGATATTTGGTGCATAAAAACTGAACGCTGCTTCTGCATGTTTAGTTCTGACTCTGGGGACACTAAGCAGACCTGATCCAGATGACCTGAGAGGTCTGGATGGTTCATAACACAGCAGAAGATCAGAAATGTATTTTGGCCCTAAACCATTTAGTGCTTTGTAAACCAGCAGCAGTATTTTGAAATCAATTCTCTGAGAGACAGGCAGCCAGTGTAGAGACTTCAGAACTGGACTGATGTGATCCACTTTCTTGGTCTTAGTGAGGACTCTAGCAGCAGCGTTCTGAATCAGCTGCAGCTGTCTGATCGATTTTTTAGGAAGACCGGTAAAGACGCCGTTACAGTAGTCAAGTCGGCTGAAGATAAATGCATGGACTAGTTTTTCCAAATCCTGCTGAGACATCAGTCCTCTAATTCTTCTTATATTCTTCAGGTGATAGAAGGCTGTCTTTGTAATTGTCTTAATATGGCTGTTAATAGATAATAGATTTGATTTCCGCTCTGACTCAAATAGTGAAAATCGGCATTGTTCATTGAAGGATTGAGTTAGGGTTGCATGTAGTTTAATGTGAACATTCAGAACAAGGATAGCATCTTTGCGTGTCTCCGTGTTTTAACTTCTAAAGATTACATCAATGTGACTGAAATCCAGGACATGTGATGTGAATCACGTCTGCTCACAGAAGAATATGAAGATATATGAAAGCAGAATTTCAAGGAGTGTAAAAACAGCTGGAGCTGTAAATGAGTTTGCACCGTGTATAATTTACTCAGACTGTTACTGTTGATTGTTGTTGGAACAGCTTTGCCTCGACAATAACTCATTTAGATTTTGTTTTGATGTTGTTTTTTTTGCCACCTCACAGTTTTTACTCTTTAGATATTCAAGCTTCTGTTCTTAATGCCTGAGCAACATCTCAAAAACCTTGAATCTTGAGTGCGAGCGCCTCTGCTTTATTTCCAAAAACATTACATTGTCACTCTTATATTGCAGTAAAGACTAATGTTATACTGCATTCTTTGTACATTTCTGAATATCCTTAATGGTTTCTTATTGTGTGACCGTAATATAATGTTTGCATACTCTGTAGCTGAGTTCAGTGACCATGTTGTATCTCAATAATAGTTTTGCTGTGGCGGCTGTGTAGTTTCCTACAATATCTGGTGACTGTATTTATTTTTAAGAGGTTATTCAGCTTGTCCTTTACAAAAAAAAGTTAAATTACTGAATGCTTAATAACTGAAAACTGACACAGAACAGACAGGTAATAACAGAAGAGTCATAAATCATGATAGTATCATGAATGTTGACCTTACTCCATCCTATTATTTACTTACTATCTACTTTACCTTAAAGAGGAACTACGCTCCTTTTCAAAATTCATACATGTTATTCCTATGGTCTAAGACAGCCCAAAAATATTAGTAAATATGAACAACTCTCTCCCAAATTCAAAACTAGAGTGCTGTGATAATAATATAAATGCCCTCATGATGCTGTAAAATCTAACATCAACTCGCAACTATTATGTGTTAACAGAAGTTTCTTTCCTCATTTGATCCACATGTTGCACTCAATCATGAACTAATGTTATTCTTCTGTTATTATTATGCTATAAAATACATTTATTTTGAGCATGAAACTCATTTAATATGGAAAAAACTACTAAATGGAACTTGGATTTAGATTTATTTAGTGAAACGACATGTTTATTGTAATGTTTGTTCATAGAGTGCAGGACTACACTGACCCGTTAGTTGCCTCACCTCATGTGTCCAGCAGAGAGCAGTCTTACTCTGAAGTTGGACTGT
Source organism: Sebastes fasciatus (assembly GCF_043250625.1). Taxonomy (NCBI): domain Eukaryota; kingdom Metazoa; phylum Chordata; class Actinopteri; order Perciformes; family Sebastidae; genus Sebastes; species Sebastes fasciatus. Next base: position 24,526,571 of record NC_133812.1, on the reverse strand, counting down.
TTGTAAATGGACTAGAGGAGAAGGTTGCAGGTTTTATTTATCAGACAGCTTCCCAGTATAACTAGTCTTATGCTGATGGTCACAGGGTAGCTCCATGGAGCAGCTGGAGGTTAAATTGCCGTCCCAAAGTTTGCTCACACGTCACCTGACATTTGCACATTTCCAGAAGTGCATTGCTCTCTAACCAACATCCTTAAAAAATAAACAAAACCAGTGCAGCACAGGTCCCTATGTTGTTGGTTTTATAAATGGGAGTGGGAGTATCACATGCAAAACAACACTCCTCTCCCAATGAACACTGTGTAGGTGATTTTGAGGTGAAAGTACATCAGTAGGCACCAAACCTAAAAACCTGATCAAATACATTTGGCATGAGAGGTACAGTTGTGTAGATGTCTGTATGTGGGCAGGTTTTTGCACTTTTGTTTCAACTGTTTTGTATTTTTAACTTCATGGAAACACTGTGGTTACAGGTGCATTTAACATCATTCACTTTATCGCAATGTTCTCTCCGTCAGCTCTGTTGTTTTCACTCTTAGTGCTGTTAGCACCGTTAGCTACGAGCCGCCAAAACCAGCTGTCGCCATGATGGGAGCCGTGTGGAGGCAATAGATTATGCTCTGGATATCGAATTTACACCGAATTCACACCAGGCATTAGCGAAGTGCAGCTCGCCGCAATAATTGCATTATCCTGCGACCAGGAAGCAGATTCATGTGTTTCAGGCGGGAAGAAATGCTGTGTAATGTAGGTTCACTTTTCACAGGAGTCACAGGATCTGTTTACTGATTGGCTGCGGGTACTCTCTGGCCGCACTTCACCGCTAAAAGTTAAACGTTTCCCAACTTTATTTTAGCCGCACTTTGCCGCGGAATCAAACAGCTGCAGCTTGCTGAGCTCAGAAGCAGCCGACGCCTTTTTTCATAGACATTGCATGGCAGCTCGCCGCCGCTGCTGCTCTGGTGTTAATTCGAAGTTTGCACCTTTTAATGTGAGTTGGAACATAAATTATAAAATGCTGATTGCTCAGTTGTTAACAGTCTTCATGCATGTGTAAATGGGTTCCAACACAGCTGAGAGACATATCTACAAAAGTGAACCTTGCAACTCATTCAAATCTGATGCATCGGTCGATATTAGCTCATTGCATAATATATCGGTATCAATGTGTAACTCAGCCAATAAGTAACTTGAAATCACTGTTTAGAAACGCCAAGCTAGGTTTGTGTTAATTTAGAAATACTGCCACCGTTACATGCTGTAGTTTGTCCACCAGAGAACACTGACAAGTTTATTTTTACACAGTCAAACATCCTGCTTAGAATGAACCTTTGGTCACAATAGGCTCTTTTCACAGCACTCATGTTGACATGTCATTGCAGGGTTAAACACAGGTTTTAATTAATAACACTAATTATGGTCCTGTTCTATTTAGGTAGGCCAGGGCCTCTGGAAAGGCTGTGATACTAAATAGAACAGGACCATAATTAATTTTATCAATTACACCTGTGTTTATCCTGCAATTACATGTCGAAATGTCTGCTGTGAAAATGGCATATTAAAAAACAAATTTAAAAGATCTTTATCAGTCGGGCTGTAATTTAATTAGTAACCTAAATTGACAGGAAATATGAAACATTACTTTTTTTAATCTTTTTTTAGATAATTGTGCTAGTGTCAAATATGCATTATGCTTTAAAATGAGGTGTCTTTAGATCTCAGTTCTCAAATAATTATTCAAGTTCTTCCTCATTCAAAGGCTTCGGGTTGTTCTAGTGGATCTAGAATCTTTTCTCATTTTGTCTTGATTTTAAGCAGCTTCCTCTCGCTTCCTTTTCAGTGTCAAAAAGTTAGTTTGCATCAATATTGTGCTGTGAGATGGTGCCTAAAGGCAGCCTGGGTGATTCTGGTCATGCACGCATTGATTTAGAAGTTGCACTTTCACCGTATTGACAGCAGGGCGCTCTCTTCTACCTCACTCTAGATCCAGATCTCTTCCTTCCTGCCTACTAACTGCTGCCTGGCTTGTAGATCAAATTGCTCAAACATCAGAGCAGAATGTGTGAATGTCATCTCGGTAATGTCCTGTCTTTTGGCCAGCTGGTGATTAGGCTTTGTTGTCTCTGTGGTACACATGTCCAAATTAGACAGTTGGGCCGGTAAATGTGATCCCCGTCCTCTTGGCGGCGGTTCGTTTCGTCTTCATTAGCCTTTGCTTGGGGGGAAATATGAGAGTCTGATGTTTTTTGTTTTGTGTAGTTTGAACCCTGCTGTGCACCTGCTTGTTTGTGAGAGTATCACATTTGTTTTTTTAACATTTTCTTGAAGTGGAGAACAAATATGACCAAAATCTTTTTTTTTGTGCCTTCAGGGAGGCTTTCTTCACTTCAGTTTGTGCTTTATTGACAATTTGCTTCAAAATAAAAAGCATGATTTTTATCTGTTTTTGCTTTTCCTGTGCCCTTTTCACCCACTCTTTACCTCCCTGAACGTTTCATCAATCTTCTCTGTGTGTGGCTGGTTTGTAATGTGGGTATAAAGGCAGGTCCCCCCTCTAAGGAGAGCAGGATCTGCCTGTGAGTCTCTTTGAGTTTGTGACTTGATGCCCCCGCTCAAAACGTAGACTCAGTACATCTCAGAGGACTGTTATTGATGTGAGAGGGGGAACACATTGGATAAGATTGTTCTAAACCACAGGGCTATTGACTCCACACTCGCATTATGCTGCATTACATTGATTTTGCGAAGGCGCTGAGCATAGATGGGGGGGGGGAGATGTAGTGATATGACTTACAGACTTCTTAGAGAGATCGATAAATGGCTAAGATTTAATATAAATGAAAACCTAAAGTGGAATTAGTTTTTAAACTCTTGTGCTGCTTCTTTTTTTTTCTCCTGAAGGTCTTCACTGCACGCACGGCTTCAACAGGACAGGCTTTCTGATGTGTGCATACCTGGTGGAGAAGATGGACTGGAGGTAAACCCCCTTCGATCACTCAATACATTCACAATCCTCACGGTTGCCTTGCATGACGACACAGACACGACACACTCTGCTTTCATGATCTCCCACCCCTGTCAGTCTCTTTGAGCTGATAATCCCGTCTTCTCCTGATAACTCTCTGTACGTGTGACGGCACCAGAGAGTTGCACTTCTGTCAGTTCACATCAACATGGGCTTCACAAAGAAGCCGCATGGTTAGCGGTGACCGAGATGTTAAATAATTTACAACAGCAGAGCAGAGGGGAGGGCGAGGATCTGTCTTTAGTCGGAGGTGGAGCAGCAGTCTGAGAATCCATGGAAGCTGTCGACATGTAGGCTGGATAAAACCCTCCCACCGCCCACCACTTCCTGTGTAATGAATATTCTCAGAGCATTTACAGCCCTTGTCCAGAAACATCATTTTACTATCAAATGATCAACGCTGCTTCAGTTTTTTATGGATATGGCTTGTCATTGAAAAAAAATCTGCCCTAAACATGAAGTTATGTGTGCAGCTAATACGATTGAAAATAGTAAAAACTGGCCATCACTATTTGCTAGAGCCCAAGAACGTCTTTAAGTTTCTTTTTTTGTCTGACCCACCGTTTAAAACCCTAAAAGTTTCCAGTTAGAGCTGAAACAACGAGCCTAATGCAAGAACCACAAATTATATATGTATTCATATAGCCTAACAATATCATCATTCATTTAAAGATAGGGTCGACGATGTTGGAAAGGTAGCATAATTTGAAAGTAGCATCGCCTCAGGAGCTCCGTCTAAACCCTCCCCCTCCCCTCGGTGCTCCTTCCAAGGCAACGCCCCCCACACACATGCACGAGCACCGCCGCATCGTAACTACCTCACAGACACAGAGCGGAGAGAGGACCTCAACTCAACAACGCTACCTCATGACAAGTAACCATGGCAGTGCTACTTTTGACTGAGTTTTCTCTTCCATTCTCCAGTAAATCTGCGGCAGCGACGTGCTTTGAGTTCAGGTTGGTGCACGCCAAGGGTAGAGTACGAGCAGGGAGGCGTCTGATTGGTTCTTTTCAAGCGGACCGCGATTCAGTAATTGGTAGACGTTTTTACAGGATTACAGCAGCTACAGATGACGGCTCTTTTCCGGTCCTTTTTCAGAGCTCATAAGTAATAGATCGCTGTCGGGGTGTAAAGACCATTTCAACCAATATAACTAATATAGTATATACTTGAGAACATTGTCAACCCTGCCTTTAAGTTGGCCATTGATGCTATTGTATAACACTGCAATACAAATATGAACATCTCAAACTGCAAAACGACTTAAATTAGTTATGCTAAACAAATAAAAACAAACAAATCATATGAGAAATACAGCTGTTGGGATTGGTACCGGAGAGAAGCCGGGCGCTTACCGTAAAAACTCAGCCATTTATCCGTTTTTTTCCCACGCTGGCAAATTGATCGCTGACTACACAGAGATACCATGTTATACCAACATCATTACTATTATTATACTACTACTATTGGCTCACAAGTGGTAAAACCAAATGTCAGCGATAAACAAAACATTCATTTTGGACCTGTCAAAAGTCATAATAATGTCTTTTTTATGAAAAGTCATATTTTTATTCAGCAGCTTTCTAAAAGCTCTGTGGATGTATTCTTTTTTTAACATGATTTGTCTACATAAAAATTTTATCAATAACCCCTTAAAAATACAACTTTCCAAAAGTCTGTGTTTTCTGCCTCTTATCAGCGTCGAGGCAGCTGTGGCGGCGTTCTCCCAGGCCCGGGCCCCGGGGATCTACAAGGGAGAGTACCTCAAAGAGCTTTTCCGTCGCTATGGTGACGAGGAGGACGCGCCCCCTGCCCCCGCGCTCCCCGAGTGGTGCTTCGATGACGACGATGGCGACGGTGATATGGACGATGACGGTAACGCCGTTGGCCAGGAGTCGGGCCCCAGCTCCTCTGGGTCGGCGCCCGGCAAGCGAAAGAAAGAAAAGCTAAAACTGGTAAGACTTCCTCCAGGAAATGGACTGTTAAGTAGAAAATCTGCACGACATGGACCTCATGCAGGGTGATGGAGGGTCTGTAGGGAGGCTTTTCTTCTAAGTGATGAAGCTCTTATGTTATATACTATATATATATATATTTATTTAATAATCCAATAAATTTGATGTTCAGATTTAGAGAACGTGACACTTTCTATCTCCATAGCTGCTGGCAAAGATATAATTTTGATTAGATAAAAGCCGTCTCCCTGTCTTTATGTGAAGCTAAAGGTGAAATGAGAAGCGTCAATCATCTCCAGTTGCACATAATTGGATTTCCTTTCTGTTTACATTGAGATGAAGCTGAATTTTGAGTAGTTAAAAGAAGCTTATTATTTACCGTTAATCGACAAATCTAATAGTGGAGTTATCTATCTATCTATCTATCTATCTATCTATCTATCTATCTATCTATCTATCTATCTAGATGGGTCTAGAGGGAAGAAGAGAGGCGAGAGCAGCAGCAGCAGTAACTCCTGCAGACTGCATTACTTCACTGTCATTAAGAAATACTGTCTCTTGGTTGACTGGCCTGCCTCAGAGTCAGACTGGTTTGCAGTCAGTTGGCTGTTATGAAAAGAAACTTCATAAAATCTGTTCAAAAGTAGGAAAAAAAAGGTGACACACCATCAAATGAAACAAAAGCCTGGAGAGCCTGAAACACGTTTCAACCATCGGCCCTCCTCAGAGTCGATAAAGAAATGTGCGTGGATGAAATACTTTTGAGTTTAAAAGTAGAAACACTGCTCTGCTATGTTGGACAGTACGTACTATAGATGAATCAATAATTGGCTTCTGAGGAGTGGAGTACATGTGGCTACAGTTTGAGTTGGGGAAAGTGTCCCCATCCTGATGGGTTAGAGATATTTGAGGTAGAAGGGGAGTCAAAGGAATCTGATTTCTGTCTCCGGTGGACTCCACTGCGATATATATATATATATATATATATAGGAGGAGCATCATTATTGATTAGTCTGCTGATCATTTTCTTGATTAATCAAATGCCAATGAAATATCAAAACAGTAAAAAAGAAATGCACATCACAATTTCTCAGAGCCCAAGATGACAGTTTACCATCATAGAGCTGCAACAATTAGTCAACTAATCTATTAGTCGGTCGACAGAAAAGTAATCGCCAACTATTTTTGAAAATCGATTAATCATTATTAAGTCATTTTTCATGTGAAAATGGCAGAAAATGCTGTTTTCAGACTCTCAAATATGAATATTTCCTGCTTTTTCCCTGTTTTATATAATTAAACTGACAGAACAAGACATTTAAAGACATCACCGTGGACTTTGAGAGACTGGGATTGGACATTTATCACTGTTTTCTGTCATTTTATAGCCCAAACGATTAATCGATTAATCTAGATAATAAGTGGCAGATTAAACAATAATGAAAAAAATCTTTAGTTCCAGCCCTACAATATTATATACGACACAGAAATGCAACAAATTCTCACATTTGAGAAGCTGTAACTAGTGAATGTTTGGCAGTTTTGCCTCGAAAAATGACTGAAACCATTAACTAATTATCAAAACACTCGCCAATTAGTTTCCTCTCGTTGGCTAATTGTTTAATTGACGAATCATTACGGCGCTGAACACCTCCCGTGATAATGACTTAAGCCATGTTGCCCAGCCACATCTTCACTGAGGCTTTCCAAATTGAATAATAATAATAGATTTTATGGGTTTTAAAGATTTCATTGGAAATTGACAAAAAATAGATAATTCAAAACAAAATATTGAAAAAATATAATAAAATAATAATAAATACAATAAAATTAAAATAATAAAATAAGTAATAATGATAATAATAAATATGACTAATAAATTATTATTACTAATGTTCCTTGCATTTTTTTAGATTGTTTTGTGCATTTTGTTCTAATTTCATTTCCACAGCTTATGAAGACTAAGACCTCCCTCTAGATGTGGAGAATAAGAATTATATGACCATGATGGGACTTTCTCTTCTCGCTGCAGCCCTTCATACTAAAAACATATGCACATAATGGCACTTGGGGTGACATGTATTATCATACCATATCTGTTTCTGTTCTAATTGGCATATATTACCATATTATACCAGTTAGCGAGGCTCACCTGGGCAGATTGAGGGGGGAAAAGATCATGTCAAAAGAGAAATGAGGTGAACAAGTAGGAATCACTCTTAGCAGAGAAAGGAGCGCTACAGATGTCGTCAATGTTTCTCTCAAAGCAGGTGGGAGATATCTGCATAAACTAGGAGTATAGGGGTGAAGGTAGTGAGGGAGTGAGGAGGAGAGGCGGCAGTCTAGTTTCCCGGGAGATGAACAAGGGTTTATGAGTTGGATTCAGAAAATCATTAAAGTGAGAATTAAAAGCGGAGAGGTCAAAAGAAAAAACTGGATTTGTAATATTTCTACCTGCACACAGGGATTCATAAAGCAAAGAAGCAGCTGTTTGTGAAGTATCACCGGGATTTAAAATGTTTTTCTTGCATGTGTAGGAGGGTATGAGTTCAACCTTGTGTTTTTCTTCTTCTTCTTCTTTTCCTCCCAGGGTGCAGTATTCCTCGAAGGCGTCACAGTGAAAGGCGTCACACAGGTCACCACACAACCCAAACTAGGAGAGATCCAAAGGATGTGTCAGAGGATGGCGGAGTGGGAAAAGTAAGAAGCACCTCCCTTTACCCTCCTCATGCTCCTCTGGGAAGCCCTGTGGGTCTGTGTGTACACATACTGTATGTATGTGGGTGTACTTACTCATATACTGTGTAGTGAGTCACTCAATTGTTGTAAATCACCTGTTTTTTGTTTTTTTTAAATCTTGACACTTTCAGACAGGCGGCACAGTCAGGAATAGATTTCTATTTTCTGGAGAAATATGCTGCTGTTGCTTTTTTTTTTTTTAAAGAAATTGCAGGGAGTCAGCTCTACTGCCGCGTCTTCTTGTCACAGCAGCAGAAGGAACAGTCAACGCTGCTATTTCCAAAGTTGTTGTGTTTTTTTGTTATACCTGTAAGGGTGTAATATAATGAGATCCAAATATAGTTACTAACCCTCTGAGACCGGCGGGGTCGTCGACGATCCCGGCTGACATTACTGTATTTAAGAGGCTGTAGCGGGCTCCTTCTTTTAAATCTAGAGTGGAGATGCTGGTTTCCTATGAAACTGGACGACCCAAGCATACTTGAGACCTCAAAAGTAGGGAGGATTTGGAAACCAAAGCGGGGGGTTTGGAGGTCCTTTCCCCAGAATGAGTTTCAGAGACTTTGTTTCCTGCATTCTGCTGACTTTTAAAGAATGAAAATTGCAAATTAATTATAATTATGAAGCACACTCCAACAGCAGTTTTACGTTAAATACTTTGGATTTTACTTTTAATTTTCAGGAAGGAATATACAGAGTAATCGTAGCTGCTCTGGTGTGAACTTTTCATTCATTCACTCATTAATTTTCTTTTTTTTAAGATTATGTTTTGGCCTTTATTGATAGTGACAGAGAGATAGTTTTGAAAGGGGGGGAGAGAGAGAGAGAGGGGGGGGATGACATGCAGCAAAGGGCCACAGGTCAGACTCGAACCCTGGGCCGCTGCGGTAAGGACTCAGCCTTGGTACATGGGGTGCCCGCTCTACCAAGTGAGCTATTGGGAAGTCCCAATTTTATTCATTTTCTACCCCTGCTTGAGTACTTCTTTCTCCTACTCTCCATTTCTCTCTCCGTCTCTCAGTCACTGAAGGTCTTCGCAGACCACTGCGCTCTGAAACACGTTATTTTTGAATAACTTGCGCCACACCACGACGGCTTTTTGCTGCATCGAAGCAAAGCCCAACTTTGGGTGCAGCGCGCACTTACAATGTGTCAGAGCAGCTGTATTGTTGTCCGGGTACAGTAGGGTAGGGTACAGTATATATGCACTGTACCGTGCCAGAAACCGGGTGAGTTAACAAAAAGGAAAAAAAGGGTGTAAATATTTGTCATTAATCGGGATAAATACGGGAGAATTGTGACCCCAGTGGGAAACCGGGAGAGGGCAATGAAAAACTGGAGTCTCCCGGGGAAATGGGGAGGGTTGGCAGGTATGGGCCCAAGGCATCCATTGTATGTGCAACCATGTCATGTCTAGCTTGTCGGGAAGGGGGCTAAATTACTCCCCAAAGTTAAAGGGTAAATTTTGTCAAGGGTAAAACTGCACGCAATCTTTGAAGAATGAACGAATAGTTATTGATGTTCTTTTTATTTCTGATTTATGACTAGAACAACTTGACACACAGTGCTGAGCTGCATCTCAAATTCATCTTCAGGTTCCCAGCTTTCAGATGATGAACACCACTTCTATGTGGCATCTACTATTGACCTGCTATCTCCGCATAAAGACCCTCTGTACCGCCCTAAAAAAGACAAAAATGGGTGTATGGTAAAAAGGGGTGGAGTGGTAGAGGTTAAAAAATGGTCTTGATATGGTCCTGAAGTTTAACTTTTAAGACAAAAAACAAGTTAAACGTAGGACAGAGAAGTTTTTTTTTATATAAAGAAGCTAAAAAATACTTTTTAGCAAAGTGCAAGTGCCATCCCTCAGTGCAGAGTGCAGTGACTCCTCAGGAGTGCACTTAGACACAGACTGGCACAGTGCTGGTTTGTTTCAGTTGGGCGTGGCACACGATGCACCCCTTGTGCCGACATGAATTGACGACTCTGTGCGGCACGCGAACAAAATGGCAGATGTACCGGCAGCATCGTAAAAAATAATCCGAACAATGAAAACATTTTTGACACGGCTTGTTGTGGCTGAATCCAAGCAGAAACAGGTACTGTGGAGTCTCTGCCAACACTTACACGCTGTAAAAAGGATGAAATTAAAACACATCACAGCCTCTCTACCACCTGCTGTTTGATTATTAGCTGGTAGAGATTCAGCGTCTCATACCTGTCACCTCATATGCCGCCTGGGCTCCATTTAACCAAATTTTCCCCGCCCTAGCTGCTACATAAAAAGATGCCCATTAGCTGTTGCCTTGGCAACAACTACTCTTCCTGGGGTGTATTGAAACATGCAAGAAGAAAGCTTATGTAAGATATTTCTTCCTACAATTATGTTAACAATATCAAATTAAGTCATTTGGGGTATTATTCTTAAACAATATTCAGTGAGTTAAAGAAGAAGTGAAACTCATCTTTTGAAGTCTTATAACATGGTATGATGTATTTCACAGTTCAGCTTATATGAAATGTATTTAACAGACCGTATATCTTTTTTCAACTTATCATACATTTCCAAAATATGGAGAACGTGTAGCCTCAGCTGGTCACTCCTAACTGACTTAGGAGACATCTGGAGCTCTCTTAGGTAATTGTGGGGCTAAGACCAAACACTTGGGAGCATTTATGCATGGCTCTTATTTTTTTGATTCTAAATGTTTATGCATATGGCACGTTAAATCTGAGTGAAAAAAAGGCTTACTTTTTTAATGCAATCATACACTGAGAGGGCTCATCTCTTTGCCAATGAAATAAAGTATTGACTCAGTTAATCTCTGCATGTAAATTATTAATTAAAAATCAATAGTGTTTTTGAGAATCAATACAGTATCACAAAACATACACATACACCTACAATGTATCACAATTTATTGCACGTCTTTGTTGAATACTTGATTCGTATTGATCAATGACGGCGTTCTACGGTCTGTTATTTCTTTATAGCAGACCGTTGCTATGTATAACAGACCGTTGCTATGGGCGCAGTTCTGATGTCGGACTCTGGCGGACTGTTTTTGTGTAAAATTATTGATTTGTTAAGTAACTAGCCATGTAATAAGCGGGATAATGTACAGCTAGCGGGTCATTGTTGTGAAATAAACCCCTTCAGGGCAATGCGGCACCCCGACGCGAAGCTTTACATTATCCCTAACATATTGAATAGTAACCTGTGTATTACGTTATGTATTTGTAGCAGGCTCTGGTCATTGATTGTAGTTCATATTTTAAGTTTAGACTTTAGCTGAAGTACATGTATTGGTGAGGGTTAGGCATAAAGTAGATTAATACCAGAGGTAAGAGTGATGAGAGTTCGCGATCAAATGAATGAATGCAAGTTAGAAACACAAATATAAGATGTTCATTGTTGTTGCAGGTCTGGTTTTCCTGGTGCACAGCCCGTCTCCATGGACAGACAAAACCTCCATTTCCTGGAACAGAATCCATACAAAGTCAGCTGGAAGGCTGACGGCACACGGTAGGTCTATTATTCATGGCTTTTCTTTGTACATAAATGACTCCTTGTCTACATGTGTCGATACAGGTATCGCTCTTTGTGTCTGATTGGACTAATTGGCCTCTCTTCCCCATTCATTAGGCCCCTTTTCAGAGTCAATACATGTATAGTGAGTTTGTGTCCATGGGAGTTGTCCATCAGTTGTATGTATCAGAGGTGTTAATTTACCTTTCTGGCTTGTTAGTGAAGACTGAGGAGGAACGCTAACATGACTTCTGTTTCTCATTAGATTTTGATTACAGTACCTTCGTATAGCTAATCAACCTGAGTGCTCATTAAGCTGTGGAGATTTTAAACTGGCTTCACTGATGGAGCCACAGACTGAACAGGAATAAGAAATGCAACAAGGCGTTTGTTCTTTCCTGTCACATTTCAGGTTGAATTTGTTATTTTCTCTATTGCCAGAAGCTAGTGTTGAGGGGGGAAAAAAGGGTTTTAGCATTCCACTAGTCTGCTGTGAAGCACTGCCTCTCTCTCTCTCTCTCTCTCTCTCTCTTGCTGGTGCAAATGTGCAGTATGCTGGTGAATATTTAATGACTGCAGTCAATTTCACAATTTTTACATATCGGTGCTTTAATTTCCTGTAAGAGTGAGACCAGCAGAGTACAGATTTGGCCCCTGACCGAGACGCTGCAGATGTGTGTGTAAAACGACTGCCGTCATCTGCAAATGCTTGAGAGTGTTGTGAAAGTTTTGCTCTTAAATGTGTGTAGAGAGAGTGATGATGCTGAGCTCTTCCTCTCCCGCCTGGAGCTCTTGTCCTTCACCCCCAATTTCCCTCCGGCTACTTGAAGAGTCTCGCCGAGTAGTGGCGCCTTATTTCTGCAGACATGAGAAACGGAGAGAGACAAGGTATGCTTGGTATGAGTCATCTCTCAAACTGCAGTACTATGAACTACTATGTTGGGAAGATGATATACTATGTTCTCTTCAACTTTGAACATTCAAGCAGTGAAATATAAGGCTGACATTGTTTTTTAGAGACTTACCTTTTAACAGTGGTTCCCAACCTGGGATCACAGGGGGGTGTGCCAGGATTTTTCTGCTCTGAGTTTGTCAATTTTGCTCATGTATAACTAAAATCATAATAACACACTTACTGGATAATTTATACAAAAGTCTGTATATAAAACTATTTAAAAAGATATATTTTTTTAGGGCTGTCAAAGTTAACGCCACTAATTTCTTTATCACATTAACACAACTTGCGATTTTTAGGCTATAGTCAGTTTTGAAGCTAGAGTAGACATTCTGGCATTATATGAAACTAGAAAACCTAAAGAATCCATTTGTACCAACCATGTCACACTAAATAACACTCCAAACTTACACTAAATTTTGGCGAGGAAAAACTGTCATGGCCATTTTCAAAGGGGTCCCTTGACCTCTGACCTCCAGATATGTGGATGAAAATGGGTTCTATGGGTACCCACGAGTCTCCCCTTTACAGACATGCCCACTTTATGATAATCACATGCAGTTTGGGGCAAGTCATAGTCAAGTCAGCACACTGACACACTGACAGATGTTGTTGCCTGTTGGGCTGCAGTTTGCCGTGTTATGATTTGAGCATGTTTTTTATGCTAAATGCAGTACCTGTGAGGGTTTCTGGACAATATCTGTCATTGTTTTGTGTTGGTAATTGATTTCCAATAATACATTTATACATACATTTGCATAAAGCAGCATATTTTCCCCTCCCATGTTGATAAGAGTATTAAACACTTGAAAAATCTCTCTTTAAGGTTCATTTTGAACGGATAAAATATGTGTGATTAATTGTGGTTAACTATGGACAATCATGCGATTAATTGTAATTAATTATTTGAATCGATTGACAGCCCTAATTTTATGCTACTCGGCAGCAAAATCTAAAGAAATATTCTGCGTCAATCCACATTTGTTGGTGTTTAGCCTTTCAAAAACAACATTTTCGCTGTCGTCAAAAACGTAATTTCTCTCCCGCTTGCCGCACACAAAGGGAGGCCCGCACCTTTATTAACAGGGCGGTCTAGCAGCCAATCTAACAACACTATAAATTACATTTATTTAACCACAATAACAAAAAATCTATTTTGGCTCTAACACTATTATAGTAATTTAATTAAGTTGCTACAAAAAAAAAAGATTATATTGTGTATCTGCATTCGCTTGGCAAATCCATCATCACTTTATTTATGTTGCTGAAACTGACGAGTTATATTCAATAAAGAAAGTTGATTTAATAAAAAAGAATAACTCATTAAACACACTGACTCACTTTATTTAAATTGAGGATTTTGTTCGAGTTGTTTTTAGGGTGATGGTGTCGAAGGGGGCTCAGCTTTTCTTATACATAAGTAGGGGACCTACAAGGAGAATAGGTTGGAAACCACTGCCTTACAACATACAGAATAAAGTCTTATTTCTAATGATCAAAACAAGATCCAGGAAAAGGTTGTTTTGCAGAATAATTGTGCTTGGAGAATCTATTGATACTCAAAAATTGTGCCTCAAAGGATCAGGCTGGCTGTATTTTATTTTCTCTAAATGTAAAAAAGTATTGAGAGTGTTGTGTCTTGTGCGGATTGGAAATCCCTCTGAGATAAATTTGTGATTTTGGGCTTCATAAGAAACTTGAGTTACTGCCAGTGTAGCCAGAACCTGATATATCTTATTCCTCTGTGCCACAGACCTCAATTGTTTCCAAAAACTATTAAAAACTATTAAAAACACATCAGTGAGTCACACTGTTGCACTGGGTAACATGTTCCTTCATTATGAGAAACGTGGGCACCGTAGTTTATTTTGAGTCAATACTCAAATATTCTTTGGAGTGCTATAAATCCTCGGGTGAAAGTATTCCCCAACAAGTGCAGTTACAACAAGGTTTGTAAGCTGTTTTTAAAGAATTACGTCTTCAGAAGGAACGAGTGGGTTTGGGGCTGCTGAGCCACAGACGGGGTGGAGAAGTCGGAAAGTATTGTGAGACTAATGCTGCCTTCAAATGGGGTCGTGTGTACCGTGTTCACGAGAAGAGTCCATATAAACTCCCCACCCTCGTGGTGTTAACAACCTTGTAAGTGGAAATTTTCTGAAAACTCAGAGTTCAGGAGTTGTGGCATATTTGCTGAGGTGCCGTGCCGTTGTTCCTAAAGCCCATTTTTCCGAAACCCCAAAATGTTTCCCTATAGCACGTTCTACTGAACAGAAGCACACGGCTAATTATTATAGCAAAATGACGAAGGTCATGGCGAAGGAAAATGTTGATATTCCCAACAGCCTGATCTTTGTCCTGTCATTATGCCTTTGCATTTCCTGCATTACGTTACACGCTCGCTAGCTTGCTAAATTGTTAACCTCGGTGGCTTCTAGGGTTGTCTCTAGAAGGGAGCCCTCAAATTGTGAAATCTGATTTGAGATCTGCAAAAACCCTTAACTATTCAAGGTCAATGCCTAACCTTAACTATTTGAGATAGATGCCTAACCTTAACAATCTCATGAGAGTTTCCCCAGTTTGTGGGCTCCCTTCTAGCCACTGCTGGCTTCTAGACGCCGACGGTAGCGTCCATGTTGCCGTTGACTATAAGCTGTGTTCTCGAACTTTTTTTGTTCTGGTATCCAGTTCTTATAATTAATTTTGTCATACTTTATCGCAAAACAAATGCAATACAGTATCAACAATACTGCATATAACAATAGAAATATATTGTATACAGTATATACAGTATTATGAAAACAAAGGATTCTGCAGTTCAGACAACTAGTAAATGTCCGTGTATCAAGAGTCTTTAAAGCTTTGGGGTTTTGTAAAGTGCTCAATACTGTAGTTTGTATTTATTGCTGCATTACATTTCTAAATGTTCTCACCACTTGAACGCAAGTCCTAGTGTAAACGACTTCCCATGTTGTAACCACAAGCTCACAAGTTCCATTTGAAGGCAGCTTAACACATTGTTGGTTTTGGTCTTTTTAATGGAAGTTGGTGACTAATATAGTAATAAATCCTTGCTGTAGTCCTAAATTGCTTTTCTAAGCTAATATTGGTTTTACATAATGTTTGGAGTTCAGGTGAATGATGGCTTGTTGTCTCTCTAGAGCTACTGTATATGAGCTATTGCTCCGTTGTCGCCCATCTGTTACACAACCAGGACCTCCCACCAGAATCATTTTAGTCTCACCAGAACATATTGTGCTCGAGTAATTTGTAGACTAATTTATTTATCCTAAGTGTAATTCAATCATTGTCCATCGGTGTGTGTGTTTGTGTGTCTGTGTGTGTGTGTGTGTGTGTGTGTTACATTAGAGATGAGACGGTCTTGGTACACTCAGTTCATTTCATACCTCCTCCTGCTCGGACACACTCTTTCTTCAAACTCTACATTCATTATCATACATAATGTTAGTGCTGCCCTTAATACGAGCAGCCCTTCCTGCCAGTCACTGTTTCCACCACTGGAACTTCTTTCCTGATAATTGGGACACCATGTAAAAGAGGAACCTTGGAGATGTGCTGTTAGTAAAACTTCACTAAATCATATATGCATCAGTAGAGTATAACAGCATAGAAAGGGGTGTCCCATCAATGATTTTTGGACTCTCACAATGCATTAATGTACTTTTCTGGAGCTGCGTCCTATCTTATAATAAAGAAATATATTTTCTAACTCCTATATCTGCAAGTTTGTTGACACTCCACGACAGTAACTTGGAGTTTCTAAGCACATAAAGGGTCACATTAGGTCCGTCTGACGAAAAACGCCTTTACATGAAACAAGCGAACCAATCACAAGACTCTCTACGTTTTTTTTTTTACATTGTTGTGTCAAAGTGGTGTTTGTAAAGAGAATGTCGCTCTCCCCGCTGGACTGCTTTCCTTTCGGTACATTTCACATTACTGAGACATGCGGTAAACTAATACTTTAAGGGTATTGCAATAACTTTCTAGCATCGGTATACTGTGCAACACTACAATGCTTTCACAGGTGATTTGACTTGTCAC
Source organism: Sebastes fasciatus (assembly GCF_043250625.1). Classification (NCBI taxonomy): domain Eukaryota; kingdom Metazoa; phylum Chordata; class Actinopteri; order Perciformes; family Sebastidae; genus Sebastes; species Sebastes fasciatus. The sequence continues at coordinate 24,510,305 of NC_133812.1, read as the reverse complement.
ACAAACTTGTTGAATATTAAAATACATTACAAAAACACTGGCATTATTTTTATAGGAAAATTGAGACAGGCTGTAAAGTATGTCTGACGAAGGCTGTAGGTATTTGCAGAAGGGATGGATGCAGTGTTGTTAGATGGATATTCAAACTGTAGCCTCGCTGTGGTCCGCCTGCATGTAATGTAATAAAGCCGTCTTCTCATATGGGGAAAGCTTACATTTATAGGCACATGTTGAAAGCTGTGAGGGGACAGTCTGTTCTGGTGCTGCTGGTCTGATATTACTTTCTTCTACTGAGCTGAGAAAATGGATCACAGCTTCTTTTTTCAAAGCGTGCTACCTTATTAGTGCCTCGCCCGAGCTGCTATGGTGTTTAATTCATCCACCAAAATACACCACGTCTTTCTTACAGGTTTGGTTTTTGTGTGAAATTGAATTCACACAAAAGAAGTGATGATGAGAGACAGTTTGGTAAAAAAATAAAGTACAAAAAATCCATTTGATTTTTTTGTGATTAAAATTCCGCAGGTGTGGGTCATCATTAAATCTGGACAACATCTCAGATTGACGGACAACAAACAGCAGTATTACAGACGTGGGCTCTTCTGGGGTCAGTGGGTACAAACAATCACTATAAAAGATGATTGATTCCACTTTTAATCACCATTTATTTTGCTCTATTAATCCTAAAATCTCTCTAATGATGGGAAAAAGTATTAATATAATTCTGAAAAATTAGCTGCATCATGTGGAGGACTTGCAATGCATCAGATAATATTAATGAGTTTTGTACATTTTCCCAGTGAGATTTACTGGTCGCAGTGCTGCAGTGTAATTTGTCATTCTCGCCATGCACTGCACAGAGTGTGCATAGAATTTCTTATTAAATGTCCTACTTTCTAGCCTGTGGCACTTTTTAAGACCTGAAATGGATTTTTAATAGGAAATTTGTCTCTTCAAGGTGGTCTGGAAAGATTTTTCTCTTTGCGTTTTTTCCCAGAAGTCCTCACTTATGTGTTACACATTTTAAATCCCCTCCAGCTTTACCTATTGTTACCTGGGTGAGGATAAGAAAGTTTCCCATTCTATTTTTACTTTTAAAATGAGTCATTTACATTTGTTAATTTCATACAAAAGCATAGTTTTCTCAGGAAAAGGTTAAGTGAGCATCAACGCTCTGACAGATTTCCTCTACGTATTCCCAACGTCTTTTTATGACCAACCATTCTGACAGTTGAACTGCCTTGCTCAGTAGCACAATAATAGACAATATGGTGACAGAGTACTGAACCAACGCCTCTTACCTAAGAATATTATACAGCTCCTCCTGACGCACAGACCAGTCACAGTGAAAAACACTGTCACTGTCTGCTATCTGCCAAGAAGGCGGCTTCTAATGGGCTTTAGGAAGGACAGAAAAATCAGTGGATTTGCCAAGAGGGGAGACATAGGCTGTGTTGGGTCTTTAATCAACTTGTTGTCAAGCCTGCTGTCAGGGCTAGATTGGTTTGAGCTCCAGAGAGGAGGAGGAGGAGGGAGAGAGAGAGACCAATTATGTCTTTGGGACTTTAAACAAACAATGTTGCTCAACTTGGACTTTATTCGAGAAATTGGACTTGAGAAAGACTTTCTTAATTTCCTCCTGAAAGTCCTCTCCTACCACTACCTCCTCAGCCACTCATTTCAAATGAGGAATCAATAATGCAGTGTTTACGTTGATGTGCCAGATTACAGTGAAAGAGAGTTTAACGAAGCTGCTTTCTATTTAATGGCAGGTTATTGTCAGAGCATTATTACTTGTGTTTTACAGTCTTTGTTGGTTATGTAGTCCGGCTTTTAGTAGGGATTTTAGAAATCGTAATATGGCACAAGTGTCTTTTTTTTATGGTTTTAAAGGCTGAATTACAGTAAAGTGAATTTTGTAATTTTGTGAGCTTTCCAGACTGTTAGCTAGCTGTTCTATTATTTGCCTTTACCCACTTTGTCCTTTTATCCACATTACTGATGAAAATTTCATTCTGTAAATATTTTGTTAAAGCACCAACTCTACTCCATATCGCCCAGCCCTATTATTTAGTTTTTTAATGATGTCTATAACCCTGCTTAGTGGATGGCTTGTACACCAGACTGCACCAAAACTCTCAGGTTAATATTGCTACTAAAACTTTAGGCTGCTTATAATTATGCTTACGCTCCAAATGGTATAGAGTAATAATGAACAGGGGAGAAATTTCAGCTCACAAAAGTAGAAGTTGTATTACAGGGAATTACTGCACATTTATGTTTACTAGTACACCTGTTCTGTAATGTTCTTTATATCAAAGGAACCACTGGGACACAAGCTGAGTTTGTTGAGCTTTGTTAAGCACATACTCAGCTGCTGCTCAGGAGACAGTTTGTACTTTTCTACATCCCTTACTTTTGTTTGTCACTCTTCATTGGCAGATAAATGTGCTATGGCTAGTTTAGATCCGACTTTTGTCACATCTGATGTTATTTTTCTGTAGTTTCACAGATCTGTTTGGTCAAGGTCAGATTGCTTTTTTTTAGTTTTTGTCTTGCTTTGTGAATTCTCATGAGTATACATGTTGGATTTGACTAGTTTTGATTTCTCTGTTAACGCCAGAGTAGCCCTGTTTGGGATGCTTTCCATTAAGGCTGACCCGGATGCTTTGAAACTTCAATTGTTGCCATGGTAATCGACGTCTAAATCACTATTTGAATGCAGCGTTTTTAAAACATTTGTATTATTATATATGCATTGTCCCAAAAATCCCAAATAGCCTGTGAAAGTAGAGCTGCAAGGATTAATCGATTAGTTGTCAACTATTAAATTATTAACTATTTTGATAATCAATTAATCGGTTTGAGTAATTTTTTAAGGAAAAAAGGTAAAAATTCTCTGATTCCAGCTTCTTAAATGTGAATATTTTCTGGTTTCTTTACTCCTCTGTAACAGTAAACTGAATATCTTAGAGCTGTGGACAAAACAAGACATTTGAGGACGTCATGTTGATCGATATTTTTCAACATTTTTTGACAATTTAAAGACCAAACAACTAATCGATTAATTGAAAAAATAATCGACAGATTAATCTACAATGAAAATAATCGTTAATTGCAGCCCTACATGAAATAAGGAATAGTAATCCCACATTATTCATTATGCATCAACATTGCTGTTGGTGCGACGCTGTCCCGGGTACTGAAACGGAGCGGAGGAGATCTATAGACTGTCTAAGCCAGGTCTTTTATTTTATATGTTGGCATGGGCAACAGTCTATTTATTAATTCATTTATTTATAGGCCTACATATGAGCAAATTCATTTTATTGCTGTAATATATTTGATGTTATTATTGCACATTTTGTAGTCGTTTTTGTTTAAAAAAGAAAAAGGGAAAATCCTTGAAGTCTGACAATAAATGTAAAGTAAACTACAATATAAGTAAATATATCATCACCCTTTCGAAGCTTTGAATATTCTCGTATATTTGTCACCGAAGCCCCAAAAATGGTATTCAAGACAGCCGTGCTTTCCATTATGTAAAACCTGGGGAAGTAGTTGTTCCTTGTCGGAGGTGGGGAAGTTAACCACAAATGCATTTGCCAAAACATCAGCACAAATGTGAAACAGTGTGTTTCAGTTTTACAAGAGAAAACACTTCAAGGATGAAGAGTAAATGGTTGGTTTGGCAAATTAACGTCTGGTTAACCTTCTCGTCTCCGATTAAGTGCACAGCAGCTTCCCTGAGCTTTTCTATGGGAAGCATTCAGGGCTGTCTCTAACACAGTGGATGACACGGTCCCAAACACCTGAGATGCTTTTAGGTAAAATGGGTGATTCATCTTTTCTCTGCTGCAGTGAGTCACACAATTTCAAGTATGGTGTGAAATCATTTTCTTTATGGACAAATGTTGAAATTCCTGTATTGTTAAATTTGATTTTTGTTGCATTTTCTAGGGCATTTATCTTTTTCAAAAAACATCAGAACATCACTTATAGAAGAATATGGTATGTCATGTGCAGTATTAAACTGAACAACATGGGAAAGTGGAGCTTTTTAGTTTCTTTGACTCGTAACTCTGTTATCAAAATGAGAAATCAACCTGGCCTCTCTGTGTGTAAGAGAGCAGTCTTGCCCATTGGCGCACCACTGATGATGTGCAAAGCTGCTGGATCTGATCTAAGGCCTCCCCTGGAGCTCAGCTGCTGTCAGTCATGCCGCGGGACTCGACTGGCAAAGCCGGCACAATGGCCGTCTGTGCCTCATTAGGGCTAAAGTGCTCTGGGGGGGATGGACGGGGCTGGATGAGGATGAAATCTGAGGCTCACAGCACCCATCAGAGGACCGGGGCGGAAAGGAGAGGACAGAGCAGGCGGGGAGGGAATAAAGGAGCACATTAGATTGAATATTTTCCGATTGGTCATAAGAAGAGAATACCGTATATTTCAGGGAGGAGGACCACTGGGAGTCAGACAGCACTAATGGGCTCCCTCTGCTTTTCTTCTGAACATACTTGATGGCGTTAGCCATGGCTAACCGGCCAATTAGACAGCAGGGGAATCACGAGCTCAGAGCAGACCTGTTGTGTCCTCACTGGTTGACAGATCTTCTCTGTCGAGAGACACACTCTTTGATCTTCTGAGACATCGGTCCTTTTCTGGGATAAAACATATCATCCCTTTGCACAAGAGGATCTTCTTGTCCGTGGGAATTTGCCTAAACTGAGCCATGCAGGCATTTCCCGTTCCCCTGCCTTATTGAGTACGGTCTTTTTAATGCTTTCCGTGTGTCCACTCCCACCCCGGAAATCTCAGCTATATCTGGCCCACTCACCATTCTTTTTCTTCTCCTCCCACATTTTTTTCCTTGCAGTTTCCACAGGACTTTTGGTTGGCCCTGATTTATATCTCAAGGCTTGTGTTTTGTTGGTCTCTCCTGACGTGACTGGAGGGGGCGGGGAGGTCAAACTCATCGCTCAAAGCTCTCCACCGATCTCTTTTAAGTTTCTCTTAAAGAGTGCGTTGAGGGTTATGATTACAACTTTTCCTTGGCCAGTCTGCTTGAGGAGCATTCATGGAAATAATTAGGTTATATGTCTAGCTTTTCATTCCCACTCCCAAAACAAAAGCCTTTTATTGAAATGATCGCAACTTTAAAGGGAGCGGCATCTACCTACGCGTTTATTCCCAGAGGTACAAAAGAACATTTAATCAAAGACAGGAGCTTTTTGTGAAGCTGATGGTTTTCTTCACATCCCCACCCAACTTCACTTGGTATGACAACAATAACTACACATTCACTGCTGTTTTTTTTAAAATTTTGCTGTCAAGTTCGATAGTACTCTTATGCTCAAAAATAATAGGCGCAGTGATAAAGATCTACCCTCTCAAGAAAAGGCACTCTTGTACTCTCTTGTGTTTGGTTTCATAATGTAGTTTTAAAGCCCAAATAAGTGTCTTTTGTTCAAAAAACATGCTATGATTAGTTATCTATGGGGTTTTCTGTCATTTATGGGGTGTAATTCTGTGCGGTATTAGCAGCCATTTGAAATATCTTTCAATGTGAGAACCCAAATCGCAGCCTAATATTAAAGTTGCACTTTTTCCAAATATTTTTTTATTGATTCTCAACCATGATTCCAGTCAACCTGTTATTACAACCCTCAGTTCGCACTCTTTTGTTCAGCATGCTGCTTTTTTAAAGGCAGAGTGTGTAACAATTAAGGAGATCTATTGGCAGAAATGGAATATAATATTTATAAGTATGTTTTCTTAAGTGAATAATCACCAGAAAATAAGAATTATTGTGTTTTCGTTACCTTAAAATGAGCCGTTTATATCTACAGAGGGAGCGGGTCCTCTTCACGGAGCCAGCCGTCATGTTTCTACAGTAGCCCAGAACGGACAAACCAAACACTGTGTTAACTTTTCCTGCTTGGACCGGAGTCGATATGGTTACTTGCTCCGGAGTTAACCCTCGTCACTCCACTCAGCCGCCAGAAAAACAAGACACAGGAAACCTCTGTTGGTCTTGAGGAGCTGCAACATTTATTTCTGCAACTTTAATCTATTAAAGGGACATTGTGTAGGATTTGGTGGCATCTAGTGGTGTGGTTGCAGATTGCAACCAATTGAATACCCCTTCGCACACTCCCCCCTTTCCAACACTACTGTAACGTGAGCCACCAAGTGCAAAACCGTGGTAACGCCGTTTGCTTCTCTCAGAGGTCATCCTCACCATAATAACACTACTTTATAGCGACGGAAGTCAAACGGCGACTGGCGGTACAACGGTTTGCTCTCTGCGGCTCACATTACCGCAGTTTCACAAGCGTGTCGGAGAACTACGACGGTCTTCAGGTAACGTAAAATCATGAACCAGTGAAACATGGCAGACTCCGTGAAAAGGACCACTCCCTGTGTAGATATGAAGGGCTCATTCTAAGCTAACAAAAACACAACGATTCTTAGTTTGAGGTGATTATACACTAATGAAACATATTATATTCCATTTCTGCTAACAGATCCCCCGAAATGTTACACACTGGACCTTTTAATTTAGATACTCTGCAGATAAATCGATGTTGAAACCATAAATTGCAGCCCTTTACTATGAAATTGGAAAACTATTTACCTTTTTAGTTCGACCCTCATTAGATTCTGCTTCCAGTGCTGACTTCTGTCGGCTTATGTATTATTCTGCACACACACACTCATTTTTGGCAGCTTGTCAAGCTCCCACTTTGAACCAGCTGGTATTGATGGCATATTTATTACATCTAATCCCTTTGTGATAATGGTGGAGCGTCACAGCAGGTATGAGAAATGCAGAGCTTCGTCGGTGGAGAAGTCATTAATCTCAAGTCTGTCTTCAGACTTTGTTTTCCCAGAAGGTGTGCGTCCCTTCAGCCCGTGTTATCTCTGAGTTTGTGCACCATCAAAGCTTTCTGCTCATTTTCATGGCATAAAGTCCCTAATATGTTAAAGTTACAAGATAATTAGCCTCTGTTTCCAGTCGCAGTGATTGGGATACTTAACCTTTGGAAGCGTAGCAGGGCTGCAGTTGCTCATTAGGACATCAGTTCTTCCTGCTTTATTCTTCACCACTTGGTATTTTATGTTAAAGAGCAGCAGGCAGCCAGCAAAGTGTAATTGGGTTCGCAAGAGGTGTGTAATGAAGCCATCAGATTACTAAATAGTCAATATATTTTTTTTTTCTTTTATACAGTCAAGTCATGTACAATGTGAGCGAGCTCTCAGCAGCACGCCTCACTAGAGAAGCCCACCCCCGTCGAACTAATCAACCAGAAAACAAAATGATACAGTAGACTTAACGCTGAAACAGTCAGTCGATTAATCAAAGGGGTTGATTGGAATGGAACAATTAAGGTAATTGACTAATTATTCAAGTTGTTTCTTAAGAAAAAAATGACAAACATTTGCTGCGTTCAGCTTCTCAAACATGACGATTTGCTGCCTTTTTTATTTAGATTATTGTAAACTAAATATCTTTGGACTGTTTTTCCGACAAAAGAAGATTTCAAGGCGTCTCCTTGGGCTCTAAGAAAGTTTAATGGCCATTTTCACTTCCGACATCTTTAAATAACTGGTTAATTTAATTGAAAAAGTTATCAGTTCGACCCTCATCCTACCAAATGGGGTCCCCACAGACCCCATAGCTCTATTTTTGTCATATCTCACAGATGTTTTATACTATCATTATTTGATGATTGCTGATTAGTTGATAGTTGATTTAATTGTTAAGACTTTGTACCGCCTGTCAGTGTTTCTGACTCGCTGGATTTAGTGATCTTTGGAGCTACAGTAGTGCTGCTAGCTACTTTCATTGGAAAAGAGTTGACAACACGGGGCTGGGTTTTTCAGTTGCATCATTTTTAAAATGTAGCGTACTAGGGATGCGGCGGTGAGGAAATGTTCCCAGCGGTTAATAAACTTGTGAAAACACCGGTGTTACCGATTACACCGGACATTTTACAGGAAAAGATGACGCTCAATATGTGTAGTGCACTTACTTTGATCTTTATGGTAAATGGACTAGCACTTTTCTAGTCTTCCAACCAGTCAAAGCTCAGACACACAGCCACCCGATCGGTGAAGATCAAAGTAAACGCACTACACATATTGAGCGTCATCTTTTCTTGTAAAATGTCCGGTGTAATTGGTAACACTGGTGTCACAAGTTTATTAACCGGTGGGAAAATTTCCTCACCGCTGCTTTAGGGCGTGGCTACCTTGTGTTTGACAGGTCGCCACCAGTCTGGGAGTTGTCCGTGTTTTCGTCTCTGAACTTTAACTCTTCCACAGTGTGTTTTCAGTTCATTAAAGTTAATTATAACCTTTTTGGTCGCCTGAAAATGTCTTATTCAGCGTTCGGTTGTATTTAACTCCACCCTCTCGTGTCACTTCTGGTTGCAAAGATGGCGACGGCCGAAATACCGAAGTTGAGGCTTTAAAACAGCAGTCCACGAACCAATGGGTGACGTCACGGCGACTACATCCACTTCTTAAATACAGTCTATGGCGATCACGCCTCTAATGTTTGAGTCCATATGTGTGAAAGATGGTTTAAAACCGTAAAATTACACTACTGTGTTAAATGGCCTACACCTCTGGGGTTATGCAGCTAATATTGCTGAACACACAATACATTTATATGGAAATAACGATTGTGTGTTGAAAATCCATATAATTTTCAGAGCAGCAGAAATGACAAAACACAAATCCCAGTAAATGACGGTGTTAACAAAGCAGTTGGATAAAGATCTCTCGGCCGTGAATGTTCACTGTTGTTACAGTTGAAGATTATTCTGGAGGATAACACAAAGGCAACAATGGCGCCTGTGTTTTTTGGGCGTGGCCCATTATTTCAGCTCGTCTTTGGGAACCAACAGAAGGGAGGATCAAGGATTTTGCCAGTTTGCTGTCCCTCATTTGAAATTGCCAAATCATGTCTGCCAGCTCAGTGATCAGCCGACTCCGTTGATCAAACAATAAACATTTGGTAGGACACTTTGCTTGCACTCGTGCCTCTCCGGACTATTTTGTCACCAAGCCTGTATATTTTTCTATCTAAAATTCCCAAAAAAGACATATGGAGGTTCAACTTCATCCCAATTAGTTTAATTAGAAAGTGTTTGTCCCTTATTTATATAACTGCAACTTTTCTAAATGTAACTAATAAACAAACTGACATACCAATATCTCATCTCTACTTTAATTTAACCGCAATCAGACGGAAACATTGCTTCATATGCCACATATTAGGCCAGTTTTTCTAAATTGAGCAGCTCATGCAGAGAAGGGTGATTGCTTAAAATTGTAATTAGGTTTCAAATGATTTGGATGACTCTTCGTCCAGATGGGGCGCTTATAGTATATTATAGCAGATCAGCTCATATGGAATGAGAGCTGTTAACAGATTCATTTCTACAGCCGACACCTCCAGAGAACATTATACCTGAAAGTAGAAAATTTGAATTCACACCTGAAGTGTGCACTTGTTATTCGAAACATATTCCCCATCCGCCGTGGTATTTCTGAGAGTGGAGGTGGAGGGTGTCTAACAGGAAGTCTAAAAGGTGAAGTGTACGGGTCTTAATGTCTGTGCTTCATGCTCCAGCGACCTGGCACACCTGTGAGCATAATGTAGAGGAAGAGCGGAGACAAATTAATGCTCATATCGTGACCCCATGCTGGTAACTGGCCTGTTTTGACAGCTATTTTAACAGTCTAACAGTCACTGCGCTCAGGTTTCTGAATCCCCCAGTCGAGTGCACTGGTGGATGAAAAAGTAATTTTCCAGCAGTATCCTGTCTGAGTTTCTCTGTTGGTTCTATTTAATTATACTGAAGCCAAAACAGGGAAATATACAGAATATGATGGACAAAATAACAGTGAAGCCCTTGCAGTGTAATGCAGTCTAATCCAATAACACCAACAAGATATATATTGTAGAACTACTTCAAAAGGGTTGCATTTTTTTTAACCAAAAGAATTTTTAAAGTTGCTAATGATGACAACGACACAAGCTGTCATACTTTCCTCAAACTTGCTGTCACTATTTACTTTTATTACACGGCTTTGTTGAATACTAGATTCTGATTGGTCAAGCTCTGTGTTCTACGGCCAGTTGAGTGAAGCAGCACGTCCCCTAGTGTCCTCGCTGGACCTGGTGAACATGTACCGCTGGATTTTACATTGTAGACGTGACCACTGACTGACTTGTATAACAATTTAGCCACAAATTCACAGACTGAATGTACACGGTCCTGCTATATACTCGGTTTTGACCGAGTTTTGTTGAAACGACGGCTTCAAAATGTGTTCATATGTATGCCTTTAAAACAAACAAATAAATAAATAAATAGACTGTAGCCTTTGCCAACATATAAAATCAAACACCTGGCTTTGTTCAGACTATCTATGGATCTCCTCCACTCTGTTTCAGTACCCGGGACAGCGCCGCACCTACACAAGCATCATCTACACACAACAAGCAGCGTTATCAGTCAGAGAATAACTATTAATAATTGATGTTGATACATAATAAATGATGTCTATTCCTTATTTCATGGGCTATTTTGGATTTGTTTGGGGTAATGCATCCGATATATTAAAAAAACAGCAACAACAAAAAAAGATTTGAATACCGATTTGAATGTCGATTACCATGGCAACCGTCGAAGCCCGGGTCAGCTTCAGTCCTCTCGGTACATTATTTCATTGTTATATTCCTGCACAAGTTGAATTAGTCGGGAGAATGTGGAAATTATTTTCTTGTTTTGTTTGCTTCTAAGTCTTTATCTCACCTGCAAAGGCTGGCCGTGGATTAGTTGAGCTCCGTGCTCATGCAAACAAATCACCTAACCACTGGTGATGTATGCAGTTTGAAGATAGAATAATCTCCTACAAGTGAAGGCTTTTTGTGTTGGTGCAAGGCAACCAGGGACGACTGTAATAGGAAGAAAAAAGACAATTTGTTTGCAGTTTATTGAAAGAAACATTTTATTCTCATGGCCCTGAATAGTTCAGTTAGTATTTATGAACCTAAGAAACTATACTTTTCTAGTATCTCAATCCTCCGGCTGTAAAAGAGAGTAGGTAAAAGTAGGTAGATGTGTATATTTGTTGCCGAGCAGTCACGTTGTAAAAAAAAAAAAAAAGCTTTTTGTTTGCTATGATGGTTCCCACAAAGCTCAGCTAGATAAAAGGAAAAGTGGTTGCTCAGGTAATGTGTTGTAATTAGCAGGTATCTGTTTGGAGATCTTTCTTCTCTTGTCGGACATAAATAAAAGCTCTTACGGCTTCACTTTTTTATTCTAATTTGAATTGAACACAACCAATTTGCACATTAGAGATACGTAAACAGTATTTGTTGTTCTGTTGTTTGCCGAGTGGAACCCGCATCTTAAGTGTGATTACCATATTACGTCCTCCAAATAAATAAATTATAGGCAGCTTTGTTTGTCTGAAGGAATGAGATTTAAGCAGAGAAGTGCTTGATGTATTAATTTAGTGTCACAACAAGGGTCAAAATAGTTGATGACAATCCCAAAGAAAACAGTCCAATATGGTATGATCGAAATATAAACAAATCTGCATGTATAATCAAATACACACAAAATGCTTCTCCCCTCTATTTTTTTTTCTATTACATCATGTACATGATCACTTGCAGTATTTGTACATTCCAGTTCAGCTCACATACTCTCAGTAAACCAATGTTATACACAAGGTGAAGGTCCAATATATAGATATTATATCGATATGGTGATATGTGACTAGATAAGATCGTAATATCGTAATATGGCATCAGAGTTGTCTCTTCCTGGTTTTAAAGGCTACATTACCCTCTTAGCCATTATATCCACATTACTGATGATTTATCAAAAACCTCATTGTGTAAATATTTTGTGAAAGCACCAATAGTCAACCCTACAATATTGTCGCACACGGCCAGTGTGGTCTGTCATATAACATAGTAATAAAAACGCCCACAGCCAACAGATTGGCTCATCGCAGTCAGTGGGCAACCTCTGGTTCTGAAAGGTGAAGCTAATGCTGGAGTGCCTTAAACTTGCATTCTGTCTAACAGCCAGCAGGGGGCGACTCCTCTGGTTGCAAAAAGAAGTCTGATTGTATAGAAGTCTATGACAAATTGACCCTACTTCTCTCTTGATGTATTACCTCAGTAAACATTGTAAACATGAGTTTATGGTCTCAATCTCTAGTTTCAAGTCTTCTTCAACACAACATGATGTTCATTTAGTAAATTATGGTCCCATTTAGAGTCAAATAGACCATAAAGCAGGGGCTGCTTTAGGGCGTGGCTACCTTGTGATTGACAGGTCGCTACCACGGAGTTGTCCGGTCTGGGAGTTGTCCGCTTTTAACCTTTTCAAAGTGTGTTTTCAGTTTCTGAAAGTTAATTGTAACATTTTGGTCGCCTAAAAAATGTCTAATTCAGCGTTCGGTTGTACTTCACTCATGGTTGCAAAATAAACCAAGATGGTGACAACCAAAAATCAAGATGAACGACGGCCAAAAGTGCCGAACTCGAGGCTTCAAAACCGTAGTCCACAAACCAATGGGTGACGTCATGATGACTACGTCCACTCTTTATACACAGTCTATGGTAGCGGTCCATCGAGAGTCTCCCTACCACAATGACCAGCTTGAATACAATTTGCTAACTTGTAATGAACATATTGTTTCATCCTCTCCTCCCGCAGGTACATGATGTTGATCAACGGGAAAAATGAAGTATTCATGATCGACAGAGACAACACGATCTTCCACTTGGCGAACCTAGAGTTTCCTTTCCGGAAGGATCCACGTGTCCACCTATCAAATACTCTGTTGGATGGGGTGAGTTATTGTCCTTCCTAATACTACTGGTCTTTTGTTTTTGGATTGTTATGCACTGTGTCATGCCAGCTTCTCCTGTTGCTTCCTGATAATCCCATAGCTGTTTTCTCCCTTGACTGGAACTGCATGTCCCCTCCGTTTCCAACCTTGTCACACTCCAGCCCCTGCTGCTCGGTCTTGCGGATAATTGACATTGGTTGCCAAACCTTAGGTGAGAGAAAGGCATGTTTCAGTCTGACAGTAGAGCCTGTAAAAGGCAGCTGACAGGAAAATGAGTGCCCATGTCCTGGAGAAATGGCTAATCAAATTTGTACAGTTTTCTGTCACTGTTTCCTCGCTGTGTTGTGTTGTAACGCTCAGCGGTGCGCTCCCCGGGGGTTACGGCGAAGGTCGCTGACTTCTCTTCACCCCATAATACCAGGCTCAGACTTTTATTGGCATGCTCGTGCTGTTGAGGTCACACAGGTCCCCCGCAGCAGGTGCACAACATGCATGAGTCATTATCACACCCCCCTAACTGAAAAACACAGCCAAGGAAATTGCTGCGTGATCATGTAGTCAGCTGAGATTTGAGTATAAAAGTCTGGCAGTGTTTTGTGTTTGATATTCCGGTACGGGAGATGACAGATAAGTTGCCTGTTTTTTGTTTTGCTCACGGCGTTGTTTTGTCGGAGTTTAGCAATTTTATGTAAAGTAGGCATGTGCTTCCTCTCGGCTTAACAGTCGCTGATTGATGTGGTGAATTTAGTTTCCTCGCTCGGGCAGGACACCTAATTGCAGCGTATTAGTGCTACTTTGAAGGAGCGATGCGGATGTGTGTTTAGATTTGCTACAAGGTTTGTTTTGACTTTGTTTATTCATCTGTTGATGCTTCTGGCTCTCAGCTCAGAGAGAGGCTGTGTGCGGAGCCAGTGTTGAAGCCCAGCTGTGTTGTCTGATATGTTTCATCTTTAGCCCAAAAGGCACTGGTCTTTGTCTTGACGTGCTGTTCTGTGTTGTACAGTTTTTAATGAGCTTTACATCAATTTGAGTGTGCAATGTAGATTGAATTCCTGGCGGTTTCCTTTGGCCACATTAATGTATTCGTCCGCCGCTGCTGTGTGTCTGTGCAACGGTTCAGTGCACCAGATGCATAACGATGGCAGCCTCCTGGAATGACATCATTGCCTCTCCCCAACGCCTCCTACAGTGATCTGTATGACTGCCATTCACTCCTCTTTCTCCGCTCCACCGGTCTGGATTCGGCAATTCAGTGTTGATGTTTGGTCTTTTGTCCTGTCAGATGAAGTGAAATCATGTCAGCCAGTACGGATGCACATCCAAAATAATTATTTTGATTGTTAATTGTACTCGCTAATTGTAATCTGTAATCTGTAAACTAAATTCCTAAAATGCTAGTAAGTCAAGTGGTACCCTCCACCAGATGTTGTGTTCAAAATCTGCCACTGCAATTTGCATCATTCACATATTCGCGCAATTTGAAATATTTCAACATGTGCAAGAAATTCGCATGAGGAAAAGAATATTCTCTGTGGAAGAAACTCTGTGTATAAATATATGTGTATAAACCATACACTGTTTATGGTAAATAATACACAACATCACTGCAGTGTTTATGCCTAGATGACGTTATGTTGAGTGTTGATGGTGCAGCTGTAATGTTAGCATAGCCTGGCGATCGAACTCCATTCAGAAAACAAGCGTTTTAAAAGTTGTTTGCTTGTTGTCTTGCGGACAGACCTGACAAAGCATGAATTCAGACTTTTTATAAATCGGCATCATTATGTAGTTGTTTCGGCATCCTTTCGATCCATTTATTGCAATTAAATCTCAGCACAAGCTGCTTATTTTGGGTTCATACCGCTGTAGCGACGTGTTGCTTGCTAGATACAGTCAATACGGCTCGGGGAAATTCACTGATTGTCGCCGGATGATGTTAAGAAACCAGAAACAACGGCGTTTGGTTTTCCGACGTATCTGGGATTTCCACAACATGTACACGCGAGTAACACATGGTGAAAATTTGCGTCACGTTTGGTATGAACGCAGCATGAGAAGGTTCATTTGAGTACGCTTGATCTAAACTTCAGCATCTGCATAAGTCAACAAGTCTGGGGCCGGCTCCTACTGTCTGCATGTCGAAGTGTTGTTGAGCAAGACACTGAATCCCAAGTTGCTGCCCGGGCGTCTTACAGCAGCCCACTGCTCGTAAAAGGTTAGGATGGGTTAAATGTAGAGGCCAAATTTCATGTATGTACCTGTATGTATACGATGATTGTACTAAAGTTTACGTTTTTTTAAAGTTAAGTTTAAGTCTGAGGTGGTCCGCATGCACCCCAAAATTTGTGACTGCACACTATAGCTCCACTTTAGTCCCACCTTAGCTCCACCCAGGCTTCGTCTTCATGATGTCTGAAGCCAACGGGTGACACTACAATCACTACGTTGAGATTTTACTACAGGTTATTGTCTTGACTCCTGATTTGAAAGCAGGTTTTCATCCACATTCTAAACACACGGGACAGCTGATAAATTTAGACAAGAAGGAGCTGCCATCATCAACAACATGTCTTTTCATCTGGCTATTTTGAAAACACAGATTTTGCTGAATAAGTTCCTGCTTAGAAACCATAATTATTGTATCAGCTCAACAGGGCTGCAGCTTACCAACATGCAGCACAGATGAAACAGCAGTAGCTTAACTGTTATGTCCACACAGGCCCTGTAGAGAGAAATGCCAGACTGTGGCCACATTGTGAGGTAAATGAGATGAAAATGGGACATTAATCAGCATACTCATCTGGCTTGACCGCTACTGCCGAGTCCCCGGAGCTCGTATGTAGCCAATCTCAATAAAAACAGCTCGATCTAGTGGACTATTTAAAAAAAATCAACTTCAAAACAGGGCTGCAAGCAACATTACAGGACTTAAATTACCCCAAATAATGTCCTACTTTTTTAATCTTAAACAACATGAAAATGAATAGATCTTATTTTTTGTCTATTCCTGGCACAATAACACTACCTTGTTTGTTAATTTGGTCAATTATTAAAAGTATTTCAGTCCCCAAAATACAATTTGTATGTATTTGCAGCTTCTGACCTGCTACTCGTCTACCTGTCGGTAACAGCAGCAGAGCACCGTTAGTCACCTGAATGTTTTATAAAGGAAAAGGGAATAAAGATAGTTCTCTAAATGTAGTGCTTTGCTTTTAAATTCCTACCAGCAGGTAAAGCATCAGAGTTGCGACCCTACGTTCACTTACAATACTTCAGTGGCGGCATCTGCATCTCGGCTGTCTGTCACTACATCGTCTGGTTGTGTAACAGTTCTTTGAAAAGTTCTCATGTGTCTGCCGAGTGTCCTGCACCACCGCTGCACCTGACTTTCAACTTGAGAGTGTTGCATAATGGATGTGCATTGCTATTTCTGCTTCATGTCGTTCTTCACACACACACACACACACACACACACACACACACACACACACACACACACACACACACACACACACACACACACAAACACACGCACTCACACGCATACATACACATACATAAACATGCACACTCCCACCTCCCCAATTCCTTGCAATCCTTCCCATCGCTGCAGGCATCTCCCTCTCTGAACATGCATCCCCTTGAGAGCGCTCACCTTCCTAGCGTCCCACTGTTTTCATCCTCCATAACTACTTTCAAAGAGCAACCATAGATCATGTTCAGACCGCCCAGATTGAGGACTTTTATGTGTAAATATTTTCTACATTTTCTCCATCTCAATTGTATATATTTATCTCAATAACAAACACCATGTATCTTTTGTGTCTTTATCTCTGCAGGAGATGATCATCGACAAGGTGAACGGTCAGCCCGTCCCCCGCTATTTGATATACGACATCATCAAATTCAACGTGAGTAGCCCCTTTGCTGACGGGTTGCCTTTCATTTGACCTATCGCTCCTGAGAAGCTGACGGATCAAGAGGTCAGACAGAATAAACAGACAGTATAAACAAGCAGAGCATTGGACGCATGGGTTATGGCAAAAATCGTAATCATGGTTATTTTGGTCAATATTGAGATCACGATTATTTAACACGATTACTCATTGACTTTGGAAACATCATGCGTTTATAAAGAACATTTTGTCGCCTACATTTTACAGTTAAATGCAAACAATTTTGTGCTTGTGATTAATTTAATCAAACACATTGATTGTACAGATATTAAGGCTGTCAATTGATTAAAATATTTCATCACGACTTTATGCAAATGTATGTATATATTTATTATTGGAAATCAATTAACAACACAAAACAATGACAGATATTGTCCAGAAACCCTCACAGGTACTGCATTTAGCATAAAACAATATGCTCAAATCATAACATGGCAAACTGCAGCCCAACAGACAACAACAGCTGTCAGTGTGTCAGTGTGCTGACTTGACTATGACTTGCTCCAAAACTGCATGTGATTATCATAAAGTGGGCATGTCTGTAAAGGGGAGACTCGTGGGTACCCATAGAACCCATTTACATTCACATATCTGGAGGTCAGAGGTCAAGGGACCCGTTGCCAACATCGCTGCACTGAGGACTGAAAGCACACCGCTCGAAAGGAACAAGGGTGCGTTGGATTTATAAGACAAGACAAAACGAGAGCTTCATTGTGAAACAGAATGTGACACAACAATCATTATTAATCGTCGTTTATCTTGTTTTCATAATTGTTCGAAGCCATAATTGAAATTTGATAAATTGCACAGCCCTAGCTTGTGTGGTCTATCAGCAGCTCCTTCTGCCCTCTTCTTTTTATTTACATTGAACAAGGGTCCTGTTCAGCAGAGGAAACTGTCATTTTTGTGGCAGTCGGTAGCATACATAATCAGAGCAAGTTGTGTGGGCTGTACTGTACGTCAGGAGGAGAAAGCATTGATGGGATTTGCTTGTCCCGAAGTCTGAAAAATCGAATTCCCGGTTGACTTCCTTTCAAGGCTCGACTACAGCAGGCAGGCAGCAGAGCCGTGCTCATCCAGGCTCTGCAGTATTTGCACAGGCATGACGGCGGTTTGTCAGTCTGCATGTTGGAGGGAAGAGCAAGACTCTGCTTGACCCCCAACACCCTGTCACACACACCGAGCTTTATTAAAACCTGACCTTCGCCACAACACCGACCCATACTGAATATTCATAAGCTACGTGCTTTTACCACTAAAATTGTTTTTTGCCGAACTCCATTGACTTTATTTTGACAATCACTTAGAATAAAATTTTGTTAAATATGAATCCATTATGAGAGTCGCTGTTTCGGGTCGGAGTGAACCCGATGTTCAGTCCATTACTTGCATTATAGTTGGGCAGCAGTAATTGCCCCGGTGCATCTGTACATGTAAAATCAGCTTTTATGTGTAATAACATGTTTTTTTTCTTCCTGTTACATTATTTTGCCATTTTTCATGAGAACAGCCTCAGGACAACATTAAAAGGCTGTTAATTGCTGACACATTTCCGAACAGTAAATTAATTCATCCCTTCGACCGATCTGCGTGCTGCTAATGGCAAGCAGGCAGGCGCGGAGACAAATGAGCCTACGGTTTGCCCTTAGCCAGCCTCCGCTGTCTTACTGATAAAAAGTTGATGAATACCTCGAAACGAAGGGAAAGGAGGGGGGGGGGTTACTTTGGACATTATGTTTGTCTGTCGCCTTCTTTTCTCCATCGATCGCGAGGATCAAACAAGCAAGCGGATCAATAAAGGCTCCGACGGCGAGGGGAACGTCTTTGTAAGATGGTGCAGAGGTTAGCAGCTCCACATGACTCCCCCCCCGCCCGAGCCATCAGTAAAGCACTGCCCCATTGATCCTCGCCAGCCATTATTAGCCTTCTCCATTATCGGTGGCGGGCTGCTCCTTGGCACCGAGGCTCCATCCTGAGACGGTGGATGGAAATGCAGCGGGAGGGGAAAGAACACGCCACCTGCTAGGCCTATGGCCCACCGTGACTCCTCGCTTGTTTGGAAAGCACAGCACTGGGATCCTTTTGATTAGAGCGTGATGAGAAGTGTGTGTCCTCTCGCCGTGATGGCTGATTTAGCCGCGAGTGAAGGGTCAGAGTTTACTGTGGATAAATGAATGTCAGCATATACTGTGCTGTTGACGGCAGAGCAATTGATATTCTTAGTCAGTGTGATTATGGTGAGAGTACTGACGTGTACAGTACCTCTCCAACCATGTAACTGATTGACCCTGACTATTACCCCGAGTCATGGATTGAATCTATTTCTGCTCTCGCTGCAAAGTTTACAAAAGCCTTTTTTTCCCCCTCTTCTAGGAAAGTTGTCGCTGCCTGTCAGTCACTGTCAGCTCCCCCACTGTGGGGGAACTGACAAGACGTGATGAAAGCACGACAACAATTACATATAGGTCCTTAATTTTGACATTACTGTGGAAAGCTATTATCTTGAAATAAAACTGTGTAGGTTTTAAACTCGACATCACCGTCTACGCCATGACACTTTGATTGACCTCGTTATGTTTCATCTCGGCAAAAATAATCCTGCTTTAGATGCAGAATTAGGCAAGATAAATTGGCTTAATCAGATTAACGGCCGTGCAGTTAGGAGCGCTTATGAAATTCACCGCAGAAAAAACAACCTTATCTGTGGAGGTATGAGGTGACTTCAGCCCTGTTTACTTCCACTTGAGAAGTTTGTCTGCAGGTACAGTGTAGCTCTGCAGGGCTTTCCACCCTAAGAATAGTCCCTGGGCTGACTCACTCCTGTCAAACCGACGGCAGCATCTCTCTGATGACGCACTAGTACTGGTGGTAAGGTTTTATTGGTCTCGAGCCAGTAAAAGCCACTAGTAGCTAACAATGACTTAACGGTTAAACTCAGTCTCTTTTATTTGCTCATAAATCGTAACGCATGCAAGCCGCTCTGCTGGGACTTTCATGTGCATTTAGCCTGTGATTATGACATCACTCCATCTTCATTTCCATGTTTAACATGTGGTGTAACATGTGGATATTCATTAAGGAAGGAAGGTCGTTATCGTGGGGATCAAATGTAGCTGAGGGGGCAGTAATGCTCTCTATTTAATAACCATGATAGCCTTGAAATTCAACACAGTTGCAATGCATTTCCTATAGAATACTAATGTACTTTGTAGGGATGTGACGGTGAGGAAATTTTCCCACCTGACATTTTACAAGAAAAGATGACGCTCAATACATTAGGGCTGCAGCTATCGATTATTATAGTAATAGTGTTCGACCGATTATTCAATCCATTAATGAAGTAATCAAATATAAATACTTTTGCTTTATTAAGGAGCAATAGTAAATAAACAAAAGAGAAAATAAGATGGGTCTCTTAAAATGAACAACTAATTGGTTTCCTTTTTAGAAATGTCTACATTTTTATTGCTTAAATTGCATACAATAATATTTTTTGTTAAACTAAACCCATTCAATGCATTTAACTGCAACATTACATTTTGGGTTTTAAATATAACATTTTCTGAAATGCAAACAAAGTGTCTGTGGAGTCCTCCTCACAGCGATTGCCTCATTGATATTATGGTTCCCTTATAGCATTGGGTTTTAATCCGGAAATATTGTCAAATAGGCGCCTTTTCTTTTCACTTTGACACCAAATCCTCCGCCATCGTGTTGTCCATTAACTGATGCATTCACTTTCAGTTTGTAGCGTCTGTCGTCCGGCTATGTATTGATAACACGGCGGTGATATATGAAAATAGAATAGAATAGAATTTCTTTATAGTCATTGCATAGAGTACAACGAAATTAAATAGCAATCCTGACAGTGCATACACTTCTATTAAACAGTAGTGCAAATAAAGAGTAAGAAAAAAATATATTATTATTATATTATAAAGAGAAAAATATGTGTTTGCTTGACCTATAAAAACAGCAAGGTATTACACATCAGATATTGCACGTTGTGATGTAACGGCTCTTTATACACAAATAAAAAATAAATACAGCAATAAAAATGTACAAAGGAATAACTACGGTGCAGTTAGAATGTAAACATCTGTAGTTCTATATATTCATACAAAAACTAAATTAAATGGGTTTTTATCTCTATATAAAAAGTAAAACGTTGGTAGGAGAGCTTGGCAAGTTATATAATCGGTGTAACACCGGTAACAGAGACTACCGCGGCAAGCCTTGTACTTAGTTATCAACCCCTACCACTACTGTCTGCTCCTGCCTGTTATTTAGCTCAGCTCAGAATATTTCATGTTGTTTTATTGGATTAATTATAAGGGGATGATGAAATATATTCAGTGTTTGAAATAAAAATAGTCATGAATCTAAAATTATGGTGAACATTTTTTTTCTATTTCCTTCTGAAACAACAACAGTGATCTGACGGTTCATTGCTGTGTGTGTGTGTGTAAAATGCATTTTTTGTGCTGTTTTTGAACTCAATCTGAGACTGAGAGGTAAACCCTACTGGGTATTAAAGTGATTCATGAAGGAGCAGGAACGGCAGGCTTCAGGAGCTTTTACAATATAACTTCTACTATTGTCACAAAGTGTGGCCTACGACCTGCCAGTCTACGTTTGTAGACACAAATAAAGTCCCGTCCAAAGTCAGAGACCAGATAATTAAGACTAGGGGTGAGGGTGAAATAGATACAGCATAGTATCGCAATATTTTGCGTGGCAATATTGTATCGATACATGGACGTCAAGTATCGATCTTTTATTATATAAAATATTAACCTCTTGACAATCTGATGGCCGCCAATCCGCTATTCTGTCTTTCAGAGGTGTAGCAGACTCAGTCTTATAGATAGAGTAACGATACTGGTGTCATATCATGTTAGCTTGTCAGGAAGAACGCTAAATAACGCTCCAAAGTTGCGCTAAATTTTGACGAGGAAAAACGTGTGTGTTGTGGTGAAAAGGGAGTTGAGCCTCACAGAGATCGTGGATATAAGTGGCCAAAATAGCTTCCTTTGTTGGATGGCTGGGCTCAGCATTAGAGATAGGGTGAGGAGCTCAGACATCCGGAGGGAGCTTGGAGTAGAGACACTGCTCCTTCGCGTCGAAAGGAGCCAGCTGAAGTGGTTCGGGCATTTGATCGGGATGCCTCCTGGACGCCTTTCAGGCACGTCCAACTGGTATGAGGCCCTCGGGGTAGACCCATAACACGCTGGAGGGATTACATATCTCGTCTGGCCCGGGAACGCCTCGGGGTACCACAGGAAGAGCTGGAATGAAAACTGTATCTTATTATACAAAACAGATGTTGACAAAAAAAAGGTAA
This sequence comes from Sebastes fasciatus, assembly GCF_043250625.1. NCBI lineage: Eukaryota > Metazoa > Chordata > Actinopteri > Perciformes > Sebastidae > Sebastes > Sebastes fasciatus. The sequence goes on along the minus strand of NC_133812.1, from coordinate 24,488,114 downwards.
TAAATCACAATATATCACAATATGTCTTCTTGTAATACACAACATATCGCAAAATGTTTAAAATTGCAATAAGATCGTATCGTGATAATATCATTGTGGAGCCTCTGGTGACTCCCACTCCTAATTAAGACCCTAGCTCATAATGTTAGGCACTAAGGGGGAAGATGATGGAAAAAGACGGAGGCTCTCCTGTGAGTAAGGTCTGGAACAAACCTGAGATTTAGATCTAGAAAAAAAAAAACTGCATTATGTCTTTGGAACAGCCCTAAATGTATATAATGACAAGATCTTCTGGCTTTAGAGGAAGGCTGCTGCGTTCAGACTGCTCAACACCAAGAATTAAGAAACAGAGAGAATAAATAAACATAAGAAAAGTGCTCTCTAATTTTCCTTTTATTGGATCTGCCTCAAGCTACTGCTCGTGTGTTGGCTTGAGCTCCATGATGCAAACAAATATGTGCTTCTAAACAGTTTTAGGCCAAAACAGCCTAAAAGCCTGTGTTTTTGTTTGCAACAACCCGGGGGGGAAGCTGCACATTAAGCTTCTGTTGAGTGGTCCCAACACTGATTTTGTCACCTGCGTATCAAGCGTAAAATTTATTCCAAATCATCCCAGACAGCCACACAGCTTTCAGCAGTATTCCCAGGCAGCACTGTCAGATTTCTTTTTTTAAGATGTTGTTTTTATTTTTGCTGTATTCTTGAGGGCATCCATCAGCCTCTTCAGCCTCACGCTGAAGAAGACTTTATTTCTGATTCTGCAGTTCTCTGGTGTTTTAACATTTAATGAGAGTTTATATATAGATTCTTTATGCACTCAGTTCAATGTAGCCATAAAAGGGGGGTTATATAAGTAATGCAACCGTGTTGGACATGAATACAATCGTTGGCTCTTTCCATTTATAATGAATGCATCTGTAGATTAATGTTATATAATACATAATGTTTAATATTTTAAGAATCTCCAGAATGCAGCATATATACCCTGAGAAGAACCAGCGTCACACATTTATTGTTATTGGTAGAATATGATTGTCTTTTATACTGGCTGAGATTTTTATGGTTGCAACTAACGATTATTTTTATTATCTATTAATTTGCTGATTAGTTGCTTGATGAGTTGTTTGACTTTAAACATCAGAAAATAGTGGAAAAATGCTCATCACTAGAGCCCAAGTTGAAATATTGAAATTTTTTTAAGTTTATTATCATAGAAAACTAAGAAAACCAATAAAATACTTACATCAGAGTAGGTGGAACCGTTGTGTTTTTGACATTTTTGCTTAAAAATAGAGGCTGTAAAACATCAGAAATCAGTAGGAAATGTCTTCCACAATTTCTTAAAGACTACGGTGCCTTCTCCACATTGCTTGTTTTGTTTGACTAACAGGCCAAAACCCAAAGAATGTCAGTTTACTCTCACAGTTTAACTAGGGAATCGTTTTACAAACCAATTCTCACCAGTGCGATGCAAAAATGTGGTGCGGAAATGCGGAAAAGTCAAATGCGAATTTTTGACATTGACAGCTATGCACGCCGTGTTCGGTGCGAATTACCCACATTGCCGTTTTCCCATTTTCATCAATGCGTTTCCTCCTAAATAGTGTCATGTCCACTCCACACAACAAAAACCTATCCAGACAGAGAATGTCTAACGTTAACTACACAATCCATTAACTAATCGGACCCTAAATGTGATGCTAACACTAACTTTAGCTGTTGTGGCTAACCCCGTTCCATGACCAACAAGTGCATATCAGCTCCATTACCATCTTTATCATATCTCAGCTGCTGGGCGATCTCAAGCCATATATTGTCCTGTATTTGGTTGTTGAGGTAGTCGTGTTTGTCGTACATTGGGTGTTGAGAAGGGGACGGCCCGTTGTTATTACAAAACACCAATCGTCCGAAAAATGTCCCGTTGGACCGAAAAAAAAGCCCATTTGTCCGACAGTCCGTTACCCCGAAAATTGTTCCAAAATACTAACTCTCCGTGCAGCAAACAGAAGCACATAGCTAATTATTTTGCAGATTGACGGAGATATTTTTATGACATCAGTTGGAAGAAAGGACTTCATTGGTCAAACATATATTTCCGCAGACGGAAATCCACTGAAATCGAGGTCCATCCGAATATTTTTCCCCGCGTACGAACGTACTGCAGGGGTGTGAAAGTATTCATAAGAACCCATTGTTTCAGCTGTAGAGGATTGTATAACTAGGCCGACTTTGAAATGTGAGCTTTACAGTATATGTGTAGTATTTGGAGGCTATATAGGCAGAGATGTCCTGAGGCGATCTGCACTATCAGTATCAGAGCAGACCAAGGCATTTCTTTGTAGATTGGTATCAGTTATATCAAAAGCCTGATATATTGCTGTTGCTTGTCAAAAATGGTGCATTGTGCTCTGTCGAGGCACTGGCTCTGGGTTAGCTCAAACCCCCAGGGATGACGGTAAGTCAAAGTGGAACGGCACAAACAAATAAATGGCAGCCATCAAGACGTATCGCCCTCCGCAACCACAGCAAAACAACGATAAGGAGATTTCCCTGATACGATCGATCTTTATTCCCAGAAATGTCGGATTAACAGGATTCTTATCGGCTGTGTTTTCCCATTGGAGCAGGCGTGGACAGCACATGCCTTGAATCATCCACACTTACATCTTGTTCTGTCCTGATGACACAGCTGACAGATGGTGCCGAATGTGTGGGACATGATACCAGCTGTTGCTCCAGCAGAATGTAGTGTGGATTTTTGCAGTCACACTAAAAAAGAAAAACAAGTCCTCAAACCAATGCCAAAATGAGGATTTCTCCAACTTTTAATTCGCCTTTGACCTCATTTGTTGTTGCCAAACTGTCCGTATAGAGTTGTTAAAGCTGCATTAGACTCTGAAGCAGAGACACAGTCATGGCATGCTGCTCGATTATCATGTCTTTATGGCCTAAGTTTTAGCAAACTATTGCTTACTTACACATGCAGCAGTCACGGGGCATCCCAAAGGAGTCAGGCCACCTGATGAATGCCAAAAAAGTCCAATATCGACTCTACCTTTTTCCTGTTTTGCACAAACAACTCCTCAAGGTGATTTAATAATTGATATTACTTGGGCTGCAACTTGGGGTGTCGCTAGGGCAGGAATTTCATGAGGGCCATGGCCTCCGTGCCCCTTCTGTTTGGCCTTCTGCCCCTCCAAAAAATCGTATTCCCTGCGGCCGCAGTGGCCTTGATACCTCGCCCGCACTGCCCCAGCTGATTTTAATGTTTCCTCCTCCTCGCTTCTAAATTCAGGCAATATCAAGTGAAATGCTGCGCACATAACCAGTGGTGGGTTTGATTTTTAGTGAACCGCTTGAAAACAAACGTCGCAGCACGTTTCAGAAGCTCTGCTCCCCTATAATGTATTTCTGATGGAGCCACGGTGCGATGCGTCTCCTTCGCTGGTTGAGGAGATGCACCCAAAACCGGCTCCTTCTCCTACTTCCCCCCTCTGAAGTCTTTGAAGTAGGTGAAGAAATCAGAGCATTCTCCTCCTGCTAAAAGGCAACTGTATGTGAAATATAGATATGAAATAATCATGAGGATGAATGTATTTTTGACAACAATAACACAGCCACAAATCTTTGATCCGTGTTGTTCAGAACTGGACTTTTAACTGCATTAACTTTGTCTGTAGGCTACAACACAACAAAGTAGGACAAGGCAACAATAAACACATTGAGACAAACATTTTTGAGACAAAAAGGAAAACCATTTAACTCTGGAAGAACAGATATGAATAATAATGACCAACAAAATCTGCTAGTCAATAAAATCAGGCAGGCAAAACACTCTGTGAAATAAACAGCTTTTTTATTTTTTTATTTCACTGATAGTTATACTATGTATTTTAATTAAAATATTCCTCAACTCTTAAGTTAAATTCATTATTTCCATTTTGAGTGTAGTTGATTTGCCCAAAAGAGACAAAATGCACAACGAACAAAAAGTTAAAGATGAATTTCACTGATTATTATTATTATTATTATTATTATGATTATTAATATTCACTGATTATTAGCATAATTTTTTTAATTTCCATTAGATTTCGCAATAATATCGTTATCGTGAATTCTTTTGACCACGATAATCGTGTAGTGGAACTCTGATATCTGAAACTAACGATTATTTTCATTTTCGATTAATCTGCTGATTGTTTTCTTGAGTAATTAAAATAATTGTTGAGTCCAGAAAATAGTGAAAATCTCTCATCATCAAACTGACGTCTTCAAGTTGTTTATTTTGTCATTCAATTTACAATCATATGAATTAGAGAAAACAGAAAACCTGCAAATCCTCAGATTTGAGAGCATACTTGGCATTTTTGTTTTTAAAATGACCTAAATGGTTACTTGATTATCAAAACACTATACAAGACTATTTCCTGTCGATCAACTAATCATTCAGCTCTAAATTTTACTGCGGTCAAATGGATATAGATGCAGGATAAATGCGCTGAAATTCAGTATAACAGACACTTTGACCAGCCATTGCTTCACCCCTACAGGGTGTGATCTTCATCCTATGATAACAGTTGGTTCCCAAACTGTGTTTTTTATATTTTGCTTAATTTGAGTGAATCTTCTTGTTTTACAATCTCGATTTTAATGATATTCTGTTACTCCTCGGGGCTGTATTTCCGAATTTCGTCTATAATTTAAAATCATAATTAGTGTAATTCAAAACTGAGTAAAATCTTATAAACGGCTTGTTTTTTCTCACACATTCTAGTATCACTACACAAAGCAGGCACAGTCTGTGGTTACAGTATACATGAGAAGTAATTGGTTGAAGATTTGTTTTGTCTAAAGCTTGACATCTTACTTGCTTATATAAAACTGCTCTGATCTCCTTTTCTGTTTTGCTGAATATCCGTATGACTCACAAGACGGTACAGTCTAGTAATTGTATCTAATCTTAACTAATCATTGGTCATCCACCTCCTCATTTGAAAAAAAAATAAATCGTTTTCCTCCCCCCCACCCCCCGTGGTCCAATAATTCCATAGAAAGCTCTTGAGGAGAGAAGTGGCCTTTACCGAACAGTAACCGAGCAGAATACAAATGCCCCCAAGTCACACCTTCTTGCTCAGTGCCTCTCGATATAGATCAGGAAGTATTGATCCATAACCCACTAGTGTAGGAACAATAAAGGTGTGTGAATGTTTCACTGTATGTTTTTATTTTATTTTTAAGTTATTGGAAGATTTTCTTTAAAGGGTAAAAACAGCACATAATGTCAAAGAGGAGAAAAATTGCTATATGTAGACAGAAAAATGTTGCCAAAGGCTTGTCTGGTATCTTTCCCAGAGTTTAGACATACAGCTTTGAAGAAAAGTTTACTGTAGAGCTGCAACTGTTAGTCGATTAATCGATTAAACCATCAACAGGAAATTAATCTGCAACTAATTTACAAGATATCTGAAGTCACCTTGGTCTGAGGGGAATTATAACACTACAGCATTTTTCTTCACATTTTCAACGTTTTCTGGAAAAAAAATCAATCAAGAACATAATTGTCAGATAAATCCATAATGAAAGTAATCACTTGTTGTAGCTAGGGCTGCAACTAATGATTATTTTCATTCTTGATTAATCTGGAGATTAGTTTTTTGTTTAATCGATTAGTTGTTTAGTCTATATAAATGTCAGAAAAGGGTGAAAAATGTCGATCAGTGTTTCCCAAAGCCCGAGATGACGTCCTCAAATGTCTTGTTTTTGTCCACAATACAAAGATATTGAGTTTACTGTCATACAGGAGGAAAGAAACAAGAAGATATCATATTTAAGAAGCTGGATACAGAGAATTTTTTTAACTTTTTTTCCTTACTCAAACCGATTAATCGGTTATCAAAAGTGTTGGCGATTAATTTAATAGTTGACAACTAATGGAGTAATAATTGCAGCTCTAGTTGTAGCCATATCTTACAGTGAACATTACATTTACAAGCATACGTACAGCAAGTATAACATGTAGGGATAAATGATAGAATAAGATAACATGAGGAGAAATGTCCTGGAGAAATGCATGTATAGAATAAGCAAACAAAATGTAAATACTGGATTAAGTCAAGATCATTTACATAAATAAGAAATATGAAGGGCCTTGAGATTGATCCCTGAGGAACTCCACAGGAAAGTATTCTATAGCCTGAGGAAATTTTTTTTCCATAAATATTTCCATTTTGTTTTCCCATGAGTGAATATAATGTTCCCTTTTGTAATAACATATATAATACTCTACTGTGTAAAATATAGGGCTGTTCTCGACCAAAGAATTTCTTAGTTGACTAACACTCATACGATTTTGTCGACTAATTGATTAGTTGATTTAATCGACAGATCTGTAAAACTGAGTTTCTCCACAAAGAATCGCACAAAAGCACCACTTTAAATCTTTTCTTTACCAGAGATGTGCTCATAAGTTTCTTATGAAGAGAACTCCCATCTTTGAGAGATAGATTGGAAATGTGAAAAAGCATATTGGAGATGCACAGAAAGCGTTTTTAAAAAGTTTTTTTCTACTCATCACGGCCAGGTGACGTAGAAAATGTTTGCCTCATTATGTTTTTCTGTCTCTTGGCAAACAACAGAAATGGCAGCTTGGTTGCTGAGTTTGAGCTCCTTTTTTTTCTCCTCTCTGACAACTTGTGAGAAATATTAAATGTCAGATTGTTGTCATACATTTAGTCCGCGTCCATCTGGCAACTCTTATAAAAATAATTTTTCTTCTACTTTTAGTTGTTTTTTTTTGTGCTGATAAAAGTGAGTCATTGTTTTGAATCATTTTGTCAATTGTGAGCGTACAGTTGACTGTACTCACAACTCCTCTGCCTCCATTTAACACTCTAAAATCATCATACAGACAAGCTTGTGAAATTCATCACTTGTCTGTTCTAATTTTCCACCCTCTTTTATTAATAGCAGGAGCAGGAACTCGAGTGTAGTTTGTATTCTGCCACAGTCACAGTGGTCCGCCAGATGGGTTTTGGAGGCACCTTTGCTCTGCCTCGGTGGCCCTGTCTGTCTGAGAGGCAGTGACGGATCAGGTCGCTCTGCTTATCTGTTCGAAACAACTGTGTGCGGCTGGCCAATGATGAGAGGAAGCTGTTGTCATAGTGACAAAGAAAGAAAAAATTATTTCGCTCTACTGTTTACTTTTGGTGGTGACATACCCATGAGCACAGCTGATGTCAGGGTCTTGTTGTGTTATTGTATGCACCTGCATACTGCTCACCTATGGTGTAGTTATAAATAAAAGCTGCAAGAAGAGATTTACAGTCTTTTATTGATGCTATGAGGATGTTATTGTGTGTTGTGTGTGGATGGACTATTGATTTTTTTGATTATTGATTCATCTGTTGATTATTTACTTGACAAATTGATTAATACTTTGGTGCATAAAATGCCACAAAATAATGAATGGCCATAATTTCCCAAATTTGACATATTCGCTATCTTATCACAACCTAAAAAAGACAGCAAATACTCACATTTGAGTAGCTGGAACCATGTTTTGGGAGTTTTTACTTGATCAGTTAATCTCTTAAATAGGGCTGTGTATTGGCAAGAATCTGGTGATACAATACGTATCATGATACCGGGGTAATGATTCAATATATTGCGATATTGTAAGCAAGGCGATATATTATGATTCTTTTAAATTTAGGGAAACTGTCATACAACAAACAAATGTTTATTGCATGCAAAAAAACATGTGACTCGTGGGTACCCATAGAACCCATTTTCATTCACATATCTTGAGGTCAGAGGTCAAGGGCCCCCTTTGAAAATGGCCATGACAGTTTTTCCTCACCAAAATTTAGCGTAACTTTGGAGCGTTATTTAGTCTCCTTTGCGACAAGCTAGTATGACATGGTTGGTACCAATTGTATTCTTTAGGTTTTATAGTTTCAAATGATGCCAGTAACTTCACTCTAGCTTTAAAACTGAGCCCGCTACAACCTCTAAAATATCGAATAACGGTCTGGCCCGACGGCAGGCCGTTGAATTTTCAAGAGTTAAATAAAAAATCAATTGTATTTGGATGAATCGATACAGTATCACACAACATAATATCGCGATACTCATGTGTATTGATATTTTCTTACACCCCTACTCTTAAGTCATTTTTATTACAATAGTTGCCAATTTTTATTTTCTGTTAATCGCCTAGTGATTTAATCTCCAGCGCTAATCCTGTGGCTCATCACCATGTTCCCACATGTCAGGCTTTGAAAAGGCTCTCCAACAAAAAGCTGCATATAATAAATATTTTTTCCAAAGGAGATTTATTTTAGTAGATATATGCTATTAATGTCATATTGGAGACAACGTACGATTCAGTCTAAATAAAGACTACTCTGTATTGTAATGAGCACACATAATTGTCATACATGTGTGTCTAAATGAGTTAATTCCCAGGTTATATTAAGAGATGACTGAGTTTGTTCTCTGTGTGTGTTTCAGGGACAGCCTGTTGGCCAGTGTGACTTCAATATCCGGCTGTTATGCATAGAAAAGGAGATCATTTCTCCCCGGATGGAAAAGATGAAGACTGGACAGATTGACAAAACCAAGGAGCCCTTCAGTGTCCGAAATAAACCCTTCTTTGACATTCATGCGTCACGCAAGGTAACGTGAACAAAGGCATCCTTTTCACTTTCCATCCCATTTTTTTCTCCCCGTTTCTTTCACAGTTGTGGTCAAAACAAATCCAGACCAAATCCAGATGAACCAAAATTATTACATATATCATCTACAATTTAAATTTGTGAGTCATTGATGTCCCAGTTACCTCCCTGGATGGCAAATTGGTCCCAATTGAGGAGCCAGAGCGAGAGCAATTGAAAGACATCTATGTACCGGCGTCTTGTGGGAAGCACAATCTCACTTTAGAGCAGGGAAACTGTCCTCCTCCGGGAGTCAGACCTGAGGGAGGGAAATCACAGGAGAGTACCTGGTAACTGGGCCTGCTGGACCCAATGGGATCAATCAAACTCTGCCCCAAGACATAGTGTCTGTAGTCGCTGCCATGTGCCACCGCTAAGTTCACACTACACGGCTTTCAAAGCAGTCAGATCTCTACTGTTCACACTACACAACTTGCTCTCTTGTAAACGTGTGTCTTTAAGTCGTTGTGGTTTTCACACTACAAGAGCTATGTTTAGTCACACACGCAAGAAATACACGGTACATGTCATGAGACCATATGCGAGACACATTGCTGATGTTGTTGTTGGCATGTGTGTTTACAAAATAGCCTGTTTCCACACTCTTTTTTTATTTTGATTTTGATTTTGATTTGATAGGGACGATTCAATTTAACATAGTTCCAATACAGGGCATGAAACTGATGTGCTGCACAGAGAGTTTGTAGCTATTGCTAATTTTCAACTTGTGTCCCTAGTTGGGCTTTTACATGTACAGAATAATTAAAATATACAACTGTCTATATGACAAAACCATAATACACTGCAAATCATACATAGCGTCGACAATACTCTAATACACATACACCAATACACCATGGTAATTAACAATAAAATTAGCCAAAAAATGGATACAGCTCTGGTTTGCTTTTAGCCAGCACTTAACCGTTGTTGTGAAGGCCTTTATGTCTGGAATTAATTTAATTTTGGTTGTTAATGTGTTCCAGAGTTGGCATCCCTTTTATGGAGGAAGCTGATTGTCCAGATGTAGTTCTACAATTTGGTATTTTACAGTTGCCATTCACTATGCTCCTAGTTACTCTATTGCTGTCTTGTCTTTGGATATATCTAGAAAGAGGCTCTGGGGCTAGACTGTTAACACATTTAAAGACTAACTTTAAAGCTCTCAAAGCTCAGTAGATTGTGTCTTTTTAGGATATGACAGTGATGCCACCGGACAGGCTTTTTGTCCATTATTTTCAGTGCCTTATTGTAGAAGGATGTAAGATGTTTGACTGTAGAGATGGTGATGCTTGAGCCCACACTCTTACTATTTATTCCTCCAGATGTAACAACAACTTTGCTCCGTGTTGCAAATACAACACATACAGTAAGTTCCTGTTGTTACAGTCGACCCCTCCTCCCTCCAGGTTTCTCCTCAACCCGTGTCTTGTGTTCTCATTGGCTGTAGCTCGTGGCCGGAGTCCCAGACAGGTCCAGATGTTTAGCAATGCTAGATATCTTCTTTGGCTTCACTTTTCAGAACCGGAGGTTGCCCACTCGGTTTTGACCGGAGGACCCAGTGATTAATGTCTTCTTCTTGGCCCCCTGCTCCCTGTCTGATAACTCTGGTAGCCCAGAAACTATCATGGTGCTGTTTGCTGTACTGGGTATCATTGATTGGTCTCCGTCTGTGTGAATACACCGGGAGGTATAAGTAGGTTCATGTGAAAAGACGGCAGTGGAATAAATCATTACAGTACACTGCTGATGAAAGTCATTACTGCTGGTTAGTTTGGGAACATTTCATAGATTTAGTTGCACCCGGCATTGCTGTAATTTGCTCGATAATACCAAGAGTGAAGTCTTTGATGTTAATTCAGTTGTTTTCTTTTGGACTATTTTGGTTCAGATCAAATGTTTTAGCTTTTTTCCTTGTAGTTGTCATAAATAAATAAATGATCACGGCTCAGGTTGTAGCACTGTGCTGTTCACAGGCTGAGGACAGCAGAGCTTTCATCCTCTGAATAGCTGTTAAGCCTTCCTCAAAGGCCTGCACTTGTGCCCCAATATCAGGTCTGTGGGAGGTCAGACCACAATTAATTTGATGTTTTGCTCGGGCCGAGATCAGTCGGAAATCTTGGCACCGCACATTCGCAGATGATCAAAGCATACGGAGGGGGGAAAGGTTCAGACATTTCTTGTGTTGTGGTCGCATGTCTTCCTCTGCCAACGCTGACGTCCTGGTGTTTTTCTACTTTGTGAAATTCTTGGTATGAATAGTTGGGTTACCTCTGGTCTAACCCTGTGCTGCAACTCCTCTAAGAATCCTCTTATGAAGGATCGCCCCCGACTCTTTGAGGGGCATGTTGATGAAGATACTCCGGGAATTAAGTCATTGGAACCACGTCTGGTCTCTGACTGCTCTATTGTGTTGTGCAGCGACCATCTGCTCCCCATACAGTCATATCTCTGTTGTATGGAACATTAAAAGAGGGAAACTGAAATCTGGCTTATTAATTCATAGCAGCACAACCCTCCACTTCATGGCATGTCGACCAGAAAAGTCCTTTCAGGGATATTTCAGTCACAGACTGGAGTTGTATGATGGCTTTTGTCTCCGGCTATGCTGCTGTTTTTCATCTCAGACACTCACACATTCATGCCGCCATCTCCCTCCAATTGGAACCATTTATTCTTTTTTTTTTTTTGCTTCCTCCACTTGTCCAATTATCTGACAAAGACTCCTTTTTGTATTACAGAACTTGTACATTGGGACAACCAGATAATACAGTTTGGAATTTCCCCTTTGTGTAGGTTGAATGGGACTTGGCTGACAAAATATATTTTGAGTAGAACATAATTCTGGATTTAATGGTGCTTCACAACTCAGTTGGTGATTCCTGTTGTACAGTTCATTGCATTTTGCATGTTTAGTTTTGCAATAATCCATGCTTTATCTTTAAGAGATTGATGGATTTCATCTGATGTGACAGGTGCGTACAATGCCTGTCACTTACAGTGCATACTCTTGTTGCTTACAGTACCTGCAGCAAATTATGGAAGATTTAAAATACCTAAGTCAAGCACAGAAATAAAGTAAAATACAATACACATTTTTATATATTTCCTTTTTATTATACCCAATCGACAACATAGTCGGGGGTATATAGCGCTCTCCGTGTCCGTCTTTCCGTCTGTCCTTCCGTCCGTTCGTGTGTCACACTTTCGTTTCGGAGCAGAACTCGGAAACTGCAGCAACATACATGAAACCTGCCTTGGCGGAGGTCTGCGCTCTCCGAGTGCACTTCTAGTTATATATGCATTTAAGGTGTCATAATTAAATGAATGGTGTATGTTAAAAAAGACAGTAGGACTACAACTAACGATTATTTTCATTGTCGATTAATCTGTTGATCATTTTTAGATTAATCGATTAGTTGTTTGGTCTTGGTGAAAAATGTCGATCAGTGTTTCCCAAAGCCCAAGATGACGTCCTCAAATGTCTTGTTTTGTCCACAACTCAAAGATATTCAGTTTACTGTCCTAGAGGAGTAAAGAAACCAGAAGATATTCACATTTAAGAAGCTCGAATCAGAGCATTTTGACTTTTTGACTTAAAAAAATCACTCAAACTGATTAATCAATTATCAAAATAAGTGGTTAATTTAATAGTTTACATCTAATCGATTAATCGTTGCAGCTAAAATAGACAATTATTTTGTCTAAAATTAAACTTCATTGTGTTCATCAAATCATAACACAGAAAACAAAGTGAAGTATTGCATTTCATTGCTGTTCAGCAGCGAACACTAAATACAAGGTACTGTCGTAAGTTTTCATGTAGAGGAGCTTTTTCTTTTTTTAAGATGGAGATGCATCATTGATTCCCAAATTAAAAAACTGTCCGATGACAGCTTGGGAGCGAGACCCTGGGTGGAGTTCATCATCGCTGACAGACAACCTTTCACATTAAAACAGTCTCCTGTGGGCCAGCAAGCTGGAGGGAAACTACCGACTGTACATGCAGTGCTGCACATTAAATACACACATCATTATATTATATGCAGCTAGCAATCAGAGAACAAAGAGATTACATTTCTCTCTACTGGTAATGGACACTGGTAAATTGATCAGTGAGTGTTTCTGGTAGAGATCTGTGAATTTCCTTCAAGGAATTAGAAATCTAGTCATGACTGGGAATTCTGGTCATTTCTTTGCTCGCTGAAGGCAACAGATTTGGCAATTTCCACAGAGAATCCGGTTATATGGTAGAAATTAATTTTCCACCGGTGATTATTGAAATGAGTGTTAAAGTTTTGGGGCTAGAGAGATGATTTCTGCAGCTTCCATACAGAGTGGGCTTAAAGAGTAAAAAAAAATATCACCCAACTCAAACATGTATCCACAGTATCATTTACTCAAGTACTGTACTTAAGTACGATTTTGACATCCTTGTACTTTACTTGGGTATTTCCATTTTTCTGCTACTTTATACTTCTACTCCACATTTCAGAGGGAAATATTGTACTTTTTACTCCACTACATTTATTTTACACTTGGTTACTTTTTACATAAAAAAAAACACATTATATTCTTATATGATATGATGCAGTTCTATAGTTCAATTATTATCTACATTTGTCTTGAGGAATTACAACATTAAAATGCTCTTTCATGTGTTAATGACAAAAACAGAATAATATAATACTTATAGAAATATAACACTGTGAAAGGAGCACATTTTGCTGATATTACTTCTGTACTTTTACTGAAGTTACATTTTGAATTTGACACTTTGACACTATTTTTAGACTGTTTTATTTCTACTTTTACTTAAGTAAAGTATCTTCTTCCACCACTGTGTATGCATGTTTCATGTGCATGTAGAGCTGCAACCATAAATTAATCGATTAGTTGACTGACAGAAAATTAATGTGCAACAGTTTTGATAATCTATTTACTTTTGTGAGTCATTCGTTTAAGCAAAAAATGCCAAAATTATCTTGTCCCAGCTTCTCAAATATGAATATTTTCTGTGTCATTGGGGTTTAGACTGTTGTCACATTGGGACTTGGGAAGGATTTCACCATATTCTGACATTTTATAGACCAAATAAGTAAGCGATTCTTGGAGAAAATAATCTAGATATTGATCGATAATGAAAACAATTGTTAGTTGAGGCTCCAATTTCATGTTTTTAGTAGCCTCTACAATGCAGGGCAACCCTTATTATAATGTATTGGGTGTGTAGGATGAACTTAAATCATCAGCTGTCAAACTGTCTTCATTTAGACAGTGTTGTGTAGACTCTGAATACTGTATATCCCACGACGTCATATCCACGAACTTCCATTTGTCCAACGAAATCGTTCTCTCAAAGCAGAGAACATTTTAAATTGGAGTAGTTCCCTTTTCAGTTCTTGAAAATGAAACCTTCGGCGAGGTGCACCCCGTTTGAATAAGCCTAACATTTGCAGAGAGCGTACAGTAATTAAATGTGACTCAGATTTAATAAAGTCACAATTTGATAACATTAAAAATTACAAAAGGAAATTAGATGGTATTAATTTGTCTTTGCTCTTCGCTGAATATCTAATATCCCCTCGCTCATTTATCTCATCTCTAAAGAAATTAGGCCAAAGCTGAATAAAGTTTCCCCTCTAATGAAATTGGTATCTCCAATTGACCCCAGGCCATCACCTTCCCCCCGCCTCCCGCCTCCCATCCAGATAGCAGAGAGAGACTTCACATGAACGAATGAGTTTCTTACCTGAGAGTAGATCTTATCTTGAAATACCTTTTTGAACCGAGATTGGATTTGGATAGAGAGCTGAAAAAGTAGTTACATACTTTTGTAAGACTGCAGTGTTTGCGTGGAGCTTGAAACTAATCACAGCGAGTGAGATTAAGGTTTAGAGTATGTACTGAATACCAAATAGCCCATAGAATTGACTTTCTTGAGAATGTAGATGGATGGATTGATAGATAGATAGATAGATAGATAGATAGATAGAGAGATAGAGAGATAGAGAGATAGATTTATTTATTATTTGTCTTCAAGGAGGAAATTCTTTTCCACAGTAGGTGCATACATAGCACAAACAAGTAAGACATGCAGAATTATACAAAATCAGACAAAAAGACAAAGGCATGTATTAGCACTCCACACACTATGGACTATGTAACTTAAGAGTAATTCACTTATTTAAAGCTTGTAAGGCTGTAAGAACAAAGCTCTTGCTAAAAGGTGTCTAAAAGAGGGGTAAAGTGCTAAAGGGTAGAGTAGATGATGCTTTGCGAGTCAGGGATGAGGTGACCCATTCGGATAAGTTGAGGGGGAGGAAGATCAGTGAGTTTGCCGGCTAAATGAGTTATCTTTAAAGGGTCAGTCTGTAGCATTTTGGGTGATCTATTAGCAGAAATGGAAGATAATATTAATTTTTGTTAGTGTATAATTACATGAAATTATGAGTCGTTGTGTTTTTGATAGCTTGGAATGAGCCCTTCATATCTACATAGGGAGCGGGTCCTCCTTACGGAGTCCGTCATGTTTCCTCAGTAGCCCAAAATGGACAAACCATACGTGTTTTTACGTTACCTGAAGGCCACCGTAGTTCACCGGCACGCTTGTGAAACTGCGGTAACTTGAGCCTCAGAGCGCAAAACTGTGGTACTGCCAGCTGCTGTCTGACTTCTGTTGCTCTTAAACCATAGTCTGTATATAAGAAGTGGATGTAGTCACCGTGACGTCACCCATTGGTGTGTGGACTGCCGTTTTGAAGCCTCGAGTTTGGCATTTTGGCCATCGTCGTCTTGTTTTCTGGCAAGCAGAAGCAACACGAGACATTTTTAGGCGACCAAAAATGTTAGTTATCTTTCATGAACTGAAACCACACTGTGAAAGAGTTAAAGTTGTAAGATGAAAACACGGACAACTCCCAGACCGGACAACGGCGTGGTAGAGACCTCTTAATCACAAGGTAGCCACGCCCTAAAGCATCCCCTGCTTTATGGTCTATCTGACTCTAAATGGGACCATAATTTACTAAATGAACATCATGATGTATTGAAGAAGACTTGAAACTAGAGATGGAGACCATAAACTCATGTTTACAGTGTTTACTGAGGTAATAAATCAAGTGAGAAGTAGACTCATTTTCTCATAGACTTATATACAATCAGACTTCTTTTTGTAACCAGAGTCGCCGCCCCCTGCTGGCTGTTAGAAAGAATGCAAGTTTAAGGCACTTCAGTATGGGCTTCACTTTTCAGAACTGGCGGTTGCACACAGTCTTAAAGTAGTGTTATTATGGTATGGTATAATGATGGCTGTAAGTCTCTGTTGACACCGCTTGTAACAGAGACAGTCAGCCTTTTTTTATTTGTCCTCTCTTTCAGTGTGTCCCTTTTTTTCATTGATTGATTCATTGATTGTGTGTGTTTGTGTTTAGTTTGTGTGTTAGTGGCTGTATGTCTGATAGATGCTGTCTGCTGTGACCTGTCTGACTCTTTTATCATTTGTCTCAGTGCATGGGGGCGACAAAACTAGTTTCCCCTCTAGAGGTTGATAATTCATCTAATCTAATTGTGACCTTCCTCCAGGTTCTTTACTAATCCTTTCCAGACCACATTTTCTGATTTAAATTTTCTGATTGTGTATTCCCCGATACTCGATTCCATACCGAGCTTGTGGTTAGGTTGAAGCTTATTAAGAGGTATTATCTACATCAAGGTCTCGGGCTTATCGTTAATATATTAGTAGTTCTCGCCTGTGGTTGTCGTGTGGCCCTGAGGCCCCTACATATGACAGGGTTGCAGAAAATTAGAGAGTTTGAATATACATTTTCACATAAGTTATCTGCTGTATATACTAAGCTTTTAATATTAATTCCAAAGATGAGCCGATACACATTTATTTTAAGTTAATATCCTATCTCTAAAGCCAGGTATGCTCCCACCTGGTTTAAGTTTCTAGATAAGGCGAAACCTAAATAGATTCACTTTGAAAGGTCGCCGCAAACGGAATCCAAGTTGAAATTGTTAACATTTTGAGTGCAAACCTCAGAGCGTGCACTGCAGCTCAGTCTGTTACTTGTGTAGAAGGCCTGGGTGTTGATCCCAGACGGCGTATTGAGTACCTGCAGCCGACCACATCGCTGCAATGATCAGACTCTTTCCCTGACTCACCTTTCTCTCCAGTGGGCTCAGTCAGACCTTGAATCTATGCAGTGGGTGGGGGGGAAAAATCGATACAGCACAGTATCGTGTCAAGTATCAATAATTTATTATATAAACTATTAACCTCTTAACTGTCAGACCGCTATTCTGTCTTTCAGAGGTTGTAGTAGCTTCAGTCTTAAAGCTAGATTCCCACCTCTAGTATGCAGATGCCCTCTCATGGTTCTCCTCTTGTCGTTACATCCAGATCTCACAGTCTTGCTTTTTGCAGATTTGTACTGGCCAGACCAGGCTAGATAAAAAAAGTAACTCCCTCCTTAACAGCATGTCTCATTAGCTGAGCGCTGTTAGTCTGCAGGTTTCCCTGTTGCTCACTGACCTCACACCTCTGTCAGCTCTGGACTCTGCAGCTGTTGGAGATGGAAAAAGCGAGACCCTGGGTCTCCATCGTCTTTGCCTCCTTTATGTGGCTGAGCTCGATATCCGAGTTAGTTTGCGGTGTTCCCTAGGGATGTGACGGTGAGGAAATTTTCCCACCGATTACACCGGACATTTTACAAGAAAAGATGACGGTCAATATACAATATATGTAGAGCGCTTACTTCGATCTTTATCGTTGGATGGCTCTGTGTCTGGCCTCTCCGGTCGAGCTTTCGCTGTGGAGCCGCAGGTTTCCACCCGGCCAATGCCAGAATCAACATATTTGCTTCATTGGAGTCTATGTGGAGGTAGAAGGAAGTTATCGCTTATATTGTTGTAGTCTGAGTAACGTGACGTCATATCTGTTACGTATCCTTCAATCAAAACAAACCGCACTTGGCTGCAGTGAGTCGAAAAAAATTTAAATAATTCTTGACAATGACCGATATATTTGACTTCAGGACATCAATTCAATTCAATTCGATTCAATATGCTTTATTGGCATAACTGTTAGGTGAACAATATTGCCAAAGTGTCAATTCAATTCAAGAACAAAATAAAAATGAAAACATATACTGTATATACATATATATAATTCATTAAGCAAATTACAATATATAGATATTTAAAAAGAACATGACTACTCTCTCTGACTACATAAGTGTTGAAAATCAAGTCCTAAGAAGTGTATAATTCAACTTTTCCCCATGGTCTAGTGTTAAAAAAGGGAAAGTAATGTATTCGGTGTATGCCCGAACGCCGTGTAACACCGATTACCGCAGCAAGTGTATTGATTCCACACGCATATGTGTTTCTGTCACTTCACAATATTGTTAAAAGCCTTTTGCTAGAGAATGACAGAACTAAAAATCTGCCTTATTGACCCGTAAACCTCCAGTATTTTATTTGTTCAAATTAACAGCACAAATGTGGGGGAAGATAGACTGTTTGTGTTTCCTACTCAGTTTATGAAATCGTTTATGAGATGGCCTCGGCAATCCACCCATCCTCCACCGTTCAAGAACAAGCTTCATTTTATCACCTGCATCCTCTCTCACTCTCTCTCTCTCTGCTGCTGCACCCACTCACAGAGGAAACATGTTGACTGTTGTATAAGGCCTTCAGCTGCTTGGAGTGACATGGACTTGATGACTAATGTTTGTGTACCTCAGTTGCTTTGAATTTTTTTTTTTAGTTTTCTTCAAAGCCTCCAAGATATTACGCAACATCTGATGATGCACGTCACATCCATACAGTAAAGGTCGGATTCACTGGAGAGAGAGAGAGAGAGAGAGAATATATGTGGCAGCTTCGAGTGTAGCGGCTCATTTTATTTGTTCTGCTCGCCTGCTCTCGTCGTGCCTTCCAGGCTCAGAGCCGGTGTACTCAAGGAAAAGAACAAGCGTCCTCTGGGTCGGGTCAACAGGTGTTTTTCTTCAGATGTTCTTTGGACTTGTTTTTTTTGTGTGTTTATTCCGGTTTGTCCACCTCCTCTGCCTTTAGTCTGCTGTCTGCCTTTTGTGTTTGACCCAATGTGGTGATGTCATGACATCCTCGCCCTCCATCCGTGTCAACAATAAGTCATTCAGAGATAAACAGTACAGCTGCTGCCATAGTGATACAAAACAACATCACTTTTATCTGGAATGCTACTTTTTTGAAGATATTTTTGCTGATTTTAAAGTCAGACTGACCTCCTCACTTTTTGTGGAAGGACATACAGCGATGCTATTGTGTATTTTTCAGTGGTGGAATGTAACTAAGTAATACTACTTTATGCTTTTACCCTGCCACAATTCAGAGGGATATATTGTAGTTTTTACTCCACTACATTTAGGGCTGAGCAATATATAGATATTATATTGATATCGTGATATGAGACTAGATATCGTCTTAGATTTTGGATATCGTAATATCGTGATACGGCATAAGTGTTGTCTTTTCCCGGTTTTAAAGCTGCATTACAGTAAAGGGATGTAATTTTCTGAACTTCCCAGACTGTTCTAGCTGCTCTATTATTTGCCTTTACCCACTTTATTTATAAAAAATGTCACGGTGTAAATATTTTTGTAAAAGCACCAATAGTCAACCCTACAATATCGTTGCGATATCGAGGTAGTTGCTCAAAAATATTGTGGTATTTGATTTTACGTATGAAACAAGATAACAACTAATCACATTTTATAAGTTCATATGTTTTGTACGTTAAATATATATACTACCCTACAATATATATAAAATGGTTCAAATAAATCAGCAACAACTACAACAGTAAAATGCTAATTACACATGAATGCATCAGTGATAATAATCCAATATATAATCATTTTTCAGCATTATGAGTGCTTTTACTTTTGATACTTAGTACAAAGTACATTTTGCTGATAATACTTACTTGTACTTAAGTGATGTTTTCAATGCAGCACTTTTACTTGTACTTAAAGCTGAAGTAGGTGAGATTGGAGCAAATATGATTTAAAAAAAGTTATTTTTACAAAACGGTCGCTATATCGTGACAGTAGTACATGAAACAGGTAACCTGAAAAAAACGTGTCTCTGTGTCCTCTGGTGCTCCTAACAACATCTGCAAGATTTCACATACTGGAAAAAAACAAGCAGTAAGAGCTGATCTGAGGTTCTGCTGTCAATCACTCGCAAACTCCGACCAAACGGTCAAACTAGGCAGCGCTGATCAAATATGAATCAATATTATGTTACGTTAATGCTTATTTCTCTCCTCAGATGTTTTCAGAATCATCTTGTAGTGCACGGTTTAGCTGTAAAATGAGAAAGTTTGTGTCGCCGCCATTGTGAAATCAGGTGAAGGAACGCCACGTTCTGGTCACATGACCGGGGCACAGCCAATAGGAACGCTCTCTCAATGAAATGACTTGTGTTTGGTCAAAGTCTCCCGTCACGGGCTATATTTTTTAAAGCCTGAAAACAGCCATGAGGAGGAGCAGAAGTCTAGTTATCTCTCAGAACATTTGAATTACAATATGCTGAAAGGTTATTATGGCAATGATGCCAAAAATATACTGCCTACTGCAGCTTTAAGTATTTTCTAGTATTGCTACTTTTATTTACTAAAGGATCTGAGTACTTCTTCCTACCGCTGGTATTTTTCCATTTGAGGATAAAACGGTTGGCTGAGTGAAATCTGAGAGCCGACATTTCCAGGAGACTTCTGTGGTACCCTGCGGACTGGAAAACATCATACTATGTATCCTACCAATATGTTTTTCACACTTACTCTATGAGCTCCAAAGCGTCTGGCTATCAACCGGTTAAGCTGTCCGTCAACCGGTTAAGCTGTCTGTCCCCTGACACAAAATGTATCATCGGGAGAAAATGTCATGCTGTTCCACTCGAAAAGTGGAACATGGCAAGCAAGGATAACTAGCTTCCACTATCAATAATTATATATAATAATATAAAATACATAAAATCATCCTCACTCTGTCAGGGTGATGAGCTGGAGCTAAGTGTCAGTCAATAGACCATCACGGTTTCATATTCAGTGACTGTTTTAGCTCATTATCTAAATCCTGATTGGTTGGCTCCTTCTCACCACTTAAACTAGAGAAGCAGATTATTTGTACACCTTCAAAAACCAAAGTCAAACGCTCCTCTCTGTCTGACATCCAGCCATCAGCAGCTTTCTGTAGCCCCGGGCTCAGAGTCTCTTCTCCTACTGTGTCTTAGACAGCACACATACAGTACAGCAGCAGGCTGCTGGAGCCCAGCGACGGGCTGCCTCCAGGTTGTTGCCTCTTCACACCGACTCTCTGTCTGCTGTCTGTACGCATGAGTGTGACTGAGTGTGTGTCTGAGTGTGTGGGCTGTGCTCGGCACCGCTGTGTGTTTGTGGTTGTCGGTTTATCTTTTCTCTCCTGGAGACGGGGCGGTGAGGTGTCTAACCGGCAGTGGTATAGTTTCAGCACAGAGTCCCATCGCTGCAACATGATAACTAGGAATGCATCGATCTGACTTTTTCAGTCCGGATACCGATAGTGATATCTGGGCTTTGGGGAATTGAAACTGTGTACAGAATACCCGATCCAGCTATTTGAGTCAATATTGGCCCGATATCCGAACTTGTATTGGTGCATTCTTGATGATAACTCAGTCTTGTATGGTTTATTTGTTCGGCATTACCCATATTATTGTCCATTTCACTATTCTGTCCTACCAAGTTTTTGCACTCTGAACTGTCCTTAAAGTTTTTAGAGCTGGTAGTAACCTGCTGTCTACACAGCGAGTCAGAGGGTGCAAGTAAAACCCTGTGGCGCAATGAAAGTGAGGGCCGGCGCGCGCCGGCTGAGATGGGATCCCGGCCCCGCAGGGTCGGGCGCACCACCTGCCCGTCTCGCCTGCACCGTCGGGGAGGTGCAGCGTTAGCGCGTCGATAGGATCTGAAAGATGGTGACGAGAGGTTAACGTCACGCTGCCCTAAAGTGGTATTGGTGCATCCTTAGTAACGTTAACGAGTGAACAAAATACCGTGTGTGTGTGTGTGTGTGGCGGCGGTGAGTGTGGGGTTGTCAGTGGCGTTATAGCTGTGAACGTAGCTGTAGCAGACAGTGTGTGTACAGTTTATTTGTCTGTGAATAAATGCTACAACTCGGTTGCAGCCCTATTTTCTACATTTGCCATGGTTACTGCAGGCAGACAACTGTTTGGAAAAGAGACTATTTTATGAATGAAGTGTTGTAGTGTAGTGAATGTAGTCGTGGGTTAACACTGATAACCAAAGCCTATTCATTTTCATGGCTGTTTATGACGATGTTCTTGGAAGCTGAAAACAAAACCTGTCTGAATGCTCGCCTGAAGCTCAGCGTCAGCTCAGATTATGGTTTTCAGTGAAAAGGTGTCTTAAGTCTTTATCATCTTGCTGCTAACCTTTTCTAATTTCACGGTAGGGGGTGTTAGCTGCTAGTCATCACGACACATTGTCCAGTTCGTCGCAGGTTTATACCACAGTTCAATTTCATGCTGTGCCCTGATATTGTTCATCATCTTTGCCTGTCTTATACCCTTATTG
The DNA here is from genome assembly GCF_043250625.1 of Sebastes fasciatus. Taxonomy (NCBI): domain Eukaryota; kingdom Metazoa; phylum Chordata; class Actinopteri; order Perciformes; family Sebastidae; genus Sebastes; species Sebastes fasciatus. The sequence goes on along the minus strand of NC_133812.1, from coordinate 24,465,776 downwards.
GTTTAATTCTTAAAATGTTAATATCTCTGTTCATCTTCTCCCTGTCACCGCAAATATAAAATGTAATCGTTTCCGTTATGAAACGACCGGTATCCATCATCTGAAGATGTTAAACTCCTTCAGACTGTAACTTTGTTTGACTGCAGGCCAGCCAGTGGTTTAACACCCCTGCCCGTGCACTCTGATGTGGGCTTTTCATTTAATAGGGAACTGCACACTGGCTTCAGAGGGCCATTCGCATTAGGCTTGAAAGGAGCCTCTAGCAACACAGCCCCGCGGTCTGACTGGAATATCAATCCATCCTCTTCGCCTTTGATTCAGCCCCCGCAACCTAAACCTCCTCAGAGCAACGAGGATGAGCAGACCGCAGGAAAACACAAAGGCTTCAGGAATGGAAAGTGCATATCGTATCAGTTCAGGTGTGCTGAAGAAAAAGCTGCCAATATATCGCACAGAGAAGGAGCCACGGCATTGCTTTGTAAATGAGAGCGTGCTGCATTGTCCTGCCTGCATATTAATACACCATAAGGTGAAAAAATATTTGACATACATGATACATGTTGACTCATATCGCTTACTACTTTTAGAAACATACTTCTGAGGCTTTTGCTCTGTATTTACTGCATTGCAAATACTCAGTTCTTTAATCATCTTTAAAGCATAAAACCGCTGGTTAAAATGAGGTTTTATTGATCACGTTAGTGTTTTATAATATGATTTTTAGACTGTATTCAACCTGAAAAATCCAATCAGTGTATCAGCTAGCTCACAGAAATGGATTCTTCACTCACAGTAGGATATTATTGCACATTTTTGCTGTATTTTACACCTTTTATGGTGGCGACATTCATTCATTTAGTTTTGTTAACCCCCTGAGACCCGACCCACTTTACTCTCTTTCAGAGCAAGTTCAGTTTTAGAGCTGGAGTATCTGATAGATATCGTATGAAACTAGAAAACATACAGAATCCGTTGATAATAATAACCATGGCATAGCTTGTCGGAAAGAACGCTAAATAATGCTCTAAACGTATGCTAAATTTTGGCGAGGAAAAACTGCCACGGCCATTTTCAAAGGGGTCCCTAAACAGTCTTAGAATTACATAAATTGGGTATCACTGTAAAGCTGAGACTCTTGTGGACCCAGTGAGCCCAACTGTATTCATGTGTGATGATGTTAGTCCCCATAGCAGCCATTTCATTGTAGTGAGATCATTTTTTAAAATTTGACATCGCTGTATAAAATGACCTGTGGTGACCTCTAGGATAATCACAGCCTCATGAAACTTTACAGCCACAAACTAGAGACCTAGAGCATTCAGAGGATGGATGGCTTCCTAGCTAGATTGACATTAAGGGGGTTTCTGAGAAGTTTACACAACAGAAGTTGTGTAAAAAAATGCAATTCTTGCAAAAATTTCAAAAGTTTTTGAAACCAAATCACAGCATGTCCTTTTTTCTATGGTGTTCCTCAAGGTCTTGGTGTCTTAATGTGGTATTTTGGAGGGATTATTGATCAATTTTATCAATTATCGAGCAGTAAAAAATGGTTAAATTCAGCACCGAATCTGTGTAACAAATGGTATCAACCCAAACATTGCTGCAACAACTTATGAGACATAAAAGAGCATGAAATCCATGCATCATATACTGCTATCATAATGTTCTAAACCCTTATAAACTTTCAACCTTTATTTTAATTGATGTTTATTTCTAATTCATGACTAGAATAACTTGACACACAGTGCTGAGCTGCATCTCAATTAATCTTCAGGTTCCCAGTTTTCAGATGATGTACACCACTTCTATGTGGCATCTACTGCTGACCTGCTATCTCCCCCTAAACCATAAACAGGTCTATGTGGGTCTCAGAGGGTTAATTGTACATTGTTGAAGGAAGAGATGGTACGGTAAACCTTTACTGCCTCTTGGTTTGCTGTGTGTGTTAGCCCCTTATGGACAACACCTTGAATATAAATGAGTAGGAAACCTGTTCTGCATTCAACTCGTTTCTGCTTATTTTGTATTCCAGTGGAACAATTGTAGTCCAGCCCATACAATCTGTTATTCAAAATCACACCAGGGAAATGGTCATTCAAATTCAGAGTCAAGGTCAAAACTGTAATTTGGGCGGCTGGTTAGCTCAGTCGGTAGAGCGAGCGCCCATGTATTGCCAAGGCTGTGTCCTAGCAGCGGTGGACCCGGGTTCGAATCCGGCCTGTGGTCCTTTCCGCATGTCATTCCTCTCTCTCCCCCTTTCCAACACTCTATCCACTGTCCTATCAATAAAATGCTTGAAAAATCTCTCCAAAAAAATAACTTTAAAAAAAACAAAAAACTAATTTTCCCTCCTGGGATGCTTTGTTGCAGCAAAACATAAGAAGACAACACAGTCTGAAGCTTTCCGTTAATCTTTGGAAACAGAAATCCAGTTAAAAGGTACAAACAAATTGACTTTATGTCCATAAAAATACCTCAAAGCAATTGCTTGGAGGCCGTAGTAAATGCCCAGTGTTGATACATTGGTCAATATTTCACTCTAAATTAGTCTTGCTGAGTTAATTAGCCTGGTTTTGCCGCTGGTATACAGATGCCGATGATTACTTCTTGGGGGGCAACTTACAATTATTTTCATTATCGATTAAACTAATTTTCTATGGTTGTTTGGTCTGTAAAATGTCTGAAAATGGTAAATAATCAGTGTTTCCCAGAGCCCAAGATGACGTCCTCAAATGTCTTGTTTTGTCCACAACTCAGAGATGTTCAGTTTACTGTCAGAGAGGAGTAAAGGAACCAGAAAATATTCACATTTAAGAAGCTGGAATCAGACAATTTTGACATTTGTTTTCTTAAAAAATTACTCAAACCGATTAATCGATTGTAGTTGGAGATTAATTTAATAGTTGACAACTAATTGATTAATCGTTGCAGCTCTAATTTACTCTATTTAAAGAATTACTAGCTCAGCTCCACAAAATAATAGGAACAGGCCAGGTGTTTGTTCATTTGTTTCTCTGGGATGCATTCATGTGCATCAAATCATCAAATCTTTCCTAGTTCAGTGTCTGTGATCTGACTAGAGCTTAAATGATCAGTCAATTAGTTGATCAAAAGAAAATGAATCAGCAAAAATTCTGATAATCGATAAATTGCTGAAGTCATTTTTCAAGAAAAAATTCCAAATATTCTCCGGTTAGAGTTCCTCAGATGTGAAAATTGGCAGCTTTTCTCTGATTTTATTCACTATAAATTGAATATCTTTTGTTCGTCAGACAAAGCGAAACATTTGAATCAGTGCTGGGTGATATAGCCAAAATCTTCTATCCCGATATAGGTAATTTCATATCACGATAACGATATATATCACGATACAGCATGTTTTCTGATAATAAAAATAAATAGTCGAATGAAATAACTACATGGTAAAGCCTATTTTTTGTATATTCCTGTGTGATTAAATACTTAACAAATAAAAAGTGCTGAAAATTTTCTGATTTTAACAGTTTTAAGTGAAATTTAGCAAAAAAAATATATACATGATAGACATTTTTATATAGTTTTGACTATATATATCGTCATATTGCCCAGCCCTAATTTGAATCTAACTATGATAATAATGAATATTTTTTTATTTTAATTATTTCTTTCGACCAAATTATTCAATTAACCAAGAAAATAATCATCAGATTAATTGATAATAATCAGAAATAAACATTAGTTGCGTCTCCAGATCTGACTAATTTCACAAAACGATGTGGTACCACTTTTGCTTTTCACGTTGTCGCTGGTGAAACAAGAGGTTGATGCTTAAGGTCCCTTTTGTGTTTGTCATAAATCAGAAGTGGCATTATGCAGTCACTGTGAACGTGTCCCTGGGTTGTTTTTGCGGTTTTATTCAATATTTCTTTTATGACCTTTTAACTTGCATTATCTTTATGTTCTTACTGTTTCTGATTTATTATTCATTGAGGTAAGATTAAGGGTCAACTAGAATTTATGGCAAGTGATTTTTCCATGTGACTGGCTAATAAAAATAAACCTTCGCTGTGTGGAAGACAGACTACATCAGAGGGAAGGTGAATGGCGTACTTCATGTCATTTCGGTGCTATCTGACGAACACCAAGCCGGATATCATTCATCATTGTGTCCCTTTTGTGAAATGAGCCCAAACGTGAAACACTGGAGGGGAAAATGGTCTGACTTCCATCACCCTGACATCCACTCTCTCTCTCGATGGGATGTTAGCGGTTGATTTGTCTCCCCCGGGCTCTTCCGTTGTCCCGTCTCTGGCCCTGGAGTGTACAGTGAAAGCTCGATCTCTTAATGGGGCTTTGCTGTTTGCCTCCGCCCACACAGCCCTACTGTACCACGCACAACTTTGTGTTTCCTTCCTGAAAAGGTTTACCATGAAAGCCGGGGTCGCTGCCCCCTCTCTGCATTATCGCTCCGAGGAACTTCCTAACTGTAGGAGGATGTGTGAGTGGAAGTCTTCTTTCTGCTCATCTCCTGCATCCAGGGTTCACTGTGCTCGACGAAGGTGGGTGGTGGGCGTGCTAGAGATGGCAAGAGAACTGAAATGGAACTCCCAGATCTTGCCGCCTACATGCCGTTCCCTCATAAAGGCACCAGTTCTTTTTAGTCTGGCTATCTGCCTTCTCCATGTCAGCATGATTGTCAAGCTTTGTGTGATCTGCTGTGACTCATTCATCATTCTGGAGAGCACTGATGTTGCTCTGCTTTCTTTGCAGATAGAGCCGACGCCGAACAGTTTTTCCGTGGCTGTAGATAAATGTATGCAGCGCTCCTCGGAGAGGCTGATGACTTCACTTACTTCCCCGAGACGCATCTTTTGAGAAGTAGTGATGTTTTCGCATCAAAGTGTTTTGTGGAAAGGTGAACTCATCCACCGGTATAAATATAGCAGACACAGGATATTTCTCTCTTTATCAAAAGCAGCGCTCTGCAGCTGCAGAGACGCGGTTCGCAAAGGTTTCGCAAAACCTATTATAGGCCCTATCTGCTAAAACGAGCCGAAGTGAGTCGGAGAAGTAGGAATAACATTCATAAACACATTTAAGTGCATTTTCATCCCCATTTGTATGTGCATCTTCAGTTTATGCATAAAAACATATAAGTGGAATGTCAGAAACCAATCATGACATACATGAAGCATGTTATTTGTCACTCACGCCTCCGCTACATTGAAGAGATGAAACATTCCTCAAATAAATACATTATTGGCTCTCCATTGTTTGAGCTTTGACTCTTTTAATTGAGTCTTCTTGTCACACCCTCTTTTTCTGCAATGGTTTAATGGCACCCAACTGGAGAATTAGCTCTATTTTGATGCACTCAACTAATAGTTGCATAACAGAAGTGTATGGAAATGTGCAGCAATATGCATTTTCCTTTGCAGCTTTGTCTGGAAATTTGCGCCGCGTTAGAATGGAAACCGGATTATTATCATTTGTACTGACACAAATGTCCAAAAACCAGCTTTGGAACATAATGTTACTCAACAGTATTTCGTGTGGTTCATCCCATACAGTATGTATACGTAAGGATGGTAAATAAAAATGTTGAATGATGTTGAATAAAGACCATTTCTCATAAACCCTAGAGACCATCGGTAGTTAAATGTCACAGCAGATGCTGGACAAAATGCACGTGTCAAAGGCATCTTTCACAGCAGAGCCTGCGGTGCTGCTGGGTATGAAATGGTTTACCAGCTCTGCATGAAGTACAAATGTATTAATTATGTTCTATTACACGCTTTCCTGTATTTCTGATTGTGTTTATAATTTAGTTTGTCTCCGAGCAGCGCCAGGACGGATGATGACGACGATCTGTCCTCTCCTGCGTAGTGAATGCGTCTTGGCTCCTGATGATAGTTGACGCTGTGCTATCTCCTAGTCAACAGCCACTTACACAGTCCATGTCCTCCGATTGAAATGTCAGAGCTGGACAGAGAGAAGCAGACGTTGTTAATTAAAATTTAATCATTTCATTTTATTGTCTCCTATCACTCAGACAGGAGGCGACTTACAATACGTTATAAAAGGCCACTCAGAGCACCATGTTGTTGTTCCACCTTTCAGTACCTCCCTCCCTCCTCTTGATGGCTCGGATATGATACCTGATATCTGCTGCAGTGCACTAATGCATACGCTTTCTATTTTATCGATCAAGGCCATTTTCTGCCTTGCCTAAATATATTTACCATCTACGTGCACGTACAGGATAGGAAAGATCACTTGACAAGATTTCACAGAGAGGAATTGCGATTTTTTTGTCGTACTTGCACTGATGGTCAGCAGTGATTCTGCAGTCTCTGATAACGTCTACCCTTTAAAAAGCTGACCGATTCTGCTCTGTGTAGTTATGTGCAATCATATATTAGATTTGGCATTTGGTATTACATTACAGCCGAGCATTTTCCGAGGCATATGATACGTTTTTAGATTGATTCCCTACCTTCCAAGCAGCAGCAGCAGGTTTCCCTTCACGCCAGTGCAGTATGGAAATAACCATCCATCACAAAGAGCACAACATCAAACTATTTTCACAGTTTTATTTTTGTGAAAGTGACATGGTTGAATTTACGGTTCAGTTTCATCTGGTGTTCACTTTTTAAAACATTGATTTGAAGGTCTTGCATTTCAGATCCCTGCGTTTTCAAATATCACTGCAGACGGCGGCACTCGGCTAACCTCGTCTGAGCACACAAAAGCCTCAGTCTTCATATTCATGCTTGACTGCACAGACATTCTTGACATTGTACAAATTCTGCTTCTCTGCTTTTACACCGTGTTTGGAATTAAACCCAAACAGTGATGTGAGCTTATCTATTTCTATTATTCAGCTGTATTTTTTATATATTTCATTGAAGGTCTCTTAGAGATGTGAGGTGAAGATACAGCGTGAGGTGGAAGTGCAACAACATTTTCACTCCGGGTTGTAACTCAAGTCAAATCTGAACACAGACATATTTTTTAGATTCAGTGTGACTTACACTTTACGAGGATATCCCTATCTCCAATGTCATTAGCGAATAAACAACAATAAATCTTCTTAGAAATCACAGAAAAAAGAAACTCCTTATCACTTGCCAGAGAATCGTCAAGTTTTTAAGTTTTCTTCATTATCAAACTAATCCAGTGATGGTCGTACATACATCCATGGGTACACTGCAAACAGGAACTGCTAATAGCTAATTCAGCATGCTTATAATTAGGGGTGTAAGTCACAAGTTTCATCACAATACAATATTATATTGATTCTTTGGACAATTATATGATATTTGCTGATATCACAAAGTCTGCCACGATACAATTTCGATTTGATTCAGGGGCCTGCGATCGATATGCGACAATATCGTATGCCCATTTAACACAATCTGTAACATATCAACTCACAAAAAGAAACTAAAATATGATTTCACAATTTTATTGCTGGGCTCTGTAGGTAGGAGATGCGCTTGGATGGAAATGCTGAAACAGACGTGCAATGGGATTTTCAAAATAAAAACGTATCCTAAAGGTATAATATGTAACCGTTGTCGGTTGCTGTTTGTAAACACACGACATTCAAAGTGGGCCTCTCCTCCGCAGCTCAACGAATGAGCGAGGGAGAGAGAGAGAGAGCGGCGATGGTCGAGCGAGCTATGGAGTGAATGAAGAGAGGGAGCGGCGTTGTTGAGAACAAAGCAGTGACTCAGAGAAATAAAACGTTATTGCTGAAGCCATGAAGCGTCCCGAACATAACAAAATAAGAAGAAGAGAAAATACCGGCATAGGGCGGGGTTTCTGTAGATACAAACACCACCACACACTTCTACTGAGTCAGAACTTATGAATGAGAAGGATTATTTTATTTTTTATTCATTGAATAATAGTAGTAATAATAATAATAATAATAAAGTAAAAAATATTAATATTAGTACCCATGTTTGCAGCATGCTCATATAAATCAATAAACACTGCAGTGGCATCAAAAGGTCTCCATTCTCTTCTACTTTCTTCTACTTATCTTTCCTTTTTTACATCTGTGGTGGAGATTTGAATTCTAAAGATGAAAATCTCAAAGTATTTCGCCTCGAGTGAAGCCGCCGGAATGTAAATTAGCACCCTTCAGTTTGGGAGGAAGAGAGGGAGTTATATGAAAGAAGAGTCAAAAAGGAAAGAACTCTTAAATTGGGGAAATCTCTTCATCTGTGTCCATATGCAGATTGGTATATTCAGCCTTATTTTAGTGCCTCTAATGTTCCTTGCTGCCGTTGCCATGGCTGTTGATGTGCTTCATGATGTAGAAAATGTGCTTTTGTTGTACAGTAGCTCTGCCACGTCTCCTGGGCATCCCTCCTCTAATATGGTTCCTTTTTTCTACAGCAGCTGTGCTGCTTGGTGTTAATGGCAGAGATGAAATCCGCTCTTTCCAGTCGTCAGGATCTTAATGATTGGTTGCTATTCTGGTCCTCAACCTGGGCTGTCAAGTTACACATATTGATCTCTCAGTCATGCGTTATCAATCAAAGAGATTAGTGCTCAGTTTTCAGGGCTAGATGGATGAAAACACGGACTTGTGCTCATAACTCTGCAGGATTTCTCCAGTATAAGCCTCCCAGTTGTGTTGAAACTTGGCTGAGTTTTCGAGGGCATTGTTGGCAGACTCGATAGCCGCACTTGACTTTATAAATCAATGTTATTTCATGTGTTCCCAGCTAAAGCTTTCAGCTACCAATCTTGCCATTTATTTTGTTTTGCTTGACTGAAACTGTGTCCTCTTTTCTCTATTTTTCAGCTACTGGAAGGCAGCTTCACGTCCCAGGTCAGCCACGAAGTCGACGGGCTTATCTTCCAGCCGTGCGGGGTAAGCCTCCATCTATGTATGACAATCTTGTCACTTCTCAAAGCCGTCGCCACAGGTTGATTGTCAGTCGAAGCTTTTTCTTCCACCGAGCTCCTAACAAAGAATCGGACAGCTTGTCACTACCACCCGTCGTTTGTCACTCTCTATATCCGTCTTGCCCTCTGTGATTGTAAAGGAAACCACACTCCTACATAAATTCACATAAACACAGGGCTCTCTGTGAAAGGCTGAACAGTAAAACAGACGCATGGCAGTTTGTGTTACGACGGGAACAGCCTTGGTAAGAAAAATACTAATTTACTTGGTTGCTAGAACAGCAGAAAATCACGTTTATCTGTGACCGTTACACTATTCCTCATTTCTTCACCTGTGATGGACACAAAGGCACATATTCCACTGTGTATTATATAAAATATATCCTATCGCTCATAACTTTTTTGCAGGAATATGACAGGTTGTAATCTAGATGTGAGCACAAGTAGTATTGAAGGTATTTTCAGATGTGGAGTATAGCTGCAGGTAGCTATAGTGCCTGCTGCTATTTTTTACAGTTTTTGCATCTCAGTTTTGACATGTTCTTCTTCCAGTATCAACTGTTTATGTTATTTCAATCTGTATCAAAATTCTGTCCTTAAAGGGCCGGTGTGTAACAATTATGTCAGAAATGGAATATAATATTAATACGTATGTTTTCTTTAGAGTATAATCACCTGATAATAAGAATTGTTGTGTTTTCGGTACCTTAGAATGAGCTGTTTATATCTATATACGGAGCGGGTCCTCTTCACGGAGCTGGCCGCCATGTTTCCACAGTAGCCCAGAACGGAAAAACCAAACACTCGCTCTAGATTGGGCCACCTGTCACCGTAGTCACACTTGACACACGGGAGAAGCTTCCGTTGGTTGCCATCTGCAACCTCGCCGCCAGATGCCGCCAAATTCTACACACTGCACCTTTAACTCTATTTTGTGAAGCATCTGCCTGATTTTATTGTTTACTTGCTTTGCGTCTTTAAAATCTCAGGTACAGTAATCTCAAGCTGACATACAGTATGTTTTTAAAGGTAGAGTGTGTATGATTTGGCGACATCTAGTGGTGTGGTTGCAGATTGCAACCAACTGAGTACCCCTCCGCTCACTCCTCCCTTTCCAAGACTGTGGTAACATGAGCCGCCGATTTCAAAGCCATGGTAACGCCGTTCACCTCTCTCAGAGGATATCCTTACCATAAGAATAATACTTTACGGCGGCTGGAAGGACCACGGTTTTACACTCTGCAGCTCATCTTACCGCAGTTTCACAGGCGTGTCGGAGAACTACGGTGGCCTTCTAGAGCCAGTGTTTAGTTTGTCCGTTATGGGCTACTGTGAAGAGGACCCGCTCCCTATGTAGATATGAAGGGCTCATTCTAAGCTAACGAAAACACAACGATTGTTAGTTTCAGGTGATTATACACTAATGAAAACATAGCCATGAATATTATATTCCATTTCTGCTAATTGATACCCCGAAAATGTTACACACTGTTCCTAATTTAACAAATGGGGCCATTAGGAGATCATGTTTTTAATTAAAACTAATAATGATAGTTTATTTTTATAGCACTTATCAGAAGCAAAAAGTGCTTTACAAGGAAAAGAGCAGAAACGCATAAAAAGTCATATACACAACAAGAATACCAAATACCAAAAAAAGGACATTTATCAGCATCGAATTACAATATTAAAGCTGAACATTACAGCACTGTAAATAAAGGTAATTGTGAACATTTTCTAATTATGAAGATTTCCCTTTAAGGAGTTCCATATGGAGGCTGTGTTTCTCTCAGCGTTGCTGTATACAATTCATTGAATTCATTATATAGATTTACATCAGAATTAGAGCAGTAAAAACCTATTTCACCATGCCTCGGATCCATGTAGAGAGATCAAAATGTATGAGGCTCATGAAGCGATTATTCAGGACAACAAGTAAACAGGGACATAACATGTCTCTGGTGGTATAATATAATTGTGTTATAATGAAAATACTTGTCAATGGTATAAACGTTACTGGCCTTGGGGAAATTAAATTGTCGTCTAAAAATGACTCTACCTACCTGTATGTTATATATATATATATTATTAGTAGTGTACTTATAGTATCCCAGAGAAATCCTCAATTTTATTAATGGTAGTTTCATTTTGTCGCCTGTCAATGACAACACATCCACGTTGCCCCTTCTAGTTCCTATTATTTCTGGGGAAGCACCGGATGATACGTCAGAGAGCGAGGAAGGAAACCGGCGGTCCAGCTATGTAGCTATTGGTTACAATAGTTATTTTTGGACACTCGTGATAGAGCACGACTATTCTTTGCTGTTTTCTGCAGCTACCAAGCTAATATGGACAGTAACGTTATAATGTTACAACAACGTTCAACACGCTCATTAAGTTATTTTTTAGTATGATTGTTTTGACGGTTCACAACGCTGGGCTAACCCACACTGAAATTCGCCACATAACGTTAGCGAACGTTACAGTAACATCAGCTGTAGGGCAGTCGACTAATCTAATGGTAAGTTAGCAAATTAATGTTTGGTTACTTGCGGCTATTTCATGAGAATGAAATGACATAACCTTTATACATTACCTCGTCCGAGAACATGATTTGTGCCTGAGTCACGTCAGATAGATTTTCATCGGCGCCAACTCCCATGATCCCACGCTACTTCACGACGTCATCAAACTACTCCTTTTGTTATTGTTTTGATTGAGAGCAGCAGCAGAAATGACATATTGTGTGTTTAATATTAGTATTTGAGAATGCTGGTATCACATCAGCACGTAAGATAATTCTTAGTTGTTTAAAAGCAAAAGAAAACTAATATCATTAACTGTGTGTTTCCCCCTCTTCTTCTGCTTCTTGTTGCTGCTGAGCATTTTCAGTGTTTGCTCTCTATCTCTGTGATTTGTGAAGTAATTAGTGTATAGCTGTGGCCGTTAGGTAGCAACAGTTCTCAGGAGAGCTGGAAATTAAATTTGGAGGAGGGAAGTTTACACAGCTGCATTTTCTCTCCGCCACAACACGAGCAGAGATGATGTGCATCTCTGAGCAGCAGACGACTCTCCGAGGCTGGTTGATTTATACGTCGCTGTCTTGATCAATATGGCAACATAGATGTCTTATTTTTGCAGGTGCTTGCAGTTTCTGCCACTCCGTTTTGTTTCTTGTATAATCTTTCCCCTTTCTGTTTTTCCATACATTTGGTTGTCAAAATTGGATTTTGCTCGTTGATTGATGTGATTGGTGTGTAGAGACAAGAGGGGATGCTAATTAGATTTAGTCCTCTTCCCCACAGTTGATTTCTACTTTATAAAACTGTAGGAGAAATATTGTACAGTAGGGGTGTAAGAAAATATAAATACACACAAGTATCACGATAATATGTTTTGCAATTTCTCCAAATTCTGTATCGATTTTTAATTAACCTGTTAAAAATCCGGCGGACCCGGAGGTTATTGCAGGCTTTTTAAAGTTAGATTGAAAGTACTGGTATGTGAAACTAGAAAACCTGAGGAATCCATTGGTACCAACCATGTCATACTTCCATGTCGCTAAGAAGGCTAAATAACGCTACAAATTAAGCTAAATTTTGGAGAGGAAAAACTGGTATTGCCATTTTCAAAGGGGTCCCCTTGACCTCTGACCTCAAGATATGTGAATGAAAATGGGTTCAATATGGGTACCCACGAGTCTCCCCTTTACAGACATGCCCACTTCATGATAATCACATGCAGTCTGGGGCAAAAACATTATGCACGCAGTATAAATGTGTTATTTTCACCTATTCTAAAAATGGTGCATCTGAATATTCCTGCATACTGGGGTCCCTAAACAGTCTTGGAATTACATAAATTGGGTATCACTGTAAAGCTGAGCCTCTTGTGGATCTAATGAATCCAATTGTATTCATGTGTGATGATGTTAGTCCCCATAGTAGCCATTTCACATAGTGACTTTTTTTACTCAAATGGTGGTGTGTGTTTATACTATGACAGTTTTCCTTAAATTGGATTTAAAAAAATCTCAATATATTGCCTCGCTTACATCATGATACGTATCGTATCGCCTGATTCTTGCCAATACGTAGCCCTAATGTACAGTATGTTTGCTGGAAGATAAATGAATTATGCAAAAATAGGGTACGATCATTGGCTTCTTTTTTTTAGCTGCACATTATACAAGAGATGCTTTTGAGAATATTTTTAGGAGATTGTACTGAATTTCCAAATTATACACAACCCTGACCGGAAAATGTTTTGGGGATTTAGAGCACTGGGGTTGATGCAGCCAAGCATTGATTTATTACCTTCTGTAGCTTCAGTGAATTTGATGGATCATGAGCAACGGGGTCGGAGAAAGGTATTGAAAGCACCGGGTGGCCCTCTGGGCGTGAGGATGAATGTGGCATTTATTGAACCGGCTGAGGGAATTGCTCGTCCTCGTCCCGGTCATGGATTAGGAATACACTTTTAACCACGGTTTGTGATTTGTTTTGGCAGTGGCTTTTTGAAATGATTGCTGTTCAACAAGCAGGAATAGAATCAGCCGGTACAATGTGCAAATGTTCTGTCAATAATAAAACTGATTACATCGACAGGTCGTCTTTCAGACAAGTCCATTCTGTTGGCAGGTGTTTTTTTTTTCCACCGCTCTTTATATAATTCTCGCCTTTGAATTGGATGCAAGTCCTTTCACAGCACTGCAAGGCCGTGTATGACACACAGCTCATTTTAGAAATTACCACCATAGACAGAGATCTTCCATGTGTCCAATTAAAGCTGCTCAGTCTGATTCGTCAATCTGTGATCAAATCACCGTTCATTAAGATGCTTTGCGGCAGTTTCGTGCATCTGACGGAAGGAAATCTCTCCCAAACTCTTGAAGGTCAGCAGCTGGTTCCCGTCTGCACAGTCGCTCAAACAAATGGGCCGGGTCGGAGAAGCTGGCAAATCCAATGTGACTAAATGATGATGCAAATAGTCGGCCATCTGATGTGACATTACAAAAGAAGCTATTATGCAACACTGTCTGGCTTCACTTTTTTTATTACAGCATCTACATTAAACAATTAAACTCCTTGTTTACGAGGGTTTTGTGTTCTATGAATCTGAAAAGTGTTACGCATTTTAGACGAGACAATCAAACCGGATTTCTGTAATAAAACAAGAGTAATTACTTGAACTATATTAGATTCATTCACATGCGTCTAACCACACTCGGCTAATGAGAACAACAGTGTGGCAGCGGCCTGGGTGTCATAACGACAGCTTGTGGAATTAAATACATAAATACTTAAATACAGCAGCAGAGACTCCTTTAAATGGTATTAACCCTCAACAACCACAGGCCTGGTAACGGCTAAAGGTGGATAGGCCATCGGACAGTTTGGGGCCGTCTGTGAGCGTAAATAGTTATTTCATCTCACGCAGGCGCAGAACGTACATGGTAACTGGCCGTCGACTGTCGTCTTTGCGGCGTGTTCAAATGCACCTTGTTGGCCAAGACACTAGTGACGTGAGGCGACGCAACTCGGCTTCATCGCCGCTAGTTCTTGGATGTCGGGTTGGTGTATCTGGGCCTTTAGGTGACAGACTGCACTTGTTGTTTGTAGGTCTACTTTAAAATAGTCTGTGCTGATGTCATAGCCCTCAGCATTATGAAACTCTTTGGAGATAATTGGAAGAGACCAGAGTCATCCTTGGCGAGTCCTCTTCCAACTGTATGTGTTTGCATTTTGAAAATAAATATGGAAAAAGCCTGTCCATGTTGCAGCGTTGCAGATTTCGTCCAAATGCATTCGGCAAGTGCATCCACACAGTCAGTAACAGGAATCCTAGCCTAATGTTGAAGGAGATAGTGGGATGTGATGACCTACACCAAATACAACTTGTGCAGCACGATAGTAAACAGCATTGAAATTCCAGACAAGTATTTTCCAAGAGGTTATTAAATATTTACAGGGAAGAATTAAGGACATTGGCTCGAGGCAGATAAGGGAATGGGGGGCATTGCTGCTATTTGGCATTTTTATCAGTTGAACTTTATCTTCTTTTTTTGCAGAAAAGATATGAAAAGGTAAAGAATACAATTTTGTGATTTTGCAACGTTATCTGTTTTGTCTGCAGCACACACAGAAAGTAAATGAGCCGTGCATAGTCAACGTGTCTGCAAACCATCCACGTTTGATGCCGTTCTGGTCACCTTGCATAAAAAGAATAGTTTGTGTGATTTACTGAATTAATGCACTTTTTAAAATGCATTTACTTTTTTGACCTTTAGCTCATGTCATTGGATTATTGATCGACACCGTGAATCCCCTTGATGTGCCAACCTATGTAAATAAGCCATTATTTGTGAAGGATGCTGCTGTGTAGAGGGAGCGAACATGTTGGGTTGTGGTGGGGGAGCTCTTAATGCCACCCCCTAGAGCGACGACTTGATGTTCTTCATGTGGAAGCACATTCTCCTTTGGGACAGTTCCTTTTGTGTTTCCCTCTTCAGTAAGAAATCATGTTTAATTGCTTTAATTTACCCAAATTCATTAAGTATTAAAGAACAGAGACTCTGGGGGGTCGGTCTGTTGAGTGTGGGTGGAGGTTGTACCAGCGTCTGCTTCAGAAGTACTGTAGTTAAGCTGACTGTGAAGGCTGTGTTAGGCATTAACTTTAACTCTTAGAGACCTACATAGACCCATTTTTGTTTTTTTTAGGGACAGACAGGGGACCCCAGTATGCAGAAATATTCAAATACACCATTTTTAGAATTGGTGAAAATAACACATTTATACAGCATGCATGTTTATTACCCCAAAATAAAGTGGGCATGTCTGTAAAGGGGAGACTCGTGGGTACCCATGGTACCCCATCAACATATCTAGAGGTCAGAGGTCAAGGGACCCCTATGAAAATGGCCATGGCAGTTTTTTCCTCTCCAAAATTTTGCATAACTTGGGAGCGTTATTTCGCCTCCTTCTCCACATGGTTGGTACCAATGGATTCCTTAGGTTTTTTCTAGTTTCATATGATGCCAGTATCTTCACTGAGCCCGCTACAGCCTCTGAGAGACAGTAATATCGACCGGGATGGCACTCCTGCGGCCTTGGAGAGTTAAAACTCTTTTTGTCAAGAAGTCGTTATGAAACATTGCATGGACTAAATAGTTTTAAGCCACGCTAGCAGTGTGGCCTTACGATGACGATGCGGGACAGTTGGCCCACACTGAAAAAAACTCAACAAATATGGGATGGATTGCTATGAGATTTTATATAGACATTCCCGTCCCCCTCAAGATGAATTGTAATCACCTTGGTAATCACTTCACTTTTCATATAGCACCAACACTTTTTACTTAAAATACAGTGACTGAATACTCAACTAATGATATTCCCATCAGCCTCAACTGTACTTTGTGTTTAGTGGTAATTAAGTAGCAAAGCTTTGCATGATAACACGTTTAACTAAGATGGTGAACATGATAAACATTATAGCTGCTAAACTTCAGCATGATGGCAGTTATTGTTAGCATGGTCATGTCAGCATTTAGCCTCATGGAGCTGTTAGCATGGCTGTAGACTCTTAGGGGCCGTTCACATGCAGTGTTTTTTGCACCCTCAGATCCATTGTTTTCAATGTAAAAATGCAGAAATACACACTTAAAATACAATGTCAGATGATACGGTTATCTGGCTATGGTTATGGCCGCATCAACATCGGGTGCAACCTGCCTCCGCGCCCTTGAAAGTTGGCAGTTGGCCCTTTTATTAACGATAAACTTTTTCACATTCATTTCAACAAGTCAGTTTTGGTTTGTGAGGGAGGGGGAAAAACAAACACCCTGTGAAGCCCTGGGAATTTCCCTCTAAATCATAACAGAATATAAAGAGTTTTGCTTCAGCACAATAATTGTTGGGCAATTTCAGCCTCAAGCTAAATATTTTATAAGATTAAAGTTTACAAGCACATTAGTCGTTTACTAAAGGCCCATTCACATCAGTTTACAGCAGCAGAACGAAGAGCTTAAATTCCTTTATCACCAACACCACTACCAACCATTAATGTTTACATGGAGTGGCCAATAACACTGCCTCACACTGCCATTGTTTTCAAGAGTCATTGATTTTTTTTATTTCTGCACCAACCAGGACTACGTTAATCTCTTCTTGTGTGAATGGGATTAGGGATGTCTTTGGGTTTAATCTCAGCAGGGTCTCGCTGCTGTGAACGTCCATTAATATTAGCACAAAGGGTGGCCACTGCGGCAGCCCGCAGTCATTGGGTGTGTTATCTCACCCAACACATGGCGTCCTTGGAATATGTCGTCTTTGTTTAGGGAACATCGGAAAGATCTTGGATGTATAACAGAAACATTGCCACAGATGGCAGAATTATTTATTGGGGGAGCACTCCAGATGGTGATCTCTGTACAAAGACTACAAAGAAGAATCAAAAATCATTTCAGCTTCACTCAAAAAATCCAAGTACAGAAGATGTGATTCGCATCAATGTTGGACCCAGTGAAGCTTTTGAATCAAATTGATAAAGATCATCTGAGACAAATATCATTTGCTATTGTAGATATTATATTGATAGATACTGTTGATAAATTGAGTACTTTATTTATCCGAGCGGGAAATTTTACCATTACAGCAGCTTTGCAAAAAAAGACTATGTGCAAAAAAAATAGGGCTGTCAATTAATCAAATATTTAATCACAATTGTCCATAGTTAATCGTGATTAATCGCAAATTAATCACACATTTTTTATCTTTTTTTTTTTTTTTTTATGCAAATATGTATATTTATTATTGGAAATCAATTAACAACACAAAACAATGACAAATATTGTCCAGAAACCCTCACAGGTACTACATTAAGCATAAAACAATATGCTCAAATCATAACATGGCAAACTGCAGCCCAACAGGCAACAACAGCTGTCAGTGTGTCAGTGTGCTGACGTGACTATGACTGGCCCCAAACTGCATGTGATTATCATAAAGTGGGCATGTCTGTAAAGGGGACACTCGTGGGTACCCATAGAACCCATTTTCATTCACATATCTGGAGGTCAGAGGTCAAGGGACCCCTTTGAAAATGGCCATGCCAGTTTTTCCTCACCAAAATTTAGCGTAGGTTTGCAGCGTTCTTTAACCTCCTTCACTACAAGCTAGTATGACATGGTTGGAACCAATGGATTCCTTAGGTTTTTTCTAGTTTCATATGATGCCAGTTAATACAATAATAAATATATACATACATTTGCATAAAGCAAGCATTATTGCCCACCCCCATGTTGATAAGAGTATTAAATACTTGACAAATCTCCCTTAAAAGTACATTTTGAACAGATAAAAATAACGTGTGATTAATTTGCTATTAATCACGATTACCTATGGACAGTCATGCGATTAATCGGGATTAAATATTTTAAACGATTGACAGCCCTAGAAGCAATTCAGTGACGAATGGATGTACGTTTATGAGGCCCTATAAGACTTAAAAATAACTTGTGACATGGCTGGGAAGGGGAGGAGAGCCTCGGGTGGTAAATTAAAGACATAAAACTTACGTAATGTGTTTGTGTGTGTGTTGCATTTGTGGGGGATGGGAGGTCGGGATGAGAGGAATATGTGTTACGTGTGAGATGAATTATTATGATATGAATATGTCGTGTATATGAATATATTCATTTTTCATATTAGCCTGACACCGTTCTAGGATATACAGTATAATATATTATAAAAAGCGACTGTAAGCAAAACCTCATGGTGGCAATGAATTAAAAAAAATATATATATACAGTCATATATATGGTGCAGTTATTGCTCCGATAATTTAAAGAAGATGATGTATGAGTCCAGGGTGAGAGTGTTTTTTATTAGTCTTCAGTCCATGTGAGGCTTCTCCTTATGTGTTTCATGAATCAGTATCTTGGCTCTGCTATTCCTCACTGTATTTAGAGTTATCTATCTATTATTATTATGTATCTCTTTGACTTTCCCCCCTTCCCTCTAGTCTTCAGCCTTGTTTATTACAAGACAGATCTTTAATGTCGCTGCACCATTTTTTTGCACATTCACACCAAAACCCCGGCAAAAAAACATTAATATTTCGCATACAGATTCAATGTTACTCTGAAGAAACGGGCCAACGGGTGTGTCTGGGCTGTAACAGAGGGAGCTTTTCTCTCTGGGGAACAGATTTATTGGACTTGTCCAGCCGTTTGTCTGTAATCTGCATCACCCTTAAACAATAAGTCTGCCTCGGAGCAAAAAAGCTGTTATTGAAATGAGACTTTGAGAAAACACTAATCAAAGAACTTATCTTGAAGCATAACCTCAAGCTGCTTTTTTCTTTGGTAGAACTACACTTTAAACATATATTAAGCTTCTGTTTATTGTGAATGCCTTCTGCTGTCATTTGTTATATTCACTACATCTGTGATTACGATGGTATGTGTATAATTATAGACAATCAGCCTTTTGACACTCAAGTGTTCATTGCCTGGGTTTATTGTCATGTCATTGCCAGATAATTCATTCAAAGCTAAAACCGCTCTTCAAATGTTTGTGTGTAATAGCTGTGATTTATTTCTTACTCATTTCCCACAAATGTCAAAATAGTAGTGAGAGGGTGGTACAATATTCATATCAAGGCAATCTTATCTTAGAAACTCCAAAGCAAATTGTATTCATGGCAACTTTCAGTTAAAGTACGGTATATTTAGCAAGTGTTAGAAAATCAGGATCAAAGATTATACATTATATGGAAGCAGTTCATCATAGATACAGTGATATATCTAGTTCTTTAATTTGTTTAGCGATGTTAGCATCATGGCAGTGTCAGTTAGGGGTGTAAATCAGCAGTTTCATCACAATACGATTTCTGCGGTCCCTGCGATCGATATGAGACGATATAATACTGTATGCCCATTTAACACAATCCGTTACATTTAAATCAACTCACAAAAATCATCTAAATCATGACACTTTTATTACTGGGCACTTCCAGAAATTTCAATGAAAAGCAATCTATTATTTTTATTAAAAAGAATAAAAATAGACCTCCTGTTGTTGGAGGTCTGGTTGCTGGTCAAAGCTGGTGAGCGGCTTGTCACTAAAATGAGAATAGCTGGTCCACCTTAAAGGTCAGTCCACCTTAAGTGAGCCTGAGCTGAAGTTGTTGCTAACTTCGGGGCTAACCCCCTTCACTTTAATCAGCAGGTAGCAAGCAAGACACATCAACTTGGCTTGTGTCTTGAGGAGTTGTAGCATTTATTCACCGACAAACTGCAACTTACACACACTGCACTGCTACATTCACAGCTATAACATTACTGATACTCACCGTCACAAACACGCTCTCTCTTTCTTGCTGCTTGCTAACGCCGCTTGCTAACCTCGCTAACGCCACTTGCACTGTTTGGATGTTTAGGATTGAGGTGCGCTTCGTTGGAAATAGGGAAACAGACGTACCATGGGAATTTCAAAATAAAAGGCGCATCTTAAAGGTGATGATATGTATCGGTATGTTCACTTTGCATCGATGATATTGGATCATTGATCATTGAATCGATAAATCGATCCAGATCGGTCCACCTCTTTGGTCCAGACCATAAATATCTCGACAGCTATTAGATTTTGTAATCATTATTACTATGTTAGCATTTCTTTTCTGAGCTTCTGAGCAGTGATCTCAAAGAAACCCCACCTCTGAACTGTGCTTACAGTACGAGCTCTCCTTCACTCAGTGAGTCTGGAGGCTCAGTACCAGGAGCTGACAGCATAATGAGTTTTAATAATCCAGGTGCCAAATACAAACAGATTGGGGCCACAAACTCAAAGAAAACCGCAGTGCACAAAGCCATTTTCTTAGTAAATCTGGCCCTATATGGGGGTAGAAAAATAACCATTTGACTATTAGTTTTCTACTTGGAGTATGTACTGTAATAGAACAGTGGTTCCACATTATGGTATTCTGGTTCAGTGTTTTCCTCCTCATACTGAGGCGAAGTGAAAATGATACGGTCTTATTTCTTCCTGTGGAAATATGGATTGGACTAGATCAAATACAACCTGGCTGTTTGTGGACTTTGGAAGGGCAACAAATCTCTGATCTACAGCTGCTTGTCACATTGTCTGTTTGCTGTTATCTCCCTGGACTCTAATAGTTGATCTCCCTTCCCCCGGGTTATTTATTTCCCCATATTGACATCAAGGAAGGGCGGCTTGGTCCTACCAATCACGAACTTACCGGGTCTAAATGATGTCGATTGAAGTTTCATCACAATAGCATCCCCAAAGCTGCTGTCTGATAACCTGTCAAGCACCTGTTAAGAGTGATATACGGTTGTTTTTATGAAACGCTGCCTGCCTTTTCACTCGTGAGCTCCGGGTTTCTAGAGGAGCTTTAATGTTCACTTCATGCTTGGACAAGCACTACTGGTGTGTTTCCTGTGTTGTGGTGTTCTTGCCAATTCGGGCTATTTTGAGAATGTAGTTGCTTGTGGAAGTTATAAAGTCTTAGGTGGCAGTTTCGTGGACTACTTTGAGTTTTTATCTTTGTCACCAAAAAAAGGTTTAGTTGAAGCAGAAACTGCAAGGTCAGCCGAGCGGCGCTTCCACAGCCGTACTGCTGATGATGCCTGCAGTCACGTCATGCTGGTATTTTTGAAAGCTGGCACAATTTAAAAAAAAGTTAGTTATATTCAGAATTCATAAACAAGAGATAAGAAGATCAAGTCCAGGAAACAGAAGTAAGGAGCATCAAGTATAAGTTACTGAGAGAGTTGCAGGTTAGAAATAGTAAATGGAGAACAGAATAGAGAGGAGTGACCGGCCGTCAGTAAATCCCCTCTGTTGTTTCTGATTAAACACATCGCTGTTTTTTTGAAAATCTAATTTTCAATGGTTAAGCTGAACGACAACAAAATCCCATTCAACCCCATATTATGGGGCTGCTATACAAGTTTAAGTAGTGGTTTATCACAACCGTATCACAAAAAAACTATTATCTGCATGGCCTGAACCTAGATAACCTGACCTTGTTAGAGGGTTTGTTACTCAGAACCATCTGAGAAACCATCATTGGAAACTGTTTGGAAAAGGGGAGGCACTTTCAAAAAATGCTTGGCAGGTGATTGGATGAGCTATCTGTCAATCAAACTTTTGCTGAAGCCAGTCGGGAGAGGAGCGGAAACATCTCTTCCATCGAGAAAAACCTTCAGTGCCGTTCTTCTTTTGCTCTTCTTTCGATGAAGAAATACTCTCCAGTTCTGATATAATGCATCAGGCTATTGTCTTCAGGAGCCGCCATTGTTGTTTAGAACGAACAGTCGCCTCTCCTTGTCGCCTCACACACACCTAAGCCACTCCCATAGCTGCCAGTTGCTCCTCCCCGGACGCTGATTGGTCCGTGGCTTTCCGGACACAAGCGCATTACTTGGACCCTGACAAGAAGGATTTTCGTGTGATATGTTATCCCGCAATTCTCACGTAATCTTGTGACATCGCGAGTATCCAGCTTCCATGCAAGGTAAGAAAATAGCGGATAAATGCAGCAACCCCTTAAAGAGTTTGGAATTTAAAGAGTAACTTAAGGCCCTCGGTCGGTTGCACCTCTGACCACATCCAGCATCACTTATGGTCAGAAGCCTCTGGTTTTACTGGTTTCCACCATGGCGGTTGGTGGCGGTAACATGCAAAGAAATACAACAAATGCAGTGAAGATGTTTCGCTAGCTCGGAAACACTGATGTAAACGATGCAGAATGCAACATATTCTTAAAATAGGCTTTGCAAATGTTTTATGAGATGCAATCAACGCACTTTTTAGACCTCAAGGATACACACAGTGTGTTTTTGGTGAGGAACACTGAATGTTTTTAACACAGCAACTTAGAAAACTCCTTTAAATAACTGAAAAGAGAGGAGCTGGTCTATGTCACTTTTTCTTTATTCAGTTGTATTTACATAGTTGCACACTATAATGTATTAAATATACAGTATAGTGTGCACACAAGTGTGTGTATATATATTCATGAGTAACAACGTCTACAAAGGTGCAACCATGTGTGGGGTGGCTGTTGAGTTTTCCATTACCAGAAAGATGTTCTTGCATATTTCCAAAGACAGTTCCAAGTAAATGATTTGTTATACATGAATTACAGTAAATAGTTTTGGCATTTATGCTCTTCTAAATGAAGAAGCCACACTTTTGCTTTCACACCATGCATCATCTCCCTCTGTTTTTCCCTCCCCTGTGTCGCAGCCTCTGAATTTTGAAATAGCAGGCAATTTCTATGCAATGGAACATCATTACATGAAAATGATTTTGATAGATGGGGAGAGGTGTTCCTGAATGCAAGGGGGGCCGGGGTTTGAAGGTCTGTTTTGCACTTCAATAATGAAGCTCCTGTTTTGTATGTGCAGTCACTTATTGACAAGTCTAACAAAAGTAATGAAAGCACGAGTTCACCTGGCATTAGTTTTTCATTTAGGAATGAATATGAAGGTAGCCTATTTATTTAATCTGCGGTCTGATTGGGTTTTCATGAGGTTGTTGCTATGGTTCTGCTGGCTTGGATGAAGCAGATTTCACTGTGGTTGAAAATGTAGCACACGCATTTTAGCAAGCCTCAACAGATCCTCGGGGCAGTGGGTTTTCCGGGGCTGACTATTCATTCTCTAATACAGGTTCACATGCACTGTTATTGTTTTACCACTGTGAAGACACACACAAAACTTTCTGCCTATAGATTTTAGCTCTTCAGAAGTTAGTACTGTATTTCTTTCTCCTTTATTAGCTCAATTATGAAGTAACGTGATCAACGACTGTGGAGGACTTAATCTCCAGACGCATGTATATAGTTCATTTCCCATTAGAGCGACATAAGACGAATAAGTCAATTCACAAGAGGTTATTTTGATGCCTGTGCAGCGTGGCATAACTAACTGCATTGAAGAATGTTCCTTTCCACTCCCACGTTTCCAGAAGAAAAGATGTACTCTGTTGAGGTTCTTCAAAAGAGACATGCACTCTTTTCCTGCTCTCTAAAGCTAACTGCGATGAATAGCCTTTTTGGAGTATGCTGGTTTCAAAGGCTCATGAAGGCCGCCTCCCACAATGAGAGCTCCGCTGTGGACAAAGCAGAAGGACACCCCACACTCGCGTTCCTTTCACTTTACACCTAAAACGACAAAAATCAACCTGCCTTTGATTCATCTGATGTATAAAAGCATAATTTCCAGACTATGCCATCATTACAGGATTTTATCTTCATAATGATGCCCACGCAGTACATTATATTAGTCTGACTCTAATCACTTTTATTCATCCATTTTTGTAGTCAAATTTTTTTTCATTAAAAGGAATAAAAAAAAAAAAAGGTCTTTGGGGAAATATCAGAAATGGTCATTGTTAAAAGAAAATTGTAGAAGTAAATCATGAACCTCCAAACTGAAAGTCAAATATGCAACATACCAGAGGGCTACCTCCGGGTCTGAGAAGTGAAGCAAATGCAGAAGTACCTTAAACCTGCATTCTTTCTAACAGCCAGCAGGGGGCGACTCCTCTGGTTGCAAAAAGAAGTCTGATTGTATAGAAGTCTATGAAAAAATGAGCCTACTTCTCACTTGATTTATTACCTCAGTAAACATTGTAAACATGAGTTTATGGTCTCAATCTCTAGTTTCAAGTCTTCTTCAATACAGCATGATGTTCATTTAGTAAATTATGGTCCCATTTAGAGTCAAATAGACCATAAAGCAGGGGATGCTTTAGGACGTGGCTACCTTGTGATTGACAGGTCGCTACCACGGCGTTGTCCGGTATGAGAGTTTTCCGTGTTTTCGTCGAACAACTTTAACCCTTTCACAGTGTGTTTTCACTTCATGAAAGTTAATTATCACCTTTTTGGTCACCTGAAAATGTCTTAATCAACTTTCGGTTGTACTTAGCTCCACCCTCTCGTGTCACTTCTGGTATCAAGAAACATACATGGCGATGGCCAAAAACATGATGGTGAACTCAAGGCTTCAAAATGGCAGTCCACAAACCAATGGATGAGGTTGCGGTGACTGCGTCCGCTTCTTATATACAGTCCATGCTACATACCCATCCACAATTCCCACCAATACACCTACAAAGCCTCATTATGCTTCAAACAAAGTGCTTATTGGATCATCTAACAGCATCTGAAGCCCCATTTCCGACATCAGAAATTGGCAGGGGCTTTGCTAGATAATTTTTTTAACTTTCCTAAAGCAACAAACCGTTGCTAACATCCACATTATGCAACGATTGGCCCGGTGTAGAGGAGTGAATGTAAGGAAGAGTTTGAATTTTGTCTCAAGCTCTCTTTTATCAGTGTTCATATTGTACTTCCGTCACTTCTTGTGTGTTCAACATCTTTCAAGGAGAGAGTGTCCAAATGTGTGCACCATTATCCCCCATTTGTATGCATCATTATGTCGAGACTACAAAGACGTGCAAAAGACTGAGTTGTTGAAGAGATATCAGGGCAGCAGTGTGATGCAGCCTGGAGGGAGGCTATAATGGGGGGGGTTTTTTCGCTCCACCTTCGAAACCCATCTTCATTTGGAGCAGGTATAAATACTTGTACAACCTACTTGGTTTCAAGCATACGAAACCCCATTGATTTCTGCTCACTGAACTTTGACATCAGAAGTAAAATGCGGACTGCAGAATCATGCAGCATGAGTGTAATTTCTAGGGCTACTAGGCTTGACCCTGAATTGATTGAAAACCATTAGAAAGCTACAAGATTTTCATGCTATTCAGCAAGTCCACCAGCTTGCAAAACTCAGACGGCAGTGTATTTTTGGAGGAGTAGTGGTACATTTCTTTCTTCCCATGATGAACTAAAGTTGTTCTTGAAAGTCTTAACCTCTCAAAACCTTACTTCAGTAAAAGTATGTAAGTATGATCAACAAAATTTAGGCCTCCTTAAATTATGAAAAGTAAAAGTACTGGGGAATTTTCTCAACCCATAAAGGAACATTTTATACTTTAGTTTATCAGAAAAGAATCACCAAATTTGGAGATGCATGGATTTCATGGGACATGAAGTGTGTGAATCGTAATCTCTTAAGTAACTAAAGCTGTCAGATACATGTAGTGCCGTTAAAAAGTACGATATTTACGATATTTGTACCTTAAATTTGTACTTTAGTACAGTACTTGAGTAAATGTATTAAGTTACATTCCACCACTGATCATACGTGGGTGGAGCTAGGTAACCCTTATTTGGTCGTGTGCTGTGACAACGCAGGTTCTCCTGAGGAATCCTGTCTGTTTTCCACACATTTCCCTGGAGTAGACTTCTGTTACCGGGCAACCTGACAGTGACAGAGTCTGGTCATCTGTTCCCGCCTCCACCCGTCATGCCTTTACATTTCTCATGTTCCACTGCACTTGTTTCATGCTCTCCTTTAAATGTCAGCCACGCATAAATAATCAAAGTGACAGAGGGGGGGGAAGCTTGTTGTTCGCTAATGTGTGTTCACATGTTGAAACACGGTAGTGATGTGAATAATGTAATCATGTTGAATCATAATGTGACAGCCTGTAAACGTACTTACACGTCTATTCTTGTGCTCCCACCGTTTCTACTTTTAATCATTTTCTTTTCAAACCTGGAGTATTTGAACAAATTCTTTAATAAGCTCTCTTTTTGTTTTCATTTCATGACGTTGTTGATACCAAGAGACTAATTATTAACCTAAGATCAATTCAGTTCTACGTTCTTGCTGCTCCAGATACCAACAGTGTGTCATAATAGAGCCTAATTTGTTTCAGGGTTTTCAGCTCATTAAGTGTGAGTGTTGCTTAAAAACTCACAAATTGCTCAGCCATTAAGTCTGCGGCGTTGTCGGTTGACTTCTACTCACACTTATTCCTTGAAAGCAGCTTTAAAAAATGTGTTTATCCCCAACAGATCTTCTATTTTAATATGATTTTTTTCCACCTGCAGAGATACAAGGCCGGGAGGTGTGACGACATCCTCAAGTGGAAGCCGCCCAATCTCAACTCTGTGGACTTTCGCCTCAAGATCACCAAAGTCGGAGGAGAAGGGTAAGCCGCTGTTGCCAGGGAAACGCTCTGCCTGATGAGTCTAATAGCACCTATCATTTTGTGACACCCTGGAGTACTTCACACACACACTTGTACAGTTGCCATGTGTGTCGGTGTCAAAGTCGATGCTATAATCTTTTCTTTACAATCCCATCTTTTTATTGCATTTCCTTTTTGCCTCAGGGTTCAATTCCTGTTACAGTAACGTTGCTGCAGCCGCGCAAACGTTCATTCCTTTCACCACCATCATCATCGCCTACGTACGCTATTGTCTCCATTCCCAGAAATGTCTTATTTGCTGTATGTGCAAAGAAATAACACTACAGCCATTCCCTTTTTCCTCTCATTTTATGTTTATCATCCTCTGCGGTATAAATTATTCAGATCCTCTGGTGCTCATCCTACTGTAGCCCTCGTCCTGGTAAACATTAGAGCTCGGCTGAAAAACAATCCTATAACTAGAAAAAGACAATTCCTGTAATGACCTCGATTCCCGGGGGTCATTACGGCCGTTGGAATACGGCCATATGAAATAGAAAGTAGTCGTAACATTGGCAGTTGTGTAAAAATCTGATGCTGTAGATCATTTATGAGAAGAAAACCAATTTTTATCCAGCGTTGAAATAATCCAACAATCTTTTTTAGCCATGCTAGTGGCGTGGCTCTAGGAAAGGCACTGTGCGTCTGTCACTTTGGTCCACACTGAAATATCTCACATTGAGATCCGATCGCTCAGACCACATTCAGAGGTGTCTTGGGCCACATTGAAGGGCCACCTACTCAATTTGACGTACCGCTGGGATCCACGGGGTCTCACTGCGCTCCTCATGTGAATAGACAGGCAGACGCGAGCCTTGCGGCGTGGAAACGGCGTGCTGTGCTCTACTGTATTCTGTCGGATCAACTGTATTTTCTTTATAGGCTATTGCAACATATTAAAAATCAAACTAGGCACCGGAAGTGCATTATTAGCATGCTGTCGGTGATGTGTCAGTGTTTTTGTTCCGGCGCCCTGCACAGTGCTGACACCTACCCGCCCGCTCTCATCCATGGCTAGGCGGTGTTGGTGGCGTGGAGGTTCCTGGGGAGCGCTGGTAGACAATAACCTTATATTTAAGGTATTTTATATCTCTCTCCCTCGGCCAACTGCACACTTTGCTAATGATATCGTTAACGTCGCTCATTAACGCCGCTCATTAACATTGCTAGCGTCGCTAACGCTGTTGCCATAAGCACTACTCTTTAACCCCGCTAGCACTGCTTGTTAACGCCGCTAGCCACTGTTTGGATGTTTAGGAATGAGGTACGCTTGGACGGAAATGGTGAATCATGCGTGCCATGGGAATTTCAAAATAAAGGCGTATTTTAAAGATGATATTTATCCACGTTTTCACTTTGCATCGATGATATTGGCTCGTTGATCATTGAGTCGATACATACAGCTGACATTCCTGTAATCTTACGTTGCATCGTCTGCTGTATCAGCCGTGTGTTTACTACGTTTATTTGCATATACAGCAGGGGAAGTGAGATCGGATCACAAATGGTCACTGGAGATGTGGAGACGCATTCTAATGCCAGGTGTGAACAGAGCTGTCCACTTGTGATCGGATCACCCCCAAGGCGCATGTTAATGCCAGGTCTGAACAGGGCCTTAAATGAACACGGTGCATGTAAGCATTGTAATTGTGAGCACGTTTGCATGCAGACGTTAGCTTTTATCTCAAAGCACCACACTGCCTGAGTGCAATCTCACACTAGCGCGGCTTGAAGGCTCGTATTCTTGTTTATTTCTGTCAGCACTATGCACATCTCTCTGCTCTATGTGTGATTTTTCCTTCAGATCTGGCTTGTGAGTGTTGTCTGAGTGTCGGGCTAACAGACTCATAGCAGTGAGCTTTCTGGTCACGCTGCCTTTTCCTCTGAGAGCCAGGTGACCTTAGTGACTGTCCCAGCTTTGTAGCCATGAGCCTGCCACCATTCACCAACAACAGACTGAGAGGATCACAGCAGGACACAGTCACTCATTCTCCTCCAGAGCCAGCCAGCTAGTCAGCTTCTTGACTCCTCCCCGTGTGTGGGAGAACACAGACGATCATTGTTGCAGCGTTCTGATATTTCCCCGAAAGATGAATTTCGCTGGCAGAGGAGCACTCGGCAGACCTCACTCCGTCTCGGTGTAGGTTTTCAAATCTCTCCTTAGTTACTGTCTGAGAGAGAGAGAGAGAGATGGACAGACATATAAGGAGGTAACAACTGTTTATTCATCAGCCCACACAGTCAATCCTCGGGCACGTCTTTGTGTACCACTGAGGCATATACAGCCTTGCAAGTTTTATTACCTTCACTGGAAGCAAGCACCGAGGCAGACGGTGATTACTGTGCGGCAGGAAGAGTGGAGAGTTGGAAAAGAACAAAATGGAAAAGATGAAGCAATCCAGACAGCATGCTAGTGCCCCTCCCAAGTGTCTCGATTGTATAGATAGCTTGAATTATAGATAATTTGAGCCAGCATTCTGTGTGAAGAGGTGATGAGTAACGGTTACATCATCAGTCATTAGTAGTGTTTTTGAAGGACCCAGAGAAGAAAGAATGGTACCACCTGATTGGCTTGGATTGGCTCTCTAGAGGCCAGAGTCCAGGCTTCACGTTACTGGTCTTTCTACTCTGTGGACTCCAGTGTCATTACGGCATCCCGATCCATAATTTTGTGCAAAGGATCCCAGTCAGGTACTCTCACTTCTGACTCATGATGTAAAAAGCATCAAAGTGAGGTTAACAACATGTGATGTGCTTTTATTCTTGACTGTATATAAGATTTCATCTCGTTGGCAACATTTCACCCGCAGAGCCGCCATGACGTTGGTGGTTTTTAGTGAAAAGATTCATAACAAGGAAGTTACATTTTAAGATGCAAACAATAGGCCTTACAATTACGCCAAACTCACACCAGAGCAGCGGTGAAGTCGGCCAACGGCAAGCTGCCATGAAAAGCTGCGGTGGCCAATCACGAGCTCAGCAAGCTGCAGCCATTTCATTCTGCGGCGAAGTGCGGCCAAACTAAAAGTTGGGAAAAGTTTAACTTTTAGCGGTGAGAGAGAACTCGCAGCCAATCAGTAAACAGATCCTGTGACTCCTGTGACATGTTGAACTATATTACAATAACTTCTTCCCGCCTGAAACACATGAGTACGCCTCCCAGCCTCAGAAAAATGTAATTATTGCGGCGAGCCACGCTCTGCCGCTGGCCTGGTGTGAATTCGCCGTTAGAAGCTGCAGAAAAAGGACTTGGGTAAGAAAGACATTCGCTGCACTTGTAGTGTAATTCAGAGCAAGTGGATCTGAGATGTCAAAACTCTGTTCTGCTCGCAGCGTCTCGGCCGTCAGCACAAACACGAAGGATGCTGCAGAACAAACATGGAGCCTGTCGTTGGACTCTGAACCGTGAACAGATTTCTCTCTGTATGAACACAGAGATTTGTGGGGTTGGCGCCCCGATGACCCGGCTGTCTCCAATTGGCATCATCCAGCATGAACTCCAACGTACACATTTTGTGGAATTTAATGTCTAATTGTTCCACTGTTGAGCAAACTTGTTACAACTTTTTGGGCCTGTATTCACAGTATTTGTTCATATTCATTTGCAGCATATCATGATGGCTACTCTTTAGATAGGTTCACACTACGAGATTTTCAAAGTCGTCAGATCGCTGTACTGTTCACACTACACTACTTGCTGTCTTGTAATCAGGAGTCTCGCCTCAGCTCCACCGATGATCCACCTCTTTGCCCATTTTTGGATTAGTTAGGAGTTAGGCTGTGTCGTCACTGCCAAGATGGCATCTGCCGGAGCCGCCCACTTTGAGCTTCACAACGGCTCTTCAGATACCTATGGGTGACGTCACGGAGACTACGTCCATATTTTATACAGTCTACGGTACCACTATACTCTCAGACTTCCTCACCCCGTCTGTGGCACTCAGCCATACTGAAGACAAATATATAGTGTACTTAGTATACTCTCATTTTTATAAAACAACAAATAAGGCAGCTGAGCTCTGTGGTTTTTAACAATCGTCACTCAAACTGGAGAACATAATGCATTTGTTGGGGACTATTTTCAGCTGCCAATTAATCCGCGTTTAGTCCACTGAGTATCAACGTCATCTAGACGGTATGTGGGATTGGCTCAAAATAAACTACAGTGTCCATGTTCATGGTAATGACGGAACATGCCACCCGGTGCAATGATGTGACTCATTGATTTGACAAAATTGGAGGTCTTTGTCATACAGGCTTTATCAGGCTTTGGCTACTTGTTAACAGGATCACTTAATTCATAGTTTCGGTCTTTTCATTGGATTTGTTAACACTAACAAAAACATAGAACACCACCAGTCTCATCCTTAAACGTAGAGAACAAAAGAAGATTTTAATATTTTTTCACTTGAGACGCAGAACCTTGGCCATTTCTTTCACCTCATATTCTTTAGTTTTTAACATTATAAAGTTTGTTTTTCTATTTTTTCTTTGCTTCCATGGGTTTATAAATCATTTGACATATTGCTCCAGCTGTTCGGTAATAGAGGTCTGATTGGATGCTGTTCAGAGGCTGCCGTGACATTTAACAGCATCTTGATTGTTGAATAAAAAAACCCTGCCTTGTGCTGGAGTCATATTTTCATCGGTGCTCCGTGTTGTTAAGGTCTTTCATTTTAACATAATTCATCTGACCCTAACTCAGAGACAATGATGTTGCCATGTAATTTAAGACAGCAGGACTTTTCAGGACCTCAAAGGTTCAGATTGTGAGTGGAACAGCATGTTAATTGGTACCAACCGTGTCATACTAGCTTGTTGTGAAGGAGGATGAATAACGCTCCAAACTTAAGCTGAATTTTGGCGAGGAAAAACTGTCATGGCCATTTTCAAAGGGGTCCCTTGACCTCTGACCTCAAGATATGTGAATGAAAATGGGTTCTATGGGTACCCACGAGTCTCCCCTTTACAGACATGCCCACTTTATGATAATCACATGCAGTTTTAGGCAAAAAAAAACATGCAGTTTTTTGCATGCAGTATAAATGTGTTATTTTTGCCTACTAAAAATGGTGTATTTCTGTTGTGTTATTTATACTTATGACTCTAAAATTA
Source organism: Sebastes fasciatus (assembly GCF_043250625.1). Lineage (NCBI taxonomy): Eukaryota > Metazoa > Chordata > Actinopteri > Perciformes > Sebastidae > Sebastes > Sebastes fasciatus. The sequence goes on along the minus strand of NC_133812.1, from coordinate 24,433,617 downwards.
GATTAAAAATTGCAATATATCACAATATATTGAATTGTTACCCCTGTATCACCTGTATCCTGTATCACCTTGCCAATACACAGCTCTAATATACATATATATTCTCATCTGTTTAATGCCATCTCATTGATATCTTAGTGTTGCTTTAGAAAACTGTGCCATGATCAGTCCTGCAGGTTTAAGTTCGTCAGAGGTATTAATAGAACAAATGACGGGAATGGACTTTGTGTTGCGAGTTGTGTTGGTACTTGACCGTGTCCATCACTGCACGGCTATTTGGCTCCCTTAATGTCTACTGCTGCTTCCTTCCTGCTTGTGCTATAGCTATCATTACACAGGAGGGGGCTGGGAGTGGACGGGGGAGATGGTCTCCAATTTCAGCTCCGATTGAAATCTCTGAACGAGGTGCATCAGACTACGTAGCCGGCGCGCTGTCGTTTAGCCGTCACTTTGAGTCTCGATAGCCCCCCTTATTTCCGTTCTAAAAATGGTTAAAAGCAGTGCTCGTACGCTCGGTCCGTAACGGCAGACGTAGTGTCTGGAAATAACAACGGGCACATGGGGGGTGTTTTTTAGTGGAGGGAGGTAAAGAGCAGTGTGTGATTAAGACATCTGTTGGGTGTGATCTCTGGGATGAGATGCTGGACAGCCACATGTTCAGGGTGCTGAGAGACACTCAAGTACATATAAACCCCAATATAGTCTGAGTTAACTGTGCTGCAGACGGAGATACAGCACCTTGTGTTCAACCTCTATAAATGTTCCACAGTCTCATTATTGCCTTTGACTCTGAACTGTAGTTTTCTCTGAAAGTTTATAAACGTGAAGCTGTGCAGCGAGACAGAAGGGCTCAGCGAGGTGTAATCTCACATCTCTGCCGTTCTGTTACTAGCTGGAAAATGGGAGCGGTGTGTAGTGATTTCTTTCTTTGCACCGTCGTTACCACTCAGATACTCTCTCGTGTCGAGGGGTGTTAACCATGATCTTTTCTGTCTTTCGTAGGCTGCTTCCACAGACTGTCGGCTTGCTCTACGTCGGCAGCTATGACAGGCCCTTTGCGAAGATGAAGGTGAGAAAATAAATGTGTTTCTTTGTTGAATTCATCCTCGTGCCAAGAAGCCAAAGCCCCCCCCCCTCCCCCCCACCCCCCCATGTGCTCTTCCAGCTTCTCTTTAGTGTTGCACAAGATTTTAGGTTTGAAAGTATGCAGCTGAGTTCACGCTGCCAAGACTAAAGGGAATGCATTAGGTTGTTTCTTCATCTGTCGCTTTGTGACATGAAGAATTGTACCAGTTTCACTGCTGTTCTTTTATCTCAGTCAGGCTATTATCCTCTGTTTTATACATATCACATTTTATCAAGTTTAAGTAAGAAGCTTTCCTCCATAGTTAGCTGTTACATTCAGGACATGTACAATGCAACAACATGTTCACCACGCTGTTTCTGAGTTTATCTTTTTAACAGAAATACTTTTATCATTCATTAATTTCAGTCTGTCTTGAGCTGCCGTCAGTGACACTCAACACTTCCTGTTTCACGTTGGTCAATTGGTATGAGCTATTGAAATGATGCAAAGCTACAGAAGCTACCTTTCACTGAACATGTATAGATATAACAGTACGTACATGTTTGTTTACTAATTATTTACGCTAGATGACAGTGTAAACAATCAAGTGACAAAAAGTGCACAGATGGAGGGTTTCAGTCAAACTTTAAATTAAAACTGCCCAGATATCATTCTTCTCACGGGACTAGTATTACCTGGGGACGTCTAGTGATTTGTAATAATTGCGGAGGTCGTCTGGGATCTTAATCCTGTGCGAAAAATAAAAAATTCCATCGCAAATTACCTATCGTGTTTCACCAAAACACAGAGGTTATGTGATAATATATTGTGTTCTCCATTCCTTTGTTTCTTCCTTTTCCCGAGCCGAGAATAATGGAGGCCGCGTTGCAAATTATGATATTCATAATTATTCAAGTAAATTAACAGCATTTGCTCATCCCGTGCTAATGTGCCAGACGTGGGGGGGAGGGTCGACTGAAAAGTAATCTGCCTCTATTTTGATTATTTCCTTTCTAGCAAAATTTACATTCATTCGTTCCAGCTTCTCTATTGTGAGTTTAGTCAGACAAAACAAGCTATGTGATGGTGTTGCCTTGGCCTTTAGGGAGTTGAGAATAATATTTGTCTGTGATACACTCAACTGTCGAGAGAGTCAGCTGCATTAACATTGTAAGATTGATTTTAAGGCTTCTATGTGAATATACTGCGTTGTATTATACGGGATCACACATCATCAGACGACCTTTGACCTACAGTGAAACAGACTCAGTCAAGTGCGCTTCACAATAACAAGCGTCTCATCTCCATTAGGATATTATGTGAATGCACCAATCTGGGGTGGAGGACAGGTTGAGGAGCCACGTGATAGAATTTGTTCTATAATTTCTTTTTAGATGTCAATTTCTATAATGCTATTGCACTATACGGAAATACGCCACTTTGACTAAATGCCTCTTACGTATATGTGTAGGCCTTTCAATAGTCACAGTCATGCTTTAGAGGCGCAGTAAATGAGTGTTTTCTGTTCCCTCTGGTATTGTCGCTGCTGTGCCAGATTCCCATGTAGGAGCCCAGGGCTCTCTAACCGAACACGGTGAAGTCTCTGTTCGCCGCTCGCTCTCTAAGCTCCTCTCAGGGAGACAGAGCTGCAGCCCCGGGGTCATCTGCTGCTTTCATGTGGCTATCTGTTGTGAAATGTGTTTTTACAATCAGTCCAAGTGTGAATATGCTAAAAAATGGTAATTACATGCCGGAACAGGACATAGCGATTTTGTGGTGTGTGTGTGTTTGTTTGCAGCCTGCAATGCACCACCACAATGTAGTTCATCGCCTTGCTCCTGGGCATGTTAGTAATGTCAATGTGTCGATAAGATGTAATTTGGGGCACTTCCATTTTCCGGCTCATTCAAAGAAATCAAGCCATTTTTTTTCATAATCTTAATGAAAAACCTGTTTTATCGGCTCAATTCTTCCAATTTAGCTCCTGTTGGTACCTACGGGGAACGACTAAAATGAGTTTTGGAAGCGAGTTTTCATGATCAGCTCAGCCTCTCGAAAAGAGCAAATACTGTGAAAGACCAAGTGAAGACTATTTGTGTACCCGCTATATGTTTAGGAGTTTAACTATGAAAAACATGGCAGTAAGTATTTATGAATTAACGTATATTATAGATACAGTTGTAAACGTGTGTGATTATATTTCCATTGTATCTCCTTAGATCTTATTGTACGTTTTTTAATGGGAAAACAAATTTATGTTGTAACTGAAGCCCATTCTACCACCATAGACCGTATATAAGAAGACGTAGTCACCGTGACATCACTTATTGGTTTGTGAACTGTCGTTTTGAAGCTTTCAATTCGGCATTTTGGCTGTCAACATCTTGTTTTTTTTGCAACCAGAAGTGACACAAGAGGGTGGAGCTAAGTACAACTGAACGTTGAATAAGACATTTTTAGGCGACCAAAATGTTCCAATTAATTTTCACGAACCAAAAACACACTGTAAAAGGGTTAAAGTTGTAAGATGAACACACAGACAACTCAACCCCTAAATGGGACCATCCATCCATCCATCCATCTTCAACCGCTTATCCGGGATCGGGTCGCGGGGGCAACAGCTCCAGCAGGGGACCCCAAACTTCCCTTTCCCGGGCCACATTAACCAGCTCTGACTGGGGGATCCCGAGGCGTTCCCAGGCCAGAATAGAGATATAATCTCTCCACCTAGTCCTGGGTCTTCCCCGTGGTCTCCTCCCAGCTGGTCGTGCCTGGAACACCTCCCAAGGGAGGCGCCCAGGAGGCATCCGTGCTAGATGCCCGAACCACCTCAACTGGCTCCTTTCGACGCAAAGGAGCAAGGACTCTACTCCGAGTCCCTCACGGATGACTGAGCTTCTTACCCTATCTCTAAGGGAGACGCCAGCCACCCTCCTGAGGAAACCCATTTCGGCCGCTTGCACCCGCGACCTCGTTCTTTCGGTCATGACCCAACCCTCATGACCATAGGTGAGAGTAGGAACGAAGATTGAACGGTAGATCGAGAGCTTTGCCTTCCGGCTCAGCTCTCTTTTCGTCACAACGGTGCGGTAAATGGGACCATAATTTACTAAATGAACATCATGCTGTATTGAAGAAGACTTGAAACTAGTGATTGAGACCATAAACTCATGTTTACAATGTTCACTGAGGTAATAAATCAAGTGAGAAATAGGCTCATTTGTCCAAAGGTAGCAAAATCGTCGTCCGGCAACTAAGTGTAAAACCACAACTTGTCGTTTTTACTTTTCAGTTTTTGTACAGATTAAACAAACGAGATACAACGTGCTGATTATTTGAGCTTCAGAGGTGCTGGTAGGTGGATTTTGTTACCTTTGAACAGAGTCAGACTAGTCGTTTCCCCTCGTTTCAGGTCTTTCTGCTAAGCTAAGCTAACCAGCTGCTGGCTGTAGCTTCATATTTATCGTACAGACAATGAGAGTGGTATCGGTCTTTTCATCGAACTTGTTGAACGTTCGGAGTGCACTCACTTTCTGTTTTACCTCCAAATAAAGTGGTAGGTAATCGAATAAAATGTCAGCTTGTTTACAACATGTAAGATCGCTGTTATGAGCTATATCCTCCCCTTTCGAGATCTCAGTGACTACTTTGTTGAGTACAATGTTAACCGAAGTCGTGATAAATCTACTTTCTACTCTTCACTCCTTCTGGGTGTCGTTATTCCATTTCTAGAAAGTGTAGAACTCGCGTAAGAAGCCTGGTAGAAGTAATGGATATTGATTCCCCATTAAGGTTTAGTTCCACCGCTTCATGGAGTCGGCTCCCTGTACAGAACTATATATGTGACCTGCTGTGAGTACAGCTCATTAATCATAAATAATTTGAATGGTGCCTGACAGATCTAGTCACCAGAGACGGAGATAAGAGCAGCTCTCTGTCAAAGACCAGCCGCTTTGATGAAGCTGTGAGAGTTTGGCAGTGTGCACTTCACCTGCTGAGTGATGAAATGCCTTTGACTGTGTTTTTTTTTTTTTTTTTGTCCAACAAGGATTTCCTCAATTTGTGCGACTCCATATGCATCATTAAAGCCGGGGTAGGTAACACTGGAGAAACCAGTACGTCAGATTTTTATAATGATCCAACTGAAAAACCCAGCCCAGTGTTGCCAACTCTCTTCCAATGAAATGATCTAGCAGTAGAGATGTCACGAGAACCGATACTTCTGTACCAAGTCGGCGCCAAAATTCTGAAAACATGACGGTATTCATTTTTCTACAGTACTACAGGTATCATAGGTACCGTCAGGGCTTGAGACTAACGGCGTCCTGTCATACCGGGGATGATAGAAAATGTGTTTGGGAAGCAGTAAACTCACTATTTACGCGTCCAGACGCAACCTAATACAAATCTACAAATCTGTGTTGAAATTGGCAGCACGAAAGCTACTTAACGTTAGCCGTTAGCAGCCGGTTAGCAGCACATTCCTGCACAGAGCTACCAGCTAACGTTAACGGGAGGTACCATTGATTTACATTATGATGATTCAGGCTCTATTCAGTAAAAATGAGTATGAAATGAAGGTAAATTCTAACATGATCATGATGTGTTCAAATGTAATCTCGTAAAATTCAGTTTTTGGTGAGAAACTTAATAAATCCAGTTGTTTAGAGGAGATGTTTTCACAGCAATATAAAATAGATAATAGAGAGATAATTATGACCTGTTGAACTTCCTAACAAAAAACAGTATGCAAATGGTAATAAAGGAGTATTTGTTGAAGTACATTGGACCGTGGTATCAAATTGGTATTGAGAATTATGGAATTTCATTGGTACTGTTATCCACTACTGAATTTCTGGTATTGTGATTTCCCCAGCTAGCAGCGCTAGCTCCAAATGTCCCTAAATTTAGAGAGAAAGTTTCCAAGTCGGCAACACTGACAATCCGTCCCTTCAGGCCTCCCCCAAAATTATCATTATGAACATAAACATCTCATAAGGAACGTAAACAACAAACATGGCTATTTTTAGTACTCACAGCTGTTGAGCTAACAGCTTGTGGAAGACTCCGATGACGCGCGATGAGTGCACGGGTAGAGTGCGATCAGGCAGGTAGATAGATAGACAGGCGTTTTACAGTCCTACGACAGCCACACATACTACATTTTTTTGTCAGAGAATTTGATTTTTGATTGCTGTCAGGATGTAATGAGAATTTCAACAAATATAACAACAACAAAAAAAGGTTTCTAAAAGACATGACCGACCCTGGCTTTAAGTGAGAGTAGGAAGTATTTGTCTGTTTTAATCAACGGTAAAACTTTCTGATTGAAGTGTAATCAAAGCGTTTGAATAGACTTTGATTTTCTGTTAAATTTTAAGATATTTTTTTGCCCACAGTTTTTGTAAATTACATGAGATGTGGGATTAACAACCACGAATCCTGTCAGAATAATTGCACGCTCTTCCCACAGAAAACTCTCAATCAAGCTGCACAACAAAACAAACTAATCAGTTAAAAGTTTGGGAGGAAAAAACTCAATTATCTTTGTATTTAATTTCCTTTTAAACTGCCAAACCTGACAATGTACACCTGCATTCCCCAGATTTGCAGCTAATTACAGCTAATAGAACATAATGAGGTGAATATTCTAGCTTTACAATTCAATGTTTGCTGAGTCACTGACTTGAGTTGTGCATATTTTAGCAGGAGCTGATATTAACGGACAGAAGTCATCTAATGTATTCTGTTTGAAAGCATATTAAAGATTGAACATTAGTTTCGATACCGTCCGTCAGCCATATTGTTCCCTCTGAGGGAGTCATGTTCATACTTTTGCATCTTATATCCTCTCGCCACTTATATATTCTTTCATCCGGTTTTCTCGTTATTAAAATGGACCCGAGTGCTGCCGCGTGGCGGACCTGCGGGCCGGTTCTGATTAAGTCTAGAATGAAACAAAGCAGCTACGCAAGGAAATTACAAACTTTGAATCTTCGCTCATCCATGTCGTCATCTCTAGAACAGTCCTGTAATAAACTGTAGCACAAAGTACCGGCACAGCAGATCCCCACAGATCTCAGTATTTGTTACGGTAGACTGTCTTTGTTGTTGTGCACCGACTAGTAAAAGGTCATATACTTCAAGTAGTCTGTTGTTTGTTTGCTTTCGTTGCCAGTTTCTGCTTCACTTTGTCCTGATGGTTAATGTGGTGGAACTGCTTTTAAATTAATATGTTGATTCCAGGAAGTGACTTATTGTTTTTAAGGACATGAGCCTGTGGCTGCGTCCAAAATACTACGCACTACATACCCAGTATGTGTACTGCTATCTTTCAACATACTTTTGTGTGAGTAAACAGTTGTCTGTATCTTTCCGGACGCACTGAGCAGTAATTTATGTCATCACTTTCTGAGAGCTTCCTTGCCGATTGTAGACATGTGACCAAACGATGATTTGTAAGAATCCAAGTCTGAAGTAATTTTTAAAATATCAGGGCTGTCAAAGTTAATGCGATAACACGTTAACGCAAATTTGTACTAACGCCACTAATTTCTTCAACGCATTAACGCAAGTAGCGAACTCAGTTTTAAAGCTAGAGTGAAGGAGAGGAGGTTAAATAACGCTCCAAACTTATGCTAAATTTTGGCGAGGAAAAACCGTCATGGCCATTTTCAAAGGGGTCCCTTGACCTCTGACCTCCAGATATGTGAATGAAAATGGGTTCTATGGGTACCCACGAGTCTCCCCTTTACAGACATGCCCACTTTATGATAATCACATGCAGTTTGGGGCAAGTCATAGTCAAGTCAGCACACTGACACACTGACAGCTGTTAAGTGTAGACTATCCTTTAAAATGATTATACTCGAGATTAGTTTCTTTCTTTTCTCTTCAGTTCAAGTGTTGGCAGCGGTTCAACACAATAAAGATGAAGTCACGACTGTAATTATAGACTGCAGCTTTTTTGTTTCAAGTTCATTGTCATTCCTCTCCTTACAGGTTATGCAAAAAGCAGGAGCGAAATATAGTGCCCCCGGGGCCATAGTGCAATACATAAAAACAGGGAATTAAAACAAAACAGTGAAAGCAAGCGAAGGACAATAGAACATTTTTGTATTTCTTATATATTTATACATATATTCATCCAAACAAGCCGTTGTAACAAGTGAAGGACACACAAGTAGCAGGCATTCAACTTAGAAATCACACAATACTGCTTTTCATTCTTGTTAGTATTGTTTGTATTTTCTAAATCAGAAACAAGTGGTGGAATATAAATGCAGAAAGACATGTCTGTTATGTCTGTAGTGCAACACTGGCTGCTAAAGAGTTGGACTGCCAAAGTCCCTGATAACTGGTGGCACACGTGTGCTGCCATAATGAGACAGATTTGGACGGATTAAGCACCAAGTGGTGCTGGAGAATGGCAGCCAACATGTCACCCTTCACCAGCAGGAAGAGATCCCAGTCTGCAGCCGAGCGTCCTGCCTGCCTGTACTGCCCTTCCCAGTTCTCTGGCAGCTCGCTGCGTCGGGCTTTAGGAAAGCTTTGTGAGTCTGTCGCTCCTTTAGATCGTCTGTTCTTCCACACATACATACATTTACAGTTAGGTTTATTGATGTGCTGCTTGTCTTCAAACTGGGATCAAAGAAAAAATGTTGTAGAGATAAATTAGAATTTTGAAACGATGACAATTACTAATTAGGCATTTACATGATTCAAGGTTGTTATCTGAAATCCAATAACAAGTGTATTCCTCCCTCACACTCTTTCTTTGCTTCCTGTGTGATTCCGACCCCCCGCTGTGAGCCCAGATGCCCCACACTCCAGGATCACACGAGCACTTACTTTGTATTTTAGCGTCTTGCCAAACACCGGCGTTTTCCTGGCAGCGATGGTCACTGTCTGACCTTGAAGGTCACGCTGAACCCTGGAGGTCAGCCTCTTTGTGTCTCTCAAGTCTCGACACAACATCTCAGTACAATAAATGTCACAGCGAGGTCAAGGTGAACGGAGCGCTTCATAATGATTCATGTCACCGTACCAAACCGCTTGATTATTTCAGCTGCACGTTTCGCTTCACCGGCATCGTTAGGATTTTTGCATCTTCCAGGCCTTGAGAATCCTCCCAGTTCCCTCGACAAATAAACAACAGATGCTCAAATGTCTTCTTTGACTCACACTTGATCTTCAGCGCCGTGTGCCATTTTCATATACTTGGGCTATGTTACTGTGTGCTCAGTGCGTAGAGTTGATTTTGTTTTCAAAGCAGAGAATGTGATGTAATAAGTCAGTGATCCTGTGTAGCTCAGTAGGAGGAGCAGGAACTGTTGCACTGCTTTGTTGAGGGCTTCATCATAGAGATACAGACACACTGTGTGAATATCTGTCTGTATTTATGTAAAAATACACCAGTGTTAGCTAGGGGGGGTATGAATCTCTAGGCACCTCACCATTCCATTATGAGGGCTGTGATGTGATTATAAAACGACTATTGATGCATCAATTGTTTTGATTTCTATACATGATTTACTTTTTTCTCATTGTGACCATTTATTACTTTTGAAACTAGCGTATTTGTAATGATCCTTAATTAAAATAAACAGATTGCTTAGCCTGGCTTAGAACGTAAACACGACGCACGTTTACGTCTGTTAACTCCAGAGGGTCGGACTCATTCTTCCTTCTGCACAGAACCGTGCATTTTAAAATCCTTCTGCATACTTATCACAGTATCATCCACCGTGCTCAATGGAACCTCGCCATGTCTCAACCCAAGCATGTGAATTGAATATCTTAGAGTTTTTGAAACGTTGGTGAAACAAAACAGGCAATTTGAAGTTGTAGCCGCAACAAAGAGAGATGAATCATTAAAGGAACAGTGTGTAGCATGTCGGGGGATTTTATTAGCAGAAATGGAATATAATATTCATTTTCATTAGTGTTTAATCACCTGAAACTAACAATCGTTGTGTTTTCGTTAGCTTAGAATGAGCCGTTTATATCTACATAGTGAGTGGGTCCTCTTCACGGAGTCCGCCGTGTTTCTACGGTAGCTCAGAACGGACAAACCAAACACTGGCTCTAGAGAGAATCTTTCGCGTTTTTACGTTACCTGAAGGCCACCGTAGTTCTCCGACACGCTTGTGAAACTGCTGTAACGTGAGCCGCAGAGTGTAAAACCGTGGTACTGCAGTTTTGGAAAGGGAAGAGTGAGCGGTTGGTTGCAATCTGCAACCACACCACGAGATGCAACCAAATCCTACACACTGTCCCTTTAATGAAAACAACTGTTAGTTGTAGTCCTAATATTGCTCAGTTTAGTCACCAACAACATGATTTTTGATCCCTCAAAGGGTAACAGGTTTGTTTGTTGCCAATTTAAAGGATACCAGCGTAATGTTGGATTTTTTCCCTCTCACCATTAAGAGAGGTGAAACCAGCAAACTGCTGCTGCCTGAATCAACATAATTTATGAGCTAAAAAATTGTGATATATATTTTCCTAACTTCATTTTTTAACACCACAGTCATTGTGTGTGCATCTAAACGTTGCCGTCCAACGCCAGCTGAAGCTTCGTTCTCCCTCTTAACTGCGACTAAAAGTATCAAATGGTAAGTAGTAACAGCTAAAGTGAAGATAATAATAATTAGCAGCATATTCTTATCATGTTTTGGAAAAACTGCAGCTACTGGTGCCAATCATTGTGAGCTGTTGGCATTCATCACTGCAGCAGCATGTCTCTCTGAAAATGTCTCTCCAAATACATTAGAGGGGTTTATCATTCACACGGGGAATGGTGGCAGCAAGAAGGAAATAAAATGACACTGGTGTCTCAGTCACTTTGTGTTGTAAAAGTACAAACCATCTGCGTCCTTTCATCTCTGTCCTCACAGGCCACTAAGGAGCTGAAAATGTACGACAACAAGATCATCGAGTGCACCTTCGCTAATAGCACCTGGGTGTTCATGAGGCAGCGGGTGGACAAGAGCTTCCCAAACTCCTACGAGACGGCGATGGGTGAGACTTTGTCCTTTTCTGTCTCACAGTTATTAATATCTCACTGTCTCCTCTGTCTGAGGCAAATAACAACCAGCCAGCCTGCGATTAATGGCTCTTTTTATCTGTGTTTCACATCGGCCTCCTGTCGGAGTTTGATTTGTTTTTTTCTGTGTGGGTTTGTAGGAGCAGATGTTGTATTGTGTACTTTGCATTTGCAGATAGTGTGACCTTGTATTTGGTGCCCCTAATGCTCTTTTCAGTGAGATGTTTTTGTTCATCTCTTTACTTTGTGTAGAGAAAAACACATTTGCTGTAAAATCAAGAATTACAACATTTTAAAGCTGAACTCATCAATGTTTTTATATGAACAATGTGTATGTGAAAGGGGTCACTCATGATAACATACCCAAAGATAATTATCACCTGACTGCAGTTCCCCTCAGCTTTACTGAGCGTTTTAGCATCTTTCAGCTCATTGTTTTGGTTTTACAATGCTCTCAAAACCAGAGGCCTTTCTCAGTTCCCAGTTTGTACATCCTCGATTCCTTTCCTCGCTTCCTCTCCTCGCATCTTAGTCCCACCCACAGGAGATGCGAGCGAAGGAGGCGAGGAAAAGTCAATGAAATATGACTTGAAAAGTTTGATCGCGCATTTGATCATCTTAAATAACTACAACTTATGAATACAAAAGTAACAGTTGGATTAGTAGAGTCCAGAACTGGTTTGAGATTATTCCAGCCATGTGTCACGCCTCTTTTATACGTCACGGGGTGCCGAAAAGATTACCGCATCACCAGTATATCCTCACTTGAAGCTCCTTTGGCAAGCCTCCTCGATCCAAACTCCTTGAGATGCATTTTAGGAATTGGGATGTCCTTCAAGATCGAGTGCTAAGATCAATTTCTGGGTCACAAGCCCAAGAGGCGAGGAGAAATGAAAAGAGCGCCTGGTTTCTAGAAAAAGCTCTGATAAACCAACAGTAAACAACCTGCTCGGCACCAAACAGCAGACAGAAAAGCTAGCGACTAGCCGGTGAACACAGTGGAGCATTTAACAGCTAAAGAGACAGATGTTGCCCTCAGGAGCTGGTGGAGACCAAAACGGAGCTAAAACAGGAGTGAATATTGGAGATTTTTGTAAAAGTTGTTTTATAATGTTAATATACTGGTAATAGTTTTTAATCTTTTAAAGATAATGCTCTTCAACTTATGTAGTAGCTGAGCTGTATTTCATCTTAAAGTCATTTAAGTTTCACAGTTCAGTAAAACAGTGATTAACTCGGATTTGAGTACTGAACGAAACCGTTTACCTCAAAATGGTGCTCCATATGAAAATTGCACAGCTATAAAGCTATAACAGCCTCTTGAAGGACCAGATGGAGGAAAAACAAAGCGAGAGCAAGACCGAGAGAGAATGCAGAAATAATAGTTTACCACAGTAATAAACCTTATTTGTGTGTAGCACTTATCTAAATGCTGACGTTACAGTGCCGTACAAGGTGGCACATAAAAGTACAAATTGAAGCAATAAAAACGAAGAAGCACAGGCGAGAGGAAATACATTTAAAGAATGAATTGAATTGATATAAAAGATTAGATAGAAGGATGGAAGGAAATAGAAAACATTGTTCTGAATTATTGAGCTTTAGATCCTCGGGCAGGCTGTTTAGAGACCGGGTGGCAAAAAAGAGCCTTTTATCTAAAATCCAGACAGATAGCACAGCATTTCTCCTCAAGCTGATAACAACACTGAAACTAGTACACGCTCATTTACGGGTTGTTGGAATGTTACGAGTGGCTGTTACCTTAGTTACCTTAGATACCGTTGCTATGCCTGTCAAGCTGTGCATTCTAGAATGTATGCATAACGTTGACTGTTAGTTACATTTAGTTTATTAGATTCCAGGGGTGGCTGCGTGAGATTGTTGCAGACTCCAAACATTTCCAATAACTCCAGAGCGTTGTCAAGTCCAAAAGTCAAAATGTATTGATAAAAAAGATAGATGTAATCATTTCCAAAATCCACTATCTAACGAAATATTCTGCTTCAATCCATATTTGTTGGCGTTTAGCCTTTCAAGAACAACATTTTCACTGCGGTCAAAAAACTGTTTTCTCTCCTGCTTGCAGACACAAAGCGAGGCACACACTTATATTAAAGGTCCCATATTGTAAAAAGTGATATTTTCATGAATTTTATATTATAAAGCAGGTTTAAGTGCTTTATAAATATTGTTAAACTATCAAAACGCTCAATATACGGAGAAATACACACAGCCTGTATTCAGAAATTGTGCGTTTGAAACAAGCCGTTATAGGATTTCTGTCCATTTGTGATGTCACAAATCTACAATATTTAGATCATTACATGGTTTTAAACGTAAACATTCTAAATGTGTCCCCGTTTATTTCCTGTTGCAGTGTATGTAAATAACATCAGCATGGACCCAAGCTGTTGCCTAGCAACGTAATTCTGTTGCAATTCCGTTGAAATGCACTAAGACGGAGCGTTTCAGGTAAATAGGTTTTATTCAGGCCGACAGTATGAGGAAAATAAAGGCTTTTTTTAACACTACAGCATGTAAACATGTTCTAGTAGAAACACAAAATACAAGTATGAACCTAAAAAATTAGCACGATATGGGACCTTTAACAGTGACCTAAAAGACCGTTTGGGTGTGAACGAAAGGCCAAAACACTATGTTTACAAAAATACCCGTGTACGTGTGGACAAGGCCCTAATTCATGAGACATCAGTGTGGACATTTAGCTAAAATTGACCTATGTAGTTGAACAGAACGCTGGTTACAGTAACCTAATTAAGGGGCAAATGCCAAGCTCACTGAAAACGACAGCGGCTGAATTGAAATGATCTTAATTTTTCTTTGTTGTAGTGGTTGTGACGTCATGTCCTGTCTTTTAATTAACCAAACAGCAGTTTCAATAACTGCAAAGATCAAAAACTACATTCATTTTTACTAGCTATTGCTGTGATCTGGTGTAGCAAACAGACAATTATGTATTTATTTTGGGTTGTTTTTTTTGCCTGTGCTGAAATAAACAAAATATAAATTGACTGAGTTCCAGGAGTCTGTGACCATCTCTGTAGTAACTTCCTCCTCCTGTGTTTTGTCGTTTCTCTGCGCAGCTGTGTGTAAAAGCATCCAGGAGCCCGTCACTAAGGCAATCCTCCTGGAGTACGTGGACCGCCACTCTCAAGCAGTCCAAACCCAGAACCGGAAACACCCACCAGACCCAGACGCTGAGCTAATGCCCCCTCCTCCTCCAAAGAGACCCAACCGGGCCATCCCATAGCCCACCGCTGGACTCTCCGGACTGCTCTACAGTCACAGTGTACATCTACATCACCAGCCTCATCAACTCCCCCCCCCCACCCTTCAGAAAACAGACATTTCAAGGCTTTCTTACCCTCGGCACACTCGCTTTATCAGCCTGTACATGCAAGGACTTCAGAAACCTTTGATTGACTGCCTCAGCGTCATTAATTTACCTTGTAGACTTCTTTGTAGCTTTAATTGCTGGTGTTCTTATTAAAATTGAAAACATGATGCTTAGTTTTTTTTTTTTTTTTCCTATTTATCTTTTTTAAAGTCTGAGCTATTTATCAACAGGGACATTGTTACGGCTACAAATGAAACACCTGACAATGCACACCTTGTTTATGTTTCCTTATTTGTACTGAAGGACGAGTAAATATCATCAACGCTCCGTCTGCTGTCTGAATGTATTTAAATCAAACTTCAGAAAACAGTTTGCAGCGTCCGAGATCTCATTTAGATTGACACAACGCTGCATGTGTTTTGACCTCAATTAACAGAATAATGGTCAAACTGTTTTCATAACTAAACAGATAAGGTCTCAGCTCTGTGTTTCATAAGATGTTGTCCAAAGGAAGCCCATCTGTGTGGTCTTTTTGTTTTAAAGGCCACGAGGGTGGGCGGAGAGATGACAACATGATTACATAGTCTCGACAAACTAAACTACAAAGGAGTTGAAACAGTGAGATCAAGCTACAGATGGGTGACGAACCAACATAAACCTACATCAAGTTTCTTTTAGTAAGGTGGATAGTTTTAGTGCTCTGAACTCTACTGGAGAGAGAGAGAGCTATCTAATAAGTCTGACAAAAAGGTGTTAAACTGGGTTGAGATCTGGTGGTGAAGCTTGATTGAACCATTCAGTGACCCCTTGTGCTCTTCGTAGAAATGTTTCGTCACAGGATAGTCGTCGATCTTGCCATCTTGATACTTCTCAGCATGTTTATACTGTACAAGTCACAGTGAATATGGAGACTGATAATCAGAATTTCATTTTACTTCATTCATTGTGTTCATGTATGTTAAAAATGCAGATTTTACTGACTGACAACTCGTGCAGCTGCGTCAAGTTGGCCGGTTAGCTGGCTATTTAGAAAGATGACGTCCCCATTCTTAATCCCGCCTATAAAGCTTTGATTGGTCATTAGTACTTTCAAACAGAACAGGAATATTCCGCAGCAACTTTTTTTCGGAATGATGAATGAACGAAATTAAGGATTTTTCTGAGTTTTCACACCGTGAATATAATTTTCGTAAATGTAAATCAGCTTTTATTGACACACGACACACAATGAAATGTAGTCTCTGCAGTAGGAGCAGTGGGCAGCTACTGTAGAGCCCCCCGGGGAACAGTTTAGGGGTCTGGTCCTTTGCTCGGACATCAAGTGTACTCTCAATTGAACTCCGCAATGCAGCCTCCACATTATTCTGACATTTTTAACGGTTTATTGAATAACTTTTGTGCAGAGAAGATAACTGAGAGATTGTTTACCGTAACCAGCTGCCTAATAACACGGCAACATATTTTGACATCAATTTACATGCAGAACAGATTTTACTATATGATAGTATGTATTATTTTGATTAAATACAGGCAAATATACTTAAAGGAACAGTGTGTAACCCATCCACCATCCCACCCTGTGCTCATACCAGAGCACTTTCTCTGAGCGTTAATATTTCCGAGGATGAGTTTTACATTGTAGTTAATTAAAAGCCCTGTGCGTTCCATACAGGCACTAAAGGGTGCGTTGTGCGTTGGTACCACACGCCGATGGGCGTGACAAAGCCTCGGTAATTTCCTCCTGGAAACGAGAACGGGCTGGCTCACATGACCGCAGTCTTGCAGGGAGTTAGCGGAGGGGTATTCAGTTGGTTGCAATCTGCAACCACACCGCTAGATGCCGTCAAATCCTACACACTGCACCTTTAACGTTGCCTTTTAATTGAGAGTTCACCATTTAAAATGTGTGCTTCCATTGTTGTGTGACGTCAAACAACTGCTTCTTCGTGAAGTTGGGGTAGATGGATTAAGTAGGAGCTCTTACCTCGAAAATTCCCAGTTGTCTGTAACGCAGCATTAAACTCGCCTTCTTGTACTTGACCTCTGACCTCCCTGTGAAGGGCGGCTAAATGAAAATGATTTCCCATCAGATTTTTTAAACACGCTCATCATCGCTCCTTTATTTTAATCCCAAAGGAAAACCTTGTTGCCAGGGAACATTTTGAATTTCTTTTCTCTTACCCTGTTGCCCACGTTGCTGCCTGTTGCTAGGAGTGTCGCCCATCTGCACTGTTTATCACCCACTGTAGTGTTTGTAGAGAGGATTTACTCGGCAGATCCCACATGCTGACTGGTGCATTGCCATTCTTTGGTTTGGTTTAGACCGTGTAATCAGAGTGAAATAATGTCTATTAGATTTATTTATTATTTATGTTATTGTTTTTTTATGAGCGACAATTTTGAGTGGATGATGCTGCAGAGATGATTCAACATTGAAGGAATATTTCTATTTCTGTCTGACTAAAAAGAAAAAAAGTGTGCATTTCAGATCATTTGTGTTGTGGAAGTTTGTTTGAAATTTGTTTTTTTCTGCGCTTATTTTCAGGCCCGAGACTCAGAATTTGTGCTTATTTTAAGATGAGGGGTGAAGGCACAGTGGTTAGTCATGCAGCATGGAGAATTTAGATCAGAAGTTAGGGAGTAAATGTAAGTCAGTGGAGTATAACACACAAGGGTGTGTGTGAGTGTACGTGTGTGTGTGTTTTGAGTTGCTGTCTGTTGGTGCCGGAGGCGACTGTTCTCCTTATAGCAGAGATAGATGAGCTGTTCTCCCAGGGCTCTCTTCCCCTCTGGCTGCACATGAAAGCTGGCTGATTCTCATCAAAGCCTCTCACCTTTTTGTCGTGAGGTTGCTGCCGCTGAGACATCGCCGCTCTCATGCAGCAGGTGCAGACGAATTTATACCAGTTTTTCCCTCTTCCTAAATTCCATTCACTTAAATTCATCCTCCTCAAAACCGAGCTCCTACTGTAGCTGCCTGATCTAATACAACTTGTTTTATTCCAAAACCCCTTTCGGCAAAAATGGTCCTCTCTTTGCAGGGGGGGTTTCAGCATCTTTCTCCTTGTGACAACACTGCAACAGGATGGAAGCTGGAGAAGAGGCAGATCCAGGAACATCAATAAATGTGTTTTGTTTTTTTGAGCGCCTGTATGGATTAGGGAATGTAAACACACTCTTTGCATGAGCACAGGTGGTGCAGCGAAGATTATGCGGCTCACTCTTTCTTGGCTCAGGTGTTACGAGGCTGGAAGCTGCCGAGCTCGGCGGCGATATTAAATCAGCACAGACGACCGCGGGCCATTATCATCCCAATATCATCTGCATTTTGAATAATGCATTTATGTGGTACTCACTGTCTCTGTGATCGGAGCTGCAGAGCTTTGAGCTCAAATTAGCTTGTGTGCTGACATGTTGTTTGTTTGTTTGTTTGTCGACTGAAACCTTTTTTTTTTTTTTTTCTTTTTTCTACCTTTTTATTGTCATCTTGAAAACAATGCAAAAAGTCCAATACATATCTGTTACACAAGTTCAGACCCATTTCTTAAAGGTTCTCTATATGACATTCAGAGCATCAATATAGCAGCAAACAACTATTTCCTATGTAAAGATATAGAGGAGTAATGTCTACCTGAGCAGAGAATGAAGTCACACTCCTGTCTGTGTTGTAATCCGAGTTTCTCCACGCTTTGTTGACATTGCCGGGTCGGCCAGGCGTGCATGTGAGCATGCCCCACTGGTTAGCTAGTGGCCGCCGCTCTGCACTGCTCTCATACAGCGATTACAGCTGATAACGTCGTCCTGGCCGACGGCACCGCCCATTGCCGAAGCGTAGCACCCACCCTCTGGTTCCCCTCCAGGTTAACGCTGTTATTTCTGTCAGCACTGTTGCTGTTGTTTTCCGTGTTAGCAAAGAGTATAGAAGCAAAGAGTTCACTCTGATGAACGAACAAGTCAATTGTTTGTTCCATTGCAACGTCAGCGCCCAGCAGCATAGCTACGCTTCCTCCATTTTGGACTGAAAATGACTAAGGGACATCAGTAAAACGTCCGCCTAAAAAGTGCAGTACAAAAGTAAAACTGCATTATTTCTATTCTATTGTCATATTCTACCGAAATGGCCTTTGTTGAACAATAAAATATTATAGATATAATAAGCATTTTCAGTCCAAAATGGCGGCAGCAGCTGTTTAAAAGTTTAGTTTCGCCTCTTTGCTTCTATACTCTTTGGTTTTAATTTAAAGCTTGCAAACTCTTCTGGATGACTGGAGCAAAACGCCACTTTCGTACACACGCATATCTTTGATGACATCCGGTCTATTAAACTTATTATCCCAAGTTCAGTAAACTTAACTGAGCTGGTTTTTCATTTTCAAAACTCATGAGACGACTTTTCTTCCCCAGCTCATTTTAGTTTGCACATCTTCAATTCTAACATTTTATCTATGATTTTAATTTGATTTGCTAGTTCATAGTGTTTCCACAGATATTGAATAAGTGGGTGCAGTGAGAAGATTGTGTAAATAGCTCCTAATTTGGACATATCCAATAAAAATCTGTGTTATAGTCCATATTTTAGTACTCATCTTCATTGATTTACTGCCCCAATATATTTAAATTATATTCCCTATTGAACTATTTACTTGCATTTTCATCTTAAGGTTCCACGGAGGTTAAAGACGCTAACTACTAGTGATAATTTCCAGCGCACTAATCTCAGAATCGTGAATCATCTGATTTTAATAACGAGCTCTTGATAATGAAGCTCTGACCTGATTACCCCGCTGAAATTAGAAATATAATTACATAAATTTTTCAGCTGCTGGAGTCGGGGAGGCATGGCGCCACAAATCTATTAGCAGATTCTCCTCCTCATAAGCTCTCGTGAGGGGTGATGCCATGTGGCAACAAATGATCCTATTTGGGGGTAATGGCGATGAAACTGCGGCGCTGATCCTCCGTCTCCGTCAGAAGCAGCAATCAGGAGGTAGTTGTTTGTGACGGCAGACAGCCATTCTGCTGGTATCATTTGTAACGGGGGCACGGCGAGGCTGCCATCGTCATGTTAATGTCTGATCTCTTTGCTCAAATAATTTTTAAATGAACATGACAAAGTTGAGCCTGAGGAGGACAGAAACTGCTGCTGTGTCTACTGTTGCATCTCTAAAGACTCCCGAAGCCTCTTAAATAACTTTAAAGTCACTGAAATGGCAGTTAGAGCATCTTTAGTGATTATGTGGCGTTTTTCTGAGTGAAACTAAATATGTGGGAAATGTATACATCAGACAAGCAATACGTCATCCAGAGTAGGCTCTCATGACCACGCCCTCTTTTGGAGGAAAACAATCCCGTGTCCCTCGTAGACGGTAACAGCGTACCCGGAAGAAGTTGAAACATGTCTCCCAACTTCTACTTTAAACAAACCGATAATAGTATTAACGCTATGCTGAAAAGTTGCTGTGTTGGTTGCACCATCAATAAATCCAAAAACTCTGATCTTCGATTTGTTCCCCTGCCATGCCATAAAGAAGATCTAATAGAGGGGCTTTATGGCTCCAAGCTTTAGACCAGACCAGCGTCGGCTGATCTCCCTTTTACGGGAAAGAAACTTGTTGTCATAGAAGAGAAAATAGAAAATGTCACTGTCAGTGTGGTAAATTGTTAATGATGCTGGTGACAGTGACTAGTATGGCTAGGTAACATTAGTTTGAGTGTGATGCTGCTGCAGTAATACAGTCTTACATTAACGTTATAGCAGCATCAGACTGTCGTCTCCAACTAAATCTCAGCCTCTAGATCAAACAGTTGGCTGTTAACACGTCGGTTATACAATACTCGGCTCACCTCAACTCACCGTTTTGTCCTGTGCAATACGGGATTATAATATGTGATTATCAGCGATATTATGGGTGTGCTCACTTTTGGTTTAACCTCCAAATAAAGCAACCCCAGTCGCCAGAAAAAATGTTTTGGTATTGTACGTTTCTGCAAACCACCGCCCTTACTCTCTTATGTGATATAACGTAGCGTAACAACACTACTAACAAGCAAGTCAACATTTATTTTTGGTTTCATGTGGGACCACAAACAGCGGTCTCCTGGATGAAAGTCCACCAGTACTCCCACCCACCCTTAGAGGACATTCTCGCTTGTTATACTCGTTATTATTATACCACGTCACTTTCAATAACAGTCGCTCGATATACTACGTCACTTGCTCTGATCGAATGAAAAAACGTCCACATTTAACACTCATGGTTTGCTTAAACAGACAATGCCAATTTTTTTCCTGAGGACTGGGCTAAATAAAGTGGTAGCTAACACACAAAACTGACTTGTTTTACAATCTGTATGATTATCTGACCTTCTGTGTTTAGCGATGTCGTAGCTTTACAAGATCTCTGGGAGTCCACAACCAATGGTCAAAGCTAAAAAAATCTAAATCCAAATTGCATCAAAGCTTAGTTTTCCTTTAAAGCATTTTCAGTATTGTTTTCTGTTGCACATTTATTGAAATACCTCCAACAAGTTTTGGTTCAGGTCAGAGTGGACCAGACTATCAAATTGCTTTGTAAAATGTTCAAGGACACATTGTAATGATGAAAGAACAGTCAAATGAAGCTAATACAGCCTATTTTGTATTAAAAGCATCAACTTTAAAGCTTTTAGGCCAAACTGCGGTCGCTCTTAATGACTCGATAATGAAACGATTTTGAAAATGTCACAAAACGAAAATTACACCTACTGGGTGAATGTATCCCTCCACCTCCTGCTGGCATTCTCACATGCACCAAAGTTAATGGAGTAACGAAAAAAAACATGTTGCATTCTTTAATTTTCTGTTTTTTTTACTCCTCGGTAGCCAGCGGGGAGAAAAGAAAATCATTGACTTTTATTCAAACTTGGTGGAACTGCAGAAAACGTATTGGTAAAGTGATTTGATGTTGATTACAGCAAATGTTGGCGTGCTGAAGGAGCAGCGCTGTGTGTTACAGTCGCTGGAGACATCTTTAAAAAAGAAAAAAAAGGAGGGAAATTCAATAAAAAATGTCCTGACCTTTTCAGTGTAAATGTTGGAAATCGTTGCCACTTATTTCCCCGCCACTCTGCCTCCAGTCACTGGGGCTTTAATAGAGCAGGCGCTGAGTAAATTATGCAAACAGGGAGAAGAGGCGACTACCACCCTTCAAAATACCAATTTTTACAACATTTATAACAGATGTCACAAACTAGCTGAGGTTCAACTTTTTATTTGTCTTCTCCCGGAGCATAGAAATGAATGAAAGTTGTGGTGTTCACTGTCTGAAAGTTGCTACAGAGTTGCATCATGGTAAATGTAGGATCCAGTGTTTAAGAAGTAAACTAAATATCTCCATATACACTCACTTTATTAGGTAGACCTGTTCAATTTCGTTAACGCAAATATCTAATCAGCCAATCACGTGTCATCAAATCAATGCATTTAAGCATGTAGACGTGGTCAAGACGATCTGCTGAAGCTCAAATCGAGCATCACAATAGGGAAGAAAGGTGATTTAAGTGACTTTGAACGTACGTGGCATGGTTGTTGGTGCCAGACGGGCTGGTTTGAGTATTTCAGAAACTGCTGATCGCACAACCATCTCAGGGGTTTACAGAGAATGGTCCGAACAAGAGAAAATATCCAGTGAACGTCAGCTTTCTGGGCGAAAATGCCTTGTTGATGCAGAATGTTTCCAGCACCTTGTTGAATCGAAGTTGTTTTCTGTTTGTTATGAAAAGATGCATATAACGAGCGGAAATTGACACATGCGTCCTTGTGTTGCTGGACATTTGTAGGAAAATGCACGAAATATGAGAAATAATTTTTCATAAAATATCATAAGAACCGTCGTATGAGGATACGTTGACCTAATAAAGTGGCCGGTGAGTGTATCTCTATGCTGCACCAAATTTGAACATTCGTTTTTACATTTCATGGAAGCGGAGAAACAGCCCAGTCACACAGCAGTTTGTGAAATAGTCACGAAATTGAATGTATAGATTTGTGTACTTAGACACGAATTTCAAATTTTTTGTTCATGATGGTCAGCATGAAATCAATTTGTATAATCCACGTAATTGGGAACCGTAAAGTATAAAGAGTTCAGGTTAGATAAGCGGGTCAAAAAACAATGGACTTCCGCCCAGGACACCGCTGTTGGTGTCCCGTGTGAAACCAGAATTCAAAGTTGATTTATTTGTCACGTAACTTTCGTACTTAAGTTACGGTACTTCCGGTGTTATTTAAACCCAAACCACAGTCTTTTCCTAAACATAACTAAGTAGTTTCATTTTGAAAAGACTGGAGCAGAAATTGACATGTTGCTGGACATTCATAGGAAAAAGCATGAAACATACGTTGTTGAAAGTCGTGCTAAGCATCACAAAAAAAAAGGTAAATGTGTTCACGACCTGCCGTGAGACTGTGTTGGGAGTACTATACTTGGTAGGTGATTTTCCTGTTTGGTGCACACTTCACAGAGAATTACCTTTTGTTCCAGTTACATGAGATGAATCAACCTCTCCAGCAAGTTGGACATACTTTAGTGCATTAGGAGCATGCTCCATCACAAAAGCACCAAAAAATGTTCTCAAAGCAGCAGCCCTCGAACCAAACTCACGCTCTCATATTTTCAAAAAATTCAATAGTTCAAAGTTGAACAGTGTTCAAATAAATAATTTAGACTTGTGCAGAGAACTGATCTGATTGGTGATGCTGCACTGAAGCCTGTAGCTCTCCATGATCAATAGGAGATTTCAGGTTTGGGTTTGCAGCTGGATGGTCGAGTGGCCTTCAGTGGATCTGTTGCCCACGGTAACCAGCATGCCGCTGATAATCCTCCTCATTGCTATGGTGACCTTGATGTTGCAGCCAACAATGTTAATCGGGTTGGTGTTTGTTTCAGTGTGTTGTCAATATGTAATCATTTGTTTTTCTACTCTGGTTCCATTTCTGACTGACGAGGCTTCTTTCATTTCTTTCACTAAATTGAGACTTTTGTTTGTGTTTCACTGATGGTTTTCACAACGTGCGTGTTGTGAAGCCTTAAACTTAATTTGGTTTTTTTGAGAAGTCTGAACGTTTCCCTCCAGACAAACCTTGTTTTGTAGTTTTTGATTAAAGGAATCCGCTCGGAGCAAAGAATATTCTCACAAAAATCTTCATCTTTTCCATCTCAATTTACCGCTATACTTCAAATCCTTATGACGGGAACATTTTTAATCAACTTCAAACTGGCCCTGCTGTATGAAAACAGAAGAAAATAAAATAGGAAAACAAGGCTGCAATGCAGTTGATTTGCTCTTTAAAGTTTAAAGCTGCTCTTGGCAGCAGTTTTTCTTTTACGTCCATCTTATCAGCATAACTCACAAAGTTCTGCTGCGACAGAGAAGAGCAGCAGTTTTCCACTAATTGAGGTGATGTTTGTTGCCCACATTAAATCCTAAAAGTCACAGTGAGAAAATCCTCTCCACCCACAGAAAGTGGAACAATTAAACTTAAAGTCTGCTACTTAAACAGAATCAAGGAAGCGCTCTGTAACGAGGAAGCTGGATGAAGCCGATCATGAGCATCTTTTGTCTCTAAAAGCATCAGCAACCATTTGTGTCGGTAAACGTTTGCTGTTTGCAAATAACCGGCAACACTTTATGTGATTTCTGAGTGGTGAAAATCTTCAATTTCAAATGCTGAACACAAATGTGTATTCTCTGGACATCTGGATATATGCAGGGCCTGCTGCTTTATGTAATACCACAGAAATATGCACAGTAAAAAATGAGCATTGATCACTGCTAACAATACGTCAATCCTCAATCTGAGTATCATAGGTGGTCTGATTTTCTTTTTCTTTTTAGTTGAATCAAAACCACCTTTTCATCAGACTGATCAATTCATTATTTGATCTGTTTGTTTTTTGTTATTTGACTTCATTTGTCGCGTGTATATTCAGCATCGTAACTTTCAAAAATGTCTTCAAAAGTCGATGTAAGTTATGTTTGTACCGTAGCCTCCGAGTTCAACTTCACATCCCCTTTGCTATCAATTATAAGTAATCTTGTAAAGTCTGAAACCCCCACGCAGACTCTCTGGGAGTCCACAGAAAGTCTGCTCGAGGACCTCTTGTGGAATCGAATGAATTGTAGATTTGGAGAGACCTCTGATTCACCAGCTCATTCACATTCAAGTCGGGAGAAGTCTGCACTTTTGGATTCAGCCAAACGGTGGCAGTTTTAAAGGTGTAATATGTAAGATTTTCCAAACAAAAAACAATGTATAGACTGATACAAACCATTTATGACCCACTAGAAGTGTGTGGTGGTGTCTGTTTCTGCAGAGACCCTGCAGCCCTCTGTCTGTATTTTCTCTTTTCTTATTATTTTGCTGTGTTCGGGACTCTTCTGGGCGTCTGCAAAGTGGCTTTTTTTGCCCCACATGGGGGTGTAATCCCTTGCCAATAACAGTGCCCAGGGTGTGCAGCCCATTCAAGCTGTCAAATAGCGTCACTTTTTCATGCCCCTCGATGTCTGATACCGAGGCACAAGTCCTCTAGCTCTGTCAGATACAAAGCGCCCGTATTTGACGGATGAAAATGGATTGTGTGTTCTTATGTGCTCCAGACGGTGACCGAGAGCAGCGCTGAGCCACAGCGGACAAGATAAAGCCTGCCCTTCGGATGAATTCATTCAAAATTTCGGCAACACGGCATCTTCCCCGCAGAGTTGTGCATAGTTGTGGTCATGTTTATTTGTGTTTTAGATTGTAACAGCCTTGAAACAACCAGAAAATAACATTTTTTTTCTCTGATTTGCTGCTCTGTTCTCACTAACGCCGCTCCCTCTCTTCATTCATTCTTTCGCTCGCCCTCCCTCGCTCGCTCGTTGACCTGTGGAGGTGTAGCTAACTTTGAATGTGATGTGTTTACACGAGTACAACGGTAACATAATATATCTTTAATATCCAGTAAATGGGTTTGAGAGGCTCCATGAATTATGTGTTGTAACTTTCCTTGTTTCGTAGATGATGTGCTCATATTTCCCTCTGGATAAATCTCTACTTTTCCCTGCAGGTTTGTTGTTGCCTGAATATATTTGTATATTTGTCACAAACTGAGCGTTGTTGTTTTCTTGTTGGTGCAATTTTTAGATGTAATCATCCCAAATTCTCCGTATAATTATATAAAACATGATCTCCAGAATCTCTCCTTGACTGGGTCTCACAGATTTACAGATTATCATACTCAAAGACATTAACACACGTGACTTCATTTGAAAGCATCTGTCTCGCCTTTCGGCAGTGATGTAGTTTATATGTGATCAGAGAGTAAATGGTGATGAATGTGAGATGAGACCAGGCTGTGTCCATTCATGTAGGGTCACGTAGTTCACCTCATCCATACCTGTACATAGTCAGAGCAGGCTCAGGTCCAGGGAATGGCTCGCGTGCCACAGGCCCGTCCACACCTGGTTCTTGGCTTCATTATTTTTTTAATTGCTGTTAGCAGAGAGGTTTGGAGGCGAGTAAATTGGATTTGGTTGAGAGCCAGGAGGGAGGGGGGTTGTTTTTGTCATAGCAAAAGTAATTTTTCATGTGTTATAGCTGCAGGACTGTGTGCTGCTGCTGCTGTGTATGAAAATGATGGAAGGGGAAAAAAGAACAAATCCTTGCTCACTGGGCATATCCATAAACTTGACTTTTTCCTTGACAAAGTTTCATCGTAAAAGTACCAGAAGGTACAGTGTCATCTTGCCACGCCTCATTATGTTCGGGGAAACAGCACCAGTGAGGAGTTGAGAGGGTTGGTGTGCGTCCAATGAGGAGCCATAAAGGAAATGGACTAGACAAAGTCTCCTCGAAGAAGACTGCAGACTTAACGATAGAGTTGACACAAGAGAAAAGACTTACTTGTCTTTGGAGTATCTGTTAAGTCATTTTGGACTGCAGCGCTCCCCGTAAAGCGACTCTCACTGCCAACCAGAGACCGAAACACTGATGAAATATCTTTATATTATTGATATGTCCCTACTGCGCTCAACACTCATTTCACCCTTTCGATCTCTGTCTCCGAAGCTCCCTTTATGTTCCCTTTTATGAGCAAAAGATGCTGAATGCAGCCCCCATTTGAAACCGCAGACCATTCACCGACTGGCTGATGCAAATCGGTCTGAATCATTGCACTGATGCACAACAAAAAAAACACAATGGAGTAGTCGTAATAAAACGCATATTCGTTTCGCTCTGCAGGACTAATTGTCGTGTGAGTTTATTCCTGCGGTGTTTCATTATCAGTGCTCCAGAGACAAAGGAACAGACACAGACTACCTGAGCCTCGTCACCAAATTACCAATAACTAGCCAGTATTTCTCTGAAACTGCCATTTGTGGTGAGACAGAATGGATTGATTATTCCATTTCAACATGTGCAGAAGCTGAAATGAGTCCTTCACTGCTCGTAATTATTCCATTTACTGTTTCACAAAGTTTATGTGAGATTGAAAAATCATGTGTCTTCCATACCAAACTTGCACTGTTTGTAGTAGTGCAAAGAACGTCTTCACTATGAACATCATTCTTAGGGATACTGTCAATAGTTCTTAAAGTGATTCAGCCCTGTCGGCAGGAACCATTTTTGTATTGTACGTTACTGGAAACCACGGATACGTTGAACGTTTTTGCATTCAGTCAGGACAAGCAAAGAAGTACAGTGAGTGACGCACAGAGCATGTGATGAAGTATATCAAGCGACCGTTATTGAAAGTTAGGTGGTATGAAAGTGGTATAATAACGAGTGTAACAAACAAGAAAGTCCACTAAGGGCAGGTTGAGGTGGTGGAGGATGGGTCGAACACAGGACCTTCATCCAAGAGACTGCTGTTTGTGTCCTGTGTGAAATCAAAAGTAAACTTTGACTTTACGCTTGTTACGTAATGTTATGTAATAAAGTCCGTCAAGGTTGGTAGTTATTTATTTACAGTAGTTCGTCGTTATGGTTGTTGCGTTAAGTTGTTTCGTTACGTTTTTTCGTTACGTTGTTTCGTTACCTTGTTACGTTACCTTGTTACGTTACCTTGTTACGTTACCTTGTTACGTTACCTTGTTACGTTACCATGTTACGTTACGCTGTTACGTTGTAAAGTTCCGTTGTTAGGTTCCGTTGTTAGGTTCCGTTGTTAGGTTCCGTTGTTAAGTTCCGTTGTTAAGTTACATTGTTAGGTTACGTTGTTACGTTACATTGCTATGTTACGTTGTTAGGTTACGTTGTTAGGTTACGTTGTTACATTACAGTGTTACATTGTTACGTTGCATTATTACGTTACATTTTTACGTTACATTGTTACGTTACATTGTTCCATTACATTGTTACGTTGTTATGTTACATTGTTACGTTACATTGTTACGTTACATTGTTCCATTACATTGTTACGTTGTTATGTTACATTGTTACGTTGCATTGTTCCATTACATTGTTACGTTGTTACATTGCATTGTTACGTTACATTGTTACGTTACATTGTTACGTTACATTGTTATTTTATTATTTTAACACAAACCATGTTGTTTTTTTCTAACCTTAACCAAGTAGTTTTGTTGTATAAACCTAAACAATCGTTTCACAACATTAACCGCGTGGCATTGTGCGTTTCTGCAAGCGTGATACTGATATGAAATGTTTTTCTTGTTCAGAAATGTTCAACATATCCCCTGGTTTTCAGAAATGTACAATGCCAAAACATTTTCAGGCAACTGGGTTGGATTATTTATTTGTTACTTCAGGGGACTTCAGGGTTACCTGTTATTGAATGAAAGCTATGAGCCATAGAGAACAGGAATACCTGCATTTGTTGTTTTGTGAAAGTTTTGCCAGTAATTACTTTGTGGTGAAGCCTGAAATTTTAATGCAACCACCTCTTTTCATTCAAAACAATACTAATGTTTTGCTTTTAAACCACCACAGCACCGATATCATCCACATGGGCCTAATCATCCACATGGGCCTACAGCCAGAGCAAATGAACATGCAAGAAAATGTATTAAGATGTGAAAGTGTAAAATAAATGACTCTGACATTAGGATTTTAATAATATGAATGTGAGTCAAGAGGATTTGTGGAGCTGAGTGTTGTATCATGATTCATGTGTTACCAGATCATTATTCCCAGTGTTTGCTCTAAACTCTAAACAGACATCATTCATTCTGTGGTAGATTAGCTTGTTCTCTGGGGCTGGTCAAGGTGAGAGGGAACAGATGTTTTTATGAGGGTCTCTACTGGCTTATGTACAATAGCACTCCAGGCAGGTTGTCAAAGCTTTGGCATCATTCCCAGTTTTGTCTCGTTTCTTGTAACTCCGCCAGCCGAAAGGGTGATTTTTTTACTGCCCCATGACTTCAAAGTGACAATATTATAGGGTTTTAATGGGTTGTTCATCAGAACAAGAGGTTCTACAAAAGATTTCTGCCTTTAAAAACTCACTTTCTGTCCCATACAGAAGATCTACTGTGCATACATAGCCTATGCTATTTTAATGCTTTTTGCTCACGACCTATTAGCAGAAATGGAATATAATGTTCATAACTACAGTATGTTTTCATTAGTGTACAATCACCTTAAACTAAGAATCGTTGTGTTTTTGTTAGCTTAGAATGAGCTCAACATATCTACATAGGTAATTATGTTGATATTCTACAGTAGCCTAGAGCGGACAAACCAAACACTGGCTTTAGAGAGAGCCTTTCACGTTTTTACATTACCTGAAGGCGACCGTAGTTCTCTGACACGCTTGTGTCCATAATTTTTCACTCTGCAGCTCACGTTACCGCAGTCGTGGAAAGGGAGGAGTGAGCGGAGGGGTACTCTGTTGGTTGCAATCTGCAACCACACCACTAGATGCCGCCAAATTCTAAACATTGTCCCTTTAAGTACAGAAGTTACATGTGACTTCTGGTTTCACACAGTCCAGTGTTTCTAGAGCCACCCGTCCACCCCGACCTCCTCTCTACAAAGACTTTGTCACTCTCGATTGCATACGAATTGTTTACGTGGCTTATATACGCATTATAGTGCATTACCTTTCGTAGGTATAGCTCCTAACAGTGTATGAGAACAACCTGAAGGGGTGGACCAACCAATCGACCAACATTGGTAACCCTAGAGCCATGCCGCAAGCAAGGCTAGAAAGGAGGAAGTGATTTCCTAAAACAGCTTGGTACTGTGGTTTTTAGAAATCTTTACTCAAACAGGAGTAAATAATGTATTTTTGGGGACTATTTTAGCGGCGAATTGATACACATTTGACGTACTAATGAGGTTTATGCTGGATATACTCAAAACAAACCAGAGCGCATGTTCGTCATAATAATGAAGGAACATGTCGCCCAACAGTGTGGCTCACTGATGTGTTTTAAATAATTTTTGGACAAAGCAACGTATTCTCATATAACGGTTCGTATATCTAACGAAAAAGGATTCCTTCCCAACACGGCGTTTGTCACTCTTTATACTTCCTCGTTCAGGATTTTGTGGATTGAATTGATTTTGTGCGATATATACGAATGACATTGCATTACTTTTCGTAGGTAAAGCTATGAACGGTGTATGAGAACAGCCTGCACAGAGCTATAAGATAGAAGTTTTAGCTACACAGACTTGTTGGTTGGATCAATGAATGGTTGGTTTTTTGTGGGTTTTGTTAATAAGAAAAATATAGAATATGACCAGACTTGTCTTTCAAACCAAGAATGCCAATAACAAACCTGACAGACTCTGACAGTTTGCCTGGTGATGTTTCTTCTCTTCACTGTTTCTGTTGAACTCTAATCATCTCGCTTGCTTGCATCTAATATGAAAATATGACTTCTGGTGTCAATTACTGGCCTGTAAAGCTCAAAGCGAGTGGGACATTTTGGCCAATCCTGTCGTACCACCTAGAAAACCATCAAAATGTAGCAGCAGAAGTGTTGGAGGTTGGCGTCGCTCTGCTCAGCCTCTATACAGCTGTCACCACAGGGAACTGTTTGATTTCAGTGAGCTCCGCCTCTGCTCGGCTTCCAGATACACTAATGACACGACTTGGTGTCATTGGCGAGAGATTTGATAGCAGAGGATGAGACTCTTAGAGCGGAGGGGAAACTCCGAGCCTCATTTAGCCAATAGTGAGTTCACTGTGTGGTTTTCAACACCCTGCTTATAGACTCTGACTCTTTTCTTAAGTGACTGACGTGAATGAAAACATACATCAGTGTCTTTATTCTTGAATTCCTCCAGATAGAGTAAACAGTCCTTTTTCACACTGTTTGATATTGTAAAGCATGATTCACACACACGCACGCACGCAAAAAAGAAACCCACACATAGTAGTAACATATTTCAAATTGCTTTTCAAATTTCTACGCCTCAAAAAGACATTTCCTCTACAAATTAGACTTGCAGCCTATCTGGCCGTGAGGCTGCAGAGAAAATAGATGATGGAAATTGCACCCCAGCTGCTATTTGTAGCTATGCATTTTTGAAATCCAAGAGCAGAAAATCGAGTCAGGATTTTAGTGTGAGGGGGTGTTTGTAATTGATATAATGGAGCGAGGGGAACAGCTTTGAAATTAGAGCTTTACCAAGGAGAGCAGAGAAAAAGGCTTTGTGCAACGGCTGCACAGGCTCTTTGTCTATCCGAGCGGAGGCAACACAAAGCCCATCTGAGTTTTACAGCGTTATTCTGTCAGGATTTGAGAGGCTGGATTCCCCGACAATATTGGCCCCCGCTTACATCAAAGAGTGCCCTCTAACTCCGAATAAACAGGCTCTGTGTTGTTCAGTATCCGCGGTGGTTTAATAGCGGACGGCATTAATGAATGCCTCCTTGTATCAGAACATGTTGGGATTACTACCTAACTAAAACAACAACTAAATCCTTCAGATGAAGGACCGTATATTATACAGTCAGCCTGATGTGTTTCCTGCTGAGTGATGCTCTCAGATCTCAAACTGCTGTGTCATACATACTTTCAGATAGAAGCATGCTGTTTGATGGTGGATCAATGATTTGATCCCATTTGAAGCAAACGCTGCAAGTGCACTTGAGCACAAGGGGCCACAGCATGATAAAAAGGATGAGAATAAAAAATGTATATTGCTGTTATGTGATAATATGTATATTTTTTCTGACTTTTCTATGATTTTTCTTGTGAAATACTGAATACGTCGACCTGTCACAGCATGGGTAGTACTGGTAAAATTTGTTTGTTTGTGGTTAGGTCTTGGGAATTTAATTACCACTAAACCTTTAGGCTGTACCAGCTACCAACAGGCAACATGCACTGAACGCCTTCGTTTGCCAACAACAAGAAAGGATGAGGGGATGAGGGTTGTCATTCATCGTCTATCTTCGTCATTCATCAATCCAACAAAATATCAGCAGTACGCTACTCTCCTCTCTTCTTCTCTGTCTAAAGACCATAGACTGTATGTAAGAAGTGGAAGTAGACACCGTGACGTCACCCATTGGTTTGTGGAATACGGTTTTGAAGCCTCGAGTTCGGCATCTTGGCTGTTGCCATCTTGGTTTTTTGCAACCAGAAGTGACACGAGAGGATGGAGCTAAGTACAACCGAACACTGAATAAGATATTTTTAGGCGACCAAAATGTTACAATTAACTTTCATGAAGTGAAAACACACTGTGAAAGGGTTAAAGCTGTAAGACGAAAACACAGAAAACTCCTAGACCGGACAACGCCGTGGTAGCGACCTGTCAATCACAAGGTAGCCACGCCCTAAAGCATTACCAGCTTTATGGTCTATTTGACTCTAAATGGGACCATAACTAAATGAACATCATGCTGTATTGAAGAAGACTTGAAACTAGCGATTGACACCATAAACTCATGTTTACAATGTTTACTGAGGTAATAAATCAAGTGAGAAGTAGGCTCATTTTCTCATAGACTTCTATAAAATCTGACTTCTTTTTGCAACCAGAGGAGTCGCCCCCTGCTGGCTGTTAGAAAGAATGCAAGTTTAAGGCACTTCAGCATTGGCTTCACTTCTCAGACCCGGAGGCTCATATTTGGTAAGACCTGTCCTCTTATTAATTGGCAAATTCACAGATGACAACCTGTGACTGTGATAAACCCTATCGCCAAACAAAACACAGATTACATACAATGACAAAACTGTTTTAGGTCTAGTGCCAACGTTTTGTAGTTTTTTAATTTGCGCTTTCTACAATACCTGCACATGGCACTGTATGGGTAAGATATGTGGAAAGATGGTGGTTAAGATTAATTAATAAAGCAAACGTTGATTGCAGGTCTTCAACTCTGGTATGCTGCTTGACACCCTTACTTTCAGCACACTACTAGCATTGGCACTGAATGTTGGCAATGCCATTGCACATAAATCATGAGGTGAAGAATTGTCCAATATGACATAATTCCTAGGCATACTGCACTGGGTTATCACTTACCTCTAACTTAATAACATCCTCACCTCTGATAAAGAGCTGAGCTTCCCTGAGCTTTTCTATGTGAAGCATCTGGTACTCAAACACAGTGGATGAGTCAGTTTAATTGGACCATGTCACAGTTAAGCTCAGACCTGTGATCAGGGAGTCATATATACCAAACAGCTTGGGAAGCACTGCAGTGTATTACAGACCACAGGAGAATTCATGGTGGTCTGGCCAGATGGTTGTCCGTGAGTAAAGTATACATGTGAATGTGTGGCGATTGTAACCCGATCTCACAAGAAGGCGTATAAATACCACAACGACGATTACACAGACATGTGTCATGAGTACGCATTTTAGCCTTTTCGTGTGACATTTGAAGGCCGCTTTTAACGTGTCATATTTACGCCAAGCAACTAAACTATACAGTAATGTCCACAGTTTAGGTTTAGGCAACAAGACCACTTAGTTAGATTTAGGAAAGAACTTCATGGTTGGGCTTCAAATAAGTACGTAAACTACGTAAAATACATATTGAAACAACGAAACACAACTACGGAAAACACGTCACAAAAAAACACATCACCAATGTAACTTACAAAACAAAACACACCGGTCTCGAACACGGTTATCCTGGTTAAAAGTTTGTGAGACCCATCCCCATCCACCTCCCCTCCCACCAACCAACCAACCAACCAACTAACCAAACCATCATAAGTGGTCTTTCTTGCCTTTTATACTACGTCATTTACATAGCAGTCAGTAAAGGATACATGGCGTACAAATGACACGTGGAAATCAAGAAAAGCGTATTTATTGCACCCTAAAGCCTCGGACACACCACAAACGTCAGGTGCGCGTGGCAGCTGCGTGGCGTGGTGGCTGCGTGATTCAAACGTAGGGCGTTCACACCAGCTGCATTTCAGCTGTCTGCTGCTGCTGTCAGCCCTTTCTTTCTACATAGAGTTTGCCTTTTAATGGCCATTTCATTTCATTATAAATATCATTTATATTTATTTTTGACCGAGAAAGGTTAAGAAACGTGTGGTAATTTGTAAATAATAGTAATAATCCACAATTAAAACTCCGTACTATATTCATTCATGGAGCTCTCCAAGTCACTGCATGTTCTAGAACACTGTCCGACACATATTTCAGAATAAAAGCCTTGTGTAACAAATGAAGGAATTCTGTCTACAGAAAAAATGCTTTAGGGCTTTTATTTCAAAATGAAAGCAGGAAGTGTTGATTTAAACCCCATACTTTATCAATTCATGGAGCTCTCCAAGTCACTGCATGTTCCACAGCACATTCCTGGTGTGTCCGGGCAAATGCAAACTATGCGAATGCAAACTAGATTTTGTAAGTGTTGTACCCCAATGATTTGAAGCGATTTGACATCTCTTCTTTCCACCCTCCTTGTGCATTATCGTCGGCATTCATATGCCTTGTGAACTGGCTGGGTGATTGGCTGTATATCTTGTTATTTAGCCAACTAAAGGGAAAACATGTCTGCAAGGATAATGCCACTATGGCCCTGCTAGAAAAAAAATATCTCAAATTCACTTCTGTATGTATTGATTGGTTTATTGAAATTAAGTGTAGGGATGGAGGGATCGAAGAAGGTCTGCACAGAGATGAAAGTAGGGTCACACACGAGGGGATCGCCGGTCGATTTTATATATGGAGGAACAGATGAAAGTCAAGTGGAGGAAGCCAGCGGGGCTGAAGCTCAACATGCCGTTGATGAGGCATGTCATGGCTGCATCTCTCCCCCCCCCCCCCGAGGTTCACAACTGAGAGAGAGAAGAAAAATGGTTGAAGAGGGAAGGATGTGAGAAGACAAACAGGAGGAAAATTAGGTTTTATACCTAAATACTGAAGGTTGGGGCGGAAAATTAAATATGAGGGTTGTGTTTTTTTGTTCCTGGACTTAGTTTTCTTTGTATGTATCTTGTGTAGATGTTCGTGGTTTTAACAGCTAAGACTCCAGAATAATAAGGTATTGACAGCGCTGTGCTTTATCTCCTGAGTAGACAATGCTTTAGATAACAAACACCTCAGTCTAACTGAAAGCCTCAAATCTGTAATTAAAGTGCGGTGCCACCTGTTAGGACACCGTCTCCTCACTTCTGGCTTTGTTTGGGTATCGGTTTGTTCGTCTAAAGACATTCTTTAAAGCACACTTGAGCTTTTCAAACAACAGCAGCATGTTAAAAAAAATTGTGTTAAAATCCATACGCAGCCTCCGTGGGCCGCCTTCCCCTTTTTATAAATCCATCGCCACGCCTGTACAAATGAATCAAGGCGTAAACACATGCATCTCTATAGCTTTTCTCAACATACTGCAATTACTGTGTGAAGCTTTCACTATAACAACATTATTTCGGTCACAGTTTTTAGGCCTTCAGTTTACCCTGAGCACGAGATAAAAGTGGAAAGCCCTCTTACTGAGAGAGGATTACTGTATTACCATATTTCATAATGCAAGAAAAACTGAATAAGACTTCACTGGATTGATGTTTATTTGCAGACTTAAGTGCTACCCCAGTCTGTTGAAGCATAAAAGCAGCATAATAACACTAAAGGCACAATCCATATACAGTGTATGGAGAAAACGTTCTTAAACAGAAGTCAATGCTATCAGAAAGCAAACTAATATAACATTAGAAACGTACCAATATTCCCCCCCTGATTGTTTTCCTTCTCGCTCCTGTCTTTTTTAATGTCTTTTGGTAACCTGATTTAACGTTTTTGAAATAACATGATTGCTTTATAGTCAACGTGACGTCCTCAGCATCAACGCAATTAAAATTTGAAGATTAAATATTTTTGTCCACCCTACTGCCGGAGTGGACTAAACCATGTGCACCTTTCAGAGACTAATATTTGTTTAGATAGAAGTTTGTCAAACTAGTAATTAAACCAGCAGATAACAGTTTATGTATTATGCAACACAATCTCACGGCAGTTTGTGAAATAGTCACAAAATTTAATCTATTTGATTTGTGCACATACACACGAATATCCCTTTTTTTCGTGATGCTCAGCACGACTTTCAACAATGTATTTTTCTTGCATTTTCCTACGAATGTCCAGCAACACGTGACGCACGTGTCAATTTCTGCTCCAGTCTTTTCAAAATAAAGCTACCTAGGTTTAGGAAAAGATCGACTTGGTTATGTTTAGGAAAGAAACTACTTTGTTAGGTTTAGGAAAAGATCGTAGTTTGGATTTAAATGACACCGGAAGTGGCTTTACTTAAGTACAGAAGTTGCGTGACAAAAACTACTTAGATGGGTTTAGGAAAAGATTTTGGTTTGGGTTAAAATAACTCCGTAAGTGACGTAACTTAAGTACGGAAGTTACATGACAAATCAACTTTGACTTCTGGTTTCACATTGGACACAAACACCTGTCTCCAGGGCGAAATTCCAGTGTTTTTTGACCCACTCATCCAACCCGACCTCCTTCCCACACAACATTCAACGCTCTTTATATGGTTCACAATTACGTGGATTACATACTAATTGATTTCGTGCTGACCATCACGGAAAAAAAGTGAAATTTCTCTCTATGTAAATGAATCAATACATTACATTTCGTGACTATTTAACAAGCTGCTGTGCGTCTGGGCTGTGTTATGGTAATAATATACAAATTCAAAATAGCAGATAAAAACAAACTTTTAATTCCCGACTTTTTGAGCATGTTGGAGCCGTGGGATCCTCAGATAACAAAGGCGGCATCTTTCTTTGCAGACAAAATTAATAAGGAGAAACCTTGGTGCCTTTATAATTCCCCAACATTTCCTTTTTCTTGATTTTCTGTTCTGAGTCCCGACAAATGAGCACCCTTGAGTTGTTTCACTCCCCGTCAGCTCAGCCAGACATCTTCCTCTTCTATTCTAAAAAATGTCTATATTGTGACAACATGGTGTGCGTGCACATTATGTAAAGATGTAAATAGCAGAAGGGGGAGTTGACAGTCGTCCCTCCCGTCCTCCAGCTTGTCCATCAGTCAACATCCTCAGTCTTCTTCCCACACCGGCCTTCATCAGGCTGCCTGCGTCACTCAACCTGAACTCCATCTAAACACCTCCCACCCTCTGAGGCTGCATAATGTTTCCTGCTGCGCCGCCTGTACAGACTGCACACACACACACACACACACACACACACACACACACACACACACACACACACACACACACACACACACTGTCACAGTTCAGTGTTCTGGGTTCATCTGCAAACCAAAAGAGTGAAAAGTTTCTGAAAATTATGGTAATTTTAGTCGTCTTTTTTGTATGCCTTTATAAGCTTATTTGGATTTTTTTTTTTAAATGCGTTAGTACTAGTGGGCAACCTTCAGTTCTGAGAAGTGAAGCCAATGCTGAAGTGTCTTAAACTTGCATTCTTTCTAACAGCCAGCAGGGGGCGACTCCTCTGGTTGCAAAAAGAAGTCTGATTGTATAGAAGTCTGTGAGAAAATGAGCCTACTTCTCACTTGATTTATTACCTCAGTAAACATTATAAACATGAGTTTATGGTCTCAATCGTTAGTTTCAAGTCTTCTGTACTTGTGTTTTGTTACATGTGCAAACAAACTCTAGAATCTCTTTTAAAATCACAACTTTAGACTTGCCTTGCACTCTGTACTGACATTGCATTTATAGTTTTTTTTAAGTATTTTATTTCAGTCCGATCTCTGCATTTCTCAGTTTGGCATCTTTTTGTAAATCACTGTGCACCTTGTATAGTTATTATCATGATTATTAACACAATCATGTGCAGGAACGTTGCAAGGTGTAATTTCATTTCTCTGTTCTGTACAAACCGTGCAGTATTTCCCACTGCGGTGTTAAAATGATGGACAGACACAGATCTGTACATTTTGTACGATCTAAATCTGTGACGTAAACATCTTATGCCAAGGTGTCTGCTTATGTACGAGGCACATCCACACTCACAGAGACACTTCTAGATATATACAGTATATATAAACGGCCCAATTTATCTCATTATGGTGCATGATGTTTTTTTTCATATCCTGTGAATATGCTGTCATTTACCATCACATATGTCCTTCACATATCTCTCTCTCAGCTTTATGTGAAGCAGAATTTATCTGAAAGGCACACAGAGATCTCTGTGTGCTCACATATGTTCAGGTAGATTACCAGCAGCTATAGAAACAGGCGGTTTTAAAGGGGAAGTCCAACAATTTTATACATCAAAGTGTGTTTACTGGTGTTGGGGAAAATAAAGTTGTATAAACCTTTTGTGGCTCCACTTAGTTAGGTTTAGGAAAAAAATACATGGTTGGGCTTAAAATTACTGCGTTTTCACAGTGAAAATTTGACTTGATATTGTGAACACGGTACTCGAACACGAACAGCGGTGTCCTGGATGAAAGCCTTTGTTTGTTGGACCCATCAACCTCCCCTCCCGCCTACCCTTTCTCTTTTGCCCTTTAGACTACGTCACCACACTCCCGGCGCACTTTCCCTGAATGTTTACTGTTGCCGCGGACGGATTTACATTGTAGTTAATGGAAAGCTTAGTGCGTCACCTACTGGTGCTAAAGGGTGCCTTGTGTGGCCGTACCGAACGCCAACGGCCGTGACAAAGTGTCTGTATTTGACGCCATAGGAATGAGAACGTGCTGGACATTCAGCAGGTCATGAACAATCTTACACAATTAAAGATTTGGGTTTGTAAAAAAAATGCCTCGGTCGCCGTCCGCCATTGTCTGATTTGAAAGTTGTTGTCCGTACCACATTGCATTGTGGGATATTTATGCCGCTGTAGTGTCCAGCGTTACATACTGTAATATTTCACCGGAAATAGTATGCAATTTGCATTTTGCTATTGGTTTCATACTAAGGTCTCCCATACTGTTTTAGCATGCTAAATAGCATGTTATTGTGGAATTTCAGATGCAGTGAATATTTCAGGTTCTGTGCCGACAATGTTATAAAAGTGCAATGTACTCTTTAATTTCCCTGAAGAGAAAAGTTTAAGTTACGTTAATTAGGTTCATTTTTTGTGATTTAGATGAGATTGAAGATGAAATCCATTTCATGTTTTATTGCTCATTAGTTCTTCTGGTTGGATGTTTATTAAAAAACTTGAGTTGTCTTTTTAGGACAGAGACAACGTTCTTCATTTGCAGTGTAATGCTATACTGTATATAAGAAGTTATGTTCTTGTCTGATAAATGTTTCCCCAATGCATCTGCATTTCTGGTGTCTTATAAGTCAATTTAGACACTTATATGTGCATGACTTACTAATTACAGTATTTTTGAACGACTCACTCATACTTTTTCATTGTCGTTGCTACTTAAAATGCTGCTAAGTGGTTCCTCAGTGAATTCATGTATTTGTTCTCCTTTCTTTCTGTTCCAGAGCAGAAGTTTTGCTGCGATAGTCCAACTCCAAAGATCCATTTTCTCTATTCTTATTTAGATTCATATTTATTGTGTCTTATAGCTGCAGCATCCCAGTTCCACCCAAAGAGCAATTAAAGTTTCTTCCTATCTTATCTTCATCTGCTTTTTAGCAGAGAAAAATCGGATTTAAATGTGGATGTGGATGGAAATGCAATCTGTCTACACAACTCATATCAGGACACAGTGTGGATGCAAAGTGAATACTAATGACAGTTGTGAGAATGAGCTTTTTGTGTCACTGAAGTTTGAATTTGCACCTTAAAGCTGGATAACTTTTCATCATCACAGGGGATGCATTATTAATGGAGATCCAGCATCAGAGCATTCTTATGTTAAAATGTTGAATTTAAAATTTAAAAGAATACATTTTTGGGGAATTACTTATTGGCTTTCTTGCAGAGAGTTAGATGAGACGATTGATACCAGAACAGTACCGATCTTCTCATCAAACTCTCAAGAAAGTGAAAAAGCTTATTACCCGAAATGTCAATCGATTGCGTTAAGAGTAAAAGCTGCAAGTCGAAGTTTTAACACAGCCTTGACTTCAAAGAGAGGCTGCAACAGAGAGCAGCGTCTCATCCCAAATAGCTGACGTATTAAACATTAACTCTCTTTTCCCAAATCTAATTCCGGAGCTGGGTCGAGAACAGCTGGTAAACGAAGACTAAAAACACAAAATGTCTCCCCGCAGCAGTGACGGAGAGCACTGTCCGCAGAAACCTGGTAAACATCAGCAGGCTATGTGCATTTTGGGGGGTACTGAACTCTGAAAATTACCCTCTCTTGCCCATTTCGCAGCTTCCAAAGTGCAAAGAATTACCTTGTTCAGATTTGAAGCAAAAAATGTCTGTGAGTGTGTTTGGCAAAGTTTAGAGTCAGAGGTCTGATAATCACCGTGTCCACACTGTGTGTTCAAACTGAAAGCTTGTGAGTGAGGCAGAGGGAGGAGGTTGTCGTGGAGAAGGCGACAAGCAAGTAAGTTTGTTAAATAATATTAGTCAGATACTGAGAAGCATATAAGCACTATATAACACACTGCAGTCTCTGTAGTCTTCTATGTTATTAACTTGAATAAATTTGGGTTTTAGACTTTTGATAGGACAAAAAAAAAACAATTTACAGGAACAGTTTGTAGCATTTAGGGGGGATCTATTTGGAAGAAATGGAATATAATATTAATAACTATGTTTTCTTTAGTGTATAATCACCTGAATATAAGAGTCGTTGTGTTTTTGTTACTTTAGAATGAGCCGTTTATATCTACATACAACTCATTCTCACCCCCAACTCGTCAAATACCGCCGCTTCGTCAGTACCCCTCGGCATCGGAGACTGACGCACGAGGTACCCTTACATGCATAGTGTCCTTTCAAAATAAACTTCTGTTTTTACAGGAAGTTAGATTTAGGCAACACAACCACTTAGGTAGGGTTAGGAAACGTCGTGGTTGACGTTAACTTCACTGACTTGTGACTCAGGGGACTGACGATACCAACGTGACAAAATAAGTCAACGTTACTTTTAGTTTCCTAAAGGACACCTACAGCGGTCTCCTGGTTCAAAGTCTTGTGTTCTTGCCCGCCCTGAACGGACTCTCACGCTATTAATACTACGTCACTTGCTCTGAACGTCGGTGAATGCCGCGTGTGTGTTTACATTGGAGTTAGTTGAAGTCGGTTCGTCACATACCGTCGCTAAAGGGTGCATCCGTACGTAGGTTTTCCGATGCTGAGGGGCGCTGCCCAAGTTAACAAGTTGGGAGTGAGACAAACCAAACACTGGCTTTAGATAGGGCCATTCATGTTTTCACATTTTCACCTCGGCCACCGTAGTTCTTCTACACGCTTGGCACACGGGAGAAGTTTCAGCTGATTGCAATCTGCAGACCTCAACACTAGATGCCGCCAAATCCTACACACACCGCACCTTTAAATGTGTCTACTTGCACTTTGGGAAATTGCGATGCACATTTTCTTTTACATTTTATGAACCAAAGGGTTTCATGGATGAGGATGTGCTGGTGGAATTTGCGTTCCTGACCTCAATATTTCACCAATCCTGCCTAGGTACTGATGGCTTTTCATAGACAAGCATGGAATTTACCTCCAGTCAGATTTCCTACAGCAGAACGTCAATGACTTTTTCCCCTTTGAATTATTAAAAAATAGAAAAGAAATTTGCTCTGCAGTGGACGGATAGGAAATATGTTTTTTTTTCATGTTTGAGCAACAACAAATATCCACCCATTTCTATCAAGAGTCAGGATTGTGACCTATAGCAGACTTCATGTTTAAACAAAGCTAAACATAACGCAGCACCTTTTATTGACAGAAGATCTTAGTAAAGGTTCTGCTGAAGTCTCAGGACGGACTGTATAGTGCGAATCACTGCAGCCCCTCTGTGCTCACACACTCCATGACCCGTATGTCCGTCCATAGAGGCCTGCTATTCAGCCACATGATGCAGCAACACCAACATCTCATTCAAGGGGAGATTTGAGGGACTCGGTTGCCATGGCGCCCAAGCTTAGCCTGGGTTCAGATAGCAGATGTTTACCGTTTTTTTCTACTCATTTCTCTTTTGTTCTTCGTCTCACCTCACCTTTACCTCAAGGAGCTGTAATGCACCATTCGTGTGCGGCTCGGTAACACTTGTCGGATCACGATGTGCTGGGCTGGAATATATATATACACCCACTTCAGCTCTGTGGGTGCAGCACAGGAGGATGTTGCACCTACTGGATGTCCATGGGATAATTGGCACAGAACATCTTGTCATTGCCCCCCCAACCCCCCAACCTTTATTTTTGATGCAATGCTGTCTGTTGTGAAGTCTTTCCCCCTGTGGAAAAAAATGATTATGTTCTCTTGCTTTGTCTGTGCTCAACCTTGGCTGTGTCATGTGACTCGTCATTTCAGTCCTCACTGGTTGTCATGCCAACAGTATATCTAAGGCAGTCGTGCCAGTTCAGTAGTGGAGAGATTTGGATGTTTGCACACTTCACAGACTGGCAGGTAGGTGCACATACAGTAGGTCAGAGTGTATAAAAGTACATTTCAGTTTCGTAATGATACAATATCTTTCATTATTTATGATGCTGAGTGAATTCACAAGCCTACTGTCCGGACTACATAAGCCTCTGAATCTGCAGTGACTTTTAAAGGTCCCGTATTGTTAAAAAAAGGGACATTTTCATTGCTTTTTATATTATAAAGCAGATTAAAGTTCTATATAAATACTGTGAAAGTATCAAAACGCTCAATCCACAGAGAAATACACACAGCCCGTATTCAGAAACTGAGCTTTTGAAACAAGCTGTCAAGATTTCTGTCCATTTGTTATGTCACAAATCTACAATATTTAGACCGTTTCAAAGTTTTAAAACGTAAACATTCTAAATGTGTCCCAGTTTATTTCCTGTTGCAGTGTGTATGTGAATGACATAAGCTGACAGGAAGTAAACATGGACCCAAGCTGTTGCCTAGCAACGCAATTCCGTTGCAATTCCATTGAAATGCACTAAAACGGAGCGTTTCAGACAGAGGGTAAATACAGGTATATTCAAACAGACAGCATGAGGAAAATAACGTTTTTTTTAAACATTAAAGTATGTAAACATGTTCTAGAAGAACCCAAAATACAAGTATGAACCTGAAAATTAGCATAATATGGGGCCTTTAAATTCCTCTTTTGTGTTCCTGATTGTCCAGTAAACACCCTGTTTCCCTTTTGAGTTTATTTATTATTTATTTATTGTTTACCAGAGAATCCATATTTCCATGGCTGCACCAGTACCATCTTATTAAAATAGTTATAAAATATTTTATACACATTGCCCCAAAGTTCAGCCAGACATATTTATTATCTTTGGGGATCACCACGTGAATTTAAAATTACATTTAAATAAAGATTAATAACTGTTCACAACTCATATGCAGCCTGTGAGAATAGATATAACGAATAAAGTGTCACAAGCCAAATAGTTAGGAACCAGTGTTTTAAGTTAATGGTGCAGTTAAGAGCCGTTTTATTTGGATACTTCTCATTTTTGTTTTCCCCTTTGTGATGATTTTGAACAAGCATTCAAATGAAACTAAAAGTAAATGATTTTATTCTTGCTTTAGTCTGGTACAAAAAGTCTCACAGAGGTGATACAATTTCACACTGGATTTAATATTGTCACTATGAATATTGTTATTGTTGTTTCTGATCGTTACCTCGGGAGGAAGAGCTGCAGATATTTGGTCATTATTTCATTCAGATGCTGTGAGGTGCCAGGGTACGCGTACAACTGTGAGAGCAACTAAAGGTGGAAAAATAGGGATTTTATTCACCCAAAGTATTTACAAAACTTAAGATGGGTAGCAAAATCAAGCAAAAGTTACAAAAAGTATATAAACTCAGCAAAATTGATCTAAAGCCCAAGCAAAATCCAACTACACTCAACTAACAACAGAACTTAGTTAAAATGGCTCAGATTTTTTCGGAAACGTCCATTTAACCGTTGCAAAAAGCAGTGATGTTAGTTACCAAAGTAAGCTAATCAATAAGGTTATGAATAATGTGGACGCTGAGTTAAAGCTGGCTGTGCTAAGTTTGGAAATAACTGAAAGGGTTAGTTCATATTTTTTGAAGTGGAGTTGTATTTATACTCCCACGTAAAATTACTGTTTTTGTGAATGGAGTCTGGTGGCTGTGAAGCGGGTGATATAACGGCTTCAGTTCCCCGTCTGAAAGGGCTGTGTGACAGCGAGGTAAAGTGGCTGTGGACAGGAGCAGCAGAAACACGTATTTTAGCCAC
Organism: Sebastes fasciatus; assembly: GCF_043250625.1. Classification (NCBI taxonomy): domain Eukaryota; kingdom Metazoa; phylum Chordata; class Actinopteri; order Perciformes; family Sebastidae; genus Sebastes; species Sebastes fasciatus. The sequence goes on along the minus strand of NC_133812.1, from coordinate 24,389,434 downwards.
CTAAAAAAATCTAAATCAGTTTAAGTGTACGCTATATTTTGAATATTTTCACCGCTTTACCTCGCCGTCAAACAGCCCTTTCCGACAGGTAACTGAAGCCGTTATATCTCTTTTTTCAAAGCAACCAGACCCCATTCACATAAAAAGTAATTTTACCTCACAGAACACGGGAGTTGCTGGTCTACCGCTGCATCGATCAGTTAGTTTGTTTGTGTTATTGTGTGACTATCAGATCCGAACTAACGTGGCGTCCACAGCAGTACATTGCTTAGCTTCTGTGCCACCGGTACTCCTGTCTGCTTTTCCAAACTGGGAGCATGCCGACAGCCATTTAGTTACTGTTTGTAATACACTGACTATAAGGATGTATATATACTTTACATGTAGCAGCGTCATCATGCAGAAACCTATGTCAGGTCAGGTTGGAAAAAGTTTGTAGAAGGGCTTGGGAAAATAGCATTTTGACACTAAAACATACTTTAAATTAGAGTTTGAATGATTTGAATACATAAGAAACACCACTGGGAAGCTACAGAATGATACAAAAACCTAAAAAAAAAGATTTAAAAAATTTAAAAAGATGTGGCGTAGCTGAAGTGGCTCCTGAGTACACCCCTCTGGCTGTAGTAGAATGGTACAGTCCAATTATCCAGGCCCATCTACTTAGACAGGTGTGATGCAGCAGCTCAGTCTTTCTCCAGGAGGTTGGTCGGCTACAGGACTCTGACAGGGAGGTTGTTAGCACCTTACATTAACACCTTCACTAAATTTAACCTGATGGCGTGCACTCAAGCTAGTTTCTTGTGTCCTGAAAGAACCGAATAACGTCACCTTCAATAAGCACGGCTGATTGTGCGGTTGGTAGCTGCAGTCGCCACAGATGCCTTGTCGTGACCCAAGATGTATCTCGGGGTGATTTATCATCACCTGCGAATGCACAACTCAAAGTTTACACTGAGTAAGACTGTTAAAGTATTTTAGATCCAAAAATCATGAATACTATTGTTTCTTAACACAACAAATATCCCAAGATGGCTCACCATGTTTTGAAGAATACAAATTAAATCACTGATTACTAATTAATCTTGTCCTGTATCCGTGGGCTAAACATGAGTACTTAAATGTGAGACTTTTAAAAAAAAAAGAAATTCTGATTCACATGCAGCTAATGTTGCGAGTAGTAAGATTTAATGAGTTGGAGCCTCAGGCACTCCCAGTCCAGATGGGATACGTAGTCCTCCAGTGTGTCCTGGGTCGGCCCGAGGTCTTCTCCCCAGTCAGTCTTAACCCGGAGCACCTCCACACAGGAAGCGCTCAGCGGGCATCCTCACCAGCTGCCCTGCTCATATCTGTTCCCCGCCACACGTCTGACACAAAGCCTGCATGACAGACGGTCTGTCTCTTATTAAACTCTCTGAAGACAGCAGGATGGCTGCTGCCGCCCCGTCTCACCTGCAGGCCTCTTTGTTCAGGGAGGATTGTGAACTCCGACTCAGAGGTGGCGATCCTCATTTGAACTGTGTCAACTTGCTTCAGAGCACTTTGAGGATTGCAGCCTAATGAAGTCAGGAGGACAAAATATCTGCAAACAGCAGAGAGGCCACCTTCATCATCATCATCATTCATTAAACGTAATTAAACCTCCACATTCACACTTAATGACCTTTTTATTTATGGGACATCAAGAATGTCTCATATAGCAAATTAATGAAAAAAACAAGACACACACACATAACAACAACAACAACCGTAACTAATGAATAAGATGCTGAACAGAACACGAACAAGAGTCAGAACAGTACGATCTGCATATTTGATTCTCCAAATGTCTGTTATTGTTATTATTATCATCAGTCATTTGGGGTCATAATAAACAATTTTCAACGTGCGAGCTTTCAGTGCACAGACTTCATTGTTCTGATAAAACAAGACGTACAAATTTCACTTTCAAAGTTTATTCTTGACCTTATTGGGAACAGCCCATGGTAAAAAGCAATCTCACCTCAAAGTCCATTAAGAAGCTTTTCTGGAGCTTTCGATAATATCGTATGATCTTCATCAGCAGATGGAGTTTGCTCAGTTGTCATGAAAAGGTAGATTTCAGAGGTAAATTTCCATTTTTTCTTTTTTGAGCACTCGTCCAAGTTGGCTTAAAAAGCTCCAGAAAAGCTATTAAATGGACCTTAAGGTGAGATTGTTTTGTCAAATATATTAAAAATATACTATATGTCAGCCCTGTCTCACGAAAAGAAGTATGAATGACGATAATGCACAAGGCAAAAGCGTGTAATAAGAACGCCTTTCTTGCTTTAGGCAAGTCTCTTTTATGGCATGTAGTCTGTACATATACTGAATATCGTTGTAAATATGCTACGCTCAGAGCTGGTAACGTAAAATAAAAAGTGAGAAAGGCAGCTGGAAAGGAGGCGGGAGGGGAGGCTGATGGGTCCAACAAACACAGGACTTTCAACCAGGAGACTGCCGTTCTGTTTGTTTGAAGTTACGTTAGTGACGTTAGTTATGTTAGTTACGTTAGTGATGTTAGTGACGTTTGTGATGTGTTTTTTAGTGACGTTTTATACATGTTTTCCGTACTTGTGTTACGTTGTTTCCTTACATATTGTACTTAGTTTACGTACCGATTTTAAGGCCAACCATGACATTTTTCCTAAAACTAATTGCACCTTCGTGCACGCATGTAATATTCACGCCTCAGTGAAGCAAAACGTGACACTGACACGCTATCCTCTGGTGGACAGGCGGGTTTATTAAACGCTTTGGCGTGATATCAGGTTACATATGTTGTCATACTCATACACTGCACTAGTTATCTTAGAGTGTAAATAGCCTACTTAGTGTTTAACTAGTACTATATTCCACCTGTGTTCAGCTCTGTTGCATCCACGTCCTTCTACTTTTAAAGGAAAATACTTCTGAAGAAGTATCCTTATTTGCATTCTTGCCGAGAGTTTGATGAGAGGATGTCTATATGTATATTAAACATGCTACAGCCAGCAGCTTAGCTTATCATAAAGACTAGAAACAGGGGAAACAGCTAGACAGGATCTGTCCAAACGTTTTTACAAAATCCACATTCAACTGAGTAACATGTTATATCTTCTTTGTTTAATCTGTAAAAGTGTAAAATACAACTAGTTTAAGGAAGACTCGCTTCTAGCCAAGAAATAGTCCGCCCCAGCCCCCCTTACAACCTCAGATGAATTAAAAACAGTCCTTAAACACACAGTAATCTCTCTGTACCTTTACTTTTTCATTAGTTGCACACATGCTTCTTTCATTAGGATTATAGGATATACATACAGTCAATGGAGGCCTACACCTGAGAAGGTGAAAATAGTTATGAACCTTTTTTATGACTCAGCGTGTTCACCCATATTAGTCATTTTGACTTAAAATCATAAAATGTGTATGAGGACGCTGGCAAGGGCAGCATCATCCGTCCACCTACAGCAGCAGAGAGCTGCGCTGTTCATCCATGTGAGACGACCCAACTTTATTGGATTTAAGTTTCACAGGAACAGGGAGATAAACAAGTGCTGATTTGGCTTTTTTTTCCTGCTTGCAGTGCATTTAATTTCCCATTTCACTACTAAAACACCTCTCTTCCAACATCCACTTTGACTTATGGCTTTATTTATGGACACCAACCTAGTCTAGTGTGTTAGAATGCTAACATTTTCTAATTAGGGATGGGATGTCATTAGTTTCTCAGGTTTTTGTTTAGAAACCAAAGTATCGGACAAATTAAAAGTTTGACCTGACAATGACGTTAAATGAAAAGTCGGGATCACCGAAGTTATTACAGTTCATCCTGAGGGGGACATTAATGTCTGTACCAAATGTCATGGCAATACATTGAATAGTGAGATATTTCACTCCTCAAATGTCAACCTAGTGGAGGCCCTGCAGGAAAAGTCAGGGGATTACCAAAGTCATAAGGATTTATTGTATCATGCAGGCTATATATCTCGTATTCCTCTCTGCAGGCTGGTCTCATACACTGTTTGTAGCTATACCTATGAAAAGTAATGCACTGTAATTCTTGTATATCCCACAAAATAAATGTGTATGTAATCCATGTAATCGTGAAGTATTAAGAGCGACAAAAGTTGCGTACAGAGGTGGTCGGGGTTGATGGGTGGATCAAAAAACACCGGACTTTCGCCCAGGAGACTGGTGTTCATACCCCGTGTGAGTCACCCAAAAGATGACTTATTTGTCACGTAACATCCATACTTAAGTAACGCCACTTCCACGATCTTTTCCTAAAACTACCTAAGTAGTTTTGTTGCCTAAACCTAACCAAGATGTTTCCTGTGAAGACATTTATTTTGAAAAGACTGGAGGGGAAATTGACACATGCGTCACATGTTGCTGGACTTTCATAGGAAAACGAAAAATGAGGAATATCTTTCAAACGAACCGTTGTAAGAGGATACGTTGATTGTCTGGGGACCATGAATGTCCGTGCAAAATGTTGTGCCAATCGGGCTTGTAGATATTTTGCAGGATAAATGATAAATATGGCCTGCTGGTGGTAGAGTCGTTTATTGTTTTTCTTCATAATTTTATAATATGTCTGAGGAAAATGTTGATATGTGTTTACACCATCCCCCATGATGTAAACACAAGCTCACAAGTTTCATTTGAAGGCACCGCTACACTGCCACCGGAAATAAACTGTGACACATTTAGAATATTTACGTTTAATACTGTGTAATGTTGCTCAGTTGTGACATCACAAAGTTACAGAAAATCTTGACGGCTTGTTTCAAAGGCACAATTTCTGAATACAGGCTGTGTGTATTTCTCCGTGGATTGAGCGTTTCGATAGTTTGAAAGTATTTATATAGCACTTGAACATGCTTTATAATAAAAAATCTCACTTTTTACAATATGGGACCTTTAAAATATGTAAATTTGTGATATCTACCTACACCAAGAGAAACGTGCAGGAGGAGATACATAGTTCTTACTGATCAAACTGCCCCTTTAAAAAAACTTTTTATTGAATCATCAAATGCTCCTCTATGCCAACCTTTCTGTTATCTTTTTTGGGGCTTTGCTCTGTTGTTGTTGTTTTTTGTTCATTTATGACAGCAAGGTTGTTTGATTTGTACACGAAAAAGAGTGTTCAAACAAAATATCAAATCAATAAACGCATAAACAAACCTTGTATTTGGCGGGCAGAATTTCAATATGGGGTGACCTTCTGAAATTACAGAGGCTTTCAAAGGGGGAAGGACAAACAAATGGAAACATCCATCTACCGATAATTTGATACACGACGTGGTGACGCCTCATCTCCAGCCTCACAGACGAGACTCAGAGACAATTGACCCGTGACTACTGTTTTGAAACTAATCGAGTCTATTCATCACAATTGCCGATGATTGGTTGTTGTTTAGCATAATTGAGCAAAAGTTCAGTATGGTCGTACATTCAGTACAAACTGTGATTTGTTATGAACCGATGGTGCAGCTGCATCTCTGTAACATAAACACACAAACTTTACAGTTATTTATGGAGGCAGCAGACGCATTCATCTCTTTAAAAAATGAGCTCTAAGTTAATAGAACTGCTTACTGGCGAAAAGACAGAAGTATCTGCGGCCTATTTTCAGAGGGAGTTGACTCATGCATAGGCCATGTGATAACCTTAATCACTGGTTCAGCCTATTTAATAAAAGCCGAACTCTCATGAAGATTCAGATCAGGGGGTGTATACCAGTGGGAGACAAAGCTTTGATGAATGCAGGAATCCAAGGCACATTTTGTTTATTCAACCTCCGCTTGCCTCCCATATTGATGATGTAGTTACTGATGCATTAGTGAGGTATAGGAGGAAACTCTGGCTCGGATTCTGTCAGCCAGAGCGCCTTCCTGAAAAAGCCATGAATGTGGAACAACCTGCAGTAAAGAGGCTGGTGCAAAATGCATTATGAGTCCTGAGTGTTTGCCTCTCATCCAGTATCACTGTAATGTGAACCATGCGAGGCTAGGCTAAGCACTTAATTTACTAATTTTTGGACGTTAAGTCCTAAGTTGCAAAGAAAACGCAATCAAATATGTAAACAGGAAGTCACTGCAGCAACAAGCTTTAACAAAACTTCCAAAAATAACAGTTTTTGGAGGACAAACAAACCATATACTGCACATTTAAATTGAAATACCAATTTGACTTTGCTTTATTCATATATGTACGCACAAATCTGTGTGTTTCAAAGTTAGTTTGTGTTAATAGTATTAATGCAATTTGTAATGAGTGGGAAATATACAATTAAAGGACCAGTGTGTAAGAATAAGAGGGATCTATTTCTTTAGTGCATAATCACCTGAAAATAGGAATAATTTTGTTTTCGTTAGCTTAGAATGAGTCATTTATATCTACATACTCCGAGAACCCTCCCCCAAAATACCTCCACTGATCACTGCACTGCCTTTCTGGAATTCTTTGAAAACAAAATCAACACCATCCACCAACAGCTGGCCTCATCCTGCACCTCCCCATGTGACCCACCCTGGATGTCAACCTCCTGCCAACCACTCATCAGCACCCTCTCTAACTTCACACCCACAACGGAATTAACCATCACTGAGCTCATTCATAAAGCCAAACCCACCACCTGTCAGCTCGATTCCCTCCCCACCATCCTCGTCAAAGCCTGTCTGCCCTCCATCTCCCCCATGATCACAAGAATCATTAACTCCTCCCTCACCACTGGTATTGTACCCCCCACCCTCAAAACTGCTGCAATTACACCAACCCTCAAAAAACCCGGTGCTGACCCAGCTGATCTGAACAACTACAGGCCCATCTCCAACCTCACCTTCATCTCCAAAACCCTTGAGAGAGTGGTCGCCGCCCAACTTCAGTCCCACCTCAACTCAAACAACCTCCATGAACCCTTCCAATCTGGTTTCCGCCCCAAACACAGTACTGAAACAGCCCTGGTCAAAATCACCAACGACCTCCTCCGTGCAGCTGACTCTGGACTGCTCACCATCCTCATCCTCCTCGACCTCACTGCTGCCTTTGACACCATCTCCCACCCACTACTCATCACACGTCTGACTGATATTGGTATCACCGGTGTTGCACTCACATGGTTCTCCTCATACCTCACCGACAGACTACAATTTGTGAAACTGGGTAATCACAGGTCAAGGTGCTCCGCTGTTTCACTGGGTGTCCCCCAGGGGTCAGTATTGGGTCCACTCCTGTTTATCATTTACCTCCTTCCCCTTGGCACTATCCTCCGTCATCACAATGTCCGATTCCACTGCTATGCCGATGACACACAGGTCTACATTTCAACTGCACCCACTGCAGCCCTGCCACCCGCCTCCCTCACCACCTGCCTTCAACACATCAGGAGCTGGATGAGCAGGAACTTTTTAAAACTCAACAGCCATAAAACTGAGGCCCTGCTCATCGGCTCCAAGAACAACATCTCCAAAACTCAACACACCACTGCTCAAAACATCACCATTGATGGCTTCCCAGTACCGTTCTCCACCCATGTCAAGAGTCTTGGGGTCACCCTGGACAGCACACTCTCTTTTTCATCTCACATAAAAAACATCACCCGGACTGCCTTCTTCCACCTCCGCAACATCTCTAGACTCCGTCCATCACTATCCCACTCCAGCACTGAAATCCTGGTTCACGCTTTTGTTACATCCCGGATCGACTATTGCAACGCTGTCCTCTCTGGCATTCCCATCAAACTACTCAACAGACTCCAAATCATTCAGAACTCTGCCGCCCGGATCATCACCCGCACCAAATCCTCCGACCACATCACCCCCATCCTCATCCAGCTGCACTGGCTCCCTGTTAAATCCCGGATCGACTACAAAAACCTTCTGCTCACCTACAAAGCCCTCCATAACCTCGCCCCCACCTACCTCACAGACCTCCTCCAGGAGTACACTCCCTCCCGTTCCCTCCGTTCATCATCAGCCGGACTTCTGACCACCCCCACCTCACGCCTCAGCACCATGGGAGCCAGGGCATTCAGCTGCTCTGCTCCCAGGTTATGGAACTCACTCCCCCCACACATCCGGCAGTCTGACAATATCACATCTTTCAAATCCCTCCTGAAAACCCACCTGTTTAAACTGGCCTACTCTCTCTAGAACTCATCATCACCCATCCTATGTGTTTGTACAAATATGTCTCTGTCATGTCCTGTTGTTTTTATATTGTTTTTTATCTGTCTATGTTTTAACAGATTTTTGTAAGGTGTCCTTGGGTGTCCAGAAAGGCGGCAATAAATAAAATTTATTATTATTATTATTATTATTACATAGGGAGTGTAGTTCATGTGGTGCAACTCATTTAAATTGAATGATGCACATATTTTCACTTAGTAAACATTATGACTTGGCTATGTTTGAACTTACAAACAGCTGGTGTTGGTGACGTGTTCAGAAATTAATAGTTTGATTATGGAGGTAATTTTCTCTCTATGCATGCTAATACGCTCAAATGGCAATGAAGTGGATCAAATAGACCTAAACTGGGAGTCTGACATTTAGCACTGAATAGCAATCAGTTAGTCAAATTACAACTGGAAAAGAGACTTCCTTCCTCTGACTGCAGTTTTTATTTCTCCCCCCCCTGAGCTCCTCTCTCTGATCCATGGACTCAAAGTGAGTCACTGGAGGACAAAATGTTATGTACCACAACTAAAAACGCAGATGGCCATGAGCTTTGCTTGAGCCATCGCTCATTGCTCACTCACAGGTTAGCATGCCAGCAAAGTCAGAGAAACTGTCACAGTATACACCAGTCGGTTTGGCAAACCCTGCTGCCTAAAGTCTCCATGTGGTGGATATTACAAAGTCTCAGTAACTGGGATCACAATAATAAGCTGATGAAATTCAAAATTGTGCTCAACATTTTTTGCTGGAACATTTAGTATTTTGCTATATCCGGTGTTTGTTATGTGCTTATACGCTTGCAGTTGTTTTTATGGCAGATGTATGAATATTTATAGGTGCCGCATGTCTAAACAGAGGCAATCACTTACTCTGCACACGGGTGACAGGGAGGATTGTACGTTGCAGGCTTCAGAGATATATCAGTCTCACGGAGACACTTTTAGCTGTTACCGGTTGTCAATCAAACGGGTGTGAATACTTAATCCGGCATTCTGTAGAAATTACATGTAGATGTAAGAAAAACCTGCACATTTCAGCACGCTGTCAGATAATACAAGTCAACCTTAAGTTAAATCTACCATTTAAAATGTGCAAGAACTGCTGTTGCTGATGTACTCTCCATTTCTGGCTCCTGTTTATGGGTGTCAACGTTGGTTAGTCGGTCGGTCGGTCAACCACGTTGGTCCAGACTGAAATATCTCAACAAATGCTGGATGGATTGCCATGAAATTTTGTTCAGATGATGATTCCCAATAACTCTGGTAGCTCTTAGCGCCCCCAACAGGTCACAATCTTCATTTATCCAGCAGAATATATCAACATCTACTCGAATTGGCAGAAAATTTCATACGGACATCCACATCTCTCTCAGGGTGAATTGTAACTCTTTGGGGATCCCTGACCGGGGTTACAGGAGTGCCCAAACTTTTTCCCTCGGAGGGCCAAAAAAAGAACTTCATGGTGGTAAAGAAACACCTATTATATTGTATTGTTAAGAAACAAAATGGTACTAGGATCCCAAGTTCCCCTAAATGAATATTCTTCTAGCTTTTACAGAGTTGACCACTTAAAACCGCTGCTAAATGCAGTGGGGCTCATGTCTAGTCATACCTAATTTATGTAACTCCAAGACTATTTATGGACCTCAGTCTGCAGAAATATTAAAATACACCATTTTTAGAATAGGCGAAAATAACACATTCATACTGCATTAAAAAAACTGCATGTGATTATCATTAAGTGGGCATGTCTGTAAAGGGGAGACTTGTGGGTACCCATATAACCCATTCACATATCTTGACGTCAGAGAGGTCAAGGGACTCCTTTGAAAATGGCCATGCCTCCTTCACGACAAGCTAGCACGACATGATACCAATGGATTCTTTAGGTTTTCTAGTTTCATATGATACCAGTATCTTCACTATAACTCTAAAACAGCCTCCTACAGCCTCCAAAAGACAGTAAAGTTGGACGGGATCGCCAACAATCCCGCAGGTCTTTTAATTAAAAAAAAAAAAAGAAATCACAAACATTTGGCGGGCCAAATCGAACCTTATTGAAGGCCAACTTTGGCCCGCGGGCCCCACTTTGGGAAGCACCATCATCGGGTCAACATTTCAATACGTCCAGTACTTTGATTTATGACCAAATACCTGCAAGACTAATCACAATCCCATCAGCCTCAGATGTACTTTGTATTTAATGCTAATTAACAAATGTTAGCATGCTAACATGCTAAACTAGAATGGCACTCGGAGAGCGCAGACCTCCGCCCCCCTCTCCGTTCAGCTTGCGCCATCATCCACGTGTATTTTTGTTTATGTTGAGATCAGCTGTACGTAGTACAGTTGTTTCCCCCTCCCTCCACCCCCATACGTCATCAACGCGTCATCAGTTACAATGCGCATGTGTTATACCCAGAGGTCTTAATGTTCTGGCTGATCGGAATCCTTAAAAGAATTCCTGAATCCGGACCATGATCTGGATCGCCACCAAAATCGAATGGTTTGTTCATTGTGCCACACCCCTCCCCTCCAAAAAATGTCATTCAAATCCACTTCGGACTTTTGGAGTAATCCTGCAAACGGACAAACAAACAAACCAACAAACCAACAAACCAACGCCGGTGAAAACATAACCTCCTTCCTAGGCCTTCGGCTTGGCGGAGGTAACTATGATGGTGAATATGGTAAACATTATAGTACCTGAATCAACAAATGTTAGCATGCTAAAATACTACCATGGTATGGTGTAATATTAGAGTGGCTGTTAACTAGCTAAATGTCATATAAGAAGTGGGTGAGGAATTACTACATGGTTTAATTTTTAGTGATCTAAAACTTAAATGATAAACAACACATATCTCTATAAAATGCTGTTTTTATTTTTCAATAACCCTGCACTTTTACACTGGCACATACAGCACAGAGAAATCCTTCATGGAGGTGGAAGAGATATTGATTTCTTCATAAAAGATACCCTCAATAAACGTGGCGGCCATCGTAGATACACCTGTTATTTGTCTCGCTGGCTGGACCACACGTAAACGCGCCTATAAAGTTAATTGCATGAAATGACTTCGTGACCTTTTCTGCAGCTATTCCTCAGAAACGTAGGAAGCAGAAGTCGACACGAAACGGAACAAACGATGAAAAAGCGAACTACAACGCATGATCAAAACATTACTCCTAGAATACACCGAGACATCACAGACGGATGCTCTCTAATGGTGAAAGTGCATCCAAGGGTGATGTTTTCCTTCCAGGGTTTAAGAGGCAAACTGAAGAGAGGAACATCATTACTTCTGTTCAATCCGACGAACAAAAGAGGAAGTGAATCAGTGTTTCTCTCCTCTGTCTCTCAGCTCTTTTGATGTTTTCCTAGAACAGGAGGCATTTATCTGCCAGTTACTCTGCGAGAGATAATCAGTTATCAGCGTGGAAGAGAGCTTTTTTTTTTTTTATTTTGGGCCGCTCTCAGGTTTGAATCATGTGTGAGGGAGCTCAGCTTTTATCTGTATCTAGTCCAACAGATCAAGACTGTAAATAATGTGTTCTTTCTCAGTTTGCTTAAAGATTGATGGGAATCAGCTCGGAGATGATTTACAAGTCTGCTGCTCACACTGACAACCTGCCAGCAGACTATTTTTGCCAAAAAAGGGAAATAAACTCACAGAAATATGAGCTTCATACTCCTCAAGATTTTTTTTTTTTTTTTCATCTGTCATTTGCTGACCGTGAATGTCTCCTCATTTTGTGAAGTAGAACATTTTGTTCATTTCACACAGAGACGGCAGCCACGGCTGAGCGATATTAATAATTACACCTGTGATGATGATAGAGCCATCGCCTCGTTTCAGTCCCGAGGTGGCGCAAGGTTTTCACGTTCTGTCGGCCTCAAAATGTCACATTAATGCATCTATTCTGATTTTTATCTACGACAATGAAACCTCTCAAACTCCTGCCTCCTTGGCCTGCACCATTTATTCCGCCATTGTGAGAAGAAATAAAAGAAAATCACTAAAATGTTTGCATGGATGTGGCCAGATGAACACATGTAAATTAGACCATTCATAATCAGTGGATTGAATCTGTTTTTATTAAGGCCGAGCAATATCTCTGCTATTGTGAGTCATAGCAGGATCTGACTGGCTAATTTGATGGTGTGTAATCTGATTTAATGTGCTGATAACTAACTGGTTTATCCGGAGGTGGGGGGGGACATAAATAAAACATGATAAAACGTGTATGAATAATCTTGTGTTGTCACATGACTGCTCAGCTCCTCTGATTTGTATTTCTCAGTGTGTAAATGACATTATTTGGCTACTTTTCTTTTGCTTTTTCATCCAAATACAAACACTTTTAAGTCCTCCAAATAATTGGTTTGGATCAGAAAATATCAGGAGAGTGAACAGCTTGATAGGTACAAAGTAAAAACAGCTATTAAAGAGGGAATAAAATACATGTGAGGATGGTTTCTGTTCAGCCAACATTAAAATGATGCTTTCTGTTCTCTGAGATTCTCTATTTTAGTTAATTATTCACACAATAAGCAGACATGCACTGACTAGCAATGAAGTCTGCAACCTCTATCTGCCTTTGAATGCATGAACACAAAAGCCTAAATCAATTTTAACCCCTCTAATTTCTTTAACGACTTTAGGTTGTAGCGGACACAGTGTTAATACTAGCTTGTCGCAAAGGACGTTAAACAACGCTCCAAACTTAGGCAAAATTTTGGCGAGGAAAAACTGTCATGGCCATTTTCAAAGGGGTTCCTTTACCTCTGACCTCAAGATATGTGAATGAAAATGGGTTCTATGGGTACCCACAAGTCTTCCCTTTACAGACATGCAAGTTTGGAGCGTTATTTATGATGCCAGTATCTTCACTCTAGCTTTAAAACTGCCTGCTACAACCTCCGAAAGATCGATTGCGTTAATGCGTTAAAGAAATTAGTGCAAATTAGAGTTAACGCGGCATTCACTTTGGCAGCCCTAATGCAGCCCTAAAGCCAGCATATTTGTCCACTCCCATGTTGATAAGAGTATTAAATACTTGACAAATCTCCCTTTAAAGGGACTATTTTTTACTTTCAGAATTGCTTGTTAACAGCGACACCTGTGGCCATTAAGTCAACGAAAGTCAGTGTCGGGCTCGCGCTTTGCTCGCTCTACATAGACATGAACGAGCATCGCTCAAAACAGTGACACGACACACGTCAGCTAAAACCACAATCACTATATTTCACCTGCTTGGCAGTAATGTTAGCTAACCAGACGAAGGTCTCTCCATGAATCAATGCTGATCCTAGTGTTGGCTTTTCCTGCTTCAACCTCCCGACCGCAGCCGGAGGGAACAGGGGAGACACCGGCACCCGGTCAGAGACGATAACGTTTCTCTCTGCGAAACTCCGTCACTTCACAAGACACGGAAAACATCTGTTGGTCTGGAGGAGCTGCAGCATTTATATCTGCACAAACGTCCACTGTACATTCACTAGATATTCTCAGAGCTACTAACTCTTCTGCAGTGTGTAGTGTGCGCGCATGAACGTGAGGTGGAGCGAGAACGGGCGCGTTGTGTGAGTGAAGACAAGCAGGCAGAGGAGTCTGAGTCTGAACAGCGTAGCCTCACGCGAGCATATGCCAGCACACATGGGATCCCGACCCGGTAGATTTATACGTGTAAAAAGTTACAAACAGTCTCTTTAAGGTACATTTTGAACAGATAAAAAATGTGCGATTAATTTGCGATTAATCGGGATTATCTATTTTAATCGATCGACTGATAAAAAGTTACCTTCATGTGGAGATTTTAAAGGAGAAATGCAGCTTTTTGTTCCTGCAAAATGTAGAAATTGTGTTCAAGATAACCTCATGAATTAGGAAGATAAAAAGATTATTCAAAGCTTTCCTTAATGTAGTTTTTTTTTTGGTTCTTTATCCGAGGAGCACATCGTCTGCTAGGAGGAGCTTTGAGAATTCAAATCAGATCTTTTTTTATAAGACTCCTCCTCCTCCTCCTCCTCCACCACTGTCGTCTGCTGCCTTGTTCCTATGCACTTGACAGCTCCATGGGTTGGGCAGATAAAGCTATATGGGAACACGTGACAGGGCTTGTAGGAGCGACGCTTCATAAAGTGTGAAGACACAGAGAAAGAGGCTGGAGAGGCGCTGGAGCAGCAGCAGCAGCAACAACCTGGACCCACAGAGCAGGAGCGCACTCCAACTCCAACTCACTTCTACGGACATCCAACAAAACTTATGTTACATGCAGACTTTGCAAAAGAAACTGAATAATCATGATGATAATGGTGGTTTCATTCTAACACATGCATGCAGGCTGGTTGTCTCTTATTCTTTTATATAAGAGCTGTCGGATGATGCGCTTCTGACTTGGATTATTCTGCGCACTTGTGGAGAATTATGTAAGGTAAAGAAGCACTTTTCTTCTTTTAAATGTTTAAATGAGGCTTTTAATGTTGTTTTCTTTATTATATTTGTACTTTAAATGATTTGGGTTGTTTTTCCCTGCATAGAAGTATGTTTTCTTCTTTTTTTTATTGTGCATAATCCTGCATGATTTTTGTTTTTTTGCACCAGAATAACAATAAATACACTCCTGTATTGGTTATGAGACTTTTTTAAAAACCCAATATTGAAATAATATACATATCTAAATCATATATTAGCAATTAGATTATTATATATAGTTATAGAGCGTATCTTTTTACTGTTACAGTAAATTAGGCTGCCAAAATTTGAGCATGCATTTACCGTATATTGTTTTACATAAAGGTAATTAGCTTGTTCTGTAATGGTGTTCCAGTCTGTGCAGGTACAAAGGAATTGCATTGTCTGATTCTGCACCTCATAGAAAAAAAGAGGCGTTTTTATCCTCAGGTTCCTGTTTTTTGTTTTTATAAGTAGGTTTTCTGCTCTTGAAGAGAAAGCACTCAGTGATTAATCATTTTATGTGTGTTGATGCATGATACAGTATTTATACACCAGCTCTTAGACATTGGATTTGGTTTATGCCCAATCTATGAACTCTAATGTGTTGAAAAAACATCTAAAATTGTACAAAACTATCAAAGATTCAACAATATTTGCATAATGTGAGGTTTATCTCGTGTTAAAGGCGTTTTTATATTAAAGGTGTGCACTGCTGCAGATTTAATATCCTGTCAAAATATGCATGAGATTCTTTTTTAGGTTTTTCAAACATGTCTGAAATGTTTGTGATCGATCTTGTAGGTTGTACAGGCGTCTCGTACTGCAGTATTACCCTCAGACACAGCCATGAAGTCTGTGCTGGACGGCGTGGCGGACACCACCTTCCGGACTATTACATCTGGTTTACAGTATCTGGGCTCCAACGACGCCAACTACGAGGACCAACTCAGCGATGTAAACTCCAAGGCGGGTTTCTCCCTGCAGAAGCCCTTTTCTGCTTTCCGCAGCAACTCCTTCCCCAACAAAGTGCCTGCGGACGAGGAGCTCATCCTCAAGGGCATCCCCTTTTTTCCCACCAATTCCACTGACTTGTTTGGCAACAGGAGCACTTTCAGAGATGAGACTAACACCATACAATGTGGGGAGAACTTCATGGACATGGAGTGTTTCATGATCCTGACCCCGAGCCAGCAGCTGGCTGTGGCGGTGATGTCTCTGACTCTGGGCACCTTCACGGTGCTGGAGAACCTGGTGGTGCTCTGCGTCATCTTCCAGTCCCGCACCCTCCGCTGCCGGCCCTCCTACCACTTCATTGGCAGCCTGGCGGTGGCTGACCTGCTGGGGAGTGTCATATTTGTCTACAGCTTTCTGGACTTCCATGTCTTCCACAGGAAGGACAGCCCCAATGTTTTCCTCTTCAAGCTGGGCGGAGTCACGGCGTCATTCACTGCGTCCGTTGGGAGCCTTTTCCTCACCGCTATCGATCGATACATCTCGATACACCGGCCTCTTGCCTACAGACGCATCGTGACACGGACCAAGGCGGTCATTGCCTTTTGCGTGATGTGGACCATCTCCATCGTCATCGCAGTGCTACCTCTGCTGGGCTGGAACTGTAAACGCCTCAACTCTATTTGCTCAGACATATTCCCTCTGATAGACGAGAACTACCTGTTGTTCTGGATCGGTGTGACCAGCGTGCTGGTCCTTTTCATCATCTACGCCTACATATACATCCTGTGGAAGGCACACCACCACGCTGTGCGCATGCTGAGCCGCACCTCCCAGAAGAGCCTCGTTGTTTACTCGGCTGATGGGACTAAAGTGCAGACCACGCGTCCAGAGCAGACGCGCATGGACATCCGTCTGGCCAAGACCCTGGTGCTCATCCTGGCTGTGCTGGTCATCTGCTGGGGCCCAGTGCTCGCCATCATGGTCTACGACCTCTTCTGGAGGATGGACGACGACATCAAGACGGTGTTTGCGTTCTGCAGCATGCTCTGCCTGCTCAACTCCACCGTCAACCCCATCATCTACGCCTTGAGGAGCAAGGACATGCGGCACGCCTTCCTCATGTCCTGCCATGCCTGCAGGGGCAGCTCCCAGCAGCTGGACAATAGCCTCGAGTCGGACTGCCAGAACAGAAACATCTCTGCCAACCGGGCTGCAGAGAGCTGCGTGAAGACCACTGTGAAAATAGCCAAAGTAACAATGTCTGTGTCGACTGAAACTTCTGCAGAGGCTGTCTAATTGGCCGTCACAGGGGGGAAACTGTGTAAATGTCATCCTCCCCAAACAATGCCATTCAACACAATAAAGCAGAAGTTAGATATAAAAAACAAAAAATCCTGAAAGTATCGACTCACATCCTCACGTAGACGCTTCAGTGGTTGCATTATTTTACGTTGGTCTGTGAGTACACGGTGTGCCAAAGTGCCAAACGGTGTTGCAAGTTCATAGGAAGGACTCTTAATTTGAAAGGATTATCAAAGACTATCATGAGTCTGCTGTTTACCATATAGACTTCATGATATCCAAGTTAGTGAAGGCATATTATATTTTTGTACTGTGAATTCAGGTTTTGAAAACAATATATCTTCATTTATGGGATAAGGGGCTACTGACATTTTTAATTCGACATGTTTTACTGTGTCATCTAGACTTTAAAAATGTGTCTTGCACCATAAATATAACGAATCTTCGCGTCTTGACTTTCTACAGGCTTCATGTACATGTTGCATAAAGACATTTCTATGAGGGAATGATAAAAAAAAAGGATTGTTCATTTCCAAAATTGACATTTAACATGTCACTTTTCTTCTGACAACACTCACAGTGAGTGGCAAAAGAGATTTTGAGGGAATGATTCATGCTCAAGATTAAAAAAAAATAAGCTCTAATGAGATGGAGGATAAATGGATTCACAGCTTTTGTCAGATCTGGAATGGCATTTTCTGTGGCAGAGTGACGATCGTCCCTGTTGTCCATTTCTTTACCCGCTAAGCTGTTAGAGTAACGTGTCTTTGTTGAAATGTAAACCTAACAACTGTACAGTGTTTTCTTGCAAAAATAAAGTCGACTCATTCATTCAAGCTTTTGGCCAAAGCTTGAACACATCAAAACTGAATTTGGACGCAGTGTGCTGGTCACTACTGCAACAACGTTGAAGTGGTTTCTTGCTGCTTTCATCAAATGTATGATTTTTACCGGCCTTGTACGTGTGTGATACCTTGTGACTTGATGATATATTTCCAACCCCCGAGCCTTTTTGATCATTGCAGTGAGTTGTTTTAGTGCTACTGTTGCAGCGGGGCATCATTTGGGAAAATAAAAGCAACCCATGCACAGGCCTATAGTGAAGTACTTTTGGCGTAACTCTAAATAAAAAAAAAATGTCTGTTAATTTTACTTATCTAAACAAAGAAACAGGGGTCTTTTCATTATAGCTGGTGGATGGAAGTGTACGTGTGGAGACTCGACGACCGACCTGACAAAAGAAATCTGAGAAGATGTGATTTTTTCTAATGTAGTACTTTTAATCTAGAAATCTCACAGCACAATACTGTTCTGTAGACATTTATCTTGGTGTGAAGTTATCCAGACGAGCTGTTTATCAGTATGCTTTGCTGCCTCTTGTATTATTGAGTATTGAAGATCAAAATGTCAAACTGTCAAGTGGCTTCTGTACAGTGGTGGCATAATGAGGACTATAAAAAAAACAACAATCAGTCAAGTGTTTTTAGTATTGCTGTTTTCAAAACTTTTGAATAAAGTTGCAGCTGGTTGTCATTTTCGCCTGCAGTTATTTATATTGATGATGTTGCTTAATTCATCCAACAATCAACGATTGAAGAGGAGCAGAGAGAGGAAGCCAAGCCCTGCAGCAACCTAAAGGCATCAGTGATGTTTTACTGCCCCCTCGTGGAAGATTATCATTCTCAATAATGGCAGCCTTTCTGAGGGAGGAGAACATTTCTATGATTTTAGCTTTCCTAATATTACTGTGGCTACTTCTTGTAACCCCAAAAGTGACAAATTGAAAGAGAATAGCAACCGCAGCATCCTCTGACGCTAACATCTGCTCTGTTCTTTTCATCTCTTGGCTCAGAGGGACGGGGAAATTGCAGCATCTGTTCACACAGCTGTCAACAGGATTTTGTTCATTTATCTACAGAATATTCCAATCTGAGAAAAGCCCATGAGGCAGGTTTACTCCACCATGTGTGAAAGTCTGCAATAAGACCTTTTTCCTGATGTTTTGTATACGAAACAAGTAGGAACAAGTGGCAGATTAATCACTAATGAATCAGAATCAAGTTTATTTCACCAAATATACACATACATGGAATATGACTCTGGTTATAAATAACAGAATAAAAAGAAATACAATAATAAAAAAATAGAAATAAAATGTCTATATACAAGTCAAGTATTCTGGATGTTGGAAACAATACACATAGTGCAAAGAAATAAATACTGGTTGGATATACATGGACTGGATGATTATGTACAGTATGTACATGTGAAGATGTCTATATACTGTATGTACAGTGAGTAGGATTTATATTTACAGTTACAAGTACATATTTCAATATGCACATAAAGTGATAGAGGATATGTACATGTTACAAAAAATATGCATTAAAGACTATAAATTATAATCTAAAAATGTGCATTTAAGACTGTAAATTATGATCTAAAAATGTGCATAAAGACTGACAATTATGATCTGAAATGTGCATTGTAGACTGTAGATTATAATCTAAAAATGTGCATTTAAGACTGTAATTTATAATCGTATGTGCAAAAATGTGCATTAAAGACTAAATTATAATCTCAAAATATGCATTAAAGTCTCTAATTTATAATGGAAATATGTGCAAAAATGTGCATTAAAGACTGTAAATTATAATCTAAAAATGTGCAAATATGTGCATTAAAGAGTGTGAGAATTATAATCTATAATGGCAGCAGCAAATATTTTTGCGTTAAAGGGTTATTGACAGTGTATGACTGATTACTGAAAATAATATATTGTTGCAGCCCAGTTGGGACCAAGTTGCAGGAGTAAGTATAACACCATTACTTAATTTAAGGATTAATTTGTTCATTTTGTCCAATAGATTTGGTAAACCTGCCAGTTTGACACTGCAGAATAATTACACAAAAAGTAGTTTAATGAAGTCTATGGATTTAAAATGTTTTGCTTTTTTTTGGGCTGAGAAATTGTTGAAATACCATCGGCTCTCACATCCTCCTCCATTTTTTGTACAGTTCAAAATATGTTTGTGTAACTACAGCGGTGGTTGAGGAAGTGGTGATGATGGAAGGGAAATGTCTCAAACTTCTGGGTGTGTGTGTGCAAGGAGTGGGGTGTTGTTTCAAATAAAAAAAAAAAATTCAGAAAGGGAGTTTTGCAGGTTTGAAAAGTCCAAGTGCATGTCTATTAAGTCACTTCTTTTGATCGATACTTAATCATCATACTTAATCATACTCTGATCACCCCGCTGCAGAACTATTTATCTTTTGTACAACTTAAATTCTGAACATGATCCACAGACAATTAGTTGGCTACTAATTTTACAGACCTACAGTTTCATTTTTAATTTCAAATGAGTTCTTCTCATGCATTATTATTGTTTCTTCTGAACCAGAAATATGCTCTTAATTCAAGACAATTTGTTCACATTTTGATTCTGTACTCATTAATAAGGCAGAGGAAACATTAAATACCTAAACATTGTATTAATTCTTCTTTATAGCTGCATTTTAGTCAAGCTGGCCTGGGTTTTCAATTAACTTTAGTGCAATTTTACATGAATAAAAAGGCTGAGTTGAGATATTGTTTCCTCAAATCCTCATATTAGGTAAATTCTTCTATATTTAAATGCTCATAGTGTGATAGATTTATGTCTATAAAAAAATAACTGAACGTTTTATATTAGACTAAGTCATTTTATATGTTTAAAATGCTATTTTTTTATGTTTTATGCAAACTGTCAACTTAGACTGTCAGCAAACAAAATAAATTTGAAAAAAAGCAGTTTCAAGCTCTTCGGGAAATGTAGTATTTATATTACAAAGAAATGTGCATTAAAGACTGTAAATTATCATCTAAAATGTGCATTAAAGACTGTAAATTATAATCTAAAAATATGCATTAAAGACTGTAAATTATAATCTAAAAATGTCCATTAAAGACTGTAAATTATAATCTAAAAATGTGCAAAAATATGCATTAAAGACTATAAATTATAATCTAAAAATGTGCATTAAAGACTACAAATTATAATCTAAAAATGTGCAAAAATGTGCATTAAAGACTGTAAATTATAATCTAAAAATATGCAAAAATGTATATTAAAGACTATAAATTACAATCTAAAAATGTGCATTAAAGACTGTAAATTATAATCTATAATAATAGTCAATATAGACATAGTGTGATAGATTCATGTCTAAAAAACTAACTGTACATATTATATTAGTCTAAGTCTTTTTATACGTTTAAAATGCTCTTTTTTTTCTTTTGTTTTTACTGTTTTATTCAAACATTTTAAGTGAAACTGAAACTTCAGACTGTCAGCAAACAAAACAAATTTGAAAAAAAGCATAGTTTCAAGCTCTTCGGGAAATGTAGTCTTTAAATAAAAAAAAACAACGGGCTCGATTGGGAGCAAAAACTACAACTACCAGCAATGAGACTGTTCGGAATGATTCTTCGCGCATGCGCAGACCTCATCACATCGAACGGAAGAAAAGGTAAACTAGTCCGAGAGCCGTTGAGAGGGTGAAAACTCGGATCCAGTGTAGCAACAAAATCTACAATCATCCGATTTTATAGCGCATTTACTCTACATTATATCATCCAGATTACTTGAAGAGATACTCGGTAACGTAATCTATATGATATTTATCATCAAAAGGCAACGAGAGACGAGATTAGAGCGTATTTGTCTGCTGTGTTTGACCGAGCTAACATTAGGGCCCAGGTCAGATCAGCGACTTCCTTCCACTTAAAAAGGGGTTTTAAGCTTTATTGTTTTATTTTTTTTTTACACATATTACAGCGTGATGGCTTGTGGAGCAACTCTGAAGAGGACTATGGATTTTGATCCACTAATGAGCCAGGCTTCACCTAAACGGAGGAGGTGCGCCCCGATAATGTCTCCGGTCTCCTCTTCACCTCAGAAGTATCTGCGTATGGAGCCGTCGCCGTTTGGAGAGGTGTCGTCCAGACTCACCACAGGTAACTAGGACTTTATATTCAACTTTATATATGCCAATGTAGTCCGTTCAGTTAAAACCATTACTCATTGTTATCTGGACACCGTTAACATCCCAGCATTAGCATTTCCTCCCCCTGTGTGTACCGGTGTCTGTGGTGTGGCTGAAACAGAACTCCATCTGTAATATGTCAAATTAAAGGGAGTATTGTTGTTAAAACTGCTTTTCAGTAAACACATATTAAAGAAAATCATGTGATGTGAATCATTAGTGCCTAGTTGTAAATTCGGCATACAATTTATAGCAGTTTTTAGATTCAAGAATCAAGATTCAAGATGTTTATTGTCACGCCGGTTATACAGGTACAAAGGTGTGAAATACTTTTTGCTGGGAAGCTCCATTAAAATAAGTTATATTACATTTACATTACAATTACATTACAATTATAAAAGGAAATACTTTGTACAAGGGCATATTAAGAACATATACATTAAGAACATATACATTAAGAACATATACAGGCACATTAATAACATATACATTAAGAACATATACAGGCATATTAATAACATATACAGGCACATTAATAACATATACAGGCATATTAAGAACATATACATTAAGAACATATACAGGCATATTAAGAACATATACATTAAGAACATATACAGGCATATTAATAACATATACAGGCACATTAAGAACATATACAGGCATATTAAGAACATACATTAAGAACATATACAGGCATATTAATAACATATACAGGCACATTAATAACATATACAGGCATATTAAGAACATATACATTAAGAACATATACAGGCACATTAATAACATATACATTAAGAACATATACAGGCATATTAATAACATACAGGCACATTAATAACATATACAGGCATATTAAGAACATATACATTAAGAACATATACAGGCATATTAAGAACATATACATTAAGAACATATACAGGCATATTAAGAACATATACATTAAGAACATATACAGGCATATTAAGAACATATACAGGCATATTAAGAACATATACATTAAGAACATATACAGGCATATTAAGAACATACATTAAGAACATATACAGGCATATTAAGAACATATACAGGCATATTAATAACATATACAGGCATATTAATAACATATACAGGCATATTAATAACATATACATGAAGAACATATACAGGCATATTAAGAACATATACATTAAGAACATATACAGGCATATTAAGAACATATACATTAAGAACATATACAGGCATATTAAGAACATATACATTAAGAACATATACAGGCATATTAAGAACATATACAGGCATATTAAGAACATATACATTAAGAACATATACAGGCATATTAATAACATATACAGGCACATTAAGAACATATACAGGCATATTAAGAACATACATTAAGAACATATACAGGCATATTAAGAACATATACAGTATTAAATATATTTTTGTGTGAGAAGGTGTCGTATGAATTATCTATTTAAAAGTCTTATGGCCTGGGTTGAGAGTCCTGGGGGTCCTGTATCTTGTACCAGAGGCAGGAGGGAGAACAGGCTGTTGTGGGGGGGGGGGAAGTTGTCCTTAATGACCCTCAGGGACTTCCTGAGGCACCGCTGGGTGTACAGCTCCTGCAGGCTGGGCAGCTCGCACCCGGTGATGTGTTGGGCCGAGCGCACCACCCTTCCCAGCGCCTTACGGTCCACGTTGGTGCAGTTGCCGTACCAGGTGGTGAAGCAGCCTGTCAGAATGCTCTCTATGGTGCCCCGGTAGAAGTCCCTGAAGATTTGTGGTTTCAGTCTAAAAGTCCTTAAGCGCCTCAGAGCATACAGTCTCTGCTGGGCCTTCCTTCCTTTTATGAATTAATGTTAAGTATTAGATGTAGATTTTGTGGAAGCAAAGTGTGTGAATACAGCTTTCACAATACCCGCCTCAGAAAGATCATGAGGATATTCTGGCCTAGGAAGATCACAAACCATGAACTTCACAAAAGGACAGGGTGCTTGGACATGGAAACAATATTGATAAGAAGAAGAAGATGGCTTGGACATGTATTAAGGAAACCATCTGATGACATAACAAAAGTGGCATTGCGTTGGACACCAGAGGGAAAACGCAAAAGAGGGAGCCCCAAAATAACCTGGAGGCGAACCATCGAAGGAGAGATGAAGACGAGAGGATACAGCTGGAACAGCATTGAGAAGAAAGCAAACAACAGAGATGAGTGGAGATCCTTAGTCCTTGCCCTATGTGCCACCAGCCGCAACAAGGACTAACTGGAACTGGAACAAGTGATGCAACTCTGTAATTGATAGATGGATGCAGTATTTATTGCTCACTAATTTGGAGAACACTGTCTCTTTAAATGTCAGCAAGGCAACAGCTTTGTCACCACACAAGGTGCAGCACCCTCTATGTGAAGATGTCACGTATGTAATGGATGCTTTTCTTTCTGTTTCAGAGCAAATTCTACACAACATCAAACAAGAGTACAAGCGGCTGCAGAAGCGACGACACCTGGACAGTGCTTTCCAGCAGGAAACCAGTGGCTGTCCTCTGGACCTGCAGAATGCACACAGTGGATCTGCCCTACCAGGTAGCTACCGTCTTAGTGAGGATATTTTCACAAATCCATTAACTTAATACAACTACTATATACCAATAATTTTACTGATCAACTGAGTGGTTGAGTCCCTGGTTAGGATGACAACATTGATACTATAAGCTGATCACAGCACATGATACTCCGACTGAATGTCACCATTTTATTCACTCTGACATTGCCTTCTTGTAAGCCATCATCTCTTGGAGGGTAATATGATTTGGCAAACCTATTACCAGGGACTGACACATCCATCCACTTTGGCATCAACAAGTTAGGATGTTTTTTTACCTTTTTAATTGCCAACAACCATGGGAAATCCCATATCCTTAGCCAACTCCCAGAGAGGATAATAATAGAGATGGAAAGCCCCCTTATCCTTTAGCTTTTTTTAAATCAACCCCACTCTGATGCTCCTACTGGCAGTGTACTTTGCAGATAGATGAGGATCATAAATATGTTGTCATATATACCCGCTTGTCATTAAAGCAGGGTGGTATCAGTCTATTGTGTGTATATATATCTATTTTAATGAGCCAGGCCAAGCTGCAGTGCTGTTAAAGTGTTTAATGTCACCTGTCCTGTTTTAATTTTATGATGTTAATTCTCCAAACAGGTACGTCCTCAGGTGCCGCGTCTCCCACCAGGAAAGAGCAGCCTTTATTTTCCCTCCGACAGGTCGGGATGATTTGTGAACGACTGCTGAAAGAGCGAGAGGACAAAATCCGTGAGGAGTACGATGAGATCCTGACGACAAAACTCGCAGGTATGATTCTTTTTAACAGGTATAGAAAACAATTTGTAGTGAATGATCTGTACTGGGTGCCAATAAATGTTTATTCTTCCAACAGAGCAATATGATGCATTTGTGAAGTTCACGCATGATCAACTGATGCGAAGGTTCGGAGAGCAGCCTGCCAGCTGTGAGTATATTTATTATTTTATTTTTTACACTTGTAGCTCATTAATGGGTCTCTACTTAACTTTTGTCTTTTCAGTCATCAGAACAGTTTGACACAATTGTAAAATGTGAAGAAAACCACATTTTCATAGTATCTGTTAAACATGTTTTTTGCTTATTGATTCCTGAGAGCAAAGTTTGGTCCTGCTGTTGTTTTGTCTACGTCAGCTGTTACACATGACTCATGAGTCACTGCACGTGTTTTAGTATTTACATTTTGCACAGCGGACTGCTGTAAAGGTGTGACTAAGCTTCACAAGTAATAGTGTGGTACGGTGGGATGTAATACTGCAGGGGAGGAGACTTGACTGTATTAATGAAACCGTATTTTCTGCTGTAAGAACGCAGCGCTTTCAAAATCCAGTCATTGTCATAATGCCCCACAATCAGCTTATGTGATGTGCGTGTCCAGCTCAAGTGAAGCTGCTGAGTCAAGTCAGTGTTAATGAAAACCTTATTTTAGGTTAATTTCACTTAGTGTTTAAAGTAGGGCTGCAACTAATGATTATTTGCATTGTCGATTAACCCGTTGATTATTTTCTCGATTAGTTGTTTGGTCTATAAAATGTCAGAAAATGGTGAAAAATGTTGATCAGTGTTTCCCAAAGCCCAAGATGACGTCCTCAAATGTCTTTGTTGTTTGTCCTCCATAGATGTTTCCTGAGTGTCAGCGTCTGATATTGAGAAATACACTTTGCTGCGAGCCACTCCGGGGCCTCGGTGGGTCTAGTTGGACTTTTCTCCTAGCTGTGCCATATCGCCTCTATGTGGACTCAGTTTGTGGCGTCCACGTTGGCTGCGTCTACCAGAGTTAGGAGGGCTTCCTGCTGCCAACCTCGTTCAAGGACTCTCTGAGACTCTCCCAGTGGCCTCTCAACTGCCGTGTCCATATTTATTTGGCTTTGTTCTGACGCCTTCGTAAAAGGCTGACCGCCACCACACACTTGGCCTTTCTTTGATTTGATTTTGTTTATGTCAAATTTAGTTATTTCACAGAGAGGATGTTAGCTGTGCAGCTTCTCTATATTGTACATTTTGAAAAAAGGGATTGAACGTTGACGAGTGGATAAACCGAGACCGCCTTCAGACTGGACTCCAGGAACAGGCATCTTTTCAGCATTGTTTTAAACTGTTCTGGCAGTTACTGCTATTACATTTGTATACACTGTATTTTTAAACATTTTTTGCTTGACTTTTTTGTTTATTGTATCAACATTTCATGATTTTATTTGCTGTAGGTATAAAGGGGCTTTGATTCAAGAAAAGCAAAACAAATAAAGTGTTTACACAAATCTTTGGATCTGTCATGGTTTTATATTTACGACCACTATTTGAGGCACCACAGTTGACACAATCTTTAGACTACATGCTGCCACCACAATGCGATGAAGGTAAGTGGAATTTAGTTTGTATTTATCTTAAATGATCCAACAACAAAATCTCTTTCCACAATCCATTATTTGGGATAAATTCCAGACATTCCTGTCAATTATCACTGGGACTATTTCTCCTGTAGAATTGTAATGATAAACTTGTTTTTAAGCTCGGGTCACGGTTTTCAGAAAGGCCTCGGACTAAAAGTGTTTCAGTATTTGGGAAATTTTATATTTTGAGAAATAGAATGTAACACAGACAAGTGGACTTTTAGAGAATGAATAAACTGAAAAAAGAGTAGAGTTACTCCAAAAAAAGGGGCCAGGGTCGGTCGTTATTGCAGTTTCAAGCAAACTGCTCAAAATTAAGAAAATGAACGATTCAATTTTTAATTTAATTTTAGATCATTTAATGTCTTCATTTTCATTTGTTTCTTTTTTTAATTATTTATTTTATTTGTATTATTTATTTTATTATGTTATAACCGTCATGTCCTCTCATATACATATATTGAGTTGTTAAACCCCTCATAAATAATAACTTAAGATATTTTTCCTGACTGACTCAGCTAACTTTGACGATTACTTATTTAATCACAAATATTAATATTATAGAAAAACATTTAAGGTTTGAAAGTGACTGGTAAATTTGATATCATTTAATGTCTTCATTTTCATTTGTTTCTTGATTTATTATTTATTTTATTATAATTATTATTTTTTTTTTTTATAACAGTCATGTCCTCTAATATACATACATTGAGTTGTTAAACCCCTCATAAATAATAACTTGAGATTTTTTTCCTGACTTTGATTTACCTAACTTTGACAATAATTTATTTAATCACAAATATAATCTAGAAAAACATTGAAGGTTTGAAAGTGACCTAGTGACCGGTTATACTTCCTGTCGGGAGCAACGGACGATATAAACGAACGAACCCATTCTAGTCGGTGACGTCGTTAGCGAACGAAGCCTGTGATTGGACGAGCTGACAGGAAGTGGTGTAGCTAAGGCGGAAGTGCAGTAGCTATGGCAATGTGAATGGAGCATACAGCATTTGTTGCTGATTTTACAAGTTTATTATCATTATTTTGTGTTTTTACGTTTCAGAAACATGGCTTGTTTCTTCAGAAGAACAATTGCAGTAAAGGTAGAAGACTTGAAAGTTAACACTGTATGCTAATGCTCTTAATTCTGCTCTATAAGCTTACATCATGCTGTTTATTGACATATTATACCTCTGTGTGTGTTTTATGTGCAGCTGGGTCGCACACTGCAGCAGTCTGAGGATGCCTTCATACCAGCTCTGTCAGCAGTTCCAGTCTTTAAGAAACAGTTCAGTGTGTTTTAACATGAACTCCTCTGTTTGAGTCAGATAGCTCTATATATATATATCTGTCTGTTTGTTAAAGCTATCTGACCTTGTGCTCTCCCAGGCAGACTGCTGACTTCAGGCTGTCCATCAGCTCACTACGGGTCAGTGGGATTCTACCCTCCAGTGGTGACATTCAGCTGCAGACAGAAGACTTGGCCACTCGGGTAAGATTCATCTTGGAGGAAGCACGAGTTAAAGGCGACACCTACACTGTTATGAAGGCTACACCTACACTGTTATGAAGGCTACACATACACTGTTATGAAGGCTACACCTACACTGTTATGAAGGCGACACATACACTGTTATGAAGGCTACACCTACACTGTTATGAAGGCTACACATACACTGTTATGAAGGCTACACCTACACTGTTATGAAGGCGACACATACACTGTTATGAAGGCTACACCTACACTGTTATGAAGGCTACACCTACACTGTTATGAAGGCTACACCTACACTGTTATGAAGGCGACACCTACACTGTTATGAAGGCGACACATACACTGTTATGAAGGCTACACCTACACTGTTATGAAGGCGACACCTACACTGTTATGAAGGCTACACCTACACTGTTATGAAGGCGACACATACACTGTTATGAAGGCTACACCTACACTGTTATGAAGGCTACACCTACACTGTTATGAAGGCGACACCTACACTGTTATGAAGGCTACACCTACACTGTTATGAAGGCGACACCTACACTGTTGTAAGCTCATAAATAGGCTGCATTTTCATGATACACATACACTCCAGTGGATGAGGATAAAAAGAGCTGATGGTTTTTGGTGCCAAGGCAAAGAAACAACTAATTAAAGGTGCTATTGATAACATTTATTCAGCCACTAGATGTCGCATTCTCCCTCACAGGTTCCATTGCATTTACTTCACAACAAGTCATTGCCAAGCCTTGTTGGAACCAAATGTCAGATATCTTCCACAGAGATAAACAAAACATTCATTTTGGACCCGCCAAAAGTTTTAAAATGATTAATTCACAATCATAATATTTTCTTTTTTCAGGAAAAGTCATACTTTTATTCGGAACCAAAAACAATGTGGATGTATTTTTTTTTTTAAATATCTATTTAAATAAAAATGTTATCAATAAGACCTTTTAAGTCTTTCATAACATTCATTCGTCAGACAGCTTTTGTCCAAAGCAATTTATATTTTCTTATCTATTTATATTACACATATCTTGAGGTCAGAGGTCAAGGGACCCATTTGAAAATGGCCATGCCAATTTTTCCTCGCCAAAATTTTGTGTAAGTTTGGAGCGTGATTTAGCCTCCTTCTGGACAAGCTAGTATGACATGGATGGTACCAATGGATTCATTAGGTTTTATAGTTTCATATGATACCAGTATAATATACGAATTTGCGTTAAAATCACGATGACTTTGACAGCCCTAGTTATTATATTCTATGTAAAGAACACTGAGTTTTCCCGTGTGTATGAAACGTGTAATATAAAGTGTGCCTGGCCATTTCACCTGGAACCAAAATCACAAAGTTAACTGAGTATTCATCTTACTTTATTTTTATCTATTCTGTTTAATATAAGCCTGAACTTTTATGTTCTTTGAAACCTGCTTTGTGTGTTTCAGTTGAAGCAGGACAGCGTGGTGGAGGACGTATCTGCTGGAAATGGAATGATCAACTTTAAAATGAATCGGCAGCTTCTTGTCCAGGTTTGTCTGTTTTCTTTTCCTCTGAGGTGAAAAACAACCGTCTCGACTGCTTCTACTGTGATTTATAATCGGTTCTACTGCCTCTGTTTTAGAAAATGTTGGAGCCGTTTGGAAAGGAGGAGGACGAGAAATTTGGGTTAAATAGTGAACTTTTCAATAATCTGAAGAGATCAACAACGTTAGTTGAGTTTAGGTATGTTGGTCGAGTGTTTGTGTATTATCTACTTTTAATGTCTTCCGCTTATTGATGTCATCAGACAGAATTAATGTGTTTTTATTTTGCAGCTCTCCAAATATTGCCAAAAAGTTCCACGCTGGACACTTAAGATCTACAATTATTGGTGAGTTTTGGCTTAAATGAAATGTATTCAGTAACTGAAGCCAGAATAGTTCTGTTGATTAATATGCGTGTGAGTGTGAACTAGATATCATCCGGTGTTTGCTCTACAAGTCAGCCAATAATAACATGATGATGATGGCAATGCTGTTTTGAAATGGTGTCACCGTTCTGGTTTGTCCACCAGAGAGTAGGGAAGTTTATTTTTCAACTGTAAAATGTTGTGCTCTTTACATTCGTAATTTATAAAAAAAATGCTCTGGAAAAAAAATCTTTATTTCATATCGTCCGATATATCATTATCTGCTTTTTTAAACCCTCAAATAAGTAATAAAAGTATTGGCCTCAAAAATCAAGTATCTGTCGGGCTATACTGTAAACTTACATTTAAAATTGATCGAGCGAACTGGACTAAAATATATAATTTCCGTCTCCAGGTAACTTCATTGCGAACTTAAAGCAGTCTCTTGGAAACAACGTCATTCGAATGAACTACCTGGGAGACTGGGGAATGCAGTTTGGTGAGTAAATAATGTGCAAAATATTCAACAGGTGTCCTCTGGTCTCATAAATTATTCTCTTTGAGTGAACTTTATTGACGGAAACAGTTTTCCTTCTTGGGTTTCAGGTTTGCTGGGAGCTGGGTTTCGTCAGTTTGGAAGTCAGGAGAAACTGAAACAGAATCCCTTACAGCATCTGTTTGAGGTGAGTCTGCATGTTTGGATAAAGACACACTGACTTTCATCACAGAGACCTGTTAGGAAAGTTAAATAATCAGAATCAGAATCAGTTTTTACTCGCCAAGTACATACATACAAGGAATTTGACACTGAATTAAAAATGTCTATATACAAGTCAAGTGTTCTTTAAGTGTGAATACAAGTAATGCAAAGGAATGAATACTGAATGGATATACAGGGACTGGAAGTGTGTGTTTCATAAAAAAGTGTTAATTGTGAACCACATGGTCTAAATGCAGTTAAAAAGGCTTTTCTTCAACATTACCATACTGTTTTTTTGTCAGTATTTGTTGTTTTTGTCTTGCAGGTTTATGTCCAAGTTAATAAGGAAGCAGAGCACAACGAGGACGTGAAGCAGGCTGCCAGAGACTTCTTTAGACAGCTGGAGCAGCATGGCAGCGAGGCTGTGTCGTTATGGCAACAGTTCAGAGAGATCACAGTGGACGAGTATCAACGCGTTTACAAGGTACGGACTGAATAACATGCATGACCAAACTGACACCATGGTTCCAAAAAAAACTTAAAACTCTGAAATATAAACTAATAAAATATTTCACATTTCATTTTAAATCTTTCCAGCGGTTAGGCGTCCACTTTGATATTTACTCCGGAGAGTCCTTCCACCAGGATCAGGCCCAGGAGGTGGTGCAGCAGCTGCAGAGCCGAGGCCTGTTGAAAACCTCTGAGTATGTGGCACTATGTGTCGTCCTTTAATCAGTAACTGTCATGACAGTCTAAGTAAACACGTAGGTCAGCTTCCTGCTCTCAGTCGGTTTATTTACTGGGTGTACAGCTGTCCTCCTCCACTAGAGAAATTATTAGTCAGCTAACACTCATATGATTTTGTCGACTAATCGATCAGTAGATTTAATCGACAGATCTGTAAAACTGAGTGTCTCCACAAAGAATCACACAAAAGCACCACTTTAAATCTTGTGTTTACCAGAGATGTGCTCATAGGTTTCCTGGAAATTAGTCATTCAGCATGAACAAAAAGGACTAAGAGGGGGCAGCCCTAACTGGGCGGCCACTAACTGATCAAATAATTGGACGATATGAACTTAAGGAGTAATGATAATGTTTAGCTGGCTGATTGATTTTGTATGAGTAGGATGTTGAAAGTATTGGCAGGGCATTTATGTATTTATTATTTATGTATTCATTTTGAAAGGATTGTAGGTAATACAAGATTTCTGTTGTTCTTGATGGAGGATGTGTTGCAGCACAGAAATACCAAAGACATGTTTGAGGTAGTTTAGAAACAGCGTCTTCATTACACAGTTTGTCCACCAGAGAGCAGTGACAAGTTTTTACACTGTAACTGCTCAGCACATACTGTATCTGTAGATGAAATTCAACTTCATTGTCATTGTACAGACTACAGGTACTGAGACAAAGAAATGCAGTGCAGAGGTACATATGTACAGTGGTAATATAGATATAATTAATAAACATTAAGGGGTAGATATGAATATGCTAGATATATACAGTATAAGCACAATCGCATTTCTCTAAAAAAACTAATTCAAGAACTTCTTATCAAAAATGTATCGGTCGATATATTTTTACATTTCTAAAGAATGGAGAAATATTTGAAGAACAGAGTTTGAAAAAAAGTCTTCACTTCCTTTTGTCAAAATGTTTTCCTCTACGTTATATTAAAATACTACTTAATTAATATTATTAGCATCTCTTAAAAGACAAGCTGGAGACACATTTCAGTCATTAATATATAATTGTTTACATGTTACAATAATTGAATGAATGCTCTTTCAGTATTATTAAAGTAATGACAGCCAGCCTCACAGCTAACATGGACTTGTTGTGTTTACAGGAAGGGAACCGGTGTAGTGGATGTCTCCCCTGCTGGAGACATGAGCAGCGTCTCTACGGTGCTCCGCAGTGACGGCACGACGCTCTACATCACCAGGTCAGTGCTCAAAGAAATGGTCACTTAATATCTACTGGAAAATATTTAACCAAAGCTGAGTTATCAGATGAAGAATGCATTAAAAAATTACTTTTTAAAGGAACAGAGTGTAGCATTTTGGGGGATGTATTGGCAGATACCTCACCATTGAATGCTGCCAAATCCTACACAATGTATCTTTACAGTGGCAATAATGGCTTATTTTTCATTTTCTGCATTTCAGAGATGTTGCTGCAGCTATTGACCGAAAAGAAAAATACCATTTTGATGAGATGATTTACGTGGTAAGGAAAGTAGTGCACTCTCTCTCTCTGTTCACTTTTTAAATTGTTACATTGCCGTCCTTTAAAGACCTGATGGAACACGGTGTAACTTCACAGCACAGACTACATGAGGCACTTTTGTCTCCAACATGAGCTACAGCAGTAAAAGACGAGGACATAGCACATTTAATAACATAGTACATAATGAAATATAATGATGGCTTCAATTATTTTCAATTATGTATTATTATTAATGATTCATTATAGTTTCCCTGAACTCATTCATAGAGCTGAAACAGTCTATTAGTCAATTGACAACTATTAAGATTTATTTATTTATTATTTAAGTCATTTTTCAGGCAAAAAATCATAAACATTCCCAAGTTTCAGGATCTAAATTGTGAGGATTTACTGCTTCTCTTTCTTGTATGTGATAGTAAACTGAATATC
The DNA here is from genome assembly GCF_043250625.1 of Sebastes fasciatus. Classification (NCBI taxonomy): domain Eukaryota; kingdom Metazoa; phylum Chordata; class Actinopteri; order Perciformes; family Sebastidae; genus Sebastes; species Sebastes fasciatus. The sequence goes on along the minus strand of NC_133812.1, from coordinate 24,355,793 downwards.
TTTGGGGTTTGAACTGTTGGTTGTAAAAAAACAACATACGAAGATGTCACCTTGGGATTTAGAAAATTATGCAAAACAAGCCAAGCACAGAAATGCAAAATTGATTTGTAGATATTTGTGAAAATCATTGATTTGAATGTCTGTGATGATTTGAGTTTGATTCGAAGTTAATCCGAGTTTAGATCATATGTTTGTTCCACTACTACTACTCTTGAATTCCTCTCGTTTCCTTTTACACTCTACGCTTTATTGCTGCATATTTAACAGTTTGCTGCAACATATGTGTATTTGTTCTTCTTTTTAAGACGGATAAAAGTCAAGCGAATCACTTCCAACAGTTGTTCCACATCCTGCTCGCTATGGGACACTCGTGGGCCGACAGGTAATAAAACACCCGAACACAACCACACACACAGTAACATACACTCACCGGCCACTTTATTAGGTACACCTTGTACCTAATAAAGTGGCCGGAGCTAGTACCGGGTGTTCTTCTGCTGCTGTAGCACATCTGCTTCAAGGTTGGACGTGTTGTGCGTTCAGAGATGGTATTCTCCATACCTTGGTTGTAACGAGTGGTTATTTGAGTTACTGTTGCCTTTCTATCATCTCCAACCACTCTGCCCATTCTCCTCTGACCTCTGACATCAACAAGGCATTTTCGTCCACACAACTGCCGCTCACTGGATATTTTCTCTTGTTCGGACCATTCTCTGTAAACCCTAGAGATGGTTGTGCGTGAAAATCCCAGTAGATCAGCAGTTTTTGAAATACTCAGACCAGTCCGTCTGGAACCAACAACCATGCCACGTTCAAAGTCACTTAAATCCCCTTTCTTCCCCATTCTGATGCTCGGTTTGAACTTCAGCAAGTCGTCTTCACCACGTCTAGATGCCTAAATGCATTGAGTTGCTGCCATGTGATTGGCTGATTAGCTATTTGTGTTAACAAGCAATTGAACAGGTGTGCCTAATAAAGTGGCTGGTGAGTGTAGATCGGGTTAATAGAAGCTGTTAGGTGATGTTAGCTAACAGTAGTTGTTAATTAGTTGAGTTCAAAGATTATTAATAACTGGCCTTTCTGACAGTAATATTTTCAGTCTTTATAACTGTAAGCAAGTTTAAAAACATTGCAAGCTGGATTTAGCAAAAAATTACATAATCAGCACCCACGACAGACGGCTGTTTTAATACAAACATTAGTCTTCGTAGATGCCTTTTGTTTCATGTGAAGTGTTGGTACTTTACTTGGGTATTTTATATACTTTTTAGATATGTTTTGTATACATTTAATGCTACTTTATACCTCTACTCCATTTCATTTCAAAGGGAAATATTATACTTTTTACTCCAATACTTTTACCTGACAGCTATAGTTGCTGTAAAGATGAATATTTTCTTTCCAAATGTATAATAAAGTTATAAAATATGATAAATTGATGTATATCAAAACACCTCCACCGACTTCGACATGAAATTGCTGCTAAACGTCAATGCATCAGTAATAATAAACAATACCATTTAACAATATGTTGAAAAGAGCCGTTCTGCATAATGACTACCTTTTACTTTTGATACTTGAAGCAGTTTTGCTGATAGTACTTCAGGCTTTTATTTGTAACACTATTTTTTTATAGAGTGGTACGGCTGTTACTTGAGTCAAAGATATAGATGCGTATTCATCACTGGTTGCAGGTGTGAGCATGTGCCCTTCGGCCTGGTGCGGGGCATGAAGACCCGGAGCGGTGAGGTGGTGTTTCTGGAGGACGTGCTGGACGAAGCTCGGGCCAGGATGCTCCACAACATGAGCCAGTCAAAAAGTTCGTATAAAGCAGCATATTTACCCACTTCCATGTTGATAAGAGTGTTAAATACTTGACAAGTCTCCCTTTAAGCTACATTTTGAACAGGTCAAAAATATCCAACAATCATGCGATTAGTCACGATTAAATATTTGAATAGATTGTCAGCCCTAGTGTGAATGCAAAACAAGCTGTTGTCATCAATACTACCCATCTCAATCTCTTTAAAATACTAAGAAAACGGTCCAATGTGGGAGTAATGAACCTGTATACGCTCTTTCCACAGCAACAAAGGAAATGGACGACCCAGAGGACACCGCAGAGAAAGTGGGAATCAGTGCACTAATAGTCCAGGTGAGTTGATCTTACCTGAACACTCGTATTAGTATTCAGTCAAATATTCAACTGTCTCATTCCCTGATTTGTCTGCTCAACGTGATGAGAGAGATTCTAGTTTTCGGTCGACTTTGTTTCAGGACTTCCGAGGACCCCTGCAGTCGGACTACACGTTTGACTGGGACCGGATGCTGCAGGCTCAGGGAGACACGGGAGTTTTCCTCCAGTACACACACGCTCGACTCCGCAGGTCAGTATTTATCGGTCATTCTGGTGATTTACTTATGTGACTCTTTTTAGTGTAATTCCATTATAATAGGGTTGCAACAAATAGTTGTAGTACAAATACTCTCCAAATATACCCAGAAAAAAAACGAGATCTGACTTTTAAAGTTGTTCATTCACACCTTTATCAGGGTTCCGATTGCTACCAAATTTTCTCTGGATCATTATTGGACTAATGTCATCTAAAGTTGCATAAAGCGTGTTGATACCTCATTGCGTTATGAATCTGTTGACCAATGAACTTTAAGAGGGCAGGGCTCAGCACATCAGTAGACATAACTTCACAAGCCTTTGGCCCATCATCTCCAAGCTTGCAGCATATGTTCACAAGAGTAGCTGAAACATCCGCTGGAAGTTTCATTTAAATCGGCCACTAGGGGGCGCTTTGAGCGGGCGAAAGCTTGAACCCGCGAAATGCCGCTTGCGGCTTTAATTATTATTGTTTTTGCTGCAGTTTAATCCGGAGGAACGAAGGAGTCGAGGCATCTGTATTTGATCCGTCCCTCCTACTGGAGCCGACGAGCATCACCATCCTGCAGCACCTCCTTCGGTAAGCAAACCACTTTATATCCGTTAATTCTTCTGCATATCGTCAAACAGACAAGTCGTCACAGTCTGTCAATGTTTATCTAATAACTTACTCTGATGTGCTCTTTGTAGATATGATGAGGTGTTGTACCAGTCGGCCCAGGACCTGCAGCCAAAACACCTCGTCAACTTTCTATTGAAACTGTGGTAAGAACAGGATGTTAGTCTTGAAGGGTTGCTGGGAACTTTATTGCTCAACGTTTAACTGACTCATTACAGTCTGTGTAACTGCAAAGGTGATTTAACTGTTTACTCTGGTGTATTAATGTTCTTCTTCCTCTTCAATCTCCTCCAGCCACCTGATCGCATCAGCTCACAGACAGCTGCCGGTGAAAGGAAGCCCTCAAGATGTTGCACAGGTAGGAAGAGAATCACTTCAGTACATATCTATTAGTTTTTTCCTTTTTAAATGCACCATTATACAATCAGGAAATCCTCATTTTAACGGCGAGTCATCAACAATTATCAATCTAAAGTTTGCTAACATTAGCCACCATAAACTAACGGTCATACCAGACCAAGTTATGTTGTATTGCCAACGTCTCTGAGTAAAACAATAAATTATACATTTTCTTGCTTATGAATGTGACTTTTTGTTTCTAAGAAAAGGGTTGTTATTTCTTCTTTCAAACGTTACATAGCTTCAAAATTACATACTACGTACCACATACTCATTATGTTGACTATCGTTCAACATACTTTTGAGTGAATAAACAGTAGTTTTTTATCTTTTCGGACGCACTGAGCGGTAATTTACGTCGTCACTTCCTGACACCTTTTCCTAACTGGACGCGATGTGAACGAACAAACATCAGATTGTTTTTCCTAATGAAGATGTCATAACCTGCTCCGTGCTGCAGCGAACAGGCTGAGCGATGCGTCGCTTGTTTTGTGCACCTCCAACCTCATTGGTCAAAATCGACACTGACAGTAACTGACAGTTAATCAATATCACACTCTTTCTATGTAGTAGAAAGTGACGTCACTCGTAGTATATCTGGACATTTTTTTGCGCTACATTTGCCAGAATTCGCTCGGTCACTGCATGTTAGGAAGAGGTGTAAGAGCCGGTTGGAGACGTGTAACCATGGTAACCCATGCTAACCTCACGTCACCAAAACAAAACTTTAATTACTCTAATTTTACGATATGGTGGTGTTCTTTAAACTGAGTTTTCCTAAAATGAAAAAAAAATTAATAATATAATATTAATATTATAATAAGAGAAGAATATAATAACAATAATATAATAATAATATTAATAATATAAAAATAATCTGAAATAATGATGCAGGTGCTTGTTGTTGAGGGGTTCAAACCAGCCAGTTGGAGAAAAGTCAATTTACAAAGTCACATCAAATAGATACAGAACGGTGCTTCTTCCTCGTGGGAGACATCTTTGGCCGAGTCTACACAGATAGTTCACACATGTACAAGCAGAGAACACATTAACCCGACAACAGTCAAGAGTTTAATTTTGTAGTTTTGTATGTTAATAAACTGCAGCTTAGTAAATTTGCTGTAAACATTTACAGATGGTCACAGGTTATGTTTTTACAGTATATGCTGATAATGTTATTACAGTTGCTAGTATTGCAATTTGAAAATGACACTCATTCAGATCCGGATTCAAATATATAAATCATTCAGCCCAACGTCGGCATCATGGTACAGAACAATCAGCCTCTTAATACATTAATGAGAAAAAGCCTGAACGCAGATACCAAACTAACATCAGTGATTCATTTTCATGAACTTTACAACAAATAAAAATGATGTTAATTGTAAAAATGAAACCTATATTTAAAAAAAGAAAATCTCATTTGATAAATGTCAACAGGCAAGATTACGGCTGTTCAGCGGAGCCTGTGCAGTCCTGGCCAACGGGATGAAGATCCTGGGCATCACACCGGTTGATAAAATGTGAAACTCACCAAAGTTTATCATTTCTAACTGCTGTAGATACCATAGTGCTTAAGTTGTACTGTAAATAAAAAGCCTTACATTTTCAAAATCATCTTCTTTAATTGAACTCACAGAAGCATTTCCTTCTGCTACTTTTGTCTCAGGTATTTTCCACTCACACAGATAAGATACTCCTCAGTGAGTCACTGTGTGGTCATGTTGACAGCCGGAAACATGTCAAACAAAAGGTTGAATGACTTTTGTTATACTCACTGCTGATGCACAAGTTTTCACGGTTAGACTGGTACGACTGGTTCACTTAAGGAGGATCCGATTTGTTCTTAATGGGACCAAGACAGTGGACAAAATAATTGAAAACAATTTCAACAGCACCACAAACTGCAGCCTCCAAAGTCACCATAAAGTTGAATCAAAACCTCTTTAAACCAGCTTCAACAGAACATTATAACCTTCGTGAAGGTAGGATTTACTGCAGGTTGTGTTAACATTAGTTTTGACTACGTGTACCTAATAAACTGGCAACTGTGAGTGTACAAGACAACGTGGTAAAAGACTAAAGCTGCATGTCCAAGGCAGAAAATCAGCATCCTTGGCAGTTGATGATCCACGTAGAAGACATTAAAAGGTGCTAAATTTGATATCCAGAGCATTAATATACAGCATCAAACAACTATGTAAAAGATATAGAGGAGTAATGTCTACCTGAGCAGAGAATGAAGTCACTCTCCCTCTGTGTGTGTTGTAATCAGACCTTCTTCGTGCTTTGTTGGCATCAGCAGGCCGTGCATACTTTTAGTGCATGTGAGCGTGCCCCGCAGGCTAGCTGACGGCCGCCGCTCTGCACTGCTCTCATACGACGGTTACAGCTGATAACGCCATCCCGACAGACGGCATCATCGTGGAAGCGTAGCGCCCGCCCTCTGGTTCCCCCTCAGGTAAACACTGTTAGCTCTGTCAGCACTGTTGCCGTTGTTTACACTGTTAGTGCAGTTAGCACCGGGAGCTGTGTTGCCATATTGAGAGCCATTGAAAGGCAATAGAAATGCTCCCTATCTCGCATTTAGCACCTTTAAATAAAGTAACTTAACACTAGAGCAGATGAACACTGTTTAATCCATTCCTTACCCTCCAGATATTTTAAATGACAATCGTGTGGAGGAATCCAAAGCTCGACAGGCCTGCTGTACGTAGTTACGGTTGCTATTGGACAATCGCTGTTCGAGGGAGGAGTTAAACGATGAATTGAAATAGGATTGATTGCGTACAAGCTGAGCAGAAATAGAAGCCATCGCTTTTTACTGTATTCCCATTCAGTTTTAATGAAAACAGAATGCAACACAGACGTGATACAAAAAGATTCAAGACACCGGAGAGATGATATTATGAACACGTAACCACACATGCAGTCGGTCGTCATCCTTCTTTCAAGTATGTTTTCCCGTGAGTTGGGCACATTCAGAATCAACAATGTGTGATATGGACACTTAACAATGCACAGTGTAAAACAGACTAATTAATGATTGAAAAAAACAACAACTACATGATAAAGAGTTGTGATATTTATACGCCCCCTAGAACAGATATATGGAGGCTTCAAAATAAGAGCAACAAAGTCCTGTTGCTGATTATCGCTCCAGCTTGGCTGAAGATGACTTAACTGATTGCTTCGGATCATTTACAAACTTTAAAAGCAGCTATAAAGGTCAGTTTTAGGTCGAATGTTTTTTTTCTTTATATCATCTGAAAGATTGCTTGAATCTACATGAACGTGGATCAAAAGCTGTCGTCTATGTGATGAATTGAACACACAGACAGCTCAACCAAGTGTTCATTTGGCTCTGTTAGGTCCCATAGAAAAGGTCACCCCACACCCTACCCCCCACACCCAACACAGACCTGGTCCACCAGCCAGAGAGACTCCTCTGCTGCGGGTCGGCGGCTCACACAGTGATCAGTTTCTGTTTGGCTTCCTTGTCTGCGTCCAGCCGGCTCAGCTTTATCGTGTCTAGCTTTGGAAGTCCGTAAAGGTAGATGGAGACGCACACCAGGAGGGCTCCAGAGGCAAACGAGATCGCTGCACAACACGGAAAGAAAAGCTAAATGAGACATTCTGATAATTAAAAAAAATCACTTCTCATGCAAATTACCATCTAATTTGACATTTGTAGAGCCGATTGAGGATCGGCAAAGTTTCTCTTTGGGGGCATTACGTTAAAGCTGTAGGGTGCGCACGCAGCAGCATGAGAGCTCCCCAAAAGTGAAGCTCAAACTTCTTGATCTGCAGAGTTTTCTATGAGCGAAGCACGCATTTTAAACGTCAGTATCACAGCCGATCATGTTCATTTAGTTGTGGGAAGATCGTGAAATCGTGACTGTGATAAATATATTATTAATTGTGCAGCTCTAATAAGCGGTTGATCACTATAAGGGCTTTACACTGTAAAAGAAAATTGATTTATAAAGATTTTGTATAAAATAATCCGCAGCCACATTTCTGAATATGCTTTGACAGATTGCGGTGTCTTAGCGTAGTGGCCAGCATGAGCACATTGTATGATTCGGATACACTACTACTATGCTGAATGTTATGCGGCTTGTGACTTCAATCTAAAACAAAGGCTTCTTTAATTAAAAGTGTGTAAACATACAAGTCCCGAGCCACAAGCTAAGGATAGAGGGGGTTGTTTGCTTGAGGCAAATTTGTGATATTGGGCTATATAACTAAAATAGACTTGACAATCATAAGACACATCGCCACGCCTCGCCTGAAGAGCAAGAAACACTCCAACAATGTGGTTTAGAGCAACTAACTCACTTATCTGTAGTCCAAACAAGAGGACAGACGCCACGGTTGAGATGACGATGGCGGCGGCAGCAGAGAATCCCTTCATGATGTTGTCCGTGTACTTCACCACCACTGACGTGTACAGACCGCCCACGCTCGCCAAGACTGGAAGCACAAAGAGCAGCGTCAGCTAAAATACTGTGAAATAAACAGGAGAACATCCTCAGGTTTAGTCGTACTTACATACTACAAAGTACACCCAGGGTGTGTAACCGAAGAAGAAACCTTTCTCCAGGATCTTCTCGCCATCGGTCACGAAAACACCGATCAGGGTGACCAGGATGCCGGACAGGTACATCTGGATGTTTCTCACCCACAGAGACGTGTCGGAGCTCTTCAATACCTTCTCAAAGTACACACCTTAATCAGAAAGTAGACGCAAAACTATCAGTGAAAAGTAAATACTCGTGATGGGTATCTCAAATGACGTTAAAAACAAGATGTGACGAGAAAAGACAATCAGCTGGTGTCGGTTTCATGTTTGAGCGCGCACATCATGTGTTTACTTGGCTGGTGAACGCACAGTGTTTGTTTAGCTACTCAAGTATTTGCATTGTGTGCGGTCACTAAATCAATATTGGACGAACCACCACAAGTGATTTTCCACACAATCCTTTGCCGATTTTACCTGCAAATCCAGAACAAAGGACAGCAATAGCGATGGCGCAGAACCCGACAAAAGGATTCTGCTCAATCTGTAAAAAAGAAGAAGAAATGAGACGTGAGCCACCAGACAGACTGCAGCTTGAGGAGATACAGGTAATAAAAAGCCAGATCCATGAGTCACATTACATAGATTATAATTCAGTGAGTCATCAGGATGATTATAATGTTTATATTTCATCTTATGTCTCTTCCCACCTGCACTTTAGTGGCCTCCGCAGGCCTCCACTGGACGAGTGTTACGCCCCCGCAGAGCATGAAGACGGAGAACCACTGCAGCCGGCTGAGAGAGCGGTTCAGCATGAGGACGGTACACAAGGCCGTGCACGGGATCTTCAGCTGATATGTCACCTACACAGGAAAACACAAGTCAGGTCTAAAACTATTGATTTTTTTTTTTTTAAACCTATTTAAATAGAGGGAACGTGGACAGAGCATTCCTATCCAGCTCCACACATACTGTAGATATTATGGGAACTGCTGAGAGTAGCCACTGTTTACACACAACTTTCCCCATTTGACATTGAGGGGGATCAATATTTCTATATTGGAAATTTAGTTTCCGTAAATGTGTGTTTATATTGTTGCATTTTCTACCCTAAAATAAAGAGCAAAGTGGGCTGCGAGCTTCTGCTTTTGTGCCCCAGCATGTCTATTAATGCTGAAACCATGAGTCGAATAACAGTAACAATAATCAACAGCAATTCTGCTAACTGATCTTTGAATTGTTGGGAGTCATTTATCAATCAAAAAAGCCAAACATTCACCGACTCCAGCTGCTTTACGAATGTCAGGATTTTCTGCATTTCTCTGTTTTAATTGGAATATCTTAAGTTTTGGCTCTGGGTACATATAATAGACATTATTTGGACATTTCGTGGACTAAACGAGTAAGCGATTAATAAAAGAAATAATCAACAGATTAGTTAATAATGAAAATGGCTGCATTGTATTTGACTAACTGCCAACTAGAGATGTTTCAATACCATTTTTTCCTTCCCGATACCGATTCCGATACTTAAACTTGTGGTATCGACTGAAACCGAGCACCGATCCGATACCAGCGTGATAAAAAGATATAGTTATTATTAATATTTAACAGCTGTTTACTACTGACCATGTATGGATGTGATATGATCTTTGTTGCATGGCCTGGCTCAGGTTAAACCCTTTGAAAACATTAACAAGGAAGAAGAATTGATTTCAAGTTAAACGAGTTAATTATTTTCTTGGTTAATTATGGTATCAGATCGGTGCATAGACTGTCGTACTCGCAACTGTTCTGCCAACTAAGCCACACTTTGTCCAATATGTTTCCACCCAGGTCTCAAAGACAGAAGCACTTAAACTCTGTCACATATTTTACTTCACCCATGTCAGAAAATGACGTCGACATAAGCATGTTTTTAATCTTTATAATTATGCATGTTGTGGTTTTATATTCTGTATTTGTGCAGCTATCAGCATGACATCATTTGGCAAAGACAGTGTGCGGTCATAACCCTGGTTCGTATTTGTTTTGATGCGTCCGATCTCTCTCTCCTCCCCTCAGAGTGTGTGCATGATGTGTGGGTGATGAGAAACAGCTGGTCAAAACTGTGGAGCAGCTGACAGCAACCTGCTCTCCTTCACCTCTACCACTTCAACAATAAGCCTGCATCCAGTTCTGTGCAATGTCAGGAGAGATTTCTGTACTGTAGACAAACTACTTGGTAAGTTTGTATAGTTTTGTTGAGAATTTAGCAACTTTGTTAAGAGTTTCACTTCTGTTTTTTTAAATATTGAACACCTAATAATAGCAGTTTGGTGTATACATATTATTCTCTGTATATATTCTGCTGTATCTTTTTAGAATCCACATTATAAAGTTAGTGGGTGCAGCACAGACACAATCGCTCCACACACTGTGACTATATTATTCACTTCATACCTGATAAATGGCTGCATCGAGGTTGCTCAAGGCAAGAAAGGCCATGTTATTCTGAACTGCGTACACTACCGAGGGCACGCTCAGCTTCAGCAGCTCTTTCGGGCTGCAAAATACATGTTCCACTAAAGCATTCTTCAGTCTGGTGGGGCTTCCCGTTTCTCTGGGAGAGGAGACACAGAAAAAACAGACTGATGAAGAAGATTGTAAATAGATGATTCACTTAAATAAACATTAATTCCACCTGTGGAAGTTGTTGAATCATAGTTCATGAGTTTCCTTCTCTAATCGACATCATGTGTTTAAGCACAGAGGAGTGCATGTCTGACATGCTTGTCAAACCAGGAAGGCAGCTCCGGCTGTCTGACCCACATTTTTGTCATGGTTCATGACCAATACATCTAGTGATGCTGCTGTAAGTTCCTGAACATCTGAGAGTAGCTGAAACTGTAATCTTAAAACATATAGGCTATTTAAAACTTACCTCTTGAGCCTGGCTTTTGATTAGAATTTTATTCTTATATTATTATTTTTTTTTCACGTGCATTAAACTATAATTAATAATTAAAAAAATAATGAATTATTTATTATTATAATTAATATTAATATATTGACAATATTATAATTATTATTAATTAATTCACTATAATAATACATTATTAAAAATAATAATGCGTTTACACAAATTAGTTTTAATGCCACTAATTTCTTTAACGCATTAACGCAACTTGCGAATTTTAGATTGTTGCAGGCTCAGTTTTAAAGCTAAAGTGAAGATACTGGTATCATATGAAACTGGAAAAACCTATCCATTGTTACCAACCATGTCATACCAGCTTGTCACAAAGGAGGTTAAGTAACGCTCCAAAAACTGGCATGGCCATTTTCAAAGGGGTCCCTTGACCTCTGACCTCCAGATATGTGAATGTAAATGGGTTCTATGGGTACCCACGAGTCTCCCCTTTACAGACATGCCCACTTTATGATAATCACATGCAGTTTGGGGCAAGTCATAGTCAAGTCAGCACACTGACACACTGACAGCTGTTGTTGCCTGTTGGGCTGCAGTTTGCCATGTTATGATTTGAGCATATTTTTATGCTAAATGCAGTACCTGTGAGGGTTTCTGGACAATATTTGTCATTGTTTTGTGTTGTTAATTGATTTCCAATAATAAATATATACATACATTTGCCCACTCCCATGTTGATAAGAGTATTAAATACTTGACAAATCCCCCTTTAAGGTACATAGATAGATACAAAATGTGTGATTAATTTGCGATTAAATGTTTTAATGGATAGACAGCCCTACAAAATACACATGGGCTGCTGTGTTTCACATCATCCTTCCCTGTTTACCTCCCTCTATGCTGAGATGGTCTCTCTTGAGATCTTATTTATAATTCTTCTATAATAGAAGAATAATTCTACAATTACTGTATTGTTATTGTTGTTATTATATATATATATCTTGTCCTAATTGTGTTGTTATCACTATTATGTAGTCATATTATTTCTTTATATTAATCTTGTCTCTAGGTGGAGGCTTCAGATAAGCCCAGTGGGGTTTTTTGCCTTTTCCTGCACTGTATATTTTATTTGTTTTGTTGTATAGTTTTAAATTGTGCAAAAAAAAATTCATAAATAAACAATTCTTGTATCTACTTATTTGGTCACTTTTTTACTTGGTAATGTATGTAACAGTGATTTAAGACTTACTTAGAGAGCATCCCCAGACTCAGTATGAGTTTGATGACCTCAGTGATGCAGACTGCAGTGGTGGAGAAGTACAGCTCTCCTGTAGTGATGGTCCTGGTGTACCGCAGAGCTACTGTGTATGTAGCCGCCACCAGAGTCATCACAGTCAGGCAGTACAGCTTGAAGTACACGCTCACATGTTCTGGAGGAAGACAGACAGACAGGAGGTGAACAACATCTAACAGCGGACATCATGCTAGCTCGTATTAGCTGGTTAAACTCACCGACGGCCATCGTTTCTCTGCTTTATGTCCGTCCGAGAGGAGAGAAAGTCTGTAGTCCTGCTCTCTTTACAGGCCATTCAGTCTAACACGCAACATCCAGAGGAGTGGTGGAGGAATGTTACCCGACTAGAGAGCTAAGTATATACATCAGTAAACGTTACTGAGTCTGTTTCAGACTGCTCTTCCTCCTCCTGCTCCTACTACTGCTACTGCGTCTGGACTTCATTTCCCGGAATGCAGCGCGACTTTACGGAAGGGTGCGTTTGATTTTAGCACCCCGAAATCCCGTTATTTCATCATCATCATCATCATCATCATCATCATCTGAGATGTTTTCTCTTGAGATCTTATTTATAATTCTTATATCTGCTTATTTGGTCACTTTTTTTTTACTTAGGAATTGTAAAAAAAAAATTATATAACGGTGATTTAACACTTACTTTGTCAGCATCCCCAGACTCATATATATATAGTACTACTACGATATATAAAATTAAAAATTAAAACAATTAATAAAAATTAAAAATAAATAAAAAAAATAAAATAACAATGAATGGAAAATGGCCAACCAATCATGTCACTCCTTTTATCCAGATTGGAAGAATTGGCAAAAGCGCATATGAGGGCTGCTGCTTGGCAGTACAAGCAGAGCCATGATCTCTGATAAATTAAAATTAAAATTAAAAACTGTAAATTAAGATTTAAATTAAGATTAAAATTTAAAATTTAAAATATAATAAAAAATTTAAATTTTTTTTTAAAAATAATAAAAATTTAAAAATAAAGTTAAAATTGTCTTTTTTTTTCAAAAATGGAAAATTTAAATAAAATAATAAAAAAAAAATGTAAATAAAAAAAAAAAAAAAATTAAAAATATAAGAATTTTTTTTTTTTTTTTGAATTAAACAAAAATTTAAAGAAAAAAAAAATTAAAGAAAAAAAAAAAAAAGAAGATTAATAATGAATGGAAAATGGCCAACCAATCATGTCACTCCTTTTATCCAGATTGGAAGAATTGGCAAATTTAAATTACACAAAAATTTAAATAAAAAAAAATTGAAGAAAAATATATTAAAAAAAATAAAAAGAAATTAATAATGAATGGAGAATGGCCAACCAATCATGTCACTCCTTTTATCCAGATTGGAAGAATTGGCAAAAGCGCACATGAGGGCTGCTGCTTGGAAGTACAAGAAGAGCCATGATATCTGATAAATTAAAATTAAAATTAAAATTAAAAAATGTAAGTTAAGATTTAAATTAAGATAAAAAATTAAAAACAACAACAAAAAAAATTAAATTGAAAATAAATAAATAAATAAATAAAAAGTAAAAACAGAAATTAAAATTAAATTAAAAAAATTAAAAATTAAAAAAATTAAAAATTTAAATTAAAATAATAAAAAAATAATAATTAAAATTAAAATAAAAAAATAATACAAATTAAAAATTAAAGTTAAAATTGTCTTTTTTTTTGTTTTTTTAAATGGAAAATTAAAAAAAAAAATATATATATAATAAAAAATAAAAAAATAAAATAAAATTAAACAAAAATGAAAGAAAATAAAAAGATAAAAAAAAAAAAAAATGAATGGAGAATGGACAACCACTAATGTCACTCCTTTTATCCAGATTGGAAGAATTGACCAATCCCGTGCTTTCTTTCATTCAAACTGAGGCAAAAGCGCACATGAGGGCTGCTGCTTGGCGGTACAAGCAGAGCCATAATCTCTGATAAATAAAATTAAAAAAAATTTAAATTTAAATAATAAAAAAAAAAATTAAATTAAAAATTTAAAATATAATAAAAAATGTAAAAAATTAAAAATTTTAATGAAAATAAAAAAAAAAAAAAAAATTAAAATTAAAATAAAAAATAATAAAGAAACTGATTTAGTTAAACGAATCTAGAGCTTTTCTCATTATTATTATTATTATTTATTATTATTTTTTTTGTATTTATTTTATTTTATTTATTTATTTATTTTTTGTGCACAATCTCCTGTTCCACACTCCAGTGGTCCAGATGGTGGCGGTAATGCACCTCTAAGATGGTTTGCCAACCGCCAATAAACTACAAAGAAGAAGAAGAAGAAGAAGAAGAAGAATTTGAGGTGAAAACCAAACAAACTAACTTTATAAGTTTTCTGCTGTTTTCCCAGAATGATAAAATGTTTGTTCGAGGAGAAACCACCTTAATTAAGAAGAAGAAACGACTGAAACACGAGAGGAATAAACGAAAATGAACATTTTCAGGTAGTATCTATCAATCAATCAATCAATCAATCACGCTTTATTTATATAACACCTTTCAAACAAGTCAAATGCAAATCAAAGTGCTGGACAGACGATTGACAAAAATGTAGAATGTTAAAAATGGATTTAGAGACTAATGCACACCAAAACAACCAATATAAAAGTTCAGTGTATAAGAGAGCAATAAAAGATGGGTATTTAAGATAATAAAAGATAAATAAAATACAAGGAAATAAAAAATAACAATAAAAATAAATAAATACAAATTATGAAACTACACAAAATAAGCAGATTGTATTAAAATATTGAGATTTTAATTAAATAGAATAAAAGAGATAATGATCAACAATAAAATGTTGATTAAATAAAATATAGTAAAGTAAACACTATAATGATTATGATAAATAAAATAAGTATATATAGTAGGTTTCACTTGCACAGGTGACATTCTACATCTTTTAATTTCTGGTATGTTTTGCTAGTTTAAAGATTTGGAAGCCATTTCTGCCAGATATTCACATGCTAATTTTGTATTGAACCATTTTCATGACAAAAAGAGCAAGTTTTCAGTCTCAAATTATTATTTTTGTGTAGTTTAAAGAGGACCTATTATGCTTTTGTGCTTTCTCCCTTTCCTTTAGTCCAGGGGTCAGCAACCTGCATCTCTTCAGCTCCTCTCCAATGGCTCCCTGTGGATTTATAAAAATGAAAATGAATAACAGTTTTTTTGTTTACATTTTCATTTTTATTTTGTCATTGTTGTAGGACTATGGTACGTATCAGGGCCACATTGACGGAAAAAAATAAATCTGAGATTTCGAGAATAAAGTCATAATATTATGGGAAAAAAGTCATAGGTTTAGGAGAAAAAAAAGTCGTAATATTACAAGAATAAAGTCATAAGTTTAAGAGAAAAAAGTCAAAGTATTATGAGAATAAAGTCATAATATTATAAAGTAGTAATTTTATGTGTTATTTTCTTTTATTCTCGTAATATTACGACTTTTTTCTCATTAAGTTATGACTTTATTCTCGTAATATTATGACTTTATTCTGGAAATCTCAGATGTTTTTCCCCTCAATGTGGCCCTAATACTCCGTAGTACATTTGCTTTTTGGCCCTCACTGCATTAGACTTATATAGTATATACTTAGACTATAAACTGTGTTACCTTCATCACAATGCTCAGATGTTTTGCGGCTCCAGACAGATTTCTTTATTTATTTTTTGCCTAAAAAGGTTGCTGACCCCTGTTCTAATTGTTTTGGTCCTTTTTTAAGGGATTGTTGATAGGAAAATGTAGAGCAATGCCAGCCTTATCCTTTAAGATCAGTCCCTGGTTTGTCAGGTGTTGAATATCCATTTGTGTTTAATTAATTTAATGTTGCAGAAAGGTAAATACATTACAGCTACGGTGTTAACAGCCTTTTGGGTAGGAAGAGAATGTAAGCAGGAGAAAGTGCACGTAGTTATCAAATATTATAGACCAATTTAGCGTTTGATCAAGGTTACCACAGGCCACACCGCTCTGTTTGTGCTACCCAGACATTAATACACAGCCAAGTACTTATCATCATGTACTATAAAAAAAAAATCCTGTAATCAGCGGATTAACTTTACAACTCAGATTAGGAAAATCAAGATAATGGGATTCACCTGGTGACATACATCCAAATAAAAAAAGATATAGGTGTAATATAAAATCCACTAGTAAAGCCTTTTAATCACGTTTTGCTGCTCCGCCTCTTTAAGGAACATTTTGAACAGATATAAAAATGTGCCATTCATTGTGATTAACTATGGACAATCATGCGATTAATAACGATTCAATATTATTATTATTATCCTTGTTGCAGTGTATGTAAATAACATCAGCTGACAGGAAGTAAACATGGACCCAAGCTGTTGCCTAGCAACGCAATTCTGTTGTAAATCCATTGAAATGCGCTAAAACGGAGTGTTTCAGACAGAGGGTAAATACAGGTATATTCAGGCAGACATTATGAGGAAAATAAAGTTTTTTTTAACATTATAGTATGTAAACATGTTCTAGTAGAAATACAAAATACGAGTATGAACCTGAAAATGAGCATGATATGGGACCTTTAATGAAATCCGGTCTGTTGCACCTTTTCTTGAGAAAAAGAAGGAAGTGCTTTAATCCCAGCAGGTCAAATTAGGCCATGTTTGTACAGACAGTGAGGATGACCATCATGTTGTCATTTTGGATAAGCAGATGATGAAACAGGACAAACTGTTCAGCCCATCTAAGCCTGTTCAAAGATTAGCGTAGATCGGGGCGATAAAAGCTTCAGCAGGCGGTTCGTGTCGACTTAGTGTCCTTGAGGGAAGATAACAGACTGTAAAAGGCAGCGCAACCTCCATATCTGAATTATCATGATTGGAGTCGACTCTTAGATAGAGACAACGTTCATCCTTTCTTCTGCAGCATATAAGATCTGCTGGGAGCAACAAGCGCACAGTTATAGAGATCATGACTTCATTGTTTCAGTACAAACCGAACCTCAGCTCAACGTTGTACAGTTTGTGACTCTATGAGCAGCTGTCCAAATTATTTAATAATGCTGGCGGGATTAGAGGCAGTATAAACGTCTGTACTTTACGACATAAGAGCACTAGTAGTAAAAAATGCGGTTAGTTGTTTTCTTAACTTCTTGACATTCCTTCTGGCCATCCATCAACTCTGTAATCAGAGCAGAGATAAGAGATAGTCGAGCTTTACAACTCTGAAGCATCGCTGATATGTAAAAATAGAACATGTTTCTCTGGCTGTATTGTCGAGGTGACTGATATAAAGATATTAAGTAAGCATCTTCTTGCACAGTGAGATTTAAAAGATGTTTTAAGGGCATCTCCACTGTTTTCCAATAATTAAGTGGATATAAATACAAATGTTTCATATGATTATGGGACAAAAAACCCCACATAAAGCCAAATTTACAAATGATTTTTCCAACTCTGTCACTGGAGTGTAGACATTTTATTTGACATCTTATCTGACATGAAGTCAACAGGGTGAACGGTTGGAGGGGAAATTTCTTGTTTACCATCATTGAACTCATAAAATCTTAAAGATAAAAAAAAGAGATAGCTACAACTATTTATGCTATTAACCAATATAATCTTCTCCCTCTTTGCACCGGTGTTGTTTTCGCCCTGTCACACCATGTATCTGTTGTAACAGTCAGCCTACAAAGTGGCGTAATTCATGACCTTACATTGTTGTCACGGCGAGGTCAAGGACTCATATATTAGGAATAGCCCAGATATAGTCCAGTACGTTAACACACAACTTGTCCTTACACTTAAGTATATGATCGTATATCCAAAGCATAAGCTGGTAGGCTAAGTACAATATTTGCCTCTGAGATGTAGTGGAGTAAATGTATAAAGTACTGCAGCAGAAAATGGAAATAATCAAAGTAGAGTACAAGTTAAGTACAAGTACCTCAAGTGACTTTACACCACTGTACAGATGTGTGTCGAGCCTATTAGCAGAAAGCGTATAAAGTTTGTCTTCAAGATGCTGAACATCCGTAGAATAATTTAGAAGCATCAAATCATCACAATTATACAGTTTTAACACAGAAGACAAAACAACTGAAGTCATGCTGTGTCGATGCAGATGTGCAGATGTGATCATAACTACAGAACAGATTAATATTGTGTCTGTGTTTCATGTAGCTTGTTAAACCAACAGAGAAAGACCTGAGTCTCTTCTCTTGTCTAACAGCACAACAGATAATGTATTAGTCTTTTAACAGAGAAATGCTAGAGCCTTAAAGTTACCTCTTTTTGTAACTCTAAATGTCTGGATTATGGCAGTCATTACAGTGTATCTGCAGATTACCTTTAGCTTATCAACAGCTATGTTATTTGGAAAACACGTTTGAAGAACAGAGAGTCATGTCAAATTACATCTAAAGAGAAATATATTTAGCGAAAACCCTCGGATAGTCCAGAGATAGAATCCCATTAACACCCTGAAGTTCACTCTCACTCATTATTACTATAAAACGTTTCATTATCAGTGTCATTGTTTCCTTGTAAAACCTTATGGCCCTGTGTCCTTTGGACAAGAAGGCCAGTCCCTCCCCCCATGAGCTCATTAATGATGTCATTATCAGTTATCCTGACCAGGTATAAGTGTTAATGACGATAGGTAGAAAGCCAGCTGACCACCGAGCAGGGAGAGCAGAGAGGAAGGGTGCAGGAAAGATCCACGAGGACAAAATCATAGAAAATCCGAGACATGATGTTTCAACAGCTGGTTCTGCTCACAGTCCTGGGGCTCACAGGGACAACAGGTTTCTACTAATTCATTTAATGCTCATGTCATTCAAGTTAATGCTGCAGTTTTTAAAATCTGACACAGTTTTAAATTTCTATAGCGGATCTAAATGTTATAAATCATGTAGTAAACTTGATCATTTGGGGGGTTAAAGCTGGATTCTGACTTTCATTACTTCCTTTGAAATGACAACAAAACGGTGTGAATTAAAAACAATCTGCATGGCAACTTAGATTGATATTTGATCCAATATTGTAGCATATTAATATCTTGTAATATATAATATAATATATCTGTAATATATTTGTGTGCCTCCTAAAGAGGAGTGGGTTTGAGCACTTTTGAGCTGAGCACATGGAGACACGTTTTGTCATGCTTGTGGTGCAAAAAGAAGGTGTAAAGGTCAAGTTGGAAGAAGAAGAATAGTTATACAGAATATTTTGTGCATTGCTCAGCAGCACATTTAAATACTCTGCATGGCTGTTGCGTTGTAAATGTGATATTTGATCCACTATATTATATATAATATGTTCATAATGGTGTAATCTTTCTGATTTCAGTAACTGGATTCCCTTGCACTCAGACGTTCCCCTCTCAGTCGCCCCCTTCAAATGGTAAGTCTGATTATTACATTAATGGCTACAAGTTCAGTTGATTTCCCCGACTGTTACTGTGGATGGAAATGTGTACATTAGGGCTCCGACTACTATAACTATAATTATTTTAATTATTGATTAATTTGACGATTATTTTCTAGATTAATAGATCAATCGTTTGGTCTATAAAATGTCAGAAAACTGTGAAAAATGTCCCAGTTTCTCAAAGTCTTTAAGCGTCTTGTTTTGTCAAAAAAAACAAAGATATTCAGTTCAATCAGAAATAAAATAGAGAAAAGCATTAAATCTCAATATTTGAGAGGCTGAAAACGGCATTTTCTGCCATTTTAGCATGAAAAATTACTTTAACGATTAATCGGTTATCAAAATAGTTGGTGATTATTTTTCTGTCGATCGACTAATCGTTGCAGCTCTAGTGTGAATCATATAAATATGATACATTTGATTTATAAAACCTTCATTATTGATTTTGAAGGTGCATTTTCGGTGAAATACTCTAGTATATCAATGAATATTCTGTACCAGTAAATACATCAGTGGTCGAATGTAACTTAAACACATTTATTCAAGTACTGTACTTAAGTACACATTTGAGTTACTTGTACTTTACTTTAGTATTTCCATTTCATACCACTTTATACTTCTACTTCACTGCAATTCTGATGGAAATATTATTCTTTTCACTCCGCTGCATTTATTTGACAGACCTGACGTTACTGATATACTTTTACTTTTGATACTTAAGTGTATTTTGCTTTTAAAACTTAAATACTTGTAGGGCTGCAACTAACGATTATTTTCATTGTCGATTAATCTGTCAATTATTTTCTCGATTAAAGGGACTATTTGTAACTTTGTACGCGCATAAATGTAGCGGGTCGTCACACATGCGCGCTCGCATGTTCGCGTGTAGCCGCTGTACCCTCCTCCTCTGCCTCCTCGCCTTCACTCAGACAGCTCAGCTCGCTCCACCTCTAGACGTGAACGCGCGCTCACTACACACTGCAGAAGAGTTAGTTTAGCTCTGAGAATATCTAGTGAATGTACAGGGGACGTTTGTGCAGAAATAAATGCTGCAGCTCCTTCAGACCAACAGAGGTTTTCCGTGTCTTGTGAAGTGACGGAGCTCTACAGCCGAGAGAGAGCTCTACAGATTTACGTTGTCTTCTCGTTACCGACCGGGTGCCGGTGTCTCCTCTGCTCTCTCCGGCTGCGGGTGGAGAGAGCAGGGAGACACGCTGCAGAGCCCCGCTGCCTCAGCCTGCACTTAGGCAGGAAAAGCCAACACTAGGATCAGATCTAAATCATGTTCATGGAGAGACCTTCGTCTGGTCAGCTAACATTACCGCCAAGCAGCTGAAATATAGAGTGATATTGTGGTTTTAGCTGACGTGTGTCGCCTCACTGTTTTGAGTGATGCTCGTTCAGGTATATTGAGAGCGAGCAAGCGCGAGCCCGACGCTGACTTTCGTTGATTTCACGGCCACAGGTGTCGCTGTTAAGAAGCATTTCTGAAAGTTACAAATAGTCCCTTTAATTGATTAGTTGTTTGGTCTATAAAATGTAAGAGAATGGTGAAAAATGTCTATCAGTGTTTCCCAAAGCCCAAGATGACGTCCTCAAATGTCTTGTTTTGTCCACAACTCAAAGGTATTCAGTTTACTGTCATAGAGGAGGAAAGAAACCAGAAAATATTCACATTTAAGAAGCTGGAATCTGAGAATTTTGACTTTTTTTTTCTTAAAACATTACTCAAACCGATTAATCGTTAATCAAAATAGTTGGCGATTAATTTAACAGTTGACAGCTAATTGATTAATCGTTGCAGCTCTACATACTTTTAACTTTATAATTACTTATAAGTATCATTTTCACTGCAGGAGTATTTCTATCGTGTATCATTGCTACCTTTACTGCAGTAAAGGATCTGAATATTAAATATCACAAACAATTTACTGTATCAACACTTTTCATCCACCTTCATATCTCCACTACAAACATATTTTCTATCTGATTAACAACAAAACAAATCCCCCTGTGCATCAGTGCAGAAATTTATTTTATATAATTTTTTTCCCCCTCAAGTTAACAGCGTTACGCCCTCAGATGTGGCTGTGCTTTCCTCCATCGGACTTCACATGCACAGGTGAGCAACAGGTCACCTGTTAGTTTCAACCATGGAGTGATATTTGCACCACAAGGTTATAAAATTCAACAATGCAGAGACATAATCACACTGTGGTCTTTTCTTTTCCTGCAGCACTGAGCTCTCCTCGGTGGTATCAAGACTCAGAGGTAAGATCAAAAGTTTTATTTTGTTGTTGGTAGTGTTTATGGGACAGAAAGACAATTGTTTATTTAATAATTTACTTAATTATTTTTTTTTCCCCGCTGCGTTCAAGCAGGCTTGAAGGAAAAGCTCTGCTGCTGATAAATCAAAATGTAACCTTCACTATTATTGACTTACAATCTAAATAAACAGTGTAATTCCTCTGAAGAGGTTGATATGACCTTCTATTACACTACTGTGCGGTATCTTTACTACACTGATATCTACGTTGACCGTGATAATTGACATCAATGAACCCCAATACACTCGCCACACACCACCAGGCCTGTTATCTCATTCATGAAAGTCATTCATTAAATAAAACGTTCATAGAGATAAAAAACTGACAGCAGGAACTTCACAGTTGTTGAACAAAATTAACATTTGATTTCTTCTGATTAAAATGTCAGCACAGGATTTTTAACCATTTTGAAACTCTGTAATGTTTTCAGTAATAATTTGTTTTATTAGAATGAAGATATTTACGGTATGTTATTGTCAAATTTAGTGTTTAGTTTACAGACAAAATTTTGTACATTTTCTCATTTTAAGAACTTGAATGCAAAATGAACAGTTTTAAGTGAAATTATAGAGAAAAAAGAAACGAATATAGGCCTAGCCTATACCGCGATCGAAAAACAATATAGTAAAATATATATGAGAGGCATTTTTTATATTAATTTGATGATGTATAACGTATTGCCCAGCCCTACTTCAATCAATTGTTACATATTTAAGGGTGTTAAAAATTGCTAATGTTTGAAAGCTTTGATGACTAACAATTCATATTTTCACGGTCACATCAACTTATCTGTCTGTTTTAGGGCTGCAGCTAACAATTTTTCACTACCAATTAATCTACTTATTATTTTTTTGATTCATTAATTAATTGTTTTGATCTTTGAAATATCATGAAATAGTAAAAAATGTTTTGTTCGACTAACAGTTCAAACCTCAGAGATCTATTTTTACTATCATAGAGCAACAAAACCAGAAAATATTTACGTATTAAAAGTTAAAATCCAGTAAAGTTTGGTGCTTTTTATACTTTAAATTATTTAAAAGGATTATTCAAGTATCAAAATTGTTGCAGATACATTTTCTGTCATTTGACGACTTGATTACTGGAGTAATCGTTTAAGCTCCACTATGGTTTCACCTACAAGCCACGTGGGAAAAGAAGTTCTGGGTTCTGGTATTAAACTTGTATTAATGTCTCTCCATCAGAGATGATGATCCTGTTCAATCCTGCAATCATCAGTCCTCTCTCTGATGAAACAAACTTGTACGCCCCTCAGTTTGTTCAACACAGGTACAGACAGCACTTTGTATCAGACACATGAGAAATATCGTACCAATGACTCTTGCTGCCTTTAACGCTCATGTCACTCTTGTTAATGTTGCAGCTTTTTTTTTTAATTCTGCCAATAATTAGTGTTTTTCTCCTTGTTTCATTTGGTTTGCAGCACGCTGGTGGAGCAGGCAAAGGAAGTGTCCCTCCACCTCCAAAACAATCAGGTAGGTCCTCCAGTGTCTGCACTCCCAATCTTAAAGGATATTTATCGTAGACATATAAAGATGGACAACAATAACAGCTGGTCGTGGCTAGAAGGTACCACGCAAATTGTGAAACTTTCGTGAGATGGTTAAGATTAATTAAGATTAGGCGTTGACCTTGAATGGTTAAGGTTAAGTTAAGTCGTCGGGCAGCGAGGCTCATGAGAGTTTTAGCAAATCTTTTGCTTGCTTCCATGGCTGCAGAAAGCTGTGTTTTGCTGCCAGTTTGTTTCATATGTGGCAGCGGGGTGTCGAAATGGGCAGTCGATCAAAAACACACGTTCCAGACCGGACCGGAAATTTCAGAAGGAGAACATACTGTACTGTAACCGGTATTTCAATTCAGCATGGTTCTTTATGATGACCTATCACGGTCATTTTATGATTTATCACAGGAAATATATTACATATTGGTCCTTTTTAATTAGTTATTTGATGCTATAAACAGCTCGGCTCCAGCGCGGCTCTGGCTCCAAATCTCAAGATGGCAGCTCATGTATCTGTGATATTTGGCTTCACTTCTGTACAGTGGGAGGAAGTGGAGATGCGTCCATATATATATACAGTCTATGATATTTATAAGGATAAAAAAAAATAACTATTAAATAATCAAAAAGTAAAAAGTAGCAACCTTTTAAAGTGGTTGATGTTTTTTTGTTTTCCTCCTCCAGGTCATTGATGTGGACAGAGATTGGAAGCTGGTTCTTCTCTTTGTTCAGATGGATCAGCTCTGTGCCTGTGAGCAGCAGCAGGTAGACAGCAAAATACTTTAATATTGATGTTACAAAATCCTTTTTAAGGAAAAAATACTTTACAGAGTTGTTTCTTTAAACTTTGTTGCCTCAAACACTGAAGTTGCAGAGTTTAAGAAAAATTCTTATCAGCGTCAGACTCCAAGATGATACCACGTCTTCAATAATGTATTTTATTTCAGGTATTTAGCATTAGATGTAGTTTGATTTACAGAACGACCAACAGCTTCTAAAAGGACCATAAGCGCCAAACAACTGTGCAGAGGCAGAGAAATAAATGCTTCCTCATAGCTGCTATTTTGTCTCTTATTACCTGACAATGAAACCTTTAAAAGTGCATCGTAAATTCACAACAATAGTAAGAAAAAAATGTCATTTGACAAGTGAATGAAAAGGTGACTGAAGTCTCAGACTGTTGTGTTTGTGCACAGTTTCAGTCTGTTATCAAAGCCGTGGCTGAAGAGGTGGACGACGCTCTGCAGCTGCTGCACTCTCAGGTATATTTCACAATGTATAATGTATTTTTCGAGCAGTCGCTATTACTGCTAATATTCATCCATTTGACATTTTGTTTGACTTCACTGTGTTGCAGCTGAAGCGCACCATCGTCAGTGTTGCATTGTGGGATGGAGAGAGTGAAAGTTTCCACAACAAGTGAGTTCATATGTAGAATTACACTATTTTTTTTATTTTTTTTTCTCTGAATGTACAGTTTTAACGTGTAAATGTGTTTTACTGACAGGATGTGTGGATGCATGGAGACAAATAGTGAAGGAGAAGCCAGACTTCAGAGGGTCATGCTGAGTCATGCTCTGCAGGTTTGCCCATTATTCATCTGATAGATTCATTCGCTCCTTTGGTTGTTTTAGCCGCTGTGAAATGTTCTTCTCATCTCTTTTTCACTGAGCAGGAGTCTTTGGATGAGCTGATGGTAAAGAAGCGTTGGTACGGCGACAGAGATGACTTCACTGTCATTCTGCAGGACGCACCTTTCATCACAGACCTTTCATCTGTCTCTGTGAGTTCACTTTTGCATCCCTTGTTAGGGCCCAGACACACCAACCCGACATCAAAGAACTAGCGGCGATGAAGGGTGACTGTTGAGTCGCCTCACGTCGCCTTTGTTTTGGCCGTCAAGTTGCACTCGAACACACTGCAAAGACTACAGCCGGCGGCCAGTTAGCACGTACGCCCTGCACCTGTGTGAGAGAAAATAACTCTCCATACCAGCAGGTGGCGGTAGTCTGCTCGTACACTGATTCGTTTAAGCTGAACAGCCAATCAGAGTGATTTCTCTCACCGTTGGGCTCCGCCGCTGACGGTGCGGGACATACCGAAAATACTCGGCCAATAGATGCTCACCGAAACTGTCCAATTGCCGACCGTCGCCTAAGTGCGTCAGGGCCTTTAATCCTTACTGGTACCTGAGGGGAGCTGTATCATCTTTCACAATGGCCTCAAAAACCAGTGATGTATGAAAGAACGTGTATCTAAGAATCCTGCCAACTATTTCATACAACATGTCTTTTAGTAAAATCTTCTCCTGTGATCGTGAAATGATTCAAAGTTACAATTAACCTATTCTTTAATATCAATAAAGACTATGAAAACTTAAATGCCCAGAACAACAGAAAAGTAACCGTTTGAGACGGCAACATCTCTTATCTTACTAAAGATGTACTTTCTGTATCTAACGTACAGTTTGTTATTGATGTTCTTTCAACAGAGTGGGAAGCCGCTCTCTGGGTCACGAGCGTCTCAACAAACTGATAAGCTGATGGTTCAGATGTGGACAAACCTGGTGAGGCCTAACGCAATCTAATCTACCTCCCACACGCGCACACACGTGAAGTGGTTGAAGAAGTATTCAGGTCCTTTACCACACTGTGGAAATAGTTCACTACAAGTAAAAGTATGTAATTACAACAACTTTTTAGGGCTGACCGATTATTTTGACTGATATTGCAATTGTGATATGATTCACGATATTGGAAGGAGTGCTAATTTTTACATAATTATTCTCATTTTCATTGAAAGAAATATTAAAATGATTATGCTGTGATTTTTGTGGGGATCTGTACCAAACAAAGATGTTTTCTTAAGTCTGTAGAATACAATGTTTAGGCCAGGACATCTCTGCAGCACCACAATATTTAATTCAGAATGATATCTTGACACATATTTTGCCTTTAACAAATATTGCACTTCCTTCGATATGGATATTGCACTTGTTCATATTGTGATTATGATAAAATTCTGATTAATTATGCAGCCCTACAAAATTTACTTTAAGTATCATAAGCAAAAGTAAAGGTCCAATTTTACCTGTCAGTGTTTTGCTATATTATATATGATGTTTTTGGATCAATATCAGTGCTGCATTAATGTATAAGTTACATTTAATTGCTGTAGATGTTAAAGGTGTGCTAATTTTAAATCCTTTATAGTTGGGTAGCTTTATCTACAGCAATGCATCTCAATCCATAAAGGAACACAATAAAAACAACAAATTCAATGTCACCAAATTTTGAAGATACATAGTATAGAGATGTATAAAATGTGAATACTCAAGTAAAGTACAAGAACCTCAAATTGAGTAAATGTACTTAGTTACATTCCACCACTGCTCACACACACACACACATATATGTATACATACAGAGTCATTGTTTTTCTCTGTCGCAAGCATGAAGACAATGAGTTTTCTGTCTTTCAGCTGCAGCCCACAAGTGGCCAACATAACACAGAAGACAATAGAAAGATCATCACGTTGCCATGTCCAACTGAGGTGAGGAACTGAGCTACAAACTCACACTCATGCAGTTATATTAGAATGTTAAAATGCACCTTTAGATGCAATGTATTACTAGTATTCCTCCTCCTCATCCCACCTCTTTCTTCTCATCCCTCCTCCTCCTCCTCTCCGGCTATCTACATCCCTCCCGAAGGAGCGGCCCTTCCTGAGGACGGAGGGAAACTCTCCTTCATATCACCACAGTGATGCCTCTCCTCTGTTTCACCCAGTGAGTACAGTGAGGTGTTGAGCCTGAATGGAGGTTGTGGCAGTGTGGTACGCTTCCTGTTTAGTTCTGACTGTGGATCTGCTCTGTGTGTCCGGTCAGCTTACAGGCACAAAGATGCCCTGTGAGGACCTCAGCCCCTCGAACTCCACACCCACCTCAGGTACAGTAACATGGTTTACACTTACATGTTTATCAGGGTGACTCTTCAGTTGACTAGAAAAAGCCAAATAATGCTTTTTTGGGGGGACTTATCACATTAAAATGGGCAGGTGGGAATTCATTCATTATGTGTTCATGTGTTCATGTTGCAAGACCAGCACACTGAAATTGATTGATGAGGTATTGTCTTTCTGTTTAACTTCAAATATACACTGGGGCGGAAACTAGTGATTTTTTTTATTGCCAGTTAATCTGTCAATCATTTTATCGATTAATCAATTAGTTGTTTGGTCTATAAAATGTCAGAAAATAGTCTTTCTCAAAGTCCAAGATGACGACCTCAAATGTCTTGTTTTGTCCACAACTCAGAGATATTCAGTTTACTGTCATAGAGGAGTAAAGAAACCAGAAAATATTCAGAGAATTTTTACTTTATTTTCTTAAATAATTACTCTTAATTGATTAATTGATAATAGTTAATAGTTAATATTAATTTAATAGTCGACAACTAATCGAGTAATTGTTGCAGCTCTGATGTGTGATGTGCATGACACACGAACACATGAAAATACAAAACAAAGGTGCCACCTTGACATACAAAATATATAACACACTTTATAAATTGTGTTTTTTTTCCTTTCATTTGTCAATAATCTGTATATTTATCATTTTATCATTTTAAGTTTTATGCCTATCTCTGTTTAAGTAACCTCTTATGTCATTGTTTTTAATATTATGTGACATAGCTTCTGATAATCTACTATTTCTTTCAAATAGTACTTTATTTTTATCCTACTATATAGTATTTCTAGCTGGTTTTATTGCTATTATTACAATTCTATGTATTACATTACTGTACAGTCTCTGTGAAAGTCCTGTGTTGTCTAATTCATTAAGTTTAGAGCGTCTGGTCTGACGTGTCTTCTTTATGTTCTCAGTTCATAAACTCCGGCCTGCAGATATCAACGTGGTGGCTGCTGTGGGAGACTCTCTGACTGTGAGTCATTCTCTCATTCTATGAATTCTTTTAAGTAGATAGAAATATTAGCCATATAATCAAAAGTACCAAATAGAATTAAATATATAAAATGCGACTGAGAATAGATCTTAGAAGTAGCACCATAATTTGCTCTAACTGTTAGAGCAAATTATGGTGCTAATTCTAAGATCTATTTTCTATTCATATTCATATTTAGTATATGTTAGAGTCTAACATATACTAAATATGAAGTGTACAGTGACCAGTAAAATACTGTATATTAGTGGCTCAAGTTAGTGGATAATGTTATATTCTGTACAGTAAGGTGAAGGTTTGTCCTTGACATAACCATTTTCAAAGGGGTCCCTTGACCTCTGACCTCAAGAAATGTGAATGAAAATGGGTTCTATGGGTACCCACGAGTCTCCTCTTTACAGACGTGCCCACTTTATGATAATCACATGCAGTTTTGGGAAAAAACATTGCAGTTTTTTTGCATGCGGTATAAATGTGTTATTTTTGCCTATTCTAAAAATGGTGTGTTTTAATATTTCTAAACTAAACATTCCCCGAAATGTCAAAAGTTTTTTATACCAAATCATAGCCTGGCTTTTTCTATGGCGTTCCACAAGGTCTTGGTGTCTTAATGTAGTATTTTGGAGGGATTATTGATCATATTTATCAATTCTTGAGTGGTAAAAGATTGTAAAACATTTGCACCAAATCTGTGTAACAAATGGTCTCAACCCAGAAATTGCTGCAACATCTTATGAGACATAAGATAGCATGGCCATCATACACTTCTATCATAATGTTCTAAACACTTTCAAAATGTACTTTAATTAATTAATTCATGTTTATTTCTTATCTATGACTAGAACAATTTGACACACAGTGCTGAGCAGCATCTCAAATTAATCTTCAGGTTCCCAGCTTTCAGATGATGTACACCACTTCTATGTGACATCTACTGTTGACCTCCTATCTCCCCCTAAAGACCCCCTGTACCGCCCTAAAAAAAGACAAAAACTGGTCGATGTGGGTCTCAGTAATATCTATAGTAAAAAAAATAGCCTTGTGTACTGTAAAATATTGAGAACTTGTGTCTTATTTCATCATGTTACTGAAACACTGTCCGTTCTGTCAGGCAGGGAATGGTATCGCATCCAGACCGAGCAACGTCCTGGACGTCCTGACTCAGTACAGAGGTTTATCCTGGAGGTAATCACACAACATAGCAGCATAATGCTAATGTTATATGTCTTGCAGTGTTGAATGTGGTTCTATGACCCTCCATTTGTTTAGTTGGAAAGTAAATTTAAGTCATAATTTTAACATTCTGTTTTTTTTTACAGCGTTGGTGGAGATGAAAACCTCACAACTGTCACCACGCTGCCCAGTGAGTCTTCTTCTATCTGGTTCAAATAACATGTTAAAGTGTTAAAGGTATTTTGTATTATTATTTTCTTTGTTCTAACAGACATCTTAAAGATATTTAACTCCAACCTGACGGGCTACTCTCTTGGGAAGGGCAAAGAGCAAACTAACCAGGCTTTCCTCAACCAGGCTGTAGCCGGAGCTAGGACCAAGTGAGTCCTATCCTATTTTATCACATAAAAAGCCATATAAAATAATAAAAACTGTCATATGCATATGTATATATATTTTAAAAAGAGAGGGAAAAATGTTCATTCTTGAATATGGAAATAGTAGCTTGACTATATAAATCTTGCCTTAAAATAATCTTTTTATTAACTTTTTCTGGACCTTGAATTAAAATAATTTTATCGATATAATCTTTTTTTTTTTATTTTAAAGCTAAAAGAAAGTAGAAATTTGATGAACATACTGTATATTTATTATTATAATAATATATTTATAGTAAAAAAAATGTGCTTTTAATTGTCTGAATTATCTTGAATTATTTATTCAAGATCTAATAAATAATTAAACAATGAAGATATAATAAATAAGTAAACAGTAAAAAACTAAATAAAAATATAAAAAAATATAATAGTAGACAGACTGAAAGGTTGAAACACATTATTGCACATATCAAATATGCACAAAATATTGATATTGCACAGTGGTATACATTGATATTGCACATGAATGAATGCATAATAAATAATAAATAATGACATAATGAGTCAAATCTTTGCTGTTTCATTGCGATATTTTACTTTGTTTGTGTTTTAAGGGACGTACCAAAACAGGTGCGCGCCCTGGTGGACAGGATGAAGAATGACAGTGTAAGTTTATAATTTAATATTTATTCTTTACCTATTTTTAAATTTTTAATTAAAAAAACGTCCCTTTTAACACCACCACATACTCACATTCTCTGACATCTTCTTCTTTCTTGTACAGAGAATCAATTTTGAATCAGACTGGAAGGTGATCAGCCTTTTTATCGGTGGAAACGACATCTGTGACCACTGCTACAACTCTGTGAGTACTAACGTTGGAGTAATATTCGTAATAGTCGTTTCCCGGAGGGGCCAAAAGAAACAACGTGAAAATGTTTTCCATTTCTTTACAGCTATTTTACTCTGAAGAGAATTATATACGTACCATTCAAGAGAGCCTGGATTATCTACACAAAGAGGTAAAAATGAACAGCTACATTTCTGGATATACGTTGTTGGTCTGGATGATTGTTTGTGAGCATTAATCGAGTCTTTGTGCAGGTGCCTCGGACTCTGGTGAACTTAGTAGAGCCTCTCCAAATTGCCCCACTGAGAGAAATGCACAAAGACACCTCACTTAAATGCCCAACTTGGCTGGTGAAGTGAGTATCAATTTAAAATTCTCACTGAGATATTGAAAATCTAATAAATAATCAGTGGTATAACACCTTGTTATCCCTCCTTTGCCAGTATTCTGTGTCCCTGTGTCATCTTGCCAGAGCCCGGCTCTAAAGCTCTGCAAACGATGGAAGACCTCAATAGAGGCTATCAGGTAGGAAAGAGACATACTATGATTGTTAAACAGTCAAGTTCATCTTCAGGTTTTGACACTTTTCTTTCTTTCTTTAAGAATTTACTACAAGAGCTCGTGGAGTCAGGCCGGTACGACACTCGCTCAGACTTCACTGTGGTCGTCCAGCCTTTCTTCAGAGAAGTCATCGTCCCCAGACAGCCGGTCAGTAACAAAGCTTTCACATGTGGACTGCACAGACTTTATCTATAG
Organism: Sebastes fasciatus; assembly: GCF_043250625.1. NCBI lineage: Eukaryota > Metazoa > Chordata > Actinopteri > Perciformes > Sebastidae > Sebastes > Sebastes fasciatus. The sequence goes on along the minus strand of NC_133812.1, from coordinate 24,324,261 downwards.
CCTGCACCGTATTGCATTGGCCTACCTATTATAGTCCTACATTTTACGACTCCTTTAACATACCATTTCTACAGGATGGCCGTGCTGATCGCTCCTACTTCAGTGCTGACTGCTTCCATCTCAGCCAGAAAGCCCAGACGCTGATGGCTCGCTCCCTTTGGAACAACATGGTAAGACACCATTAATAAGAGTTAGACATACAGTAGGTATTGTGAAAAAGAAATATCGGAGTCATTGTAATTATGGCTTTAAGAGTGTTCACGTCAACTTTCAAGTCGTAGGTGCGACTGGGAAATTAAATAATGTTTATAATAAAGTAATTTTCGATAAATTGAGGTAAATATTTGGGGTAATTTGGCAGTAATTCTAAAGAAATTTCAAATAGGTTACTTGCTAATTATCACCTAATTACCATGAAATTTATGGACCTGTAAAATGAAGTGTTACCAAATACAGTCATGGATTAAGGTTACATGATATATTCCATTATCCTACGGTCTGGATAGAATAGAAACTCAACACTGTACTACGTTAAAATACTATAAACATGACAACGTGTTTTTGTTATGTATATGATCATCACGTTTTATGTAACAGTGTATTTTTAATTAGAATTGCTGAATGATACTCTGACTCTTGTTTCCCCAGCTGGAACCTCTGGGCAATAAGACAACCGTGCAGGATTTTTCTCCAGACACTAACTTGAAATGTCCAACCAAGGTGGGAAATTGTGTTTAAATAGAGAGTCAATATAAATATAAATTAATTTCCAAAGCTTCTGTTATTAACAGTATATAATGTTTTTGAATTGACATGTTTTTTTTTATATTTTGAGGCCATCATGTAATGTAAGTTCTTTCCTTTGTCTGCAGACTTCACCATTCTTCCGGACCTATAAAAACAGCAATTACACATATAGTGGTCCCCCTATACCACCTGAACCTATCAAAGTAAGCATTTCATCTCTATCTGATACAAATAAAATATGTAATGTTGAGCTAAAGACATGAATGAAACTAAAATTTCACAGAAACTCGTATAGTGTTGAAACAGTTGATTATCAATAGAACATAAATCATCAGCTATTTTGATAATCATTATATTTATGAAAAATGTCAAACATTCTGGTTCCAAATTATTTATTTTTTAATGTTTTATATGATTATATGAACATCTTTGGGTTTTGGATTTTAAAATAAGCAGTATAAAAATGTTGCTTCAGTCTCTGGGGACTTGTTATGGGCCTTTTTCTCTATTTTAAATGATTAAGTGATAAGAAAAGGTTAATTAGTTGCGGCTTTAAACTAAAAATGTACCATCAGAAAACCCAACAGAGAGATGTCACAGCATTAAACACACACAAATTATCTTCTTGGAGTGCAAAAAACACAGCAGTGAGCGCTAAAGACGGAAACAAAATAATCATAATAATAAAATGAATTACTCTTCATGTCCATCCATCTATTTTCTAAAGTTATTTTACACCATATGTTTCTTTCTCCTCAGAACTGGGGAAGTAATTTCTCCTGTCTGGACCTTGCTCCATCTGACACTGTGCCAACTTCAGGTGAGACAGACATTCATTTCTGATTGATTGACTCATTTCTAAAGCCAACATACAGTTGATATTAGTTTTAATATCCTCTTTTATCTATAGTTAACAAGCTACGCTCACCACCAGTGACACTGAGAATGAAACGGCTGATATCAACTGTCACCTGGATTGTCTCAATGTCTCAAGATAATTAAACAGATTCTCTAATCACAATGATAAACATAACATTTTATTGGGATGATGACTTTTCAATTTCATTTTAGTTTGGTTTTCAGTGTGTTTGATAGTTTTAATTTAGTTTCAGTTTTTCAGAAAGGTTTATTTTTTATTGGGGCTGTCAATCGATTAAAATATTTTAATCGATTGACAGCCCTAATCGCACATTTTTTATCTGTTCAAAATGTACCTTAAAGGGAGATTTGTCAAGCATTTAGTACTCTTATCAACATGGGAGTGGGCAAATATGCTGCTTTATGCAAATATATGTATATATTTATTATTGGAAATCATTAACAACACAAAACAATGACAAATATTGTCCAGAAACCGTCACCAGCATTATTTATCCTCCTTCTACAATGACATGTTTCGTAACAATGGATTCATTAGGTTTTCTAGTTTCTTATGAAACCAGTATCTTCACTCTAGATTTAAAACTGACTACAATCGTAAAATCGCAAGTTGCTGTAATGCATTAAAGAAATTAGTAGCGTTAAAATTCATTTGCGTTAACGCATTATCGTCCTTTTCAGTAGCGATATATTATAGCTAAAAAAGTAAAACTGAAATGAATTTACATTCATTTTTATTTTGTTTTTATTTATTTTTTTTAACCATGAAATATCACTTCACTTTAGTTTTTCTTAAAGAATATATTTTTTAATTTAATTTCAGTTCACTAAAAATAATTTTCACTGCTTATTTTCATTTTAGTTTACTTCAATAATCCTGGTTTGTGGTTTATTATGACATCAGGTGTCAGGTGCTGAAACTCTTTTATGTATTTTATCTGTAGTTCACAAGCTGAGACCGGCAGACATCAAGGTGGTGGGTGCACTGGGAGACTCTTCAACGGTTAGTGTTGTAACACGGTGATATCCAGTTTATTAAGTACAAGGAAGGAGACATAATGTACACATGTTAGAAAACCACACGACTTTTACCTTATCAGCCACAGACAATGAGTATTTGACAGGTAATAATGTGTGTGTTGACGGGAAACATGTAAGATGTAGCACCAGCCGAGAACCTGTTGGTATCAGCTATTTGGTGACATTGAACTATGAACTCTCTAATCAATTTGTTATCAGACAGATAGCTTTGCCTCGGAGATGAGCGTCTCTTTTATTATCTGGTGTTTAGGCTTTGATGTAAAACTTATCTCTGTCAGTGTCTCACTGTCGTCTTCAGCATATTATCTTTATTTTATTTATCTGTGTGTTCATATGTGTCTCTCTGTTTCACAGGCAGGCACCGCTGCTAAAGCAGATAACCTGTTTGAACTGAAAAGAGAGTATAAAGGAGTATCATGGAGGTACGACATGCCTGTAGTGTTAATGAGGTTTACATTAACCATCAAATTTTACGAACCAGGCTGATGTTTGTTGTTTTTTTCTTGTAGCATTGGAGGGGATAAAACTCTGGAGACTGTCACAACACTACCAAGTGAGTTTATGCCACTTGTTTGGGGAAAATGTTCAGTTCCTGTGAGTCAGTATATCAGGACAGGAATAGCAATTTCTCTTAATTAATCTGAATGAATTGAGAGTTTTACATATAACGGGTACTCCATCCTTTTCTCCTCAGACATCTTGAAGAAGTTCAACCCCTCCTTAAAGGGCTTCTCCAAAGGCGTGGGCCCCAGACAGAAGGCCTTCAACATGGCTGTAGCTGGAGCTAAGTCCTCGTATGTGCATATTCTTTTTTACTTCCTCAACCTGGGTGAAATAACAAGAACAACCCATTGTCATCTCTCTAACGCCTGTTTACTGTATTTGTTCTGTTACAGAGAGATCCCAGTACAAGTCCAAAATCTCATCAAGGCCATGAGAGAAAATAAGGTAAGACTTCCCCAAAGATAAGTAATTTATCAGACTCTAAAACCCCTTTCCCACTGGGCTAAAGACACCCACTAACACCCACTAACATCTGGCTTTTGTCTTCAATCGGCATTCATTACGGGGACAAATTACTCTGCTGTAGTCACAGGTATTTACCGGCTCCAGCTCCGATAATTTTTGCCCCTTTTCTCAAGCGATGCTAATGTATATGATACACGTTGAAGAGAATATATAATACATCAAATCAACATGGATTTGGACAATTATTAGAATTTATTAACACACAAAACATACAATCAATATGCTCAGCCTCAAAGCCACCAAACTCCATTTACAGAAACAGTAATTTTATCTCCCTGATCATTGAAACACATCATTCAAACTTGACAGTTTGGTCGTAATAAGCCCATAATTTATTGAGTTAGTTTTGGAAACACATGTTATATGCGCTCCTCAAAGCCACCAGACTCCATTGACAGAAACAGTAATTTTACCTCACTGATCATTGTAAAAATTGTTGTGTTTACTAACCCTGTTTTCCGGCGCGTTTGTGATGTTGAACATGACACACAAGGGGGAAAAAAAGAAAGGCATACTCTACTACTCTACTGTCAATGGGAAAGGAGTCTATCGCCTATTTTAGCGTGTTTTTACTGTGTTTAAAAACCCTGCATATACGTGCTAATTTTGGTGGAAAAGCTCATAACAGTGTCTTAATCACATGTTACACAGGAGGTGAATTTTGAAAAGGAATGGAAACTTGTGACAATATTTGTTGGAGGAAATGATCTTTGCCATTACTGCATAGACCAAGTAAGTGTTCTTTAAAATCCATGTATTGTACATAAATAACCTTCTTCTGTGTTATTGAACTGCAGTAAAAAACATGTTTTTCCTATCTCTCTGCAGAATAATCTGTCACCCAAGAACTACAGCCACAATCTTATGCTCAGTTTGGACAAGCTTTACAAAGAGGTGAGATATTAAACTATAAGTTATTGTCATCTGTTGTCCTCGTGAGTACCAGTGTATCATGTTTTCTTCTTCTCTCTCTCCGTATCGTTAGGTACCGAGGCTGTTGGTTAATGTTGTGGCGATCGTGCAGATAGATCCGCTGAAATCAGTTAAGAGGAACACGCTTGGCTGTACCTTCATACCAAGGTTGGTTTTGCATGTTTTTTTTTCTCTGTTTCATCATCAAACAGTAGACAGACAAAATTAAAAACTAGTTGGTGAACATAGTTGAGAATTTGGCAGGCGAAGAGTGGGATATTTATATCAGGAGCTGGTGGAGACCAAAACAGAGCTAAAAGGAGAGTGAATATTGGATCTACATTTGTCGGTTGGACGAAAACATGACTTCAATTGAATGATAATGTCATGGGCGCCAGAATAGTGACAAAAAGTCATATTGTCCCCCTCACTTTCAGGTGTTATGGTAATAAAATGTACTACCTGGCTTAGACGTTACTAAGCCAGGTAGTACGTTTGTGATAATGTCAATATGATATGTTGGACCTTTATCCAATCATAATCGACTATTGTGTAGCCTAATTCAAATGAAATCAAAGTGATCGGATATCCAGCCCGCTACAGTTTCCAAACCGAAAATATTTGTCCACTTCGGGTGGCAGTCGGCTTTGAAAGGCCCAGGGTGAAGGTGGCTCGCAGCTCTGACCATGAGTTTTACAGCGCTTCGCAGTGCGCCCTCTCTCCCTGTGAGAAGGGTCGGGCTTCCGGTGTGTCTGTCAACCGGGGCAGACTGTCTTCAGTGCGTCAGGGGTCTGCGGCGATGTCGGCAACCTACCCGACCCGTCTGATTAAATGACGAACATGTACTAAAAGCACGCGCGTGGCCGGCCCGGCTATGTCAACAAAGCACAGAGAAGATCGGATTACAACACACACAGAGGGAGAGCGACTTCACTCTCTGCTCAGGTAGACATTACGCCTCTATATCTTTACATTGTATATAGTTGTTTGCTGCTATATTAATGCTCTGAATATCATATAGAGAACCTTTAAGATTAGTCCTTCCAGCGGTTCCCCTGAAAGACAAAGGTTATTCACTAAGCATCTCAGAAAAATCAAGATTTTCTCAAGCAGATGTGAGAATTAGAAGACATACATGGAAAAACAGAAGTTTAGATCATTCAACGATATTTGTGTTGATCTTTTGATGTGTTCACTTCTCTCACTCAGACGTGTCATTATTTTGCAATCAACATTATGTCATAGTGTCTAATTTTGTCATTTCGACTTGAAGCTAACAATGATGTTCCTGGGAACATTTGAGATGTTGCAAATACATCTGGTTGAGTTGTTTTAATGCATAGAAACTTTAAATTTGTAAGTCAAGGATTTTGTCATGGAAAAGTCTTCTTTAATTTTGGTTCGGCTCCGTCCTCATCTGTTTTTCACAGGAACAACTGTCCCTGTGTTATCAACCCTGCTGAAAACTCCCCAGAACTTGAAGAGATAAAACGAATCAATCGCGAGTATCAGGTAAAAACAAAGAGCTCTTTTAACCATTTAAATATTTTTTAAAAAAAATAGGTTCCCTCTGTCATTCCTCTAATTTTCTTTTTTTCCCCACAGGCTGAGCTCCAGATTCTTATTTCTGGAAATCGCTACGAGGAAAAAGAAGACTTTGCTGTTGTCCTTCAACCCTTTATCCAGAATTCGTTCCTCCCTTTGATTGGAGTGAGTTACAGAGACACACACATGTATCCAAACAGCCAGACATAAGTAATGAAATGCTGAAAAATCTACTCTTCTCACCAGGAGGGCGAGGTTGACACAAGCTTCTTCTCTCCGGACTGTTTCCACATCAGTGAGCGAACTCATGCTGAGATGGCCATTGCCTTGTGGAACAACATGGTGAGCATGGAGCAGTAATGGACCAAACTGCAGCACAGTGACGTGTTTCCAAGTGTTTGGTTTGGTGGTTTTACAGAATTTCTTTTTCTGTCTTCAGTTGGAGCCCGTCGGCAGAAAGCAGACCTATAACAACTTCACATATGATCGCTCCAAGATTCACTGTCCCTCTGAGGTATGTGTGGAGATTTCTGTCAAATCTGGAGAGAAATCCCAACTTAAGTTATTATTGTTTCATCAAACTAGAGCTATTTATTTACTAAATAGAGTTGAATTTTATGTATCGTTCAGTCTTAGTGTTAAAAAAGACATCATGAAATAATAATAATCATATGACTAAATACAGACAAAAACTATAATATAACCGTTTACTTGAAACAAAAACCAGGAAGTCTTGCTGGAAAAAATGCAAATGTACGACAGAGCATTAGGGCCACATTGAGGGAAAAAAAATCATCTGAAATTTCGAGAATAAAGTCATAATATTATAAAGTAGTAATTTTACGTGTTATTTAATTTTTTTCTCGTAATATTATCTCCGATTTCTTTTCCCTCAATGTGGCCCTAATACTCCGTTCTACATTTGCCCTTTGGCCCTCACTGCATTAGACTTATATACTATATACTTAGACTATAAACTGTGTTACCTTCATCACAATGCTCAAATGTTTTGCGGCTCCAGACAGATTTTTGCCTAAAATGGCTCTTTTGATAGTAAAGGTTGCTGACCCCTGGTCTAGGGTGACCAGGTGTCCCACTTTTACGAGGGACTGCACAGCATTTTTATCGCTCGTCCCACGTCCCACATATTGAGACGATGTCCCACATTTTCATTGGTTCTAGTTTTCAAAAGTCAAACCACTGAGGACAGATGCTTTTTTAAAAATCTGTCTTTTATCCAATGGCTGTGAAGAAAGCAAGGAAAGCTGTCATCACGGCGCTGTGTGTCTGCTGTCAAACTGCGCACACGTGGGTCAAGTGCAGGTTAACATTTCACCGTCTTTGCTACGCTATACGCCCAAACGGAAAAAATTGCGAGTCACCGCAAAGTCGCAAGCTGTGCAGATTTAGGCGGACTATGATGGACACTGCCACAAAGAAAAGGAAGAGCAGCTACAACAAAGACGGTGAAACTACTACCAGTGGAAGGAGATTCTCAGAGTCTCTTTTTTATTTATTAAGATAATTTATTTCATATAGGAAACTTTGGGTCTCCATATTACTTGACTCCTCAACCCATAATCCTTGAACTGAAGTGTGGGTCTTTTTTTTCTCAAAGATTCTTTCACATATTTTTCAAAGTTCTTCATTTCTTATATTTCCTTCAGACCAATCCCTTCATCTTCACTAAGATCAACAGCCTACCAAGTCCACCAGTGACCACCACCACCACGACTGGTGCTCCAGACACCACCACCACGACTGGTGCTCCAGACACCACCATCACGACTGGTGCTCCTGACACCACCATTACCTCCATCTCCACTCCTATACCAACCCTCGCTGAACCCAGGTGTCCCTCCACTATGCCCTTGTGGTTGCCAGTGATTGTGGGAATTGTCAGTTTACTGGTTGGCGTTGTTACCGCCGGGCTTATTGTCTCCAGCTGTCTGCGTCGGGGAAAAAAAGTGGAGAAAGCAGTAGAAATGACAGGAACTGTTTTTTAATGCAGTTGAAGCTGTATTTATTGTAATCTTAAAGCTGCATCGAGTACTGTTTGACCACTAGAGGGCAGAGAGTCGCCTCCAGGAGAAACACCCAGCAGAAATGCAGTCCTCTTTCTTGCCACCTGTTGAATTCTAGTCCAATATTCAGTTATCAGGGTCTCTTTGTTCAGCTGTAAAATTAGAAAGTTTGTGACGCCGCCACCATTGTGAAATCAGGTGAAGGAACGCCAAGTTCTGGTCACATGACCGGAGCCCAGCCAATAGCAACGCTCTCTCAATGAAATGACCTGTGATTGGTCAAAGTCTTTCGTCACCGGCTAGATTTTTTAAAGCCTGAAAACAGAGCCATGAGGAGGTGCAGATGTCTAGTTATCTCTCAGAACACTTGAATTACAATATGCTGAAAGGTTATTATGGGATTTTTGCCCAATGATGCCAAAAATATACTGACTACTGAAGCTTTAATTTAGACCCTGGTCCCTGCTCAATGAGCTCCTCAAAAGGTTCCTAGTTCCAGGGGAAAGGTCCTGCAGTGGAAACGGGGCTTTAGCAAATGTGAATATGCTAACAAGCTAAATGGAGAAGATGGTAAACATTATACCTGCTTAACATAACGTGCCTGTAGATTATTAGTCTAAACTGATTTATGACTCACTTCTAAAGTTTCAAGTTTTACATTTATTTCAGGCAATGGACTTGGTGCCACAGATGGGGCGGAAAGTTTAGTGTTACAGACGAATATATTGTTAGCATCAACTTTAAACCCCCGTCTGCAAATGGCATTTCCCTAATGATCAACACCGAATGATGACGGAGCTACTGTTTGATCTCCCAGGTGAAGCTCAGAGGCAGCCCGCTCATCCTCTCTTTAAACACTTGGTCAAAATACTCGTTCTGGGCCACTGTGAAGAAATTCTTCCAGTCACCTGCCACACCTATCATAAATACACACACATACACACACACACACACACACACACACACACACACAGAGAGACTTCATTAAAGCATGAACTACTGACACATTACAGAAAGAGTTTAATGTACCATTAAAACGTTGCAGTACACTTGCATGTAAACATGATGTTGCTGGAAACAAACCTTTGCGCATGGTTTCCTTCTGGTAGCGTTTATTTTCAACCAAGTCCTTGTAGTTTGCTTTGAGGTTCGTCTTCATGTTTTTGAAGGTGGATATCTCCACAACATGATCGATGGCTTCGGCAGACAAATCTTTTCCCAGAAAAGCACAAAGCTTCACAACTTCCCCTCTGAGGTCCTGACAATTACAAATGTTGAGGAAAAACATTTTATGTCTTGTCTACATTATATTGTATTATAGCATATTTTACACCATTTATATATAACTGTTTATATATTGCTTATTAGGGCTGTCAATAGATTACAATATTTAATCGTGATATATCGCAAATGAATTGCAAATTTTGTATCTGTTCAAAATGTACCTTAAAGGGAGATTTGTCAAGTATTTAATCCTCTTATCAACATGGGAGTGGGCAAATATGCTGCTTTATGTAAATGTATGTATATATTTATTATTGGAAATCAATTAACAACACAAAACAATGACAAATATTGTCCGTAAACCCTCACAGGTACTGCATTTAGCATAAAAAATATGCTCAAATCATAATGTGTCAAACTCGTGGGTACCCATAGAACCCGTTTTCATTCACATATCTTGAGGTCAGAGGTCAAGGGACCCTTTTGAAAATGGCCATGCCAGTTTTTCCTCGCGTAAGTTTTGAGCGTTATTTACCCTCCTTCTTAACGAGTATGACATGGTTGGTACCAATGGATTCCTCAGGTTTTCTAGTTTCATTAGAAACCAGTATCGTCACTCTAGCTTTAAAACTGAGCCCGCTACAGCCTCTGAAAGATCGGATGCGTTAATGCGTAATTATCGCGTCAACTTTGACAGCACTGCTGCTTATAAATGCTAAATAAAGGAGGTTGAAATAAAGTGTTACCCTGCAAGGTTGTTGCAAATTGAAAGTAGAAAAGAATCTTTTTTATATTCATTAACAAGCTTATTACTGTGGAAGAAAGCATAACAATAAAGCATTATATAAAAAAGAAAGAAAATGTGATTACCGACCTTCAACATATCTTCATACCTGATGAAAAGTATATCCATCTGGTCTTTCTCGTTGTAATATTCTCTCACGTGATCAAACCACGATCCCATGAAGGCTGTTACAGAATGACAAACAGGAAAAATTCAGACGCACAAATGCAGTATTTTAAGAGTATCCTATAAATATAACACCTGAGCCTACCATCGTCATTCAGGAAGTCCTGAAAGAAATCCTCAAAGCTCTTTGGTGTCTCCAACATGACCCAACTGTGAGAAAAGTGATAGAGGGACACCAGGACGTCCTTCGGGTTCCTCATCACGTACACAACCTAAACAGCAGCACAAAAACGGGGTTATTCTCTTCTTCATATAGCTTAGTGCAAAATCGTGGTACCGCCAGCTGCCATCTGACTTCCGTTACTCCTAAAGTAGTGTTATTATTGAAAGGGTGGCCTCTAAACGAGGCGAACAGTGTTACCACGGTTTTGCACTTGGTGCAGTTTTGGAAAAGGAGGAGTGAGCGGAAGGGTACCCAACCACCACTAGATGTCGCCAAATCATACACACTGTCCCTTTAAATAGATCTATGTTTGGGAGTCTTCTTGCTTGATTGACAGGTATCTTGTGTATCTTGTTACCACACATAGCAAAAAAATATTATCCGTGTGTTAAAGGGACTGTGTGTAAGAATCAGAAATGCTTGTTAACAGTGACACCTGTGGCCTTTAAGTCAACGCAAAGACTCAGTGTCCTGTTGCTCGCGCCCACGCTTGTGCTCGCTTTACATAGACATGAACGAGCATCGCTCAAAACAGTGAGGCAACACGTCAGCTAAAACCCTTCTGCAGTGTGTAGTGTGCACGCATGCACGTGAGAGAGGAGCGAAAGAGCAAGAACGAGTACAGTGTGTGAGTGAAGGCTAGCAGGCAGAGGAGCACAGGACAGCAGAGACTCCAGACCTGGAGACCAAAGCTACGGTCTCCCCCGCGTCCTCCGACCGCGGCCAACACTGTTTTGCAAGACGGGCTTCACTAGATAGAACTTTGCGGTTTTGGTGCTTCCGTGTAGTTTGTGTTGGAGTCGGAGTCTGAGTCTGAACAGCGTAGCCACATGTGAGCGCGCATGGGACACCGACCCGCAATGATTTATACGTGTAAGAAGCTACAAACAGTCCCTTTAAATATATATCTATATTTGGGAGTCTTCTTGCTTGATTGACAGGTATCTTGTGTATCTTGTTACCACACATAGTAAAAACAATATTATCCCTCTATAATTTATATATTGAAACCACTTGCTGGGTACCCTAGGTCAGCGGTCAGTCTCTAGCTGTGTCTCCCAAACCAGCTCCCAAAGTTGGCGCACAACAGTGGCAGACATGCACACATTCCTGACTCACTGATATCCATGTGTTGTTTTATAGACAATTACCATGTTTGGGTTATCTTGCCTGTTTGCCTCCAGCAAAAAGTCTTCTCAGAGGAGAGGCTCCTCAGAATTGGGTTAGCTGCATACTTTTTGCTGACTCGATTCTCTTTGAATTCAAGACATAAATAAACCTCCAGTGTAAGTTCATTCCTGGTGTCCGGTCCACTTTTCAGTCTCCAATTAATTGTTCTAAAAATTCCTCCACACCGTGTACACAAGGGAAGTTCATTTTCCAGGCCTGGCATGACAACAGCAGAGACAATGACGTAAAATTCATCCTTTCGAAACAAAGTTACCTTGATTCTCTCGGCCTTCACTCCGCGGGGCAACATGTTGGTGGGGAGATGGGTGCGGTAGATCTGGGGATTTGGCCTTTCTCGAAGAAAGCTGTCCACTGAACTGCCCTCCAGCCAGGGTACGCGCGTCCTATTGGTGCCCTCCATCAACTGGTCAGGATGTGCAGCATCCATGATCTTGACAAGAATCTGCTGCATCCATATTGTGCCTTCACACAGAATAGAATAGACAGTTAATGCTGCCATGTGCTGAATTGTTTGCTAAATAAATTGAACATGTTCAGCTGACGAAAAGACTCTCGAGGTGACAGTAATTAATTATAATTATTTAGCTGGAATTATTTTTATTTATTATTTTATTTGACAGGGACAATACATGGAGGCGTTGTTACACTTAATTAAAGTGCAACCGATGTATATAGGACTTCTAGATTAAGCCTACTAATTAAGCACCATCTATCTTCCATCTTCTTATAATTATCACCAAACTACAAGTTCTGCCCAGGAAACATCCACGCAATTATAAGGAAAGTTTTGGACAGTAAAATAAAGTATGACTGAATAATAGAATATAAAATACAATGTAGAATAATGCTTTATTTTAAAAGTGATTTCCTAGAAGTTTTCTGGAATAGGAAGTCCTTTACTAAATGCACAGCAGGTCAGCTGAACATACAAAAATGTAAAACATTTTCACCAAAAGGTCAATGATTAGCTGCTCTGGAGCTTTCGATCATATCACGCGATTGTGCTTGGCGGAGGACTTAGGGAGGAGTTAATAGATGTAGACAGCAAATGTGAGACAACCGGTAACACTGGTCCTCTGTGGTTTATTGAGATGATTGATTGATGTCACAACTGTCAGAACTATTTGTTCTTTGGTTTTGCCTGAAGTCCACAAAGGTGTCTCCATAGATGTTAACTGCTTTATACTGATGCAATAAATTAGATAATGAATAATATCACATTTAAATTCAACTCCTTTTTCCAACAGTAAATTAGAGAAGTTATTAATGCTGTTTCTAATGGCAAGAACTTCAAACCTAAAAGGTGATATTTGTCAACAGGCAAGCACACAATTCAACATATTACAAAAACTCCCAATGAATAACAAATAAATGAGTAATTAATGTTAACTTGTTTAAATGGAGCGTTTTTAAAATATAAAAACTGTTTTCCCTATAATTATTACCAAATTACACCGTTTTTTTCCCAGGAAATTTATAGCAAATTAATAGGAAATAACCAAATAACATATCTGTAAAAAAAAGTGCATACAATACATCCTGTTTCAGTTTGATCTACTGTTTACAGCAAGTCACTGACCTGACTTTGGGTATGTGATCAGATAGATATCACTCGGCCGGACATCCACATGCTGGAGAGCATCAAGGTCTTTGGGTTTCAACCCCTCCTGCACCACAAAGTTCCTCCCTTTGTATCTGAATAGGTAAGGGCTCAGTAGATCCAGAGAATCCATAAAGGATTAAGTCAGTAAGTAAGTACAGTCAGTGTAGTAAGTTTAGATATAATCAGAGTAATGTTAAAGGTGTCAGTCCTGTCAGACAGCGTCCACCAGAATGAACACACAAGCCCCAACACATCCTCATTCCAACTCATCACATACTGTATACTGGCGCTTTGTCACGCCCCTTGGTATTGATGTATCTTCTGTGGTGATGCAGTTGAAGATGTTTGAAGAGAAACTCCGCCGACACTGTCTTAGTTGTATAACAAATTTATTACAATAAGTTCAGTATCGTAAACAAGTAACACGTTACTTGGAGAGCCTCCAGCCGAATAATGAGAGAACTCTCTCGAACGTGTACAGACAGCTCCTTAAATACCGAGCTTGTTCAAACACTTAGTTTCCACATATAGTTTTAGGAGAGGGACAAAGAAACACCTCTTTTACGAAGCCACCATATGTCTCTTCACCTCTGACCCATGACTCCCAGGACCCTGCTGACTTAGCATTAGGTATATGTTTACCTTGACCAGATGTCTTTTCAACTCTGACCCAGCTCTAAATCAGGAAGGCCCAAACAACAACTAACATTCCAATATACTCTCCTAATACAAACCATCTATATAAATATGCTGCATCTAACAGCAGACACCTCAGTATCAAATTAGGTTCTGGCATCAATGAAAAAAACGATATGGTTGGGCTTAAAAACACTACTATGTGATTAAATAGATATCACCAGGTCGGACATCCACATGCTGGAGAGCATCACGGTCTTTGGGATTCAGGTTCGTACTTGTATTTTGTGTTTCTACTAGAACATGTTTACATGCTGTAATGTTAAAAAAAAAAAATATTTTCCTCATACTGTCTGCCTGAATATGCCTGTATTTACCCTCTGTCTGAAAAGCTCTGTTTAAGCGCATTGTGACAGAATTGCAATGGAATTGCAACAGAATTGTGTTGCTAGGCAAAATCTTGGGTCCATGTGTACTTCCTGTCAGCTGATGTTATTTACATACACTGAAACAGGAATAAACTGGGACACATTTAAAATGTTTACATTTAAAATTGTGTCAAGGGTCTAAATATTGTATATTCGTGACATCACAAATGGACAGAAATCCTGACAGCTTGTTTCAAATGCAGAGTTTCTGAATACGGGGCTGTGTGTATTTCCCTGTGGATTGAGTGTTTTGATACTTTCACAGTATTTATATAGGACTTAAGCCAGCTTTATAATAAAAAAACAAACATGAAAATCTCACTTTTTTATAATATGGGACCTTTAAATAAAATGTTCTACTAATTTAACTTTAGTTGACAAGACAAATGTAAAGTTACAAGCTAAAAATGGATGCAAAATAAATTCATACATATATATGAAGTGATCTCATGTGGTAGGTAAGCTCGCTTGTTTCTACAGACCTGGTTACTCTCGCGAGATCTGGCAACAGGCTCTGTGAGCATCAGAAAAATGGCGGAAAGCGAGTTGAACGTTGACAGCCTGATCTCTCGACTACTGGAAGGTACCGCAGCATTCTGATAATCCCTCTTTCTCTCTGTCGTTTCATTACAGAGAGAAAGGACTGTACTGTTTTATAACCTGTAACTTCACGATATGTTAAACCATTTCAGCATCTTGCCTTCTCAGCTATCAGTGTTGTTCACAAGCAGCCAGTTAGCTAACGTTAACGTGAAAACGCGCTCTGCTTTAGGAGTAATGTAGACGAAGTTACACCTTATTGTGATGTCACAGTCCCTTTGTAGCTACCTATTCGCTAATGGTGGTTAGTTAACGTCGTGGTATTGTGTGTAAAAAGGGAGAAGTTGTGTAAAATGAGCCAGCTAAGAGCTAAGAGAGCTAACGTTAGCTCGTCATGTTAACTAGTAGTATAACTTTAACTGGTTAAACTAGCCCAGTAGCAGAGCTCGCGCAGGGTGGTGTTCATCAGAATGGAATGGAACGCGAAATGGAACGGTGGAATTCTGTCGTTGCTAAGTAACATGAACTATTCTCTCTCTAAGGCAGTTAGCTAGCTAGCTAGTCGGCTACCACTACACAGGGCTACTATCCAGGGACACGCCCCCTTTACGCAGGAAACCACTAAAGCCTGCACACATAGCTGTTTAACATTAATCAGTAACACATATATGAAGAATTTCTTAGACTACGATTTTAGTTTTAACTCCTAAAACACATATTAAAACTTAGAAACATGCATGTCTATTTGTTGTTGTCACTGACTTCCAACTATTGGATGCAAATGGAAGAATGGGTTAAAGTGATATATGTCATGTTTGGACTGCATTAAAGGTCCCATATTATAAAAATATTTTAATTTAATACATTTGCAGTACAACTAGGATTTGTTATGAAAAGCATTGCAAATATGTGGTGTTCTCATATATTTGTTTTTGGCTAAATTATACATTTGCCATAATGTATCAGCATATTCTCCAGTTTATCTTTAAAGGTCCAATATTGTAAAAAGTGAGATTTCCATGTCTTTTATATTATAAAGCAGGTTTAAGTGCTTTATAAATACTGTTAAACTATCAAAACGTTCACTATACGGAGAAATACACACAGCCCATATTCAGAAATTGTGCGTTTGAAACAAGCTGTTAGGATTTCTGTCCATTTGTGATGTCACAAATATACAATATTTAGACCATTACATGGTTTTAAACGTAAACATTCTAAATGTGTCCCAGTTTATTTCCTGTTGCAGTGTATGTGAATAACATCAGCTGACCGAAAGTAAACATGGACCCAAGCTGTTGCCTAGCAACGCAATTCTGTTGCAATTCCGTTGCAATTCCGTCAAAATGCGCTAAAACGGAGCGTTTCAGACGGAGGGTAAATACAGGCATATTCAGACAGACAGTATGGGGAAAATAAAGTTTTTTTTGAACATTACAGCATGTAAACATGTTCTAGTAGAAACACAAAATACAAGTATGAACCTGAAAATGAGCATAATATGGGGCCTTTAAAACGAAGAAACATGCATGTCTATTTCTTGTTGTCAATGACTTCCAACTATTTGATCCAAATGGAAGAATGGGTTTAAAGTGATGTATGACATGTTTGGACTGCATTAAAGATAAACTGGAGAATTTGCTGATAACATAATTCTGATTATGGCAAATGAATAATTTAGCCAAAACAAAATGTATGAAAACACCACATATTTTTAATGCTTTTTATGCATCCGATACTGAATTTTGGGCAGTATCGGACAAATATCCGATACTGGTATCAGTATTGGAACAACTCTAATTGCTAGTGTAGTTATGTAGTTATTGTCTATGCTAAAACATTACTAAACAAGCATGTTGTTTATTCTTGATACAGAAAGCTCCCCTCTATACTTTTTGTCCTGCTTGGACCACACCGCCCTCACTCACTCACTTCCAACTGAGCCAACAAGCTGTTCATTCCTGTACTTGCCAGTTCATAACAACCCGTGTTGACTGGAGTAAATGGCATGTCTGGCCAGTAGCAAAGCAAATGCAATGGTCAGCTTTCTTTAATGGCACACTGTGATGCAAATGTAAACAAAAGGGTAGCTAACCCCACTGTCGAAAGAAAAACACATGATAGAAACATGCTATCACTCTCAGAGTAATTGGTAGGTGTTTAAATACAAGGACAAACAGACAGCTAAATCTAAGTCTTTGATAGTTTTTTAATACATTTATTAACACCAGTAATGTTTGTAAACAGTGATGTGAAACAGGCAGGTAATTTATGATCAGTTGATATTTTTTAAATATAACCCAGACTCTTTAATTATATAAAGAAGAAGAAAATGCAGCTGTTGAATTTGATGCATATTAGTTCTGATCACTGTGTCAGGTTATTTAATGCCTAATTGTCCTAATGTGTGATGTCTAATACTTACTCACCCCCTGTTTAAGGGATCAGCCCATGTTGACTGTTGACGTCTTTGTACTTTTGACTGGCAGTGCGAGGATGTCGTCCAGGGAAGGTCGTACAGATGACGGAGGCTGAGGTTCGGGGGCTCTGCATCAAGTCCAGAGAGATTTTTCTCAGTCAGCCGATCCTGCTAGAACTGGAGGCTCCACTCAAAATCTGCGGTGAGAACAGCACCATTTATTTTTGTTTACATATATATTCCAGTGCAAGGTGATGAGAAAACGCATTATGTTAATGGCTAGAGGCAACTTTGAGCTATCAAGTGAACATGGTGTCTTAAGCCCTGTGAGGCCACCAGGATATGTAAAAAAAACACACGCAATCATTGTACTGTAAGGTGCTTAGAATAAATGTTTCCACCAAATAGTTAAAGGTGCTAAGTGTGGAATTGGGAGCATTACTGATGCCTCTCAACATGGCAACGGCGAGCCAGTGGGTCGCAGCTAACGGTGCTAACAGTACAAACGTGACTGACAGAGCCAAATATTTGTACCTGAGGGGGACCCTACGCTTTCGCGACGACGCTCTAACTAGCTTTGTTTAAGGGTGTGCCAAACTAGCCGTTATGCAAATGTGTTACTTTGTGACATCACTATGTTACGGAAGAATAGGCAGGACTTCAAGCTAGGTGTTTCAGGCAGTTCAGGAGAAGTGTTTCTGTTGGGGAGAGTAACTTTGCAGACCTTTTACTTGCACAATAAACTATATAACACACTAAAGGAAATGGAAAAAGCACAGAAGCATAATAGGACCCCTTTAACATATCCCTCCAGGTGATATCCATGGACAGTACACAGACTTGCTGAGGCTATTCGAGTATGGAGGCTTCCCTCCAGAGGCCAACTATCTGTTCCTGGGGGATTATGTGGACAGAGGGAAGCAGTCGCTGGAGACCATCTGCCTGCTGCTCGCCTACAAGATCAAATATCCAGAAAACTTCTTCTTGCTCAGGGGGAACCACGAGTGTGCCTCCATCAATCGCATCTACGGCTTCTATGATGAGTGTAAGTTGGAAAACATTCCTGTTTGTTGTGCGCTGGCTACATGTGCATACTGTCCACGGCAAAAACACAGAAGAAATAGAAAATCTGAATGTAGAAATCCAGTATTATTTAGTCAAATGCCTTTACAATAGCTTATTGTCTGATTTGTTCTTTGTCTGCCACATTTCTTCATTTTTTTCCTCAGGCAAGCGCAGGTTCAACATAAAGCTCTGGAAGACCTTCACAGACTGTTTTAATTGTCTGCCCATTGCTGCGATCATTGACGAAAAGATTTTCTGCTGCCACGGAGGTTTGTGAAGCATCTCTGTTATGTAGCAGCCACTGATACAATAATACAATTGTCTCTGTGTAATTAAAGTGTGCCTGTACACAGGTTTAAAATAGATGATTATTTGATTAATTATTTATCAGCGTTCAGTATTTAATGAGGTATAATATTTTTTGTAATAGCAATATTGAATAGTACAGTATTTTTAGGGAATCATTAGTGTAATCTTTTATCATTTTTCTATGTTACTATTACATTACATAATTTGTTAATTATATGTGAAGTAACTATAGGTGTTAACTGGGATGTGAAATCATGCATTACATTATGGTGCTATTGAGAATGTACTTTTTAAAAACATTTTTGCCACATCAGTACATTAGCTGTAAGTCAACACATTTTGATTTAGGATGAATAAAAGTGAACATTTCACTGATTCACATAGGGTTTTCTGTAGTGTGTGTCACTTATAATACACTCTCTCCTCAGGGCTCTCACCTGATCTACAGTCCATGGAACAAATTCGACGCATTATGAGACCCACTGATGTCCCAGACACAGGTCGGTTGTGTTTGTATTATAAAATGTCATATTATGGTATGCCATCAAAAATATCATATAAAAAGTCATAGTCTAGTATGCCATTAAAAATGTCATTATTGTCATAAAAAAAAATAGTTTAATAATGTAACATTTTAACAATATAGTATGTCACATATAAAGTCATAGTAAAGTAAGTCATAAAAAATGTTATATTATAGTATGCCATAAAAATATAATATAAAAAGTCATAGTATGTTATGTCGTAAAAAAAGGTCACGTCATATTATAGTATATCATAAAAAATTTCATAGTATAATATACCAAAAGAAAATCATATAAAAAGGCATAGTATATAATCAAAATATTAATATAGTTTAATAATATAAAAATGTAATAATATAGTATGTCATATGTCAGTGAATGATTGCTTGACTCTACTGTTTCTGTTTGTACCAGGCTTGCTGTGTGACCTGCTGTGGTCAGACCCAGACAAAGACGTCCAGGGCTGGGGGGAGAACGATCGGGGAGTTTCCTTCACCTTTGGGGCCGATGTGGTCAGCAAGTTTCTCAACCGTCACGACCTGGATCTCATCTGCCGAGCACATCAGGTAACACTTTGCCAATTTTCGACTGGCTTTGTATCGTTGCAATGTGAGTGGTATGTGCAAAGGAACTGTCCCTTTTAAGGACTACGATCAAAATAGTACCATGGAGAATTAAACGTTACTTTATTAAGACAAATAAATTGGAACAACTTTATTTTACAAATTCACATGACTGTACAGTTTAAAATGTCATAATACATTCAAGCAAATATAGAAACAAATATATTGTTAATAATCAGTTCCGTTTAACATTAATAGAATACACACTGTACAAATCATTAAATCAGTGAGTCTTTCTTCACATGAAATTAGTTATTTTACTGCTTCGTCTGTTTATTGCTTATTTTGTATGACCAACAGTCCAAAACTCTTAAGATATTCAGTTTACTATCATAAGCCTTACAAATTCACATTTGCAATGCTAAAACCAGTCTATTTTTGGCAAATTTGCTTAAATCATTACTTCAGTGATAAATATTCTTCTGTTGATTGACTGATTGTTTCAGCTCTAATCCTGCTGCCTTACAGGTTGTTGAAGATGGCTATGAGTTCTTTGCCAAGCGACAGCTGGTAACGCTGTTCTCTGCCCCCAACTACTGCGGGGAGTTTGACAACGCAGGCGGCATGATGAGCGTGGACGAGTCCCTTATGTGCTCCTTTCAGGTAGAGAACTCTCTGTTTGTTTTAGCGTAACATGAATCTTGATTTATGTGCTTTTCATGCATTTATTACGACCGTTGTAGCATCCCCATTTAGAGCAATGGCCAACTCTCAAAGCTAACTAGCATTAGCACCAGTACCTCACTACACACTCATACAAACAAGTACAAAAGCTTGTAAATGTGCAACCCATTTCCAAATTTCTCATTCTCAAACATTAATAGAAAAATGATTAAACCTCATATAAAACCAATTGTTGCTCAAAGCTAAACATTGCAGTTCAACAGCAGTTTTAAAGGGTAATTTACAACCATCATCCTCTCTGTCAGATCCTGAAGCCATCGGAAAAAAAAGCAAAGTACCAGTACGGAGGGGTGAATGCAGGACGCCCCGTCACCCCGCCTCGCACCGCTCAGGCACCGAAAAAGAGGTGAGCGGCCCGACCCCGACTCTCCTGCTCCTCCCCGGCTGGTCTCTGGCCCACCTCCCTGCAGGCTGCCTCAAACACTCCAGAAATATCTGTCAGCTTGTTGGTGTAAACAAAAACTCCAGGAGTGTTTTTTGCTTGTTCTGTGGGTATTTTTAAGAACATGTGAGTGGTATTTTTTTCGATTGATTTTTTTTTTGATGCCATGGTATGTATTACCCTCACTTCTGTTACTCAACGCCATTCACCAATATTTAAACCAGACTCTTGTGGGAATGGACAAGAGGTTAAGAAAAGATGCTTCTCTTCTTTCACATTAACAATTTCCATAGTGATTTTATGAACGCATGCACGCTTGTGAGATTGAGACAGGCTCTTTGCTCTAGCCGATGTAAAATTCATAATTTCTCATTTTCACCGTGATTAACCAAATTACTGCCATTACCCACTTCTATATTGGCTGAAGTAGTATTCTGCTTACAGGAATAATTTTTACATTTTGGGAAATATGCTTATTTCTTGCAAGGAGTGGGAGAAGAGAACACGACTCCCGTCTTTCAAATATGAAACTACCACCAGCAGCTGGCTAACTTAGCTTAGCACAAAGACTGGTATCTGGAGAAAACAACTAGCCTGGCTCCGTTAACAAAATCCACCTACCGGCTCTTTAATTAGCACATCGTTTGTTTAATCCTTAACAATTTCTTCAAGATATAAAACGTCTTATCGTATCGATCTTCTCATCTAACATTTGGCAAGAAAGCGACTAAGCGTATATTTTCCAAAATGTCTGGTGAGTACAGCAGGTGTGTGGAAAAGTAGAGATGCTATTGCAAGAGAAGAAGGTAAATGAAAGAAATGTGAAGACCACAACAGAAACTGACCTACAGTATGGGATTAAAAAAAGTTGTATTCATCTTTAAACAACAGCAGATGTTGACCTCTCACACGCTGAACATTGTTTCACTTCCAGTTATCGCATGACATCATAAAGAGTTCAAAATCATCAAGGCGGGACGATGGCATTTTGTTTGTTGTTGGCTAGTTATACAGTGTTCCCATTTAGTGGTTATTGAATGAAGTAAATCATTTACAACTCCTTAATGAACATTTAACCGATGTATTTTTTATTTATTTGAATTTTGCCTTTTGCCTTGTAAATCTATTGGTCTTCAAGTTGGAAACAGTATGTTAAAGACGTTTTGAGATTTGTACGAGTTTGTTTGAAACGAGTGAAATAAATGGAAGTGCTGTTGAGTCTGCTCTCTGCTTCTGGTTAATTAAGTGCTGGTATTTCACTATGTCCAATGTGACTTTGAAATCGTGTTCTATTTTTGTTCTGATTTTATGACATTTTCATACATAGAAGGTTCAATTACTGTATTTTTATTTAAATATTTGCTTTGATTAAAAAGATCTTGGCATTAGTAGTTTTAATTATATATTTTAAGCTGATATATTTTAAGTTTAACTTCCTAACGCTACCTCTAGACAGGTCATAATTCTCTTTATTATCTATTTTATATTGCTGTGAAAACATCTACTTCAAACAACTAGTTATTCAAGTTTCTCGCCAAAAACTACATTTTACAAAATTACATTTGACACATTCACATCATGATAGGGTTATAATTTACCATCGCCTAATACTCATTTTTACCGAGTAGAGCTTGAACGCACCACAACGTGCTCCATGCTGTCGGCAGATGAGCCGATCACTGTGATGACTGAGCAGCAGCATGGGAACTAATTACAATATAAGAAGTGTCTGATTAAGTTAGTTGTTCCAGATGTTTTAAGGTTGTTGTTCTACAGCTTATTTTGGACTTACAGTTGTAAAAAATTGCAGCTTTGTGAGTGTTTGACCGGCAAAAAACTTGGATATATGAATATGGGACCACTGAAAATCGGCTAGCTTCGATCGGCGTTTAGGAAGCGCTTGATTTATGCAGCGGAGTTTTCTATGAGTGGAGCATTTTAAACCTCAATATCGCAGTCGATCATGTTCATTTAATTATAGGAAGCCAAAATGATGATCACGATTAATTTTTGATTAATTGTGCAGCCCTAGTCTTCTTTAATGTTAACTAATCCACCAAAAAAATGGTTCAAAGTCTTCCCTTCAAAGTGCAAATATATGAGCCAGGAAAAAGTATTGCATTGCAAAAAAAGAAATACCCAAAAAGAGATCAAACTCACCAGATATTGGGTTGGGAAAGAAAAATAATCCAGCCTTGTCTTGTTTGTTATTCAATATTTATGGTCCTCAGATCACGCTGGTTTCCCTACTGTCCTGAGGTGGTTGAGGTAACACCAGAAAAATGGGCTAAATGTGTTTGTGTTCAGCAGAAGTCTGCCTGGCAGCCTCGTTGCTCCTCCATCTATCCTCACAAACCAAACCAGAAGCCCCTCCACAAACAATTCTCTTTGTTCCTGGGCCACATCTCCTTACCACTGTGGTTAACAGCACACCTGATGGAGGGAGGTAACAAGTGAAGGTTTAACATACTATGTACTATGACTTTTTTTTGACATTCTATACTGACTTTTTTTTTTTTAAATAATATACTATGACTTTTCCAGGACTTTTCCCACTTACTGTACTATGACTTTTTTTTTTTTCAACATACTATTCTGAATTTTTTTGATATACTATAACTTTTTTTTAGCATTTTATACTATGACTATTTTTGTTTTGCTTTTTTCGACATACTTTACTGTGATTATTATTTCTTTACTTTTTCGAAATACTATACTATGACTTTTTTTCATAAAATGTTTCAACATGCGATACTATGACTTTCACGAAATTTTTCGACATACTAAGACTTTTTTTCATAAAATCTTTCGACATGCGATACTATGCCTTTTTTTTTTTACATGAAAGTATTCGACATGCGAGACTATGCCTTTTCTTTCATGAAATTATTCGACATACTATATGACTTTTGTTCATGACATTTTTCGACATACTATACTTTCCCTTTTTTTTCATGACATTTTTCGACATATTATACTATGACTTTTGTTCATGAAATTTTTCGACATACTATACTGTGACTTTTGTTCATGACATTTTTCGACATGCTATACTATGAATTTTTCTTTGAAATCTTTCGACATACTATACTATGAATTTTTTTCATGTCATTGTATAGTATGTGGAAAAATTTCGGAAAAAGTCAGAGTCTAGTATGCCGAAAAAAGTAAAACAAAATAATAAAAAAAAGTCATTAAAAAAATGTCACAGTATACTTTAGCAAAAAAAGCAAAAAAAAATAAAGTCATAGTATAGTATTCTGAAAAAAGGTCATACTATAGAAAGTCGAAAAAAGTATAAAAAAAAAAAAAGTCACAGTATAGTTTGTTGAAAAAAGTCATAAAAAGTCAAAGTTTAGTATGTCGAAATTTTTTAAAAAACGTGATAGTATAGTATGCCATAAAAATGTCATAGTATAGCTCGCTACCACCCGGCGGTTGAGTGGGGAGCTCCGGTAACACGGAGGGAAGCTGAACATTTGCACATACCACCCACATTGCATCGATACTAAGCCGGTTGAAAATTATAGCATTCAAAGTTTCCCTTTTATTACCATGGAGAATTAAACTTTACTTTCTTAAGGCAAATAAATTGGAACAACATTATTTAACACATTCACATGACTGTACAATTTAAAATGTCAGAATACATTCAAGCAAATATAGAAACTCTTGCAGACAACAGGGCCAATTAGTTTAAATTTATCTAATTACTACTTGCTGAAGTAGTACACTGCTTAAAAGGTTTAGACCACAACCATATCCGAAAACAGTCTTCATTTTAAACTCAACTACATGCCTGTAAAGTTTCTTTTCTTTAAAGTTTTTGCACGGTTGTAACGGTATCATGGTGACGAACTCTGTCCCCAGACAGACAGAAATATAAACGCTGCTGTGGAAGTTCCCGCTACAGTCTCCATGACCACATTTTGCCATGATGACACACAAACAAGGTGAAAACAATACGATTAAAGCCTATTTAATGGCCAGAAACTAACGTACAGTACAGGATTAAAAAAATAATTGTCAGAATATTCATCTTAAACAACAGCAAATGTTGACCTCTCTCACACGCTGAACATTGTTTCAAATTCCAGTCATCGCATGACGTCATAAAAAGTTAAAATCATCAAGGCGGGACGATGGCATTTTGTTTGTTGTTGGCTAGTTATACAGTGTTCCCATTTAATGGTTATTGAATGAAGTAAATTAATTCCAACTCCTAAATGAACATTAACCAATGTATTTTTATTTATTAAAATGTTGCCTTTTGCCTTGTAAATGTATCGGTCTTTAAGTTGGAACAGTATGTTAAAGATGTTTTGAGATTTGTACGAGTTTGTTTGAAACGAGTGAAATAAATTAAGGTGCTGTTGAGTCTGCTCTCTGCTTCTGGTTAATTAAATGCTGAATAACATAAAAACATAGTAGTTCACTATGTCCAGTGTGATTTTGAAATCATCATGTTCTATTTTTGCTCTGATTTTATGATATTTTCATATATGGAAGTTGAATTAGTGTGATTTTCTGATGAAGACAGAACTCAAGCTGACTTGAGGGCCTGCAGCACCGACTGTGGCACTCTGCTAACGTAGTACTCGTGGTTGCGTAGTGTAGCGAGAACGCCAGCAGAATTCATGTGCTTTACGTCAGCGTTATAGCAGTATGCATTTCCATGCATGTCAGTCAGTTTACCTGCACAAGAAAAGGAATAAAAGAGAGAAAAAACTATGCATTTTGTAAAAATGTAAAGCTTGAATTTTAACCTATGGCATGGCTATAAAATATGCTAATTTGTTAAAGACTTAGTTTAAACTTTTCTTTATAGTTTGTACATAGACACATTTTTGCATTTTAAAACACACAAATTAATGTTTTCTTACCTCCAACAGCTTGCAGAACGGCTTCAGGAGCACAGGTGTCCCACTTCTTGCAGCCTGGACTGGCGAAGACATAAGCGGAAGCCTTTCCTTCAACAAGCTGGATTATCTGCAGAGGGATGATTCAATACACAAACACTCTTTTAAACAGGCTCTTTTCAATATGTAGTGGTAATGTTATAGCTATAAGACGTATTTATTTCTTGTCATGAGACTCCTTTGGCTGACAACTCAGTTTGGGGTTAATAACAAATCTAAGGCCTCTCGCTACAGGAATCATTTAATATTTGCAACCACAGGACAAAGGTCACTGCGGTAAAGTTCTTGGTCAGTGAGAAGCCAAATAAAACACTATCAATTTTCCATCAAAGCGCTGGATAAGGTTTTTAAACATTAACATGTCAAAAAGACACAGTTTGGATGGCTTGAACGCTTTGTGTTAGTCTAACTTAGATTTTGATAGCATATTGGTCGACTAACACTCGACTAATCGAATAGTTGATTTAATCGACATCAGTAAAAGTGAGTTTTTCACAAAAGCACCACTTTAAATCTTGTGTTTACCAGAGATGTGCTCATAAGTTTCTTGGAAATAAGATATTCAGCGTGAAAAGAAACATTAAAAATGACTAAACAACTAAAGAAATCTTATTCGACAAAGACCAAAACGACCGATTAGTCGACTAATAGACTAAAAAGGGGGGCAGCCCTAATAAAAACACAAAGACGACATGGAGGACAAGACTGACAGTATCTGTCAGCCTCTACGCTCATTTTACTTTGTATAGGATCAAATCTGGTAGTAATTTGGCCGCACTGATTCATGTCCCAAGAACAAAAATGCTTAATGTAACAAAACAGCTTTTACCAGCATATACTGATCTAAAGAGATTCATGTGATGGCAGATGTTAGGACTAGGAATACTAGAAGCTTTCAATAATTCCAGATCAGAAACATGACTACGCTTGACGCTTCATGTACAAGTCGTCCCTACACGAGACTGTAAAATCCCAGTTTACATCTTAAACAACCTCACCGTGTTGTTAACTCTAAATCCTCACCTTGTTCCCAGCACCACCGACTCTTATAACCTCATGGGGCTCCATGGCGTCCACACAGTCCGTTACTAGCTTGTTGCTATGGGAGCGTGTGGTGGTGACGATGCGTTTGTCGCCTGGAACTTCCTTGAGCTGAAATCCAAAGGCGCCCAATCCCGGCATTCCCCACATGGTTCTTCCTAAAGTTGCTCCTGCTCCAAGCTGATGAGGAAAACGTTTGAATTAACCAGAGTGAGAGCTGTTAGGACACGGCTACAACATCATTGAGTTCAGTCTGTACCTGGTAGTTGTAGAAAGGCTGGTTGATGACGCCTGCAATAGCTCTGCCTCCATATGCGATACCAATAAGCACCGTCACATTATCCAGGAGCCCTTCAATCAGAGAATAGCAAAATGTAAACTGGAAGCCACTTGAAGCCATTAGTTTTATTTAAATATTTGTGTTAAGTGTCATTGTGGAAATTACATGCTGGACAGAAAGGAAAGAGCAGTAAGTTATAGAGAAGCTTCTTCGTTCATGCAGAATAATTAATATTGTACACTGCCAGGGAGGCTGAGAGGTGTCCGACCCTTTGTTTGGTATCTGGGCCTCAGTTTGGTGATGGAGACACCTTGATGCTGAAGTCAGCAGAGAGAGAGAGAGAGAGAGAGAGAGAGAGAGAGAGAGAGAGAGAGAGAGAGAGAGAGAGAGAGAGAGAGAGAGAGAGAGAGCGAGAGAGAGAGAGAGCGAGAGAGAGAGAGAGAGAGAGAGAGAGAGAGAGAGAGAGAGAGAGAGAGAGAGAGAGAGAGAGAGAGAGAGAGACAGACAGATGGAGAGAGACAGATGGAGAGAGACAGATGGAGAGAGAGACAGGTAGACAGCAGAAGCAGGGCCTTCAGGTAACGTAAAAAAAGGGAAAGTCTCTCTCTAGAGCCAGTGTTTGGTTTGTCCGTTCTGGGCTACTGTAGAAACACGGCGGACTCTGAAGAGGAACAGCTCCCTATGTAGAGATGAAGGGCTCATTCTAACGTAACGAAAACACGATTCTAAGTTTCAGGTGATTAGACATCAATGAAAACGTAGTTATGGATATTATATTATATTTCTGCTAATAGATAGGAGGTTCAGGGTGCAGTGTTAGGTTGACTGCATTGACAACATGCTGCAAAGCCAGAATATGTGTTCTTTAACGTCTTCAACACAAACAGGTGGAGTCACTTTAGTGCTAAATGTATTTGTTCAGTGAGTTTCTGGGCCAAGAACTGGATGGCTCACAGTAACGTCTCAGCCCACATTTGCATTTCACACAAACACACACACACAT
Source organism: Sebastes fasciatus (assembly GCF_043250625.1). Taxonomy (NCBI): domain Eukaryota; kingdom Metazoa; phylum Chordata; class Actinopteri; order Perciformes; family Sebastidae; genus Sebastes; species Sebastes fasciatus. The sequence goes on along the minus strand of NC_133812.1, from coordinate 24,296,080 downwards.
ATCTGGAAGCAGAAGCATATTTGAAGAGCCTACCTTCAGTGTATTCCTTTGTGCCGTCGAGGGGATCGACCCACACAACTAGCTGAGATTCAGAAAGAAACACTCAGAAGAACATTTATGCACCGATACAACTGTACTATACTGCACCTCTTTTTAACATTTATGATACATAGAAAATACTATTTTATTATATTACTTAACCCTACAAACTTAAAGGGTAACTTTAGGGTATTTTTCAACCTTATTTCCCCATGTTTTTGTGTCTAACTAACTAAAAGGGACAACATTTCTGAAATGTGTCCAGTATTGATGGAGAACGCTGTAGATGGCAGCCGCTCACGAGGTGCTATATGGTCATTTACGTCCACTAAAAGTGCTTGTTTTTGCCATGACAAGCTCTGATTGTTATTATAAGTGTCTGACATTATGGAAAGAGTCTCGCTCAAGGAGAAGTCTTGAAGTTTTATTTCTCTGTAGGATCCTTTCCATAATGTTGTCAGACACTTATAACAACAATCTGAGCCTGTCAGTGGCAAAAACAAGTACTTTTAGTGGACGTAACGTTACATGGCTCACTGCCCTCGTAACTTGTTTCATGGCTGTCGGTTACAGCGTTCTCCCTCAATACTGGACCACTTTCAGAAATTGTTGTCCCCCATTAGTCACAAAATAGGGTCCAAGTTGAAAAACACTGAAGTTACCCATTAAACTGAACATATTGGCAGTTACCTCCTCCTCTTTCAGCCCAATATATTCTGCTGGACACGTCTTCTGAAGGATTTCCTCTGAGTGGCCGCTCTCAATGAGATCTTCCTTTATTTCCTCAGCTGGAAGGTCCTAATAAACAAGTTATACACATAATAATCAGTCTTTCACTCTCCTTCTATAGAGCCTAGAATACTCTTGTATGGGTGGATGTCCATGGACATAATTTTACCAACACACTAAACAGACGTAATGTGCTCACCTCCTCTCCAATGATGGTGATTTTAGGGAAATGTCTGGACAGCGATGCGCAAATGCTCTGCTGTGCTAGTCTGTCTGCCAGGGTCTGCAGATCATTAGCTCCAGTCTGTGCAGGAGAAAACAAATCATCTCAGTCTATTTCCTAAATTATAAACAAACTTAAAGGTCCCATATCATGCTCATTTTCAGGTTCATACTTGTATTTTGTGTTTCTACTAGAACATGTTTACATGCTGTAATGTTCAAAAAACACTTTATTTTCCTCATACTGTCTGCCTAAATATGCCTGTATTTACCCTCTGTCTGAAACGCTCCGTTTTAGCGCATTTTTACGGAATTGCGTTGCTAGGCAACAGCTTGTGTCCATGTGTACTTCCTGTCGGCCGAGGACATTCACATACACTGCAACTGGAAATAAACTTGGACACATTTAGAATGTTTACATTTAAAATTGTGTCAATGTCTATTGTGTATTTGTGACATCACAAATGGGAAGAAATCCTGACAGCTTGTTTCAAATGCGGAGTTTCTGAATACAGGCTGTATGTATTTCCCTGTGGATTGAGTGTTTACATACTTTCACAGTATTTATATAGAACTTATGCCTTCTTTATAATAAAAAAAAATGAAAATCTCACTTTTTTACAATATAGGACCTTTAAAGCTGCAGTGAGTAGAATTGGAGCAAATATGATTTTAAAATGTTATTTTTAAAAAACGGTCGCTATATCCTGACAGTAGTGCAGACATTTTAACTTGTTCTGGGATTTAAATACCAAACTTAAATTGGTCCCACCTTTTCCACAATGCCAAGGTCTCCACTGTGGAGGACCTTCCTCACAATGGCTCCGGCCTTCTCAGCCACAGTGTGGGCCGAGGCCACCAGCCGCATGAGCACTGCAGGACTTCCAGACATTGCTGAGAGACAGAACAGACAGCTGTTAGTCAAAACCATGAACCACACCTCAATATACAGCTTCTCTAGAGTTAATAATGAAGTTGACATAATGACCATGTCCAAAATGCTGAGGACATCCTCAAAAACATCCCTTTTTGTCCTGTCTGCAGGACAGATAATAATGCATACAGTGCACTTTCATAGACTAAGCTACTGGAGTTACCCTGCACTATACTCACTTTTAACAGTCTCTTCTGCACTATACTCACTTTTAACAGTCTCTTCTGCACTATATTCATTTTTAACAGTCTCTTCTGCACTATATTCATTTTTTAACAGTCTCTTCTGTACTATATTCACTTTTTTAATAGTCGTGTAACACAGCTGTTACCCTGCACTATATTTTAACAGTTTTCTTCATCTCCTTGTATTTTTATATCTGGTATAGTTTTTTTGTACTTTGCACTACTAACTTTTGTACTGCCTTTTTACTAACATGTTTTGCACTATGGAACTGTGATGCTGGAAACTTGAATTTCCCTCGAAATCAATAAAGTTACTATCTATCTATCTATCTATCTATCTTTTACAATTTTTCTTAAAATGTTGTATTACAGAGCATGGAAAATGAACAACAGGTGGCAATGATTGGATTCACCTGAACACTTCACAAAGCTTTGTTGTCATTAGCCAGTATTTTCTACATTCACACACAACGTCTGTGTACCATTTAAATGTGTTTTTAGAGCAATTAAACTAAAGTTAGCTAACTACGAAGCAAACAGTCAGAATAAGCAGCTGCTGAGTTAGCTAACATCTACTGTTGATATCTAGCTAAATCAGACATATTAATACAATAATATGAATAAATATCCAGTAGTAAAGTGGTGGTGATGTGGTGAGAATACTTACTGATGATAACTCTGAGGAGAAGCTACCAAACAAGTTGTTTTCCTTCTTTCTTGGTGAGAAAACAAACAATGTTCTTACAGATGCAGCAAGTTGAATCTTTGAGATACCGGAAGTGCAAGACCTTTGATTCCAAAGAGTAGAGATGCATTGTCAAGATAGTTATCTGACCACCCAAGAGACAAATAGTATAGTGAGTTAACTGAGCTGTCCAGCTTGTCATGATATTCAGTAACATCAACTATACTCTTACACGCACAAAGAGGACGCTAATGTCAGCTTAACTATTAATCTTAAAAAATACTTTAGGTGTGTCAGTCTTTTTTGTCCTCGCTAAACACAGAAACGATCAAATCTACCTTTGAGTAGGTCTAACGGCTTTAAAGCAAATGCAGAAGTAGATGGGAGTGAAGCCTCTCGCTTTGTCTATAAAAATTGCTCTCTCTGTGCAAAGACGTCATATTATGGGTCCAAGTGTCCGCCGGTTTCATTAAAGGTCCCATATTGTAAAAAGTGCGATTTTCAGGTCTTTTATATTATAAGGCAGGTTTAAGTGCTATATAAATACTGTTAAACTATCAAAACGCTCAATATACGGAGAAATACACGCAGCCCGTATTCAGAAATAGTGCGTTTGAAAAAAGCCGTTAGGATTTCTGTCCATTTGTGATGTCACATATATACAATATTTAGACCATTACACGGTTTTAAACGTAAACATTCTAAATGTGTCCCAGTTTATTTCCTGTTTCAGTGTATGTAAATAAAATCAGTAAGTAAACATGGACCCAAACTGTTGCCTAGCAACACAATTCCGTTGCAATTCCATTGGAATGCACTAAAACGGAGCGTTTCAGACAGAGGGTGAATACAGGTATATTTAGACAGACAGTATGAGGAAAATAATGTGTTTTTTGAACATTACAGCATGTAAACATGTTCTAGTAGAAACAAGTATATACATACAAGTATGGACCTGAAAATGAGCATGATATGGGACCTTTAAAGGAAAAAAGGACCCATTTCCTTTAGATTTTGTCTATTAAGATGGATTTTTAAGCTCAATATTCATTGCTTTTATTAATAAAGTTCCATTGCAATTTTTGAATGAACATTTCTTGAATCTTTTCTCAAACATAACTACTTTTCATGGCAGATTTGATAAAAAAAAAAAAATCGGAGAACAAGACCTATAAACAAGATGCAATACTGTTTGATACATCAGAATTATTTATTAAACTTGAAAAGCCATTTATTTGAAGTAAACAACATTTTTCTTATATAAATTAAAAAGTTTTTCCTTTAGGATGAGCTGTTGTTTTTTCCCAGCTCACCCTTAAATATCATTCCCACATTTTTGCAAATCCATATTGATCAGTACAGGAAATGGAGTTAAAGTTCAGATTTAAAAATCTGTTAAGAACCAAATGTCACCCATTATATTGTGCACCAAGTAATGGTTAATTGATATCCCTTTTCCACAACCTGAAGAGATTATTATTAAACTGCTTCAAATAACAGAAACAGGAATACAACTGTAAGTAGACCAAATCCTTCCTATAAGTCCCTGTATATCCTTGAATAAAATTAACATTTTTGAAAGGACAAAAAGATTTAATTATTTGATATAAATGTGCAAATATAAATGTAAGCGCTTCAGCTGTGATTTGCCATATAACTGTAACCCATCTCTCCCTCCAGCTGCTCTGCAGTGATAGCGCCCAGCAGAGGCTGACAGTCTGGATTGAAGACAGAATAAGCGCTCATTTCTCCAGGCTCGCGGGCGGCTGGGCTACGGAGTCCTTGGTAGAGCCAGTAGAAGAGGGAGATGACGAAGAAAGGCAGGCCAAACTCCAGTTCAGCAAACAGACCGAGCAGCACCAGCCACAGCAGCACTTTAAGCAGAGTAAGGTTTGTGAAGACAAGTTGTCTCGAAGCCAGCCATCTTCCCAGAGCGCTGTCCAGCAGCCAGTCACTGCGGTCCTGCAGAGAAGACACAACAGGAGGTTCAATAACATCACAGTGGGTCTGGGCACAAAACAGGCCTCTCTGTTGGGTGTCCACATGATAGAAGACTGTAGGCGTTTTCAGTTAAGAGCGGAGGACTTGTTATATATTGGAGCACTTTGGTTTGATACATTTCAAGCTGCATCCATTATAGATGGACTAGTATTTAGAAGAGCTCTCCAGAAGCACTGCATCAGGTACTGACTTGTCATCTGGTAGTCACAGATTTCAGTGTAACACCGGTACTGGTATGACAGTCTGACAGTGGCCTACCACTTTCAAGTGGCACCTGCCGTTAAGAAACGGTATATACAGGTGAAACAGGAGCGGCATACCACTCCAAGGACCGGCTTATGCCGCTGAACCACAGTGGCACATCTTCAGCCACTTTTCGATCTCGGTGCTACAATCCCTTTTCAATAACTTGATATTTAATGGAAGTTTAACTGTTATACAGTACAGCACCAGTATAAAACAATGTGCATCTGACTATCATCCATTATTTATAGCCTGTATATAGACCACCTGACTGGTGACTGGTGCCTGATGCAGTGCTTTTTGTGTTTTTCAATGTGGATTTATTGTGGATATTTATTTTCTGGTTTTAGTTAGTACTGATATAAATGGGCATTCAAAGATGTTATTGTGTAATCGTATGTTACACGTAGAGCTGAAACTGTTAACTGAACTGATTTCACATTCACAGCTTCTCAGATGTGCGAATTTTCTTCTTTTCTATGTGTTATATTATGATGGGCATTTTTCACTATTTTCTGACATTTTATAGAACAAATGATTTACAAGTAAAAAAAAAACTATAATAATGGACAGATTAATCAATGATGAAAATATTGGTTAGTTAGTTATAGCCTTAGTTACATGTTTTGTGTCTGTCTTTAAACATTTTAAAGACGTGTTTCACTATGTTATCTCTTTGGTTTAGTGTGTTGTGAAGATCCATGAATAAAATACAATCAGATTAGTCACAGCCAACTGCAGTAAACACTAGTAATAATTCAGAAAACACTTAATGAGGAAGTTAATGAACCTGTTTCCTGATTCACAGTAAACTGTCTCACCTTCTTTGGAGAGCTCTGAATTGAAGCTGTGATGTTTTCTGTCTCTTCTATCTGTTGATGTCTCTCAGTTGTTGTTTTATCAATCAGAGGAGCTGTGTCCTCTTCTGTCTCGTCTCTGTAATGTGGATCAGCAGCACTGTCTTCCTTCTTCATGGTGTTATCAGCCTGTCGTCTGGCTCTGAACTCTGCCAGCTTCTGCTCCATCGACTCTCACTGCTATCAGGTTTATGAAGTGCAACGTGGCAGAAAGAGCCTCTAATACAACTCATATACAACGTATTAATGTCAGTGTTGCTTCAATAAAGCTTAACACGCATGTTAAATACAACTACGATGACTGTCAGTCACTTTTACTTCCACTTTAGCAACATGTTGTTGAGATGTCATCATGCTAGTAGCTTAGAGAGCCGCTTGTTTACCTTTTTACTTCCGCGTCTATCTGAAAGGAGGAAGTAGTGTCGTGAGACGCTTTCAACTGTCGTAAAACGCGTCGTTTTCCAGCTCTGCTACACGCTAGGTTGTTTTCACTAGAAGGGGTGAGTTCACAAACATCTACCGTTTAATGTTTAACTGGTTAATCATGTCCTTATTATATATATATATTAGTTGTTCGTAATCTTAGCTAAGCTCTCGTTGTCTTGTGTTACAGTCAAAGCTGTTAATAGAGAAAGTAATCGATGATCCAACATCCAGCTCATCAGCTCATCAACCTAACTGATCTTTATGTTGTTATTGTGGGAGATTAGTTAACATTAACTCACTTTAAAGGGTATAGAGAACATCATCTTACAGCAGGTTCACTTCTAGCATTCAAGTTTAGGACTATTACCTAACATCTAACGTTACAACATTTCTACCAGACACTCATTTGTTTGTCTGCCACTTCTGAAATCTAGGTATACCACTGAGTCAGAGGCACCAGACTGTAGAATTATGGGATATATCATGTAACCTTAATGCATGACTATACTTGGTAACACTTCATTTTACAGGTCTGCACATTTCATGGTAATTAGGTAATAATTAGAAAGTTACCTATTTGAAATTTCTTTGGAATTACTGCCAAATTACCCCAAATATTTACCTCAAAATATATGGAAAAGTACTTTATTATAAACATTATTTAATAATCTAATAAGCCCTTAGGCTTGAGAAGTGACTGCTCTTCATCGGAGGTGGAAAACACTTCTGATCAGGCACAAATCTCACCATTGTGACTTATTGTCTAATAAGAAAAACATTAAGACATTCCAAAGAAGTAATTTGCTAATTATTATCAATTAATCAACTAATCATTTCATCTCTACAACGAAGGTTACTTCATTTTCTTTAATCAACCTAGAAGATATCAAGTATTGAATTTTGTGTAAAACACTGAAACTGTCCTCTTTTAAACCATGTAGTTTCTTTTTTTCCTGTTCATATGTACATGTTGTCTCTTTTCTCTCCAGACATGGCTTCAGCTCCAGCACAGCAGCCCACCCTCACTGTTGAGCAGACCAGAGGTGAGAAGAACCGCTTATATTCTGTTAAATTTACATTTTCTAGCTCTTCTGGTCTTTCTTAGGTGACCCACGTCATTATTGCTGAATAAATATTGGACAAACACTTTCAGCATGTTAAACTGCCTGATGACCCGAGGTCTGTCGGTTTACTTGTGTTTCCAAGATCCTGTCTTGCTACATATACTTGTCTCGCAGCTGTATATATAAACACGCTGTAGAAGCAGAGCAGCTACTGATGCTTTGTTTCTTTCTTCCACAGTGGTACTGAGTGAGGTGATCCAGGCCTTCTCGGTACCAGAAAACGCTGCGAGGATGGAGGAGGCTCGAGAAAGTGCCTGCAACGACATGGGCAAGATGCTGCAGCTTGTGCTCCCTGTGGCCACCATGATTCAACAAGAGGTTATCAAAGCGTACGGCTTCAACAATGAAGGAGAGGGTAAGCATGAGACAGCACTTTCTAGCCCTTGAGTATAGATTTAATTAAAGGCTGGAAAATGCTGATGTGTCATGCAGAACGGACCTTTTAGCATCATCCTGTAATAAGGGAATATTGTGCCACAGGATTGAACCTCTAGGAACTCTTTAGTCTAGCATTCATCATGCTATTCATCACTAGAGCTCAGCCATATACTTACAGTAGGGCTGTCAACGAATATTCTCAATTCTAATATATATTAAATAATAAAAAACATATCACAAAATGAAAATTTAAATTCAGCACTACCGCGGCTGTCTGCCTCGCGCTCACTGAATTTACCACATGACGGGAGTCACACAACGCCACTTTCATTAACTGGAAATGAAATGTAACGTTAGGTCTAGCTGACCATAACCGTAATGATGCCAGAGAATTTGGTTGCAGAGAAAGTCGTGTGTACCTGCTATCTTCTGACGTTTTTGCTTTTTAAACAAAAAACACATTTTATATTGTGTTATTACGCGGCATAGTTGAATACTTGATTCTGGTTGGTCAATCACTGCATTCTACTGTCTGCTATTACTGTATAAAACAGACCGTGGCTATATATAGCAGACCGTTGCTATGGGCGCAGTTCTGAATTCGGAGTCTGGCAAACTGTTTTTGTGTCAAATTATTGGTTTCTAAGTAAGTAGACGTGTAATAAGCGGGATAATGCACAGCTAGCAGGTCATTGTTGTGAAATAAACCCCTTCAGGGTGTTTAGTTCACAATAATGACCCCCTAGCTGTACATTACTTACATATTTACTGGAAATGACATTCAGTATTGCCAACAGCAAGTGGGAAACTTTCAAGTGGTCTCCTGGCAACCTCCGTCCAGCCAGCTTTTAGGTTCATCTCATTTAGGTTTTTGTTGGGAAATGAGGAGGTACCGCGTTGCTCGCGGCCAGTTAGGACACGGTGTGATGGACGTAATGCGCAAAAATAGATATTTGAATAGTTCAAACCTATGTGTTTTTTTAGAGTGAATATTCAAACATAATTTTAGGCCAATTTTGACAGCCCTACATATACTGATATAACATTTGCCATGACTGGAATCTTAAATTTATTTTTTTCTAAAATTTTGCAGTGCAGTTAAATGACACTAATTTCCAAGCTAATGTGTTCACGCTGAAATAAACATGCTACTGATATTTTTTTCTGAAAATGTTTTTGTGTATGAATATCATCTGAAAGTGGCAGAAGTCAATCCCACAATACTTTCACAGTATATAACTACATATATAGATATTTAGGTATTGTACTCACAGACTGTATGTCCTTCAGGGTTGATGATCGTGGTTCTGCTTCCCTTTCAGGTGTTCTAAAATTTGCCAGATTGGTGAAGATGTATGAAACTCAGGACCCTGAAATCGCAGCTATGTCGGTTAAACTGAAGTCTCTCCTCCTGCCGCCGCTGTCAACTCCACCTATAGGAGGCGCCATTCCAGCTTCATAGGACTTCTTTACATTCATCGGTCAACTGCAAGGTTACTCTCATCAACGTGAACATACTGTCATTCCAATATCTCATCTATCATATTTTCAAACTCATTACACTAATACGTTCCAACATGCCTTATCTGCATTGTGGTTCCATTTAAAACAGCTTTTGCAAAACCTTGTTAAATTATTGCTTTTTTAAATGTTTCAGTATTTATTTGTTATATTATGACCATTTTCTAATGTCATTGAACCTTAAACACCTCCTTTAATGCCATCCTTTTATAATTTTAAGTATACCATTTTTATATGCTCAGTCAAATGTCATTCTCTTGTTATATATTAAAATGTTTTCTGTGACTCTGTGTGTGGTATTAATAGAGAAAATGTGGGGCAGGAAAAGCAACGTCGATATACATAACTTTATTATTGCAATAAGGCTTTGGCAACAACATATATGTTTATACATACGTGTTTTTAAAAAATACTGAAGCGCTTACACACATTTACATATATACATTTCCTCAAAGGCAATTTTCTTTAAATGGATACTGTAGTATTTAAGGTTAAAACATCACTATTCTAACATATAAACCTGGGTTCATGTCTGCCCCCTTTCTTTGTTTTGTGGCTTTTAGCTTTGGGGTGCATGCAGACATGATGACAACAGAGGTTCATGATAAAAATAACTTAATGGAAGATAGATAAAATGTAAAGTGCTCAAAATCATCCACTTAAAAATACAGCGCAAGTTTACATTAATCATAAAGTGCTCATTACATTTTTTAAAAAGGCAAACCGTGCAGAACCAGTGCTCCCAGCACCCAGAAACAAACGTGACCGTAATTGTTGAGCAGGTGAATTGAAGTCCTGTACTGATTTTAAATCTGACGAATCTTTTAGTGTCTTGTGCATCATAATAACCCAGCAACTATTTGGATCTGAACAGGTGGTATGTAGAAAAATAAAAATACTCCCATGGTTTAGTTTCTGTGTGATTGTATTGATAGATAAAATCACGTCATAAAGTCTAATATTGCTAACACATTTTAAATTCAGAGTTCATTGTGAGTAGAGCTCCCTCTTGTGGTGAACAGCGTTTCAGTCCGTCAGTCACAACGATGGAAAAGTACTAGGCAGAAGAGCGAGACGAGAGAATCACATCTCAAAGTGACGGAAAATGCTTTCGACATAACCCAGAACCGTCTGCCAGTCCGGCCCGTCTGCCTTCAGCATCTCCTCCACCGTCTGTCACGCAGATATAAAGATCAGATTATAAAACCAGAGGACACAGCTGGTTTTAAGTTTAACAATTTGTAACTTTCCACATATGTGTTGTGTAAATGTCTCACCAGTGTGGCTGTGATTCCAACACTCTCTCCTGTCTTAAAAGCGAGGTCCAGATTTTCCTTCTGTAAAAAACATTTGAGTCAGAAGCAGCTTTCACATCATCAGGGGGACATTTTTACAGACGTACCTTTCAATCATGGATTCTTATAAAAGAGAACAAAATAATCCAGCACATTGTCGACCAAGATATGTGAATGAAAATGGGTTCTATGGGTATCCACGAGACTCCCCTTTACAGACATGCCCACTTTATGATAATCATAGCAGTTTGGGGCAAGTCAGAGTCAAGTCAGCACACTGACACACTGACAGTTTGCCATGTTATGATGCTAAATGCAGTACCTGTGAGGGTTTCTGGAATATCTGTCATTGTTTTGTGTTGTTAATTGATCTTCAATAAACAAAGATATACATACATTTGCATAAAGCAGCATATTTGTCCACTTCAATGTTGATAAGAGTATTACATACTTGACAAATAACCCTTTGAGGTACATTTTGAACAGACAAATAGTGTGTGATTAATCGCATACATAAAATTAAACAATCTTCTCATCACATGTGATTAATTTGTTCTGAGAATCAACAGCAACAGTTTTACCTTGTCTGCGGGGTCGAGGGTGTCATACGGGATGTGATTTGGTAAATAGGTGTGATAAACAGCGCAGAACGCCAAGCCGTCCTCCCAGCTGCTGCTGAAGTTCGTGATCTCAATATTCTGCCACAAAACATACTTGATGAAGACGAGATATAACTGGTAAAACATGTATTTTTGTTGCCCACCCTGAATTCCTCTTAACTTAACAAAAATATTTCAATGATGGTGACATCCTCTTTTCTAACCTTATAACCTTGGGTACGACTCTGGCACCAGCGCAGCAGGGAGTTTCTCCTGGAGCCGCCGTGACGCCTCAACAGAGCACTGAAACCATCCTGAGGTCTGGGAAGGCAAGAAAAGATTTTACCTCAGTTTTAAGAATAACTTAATTGTACAGTGAAAAGTAAAACCACATACAATGAGATTAAAGAAGAGAAAATGGGCTTTTTCTGCAGATTCAATTGTGCAAATGGTTCAACCAGAGATTGTGATTAAATGCGACTTCATGGTTGATTTGACTCATTTTGACTCACTTTAGTGTCTGTTGAGATGTTGGTATCAACAAAGAAAAAGAGCCTAATAGTTACTTACTTGAAGGAATCTAAGCTTTGGTCCTCATCCTGTTTTCCTGCAAGCCAAAGATTGAAGCCACAGTCATATAGCTGTACAGTCTAAAAGAACATGAAGGTGGTTTAGTGCTGTAGGTTTAAAGCTCACCTGTGTAAAAGCTGGACCAGCTGTCCTGCCGCTGTAAAACGCGATCCATCCTTCTCCGTTTTGGTGTCTCTTCTTTCTGGAAAAGTTTAGAGACTGATTCTATAAATGCCTAGCGTGATTCAACAGTAATAGTAGGCCACATTCTGTTTAAACATGGCATTTCTGCACAGTTGCAGATAAAGATGAGGCTAATATTATTAGTATTATACCATTTGTAGAATTAGATTCTAGTGGTGGCTGCGTAGGATTGTTTCTGACTCTTGAGATCCAAACATTTCCAATAACTCCAGAGTGTTTATTTATTGGAAAAAGATAGATGTGTTTTTATCTAATGAAATATCCATATTTGTTGGTGTTTAGCTGAGGAGTTATATTCATTCAAAAAGTGGATTTAATAAAAAAAGACTAATTTAATATTCTGAAACACCACTGGGAACCACTGGTTTAAAGAGCATTTTCATATCAATTCAACCAGTGTGGTACCTTGCATAGCGGCAGTGTTGTGCTTGTGTTTTTTGAGGTCCCATTTTCACCGGGGGAGTCCACTGGGAGTGGGAGACGAGACAGACTCCTAAAAGACATATTTTTACATGTTTTATAATTCTGTCTTCTGTTAAAAGAGATGAATGTGTTGTGAGAGTTCATGTAGACTCACCAAGATCTTTCAGACAGCATCACAATCCTCCTCGGATCCTTGCCTTCTTTCTTCTTCTCCAGCACAGCCAAACTACGAAGGTATCCCTCTGCCACCCCTTTCCCTGTCAGCTGCCCGTTCCCTGATCCATTCGCCTCCTCGGGGTCATGACCTATAACTTCATCATCCACCTCTTGATTTGATTCATTCTCCTCCTTTTCCTTTTCAGCATTTTCAGGTTCAGTGTCTGGTTTTTCCTCCACGACTTCCTCCTGTATTCCCTCCACCCGTCCCTCCTCAGAGTCTCGTCTCTCTTTCTGTTCATCACAATCAGTTGCGTCTTTCACCCTGCATGCGTCCCTCAGAGCGTCCAGCTCGGCTCGCTCCCGCCGCTGCTGCAGGGTGAGTTCAGTCAGTTTGCAGCAGACGTCTCTGTGCTCGGCCCTCAGACTCTCCAGCTCTCCGTTCTTCTCCTGCTGTCTGCTGAGAGCCTGAGCCAGCCGCTCCTCCACGGCCCGGTGGTTCTCCTGGAGCGAACCCAGAGCCTGCTCCGACTCGACCCGCAGCCGGTCGGCTACGGACACGGCGACCTGCAGGTCACACTGGAACTGATGCCACTCCAACCGCTCTGTCTGTCATGGAGGACAAAAGAAAGAGGACCAAACGTTAAAAGAAACAGAGAGAGAGTTCTCCTCCAGAGTCCTGGATGTAACTGGTTCTTCTGAGCTCTTAACATATGAATATTTGTATAAAATACGTATGCTGCAGTGTTGTCACATGAAAAAACTTGTTTTAAGACTAAAATGCTGAAGAAAAAGTAAATAAAATGTAATTTGTTCATAATTGTATTCATTTTTCCAAAACATAGGATCTTCAAAGTCGCCAGGTCAAGTCTCTATTGTACAGCAAATAAATGTTTGTGAGTTACAGGAAATCTTAAGGGCCTAATGGTGTCAGACTCACCCTGAGTGTCTCCCTCAGTGTGTCCACCTCCTCAACCAGCTCATCTCTTTCCGTTATCAAGCGCCTGAGCAGCTCTGAAAAACAGGTCGAACATAAAAAGCACACAAGGTTAAGTGGAAATAGATTCAAAGGCCTGACATCAGGATAGATCATTCATTCATTATTTACTCAAGAGCAACAAATGGCACAGTTTCATAAAATATTTAATAAAACAGGTAAAGGACAGGACTAATAACATTCATGGTGACTCTGTTCCATTTAGCCATCCAAGTGAGCCAATATCACTTTTATACCTCATTTTTATTATTAGTATTATTAGTTACACATCCTGAAAAGTCAGATTGTCTGCCCTGAGAACAGTCTTGATTATATAGTGAAGCAAAATCAAGTAAGTCTACTTGCCAGTTAAATCATGAAAAGGCTCTTTTTTGGGCTTAAAGGGGCACTCCGGCGATTTCGCACAAGAAGTGTGGTTAACTTCTCATGGCGAGTCCTACTCAGACAAACCAAACACTGACTCTAGAGAGAGCCTTTTATATTTTTACGTTACCTGAAGGCCACCATAGTTCTCTGACACGCTTGCGAAAGTGCGGTACCGTGAGCTGCAGAGTGCAAAACCGCGGTACTGTCAGCAGCCGTCTGACTTCCGTTGCTCCTAAAGTAGTGTTATTATGGTAAGGATGTGCTCTGAGCGAGGCGAATGGCGTTACCACGGTTTTACACTCTGCGGTTCACATTGCCACAGTCTTGGAAAGGGAGGAGTGAGCGGAGGAGTACTCAGTTGGTTGCAATCTGCAACCACACCACTAGATGTTGCCAAATCCTACACACTCTACATTTAATTAAAAGGCGGAGAGACATTTGGCAGTTTTTTTTTAGGCCAGTAACACTTTACTTTAAAGTCTCTTTAAGTAAACAAACCAGTGAAGATGGAGGACGTACCTACGGCTCCTGTGGTTACATCAGTGTTGGGGTTCAGGCCTAGTGAGGCTCTGTAGTGCTCCATCAGACTGAATAAAACCAGGGTCATCTCCTCTCCGGCTCGCTCTGCTGCAGCCTGCGGCTCCATCCCACTATCTCTCTCCTGCCAGCTCTGCTCTGAAGGCGATCCTCTGGACGGAGGCAGGGACGCCGGTCTGACCGGGCTGCCCGCCGCCTTCCCACGCCTCACTGCTGCATCGCTCCCGTTCGTCTCCGAGGTGATGCTGTCTACGCTTATCACGGCCCATTCTGAGGGAGCAGTAGGCAGTTTCTGTGTCCAGTCTGCGAGAGGAGAGGTGGTGGAGGGGGTGTTGCTGCTGCCGGCTGGCGATGGCGTCTGTGCCTTACTGGAGGAGGAAGCTGCAGTGGATAAGGCCATGGCAGTCAGCTCTGCCTCTGAGGGTGTGGTAGGAGGCGTGTGGAAGAAATCTAACGGAGAACCTAACAGATTGGGAGCAAAAGAAAAAGTACATCAAAGAGATAAAAGAGAAAATATGACCTGTCCTGAGCTTTAAAATCATCTAATATAAGAAAAATGTGCTGAATGCAAAGCCCTTCTCTTCTTTTGCTCGATGCAGATGTAAGCACTGCTTCCTTATTTACTCTCCTGGGCTGACTGATGCAGCAAAAAGCCTCTGCTGCCAATGTCTTGGCAGGCAAACACACTGTTCCCCCGTGTGGTAAGATCCAGGAGGAGAGGCGATTTCACTCTGATCTACTATCTAACAGCCGCTCTCACTGCCACCACGAGGCGATTACATCCATCATCAGTTCTGCCAGTAAACTGCATGAAGCATGAACCTCTGAAAAACATTTCTCAAAGAGTTTAGAGTGATCTTTTTGAGCTTTTTGGCTTGATATCTGCATCCTGAAAGTGTCACCTGTCACTGAAAAATAATCTTTGTGATTTCCGTAAGATGCTGTTTTTAGCAGATTTGGGCAGGCTACAGGGACCTCCACCTCCTTCGACTCTGATCCTTTCATGTTTCCCCTCCTTGCCCTTGTGTTGTGCTGCAGGATTCTGCAGACTCATCTTTTCCCTGGCAGCAGCAGCAGCATGTTGTAGTCTGCTCAGCTACAGCGAGGGAGCTATTCTCATCCTCCAGCCTGAGCCCACATCCTGCATACTGACAGCCCAGAGAGGGAAACAAGGAGCAGCATTTTAAACAGCTGTAAAGTGAGAATCAAGCGGATGAATGTCTTCGGTTAGAAAACAAGACGTGGAAGGCTTCGCAGGGCAGTTTCACACGTTAGCCGAGACAAACGACAGCCGGTCTGTGATGCTTTGAAACTGAAGGCGTGAGAGAGGCTAAAAAGATCTGACGTTGCCGGATCCAACTTTTACTAAAATCCTCTGGGATACGGTTTGGATTTCACTGCAGAGTTCTGATTCATCACTTCCCGTGTACCGAGAGATGTTTCTGTGATCGTACATGACCGGACACCAGAATTTCTTTTAGACAAACAGGGTACATGCATAAAGTGTCAATCTGTGGAAATGTGATGCTCACCTCTACAGCAGCCCCACTTTGTGATTTAGCCTTAAAGTAATAATCTCAAAGATTTTCATTTAAAGGTGCTAAATACAGGATTGGGAGCATTTCTATTGCCTCTCAACGGCTCCCAACATGGCAACGGTGAGATGTGGCTCGCAGCTAACGGTGCTAACAGCGATAAACAGTGCAAACAACGGTGAAAGTGTTGACAGAGCTAACCGTGTTTTCCTGAGGGGGAACCGGAGGGTGGGCGCTACGCTTCTGCAACGCCACCGTCGGTCAGGATGGCAGCGTTAGCCGCCATATGAGAGCAGTGCAGAGTGGGGGCCGTGAGCTAGCCAGTGGGGCACGCTCACATGCACTAAAAGCATGCACAGCCGGACCGGCAATGTCAACAAAGCAGGGAGAAGCTTGGATTACAACACACACAGAGGGAGAGAGACTTCATCCTCTTTACATTGCAAATAGTTGTTTGCTGCTATATTAAAGCTCTGAATGTCAAATTTAGCATCTTTAAATACATGTCTATTAAGTCCATATCTATCGCTGAATGAGGTAACACAATGGTGATTGAGTCTATGGCCCGCTGATGAAAGCTCTTGTATTTGCAGTATTAGAACTGGGTGTCTGTGGCGACAATCTGCAATCTGCAATCCTGCTTATCGCCATAGGTGATCTTTGAGATTGTAACTTTAAACGAGTATGCATTTACACAAAAATTAAACATCATCATTCCTGGTTTAGAGGCCTACTTCAGTTCAGAACACGTTTTGTGCTGCCATTGCACTACATCAGTGTGCTTTGGGTAAACAGAAGGATATGATGAATAGTCTTTGGTTTGTCTTGGAATTAGAACGATGCAATGAAAAATCGCTGCACTCACGCTTGTTTGTACTAAAGCCAGAAAGATCTGCTGTTCAAACTGAAATAAACTGGTTCACTCAATAGTCTTCTGAGGTTGTCATGAATGTATTCCGCATTTTTATTCTTTTGTAATGCAGAAGAGTAACAAGAATAAATGTTTCAGCTAATGCCTTCTTCGCTGTAAAGGCTCGTGCTTCTCTTCAGCTTCATAAAATATTAAAAAACTTCAGAAGATATTTTTTTGTTCTGATCGCAAACCAGTTTTCACTTTCTGTCTTGGGACCAGGAAGTCTAAAAATAGTCTGTCTCACAGTATAATGACCAGAAGAAAGATGTCAATTCAAGCATGTGTGAGAAAAGTGGCCATGTGCAGCATAGCAGCATAAAAACAGCAGTACCTATACTTTGAAAAGAGTAAAAGTCAGCAATTGTTTGTCTTTGTCCTCAGGTACCTGTAGTGCTGTGGCCGTCTCTGCCAGTCTGGTTACCCATGATCCAGCAGGTTGTGGCTATGTGGACAGGCTCCCCCAGTGTCCTTCACTGTGTCCTCTGCTTTGTGAAGCCCACTGCTGTCTGGATAGGAGGGAATAAATATAAATCTTTCATGAGCATGACTCACCGCTGAACTCTTGATCAGTAGAACATGTCAAGAAAAGAGTCTTACAAGAACTTTGCTTAGGAAATCATTAGTGCAGAATCTTCTATCTTGCAGCCCAAACATTTCCCCTAACATGATAATGAAGTCCTACGAGATTGTTTGTTACAAAACATACTACCACCTTTGACCTTATGTCAATACAAGTCACTGTGTCACCTGCTTGCAGTTTTTGTTGACCATCCCACAATAGCTGTCAGATATTTATAAGGCCAACTCAAGATTTAAGAGCTACCAGTTATACAGCTTTTACATACATTTGACATAAAAAATAAAGTGTTCAACAGAGCCACATATGTGTTAAAATGATAACATCCTTTCTAACAACGTCTACATGCTCCTCTACAGTGATGTGGAGTTATATCACATGGTCTATTCTTAACCAAACTCCATTGAATAATTTAGCAATTTAAGGTTGCCGTGGTAATGGAGAAAAGACACAAACATTAAACGTCATAACTAACCTCAATAAAATTTTGTTGGTATCCCCAGGTGAATTCGGCATGCACATTATTCCACATAAAGCACTACATTTCAAAATAATTAATTTTTTTACAACCGAGTCACACTGCTGACTACTGGCCTAGGCTGAGTATTGTGGTTTTAAGCTACCAGGAGCAACTCTAAAACAAATTATCAAATCAAAATGTTGCTTGATGAATTGTATGCCGAATTAACGAGTAATTTCTATTGAGTTGTAAAATGTCTTTAAAATTTGCTGTGCTACATATTCCAGCTTCTGAGGAGCCATGCAACATTAAATTGCCCGGTTTGTGAATGAAGTTTGGAGTCTCGTTTTTCCCCCAAAAAATAAGGAACACTCCAATTTTATTATGTGAAACTATATTATCTGTGACATGCATTGCATCCAAACACCGACACTGCAGACACACCATCACCCTCCAGTTTCATTCATCCTACCTGCTCAACCTGCCAGCTGGACGTCCTCCAGTCTGGTCTACCGGCTGTCCGGAGGGTTTCTTCTCCGGGTGTCTGGACCTCCCTGTCGGCGTCTTCTGCGTCCTGTCTCCCCAAAATCTACCAGAGGACACTGGTCGAGTTACTGACAATCATGTTTTCCCCGATATCCCATGTTCATCACCACACAGCTGCAGAAAAGGCAGCCCTCCATCTATAACTTGAGTCCAATTCCCAATAAAATCCAACTCCTCTTCTCCTTTAAATCCAATGCGACAAACAGAGCAGGAGGCAGAAACTAACTGGATGCGCAGCAGCTGCACGTTGCATCGACGATATGCATGTTATTAATGGCATCATTTAAAGCAATGTTTGCATGCAAAGTAACGACTCAAAATACAAAATAATGTCAAGAACTAAAATATTATTATATTAAAATGATGTGCTGCAGAGAGTGAGGAAGCAGTTACACCTGCTGCAGGCTAATTACCTTTAACTGCAGGTGTGGTGGCACCCAGGTAACAGGTCTGGAGGTGTGTGACGTCTCATGGCAGCTGGCATAGCTCACAAGATGTGAGGAAAACAATTTAAGTAATCTTTAAAAAACATGCCTTTGCTAATCCAGAGGTAAACAGGTCCAAAAGTTGGAGTGTGAGCTAGGATTTCCAAGTGTCATTAAAGATGTTCCAGTGGATCCACCTGTATTGGTCATCAGGTGGAGCTCTAACTGCACTAATATTGAATACAAAGCAAAGTCAGTGTATTAGTGGATATATGACTGTACTGAACAATGCACTTGTTATTTGTCCTCACAGGTTTCACAGGCTGAAGAGCGAGAGATCCTCTCTGTTTTCTAGGTTTGCACAGCCAGAACTGCTGTAAGAATTAAGAAAATGTCATCATAAAATGTCATAATGATGCCTTAAATGGAAGTTCAGCTGCAAAATTAAACAAGCAATTATACCAAACTTTAACGTAATTTAATCACACAAGGGAGACATGGGAGCCTGGCCTAGGTGTTTATAAAACTATATAAAGGTATTTATATAACGTGACAATTCAAATGAGTTTATCCTCATTACAAATGAGACTGACAGGACAGAAGTCAAGAGGCATTGATGAGAAGAAAACAAGTGAATTATATAACTAAGCATCTTTCCTGAGCCACATTTTCTTTTGTTTGTCTTTTGGTTCATTTGCACAGTAAAGTCACATTAGTACAAATTGATGCGAGCATAGAAGAGGCAGCAAAGCTGCTGGATGAGTCATCAGAGTCACAAAGACAAAGAGGATGGATGAATACTATGGGGAGGAAACTGTACTGGTAGAGTGGTGGTAGTAGTGTAGAGAGAAGATGCTGGTATCATATGAAACTAAAAACCCCAAGGAATCCATTACTGCCAACCATGTTATACTAGCTTATCATGAAGGAGGCTAAATAACGCTCCAACTTACGCTAAATTTTGGTGAGGAAAAACCGGCATGGTCATGTCCAAAGGTTTCCCTTGACCTCTGACCTCAAGATATGTGAATGAAAATGTGTTCTCTGGGTACCCACGAGTCTCCCCTTTACAGACATGCCCACTTTATGATAATCACATGCAGTTTGGGGCAAGTCATAGTCAAGTCAGCACACTGACACACTGACAGCTGTTGTTGCCTGTTGGGCTGCAGTTTGCCATGTTATGATTTGAGCATATTTTTAATGCCAAATGCAGTACCTGTGAGGGTTTCTGGACAATATTTCTCATTGTCTTGTGTTGTTAATTGATTTCCAATAATAAATATATACATATATTTGCATAAAACAAACATATTTGCCCACTCCCATGTTGATAAGAGTATTAAATACTTGACAAAAGGTACATTTTGAACAGATAAAAAATGTGATTAATTTGCGATTAACTATGGACAATCATGCGATTAATCGTGAATAAATATTAGTCTGTGTTTAAACATTTCAGCACCATGGAGAGGGACAGAGTGATACTGTATATTACTATTATTACTATTATTATGTGTTTATAATGTAGATTATATCTGAATGTTTCAGGACCATGGAGAGAGCACAGTGAAGCTGATTGTCTCTTGCGCCCTCCAGTGACCAAACTCAATACTGACAGGAGTATAACATTTGGATTTGTTCTTAATTCTGTCTGTTTCATTATTTTTCTATAAAATAAAAGAACCAAGATTTCTAAAATTCGAAATTTGGCCAAATTGATATAAACAGTTGGTTTAATGCATAGCATTTAGTGAAGTAACTTGTTTGAAGGCTGAATGAAGTTTGGCTACTTACCTTGTGAGGCTTCAAAAAGGTGTGAGATTGATCATTTTATATCTATATCTATTCTATATCTATGGGTATATGGGGGGTTGTGTCACTTGGATGTTTTTATACTGCATACAGTAGATAAGAAATAAAACTTGGCGATAAAACTTTATGCGAGTTTTGCAAGTATCATGCATAATAACAGAGTTTTCCTCATTATTGCCGTTTTTCAAAACATGCTGCCTTTGTGTCCAACTTTTTTGTTTCGTCTACCTTCCAGACAAAAATCATTTTCCTTCCATTTAACTAAAATGTACTTGCAGAGACTTTTTGACCGAGCAGTGAACACTTTATATGTGCTGTCTTGTTGCCAAGGTGACGTTGTTGTTAAGGGCAGATTGATTTGTACTGTGTAAAATCTATTTGTCTCTGCGGTGTGAGCAAAGGTTAAGAAATGCAGGCAGTCTTTTTTTGCTTGTGGCTGTTTTTTGCACTTCACCAACATGATTTCTCAGTGACCTCTCCTGTACATCTAATCCCACTCACTTGTATTACCATACACATTGTTTCCAACGCTTAAGGCACTTTGAAACAAAACTAGTTTCTTTTTCAGCACATTCCCCTTTAGAAAAACCTTAACAAAAATGATTTGTTTATAATTATGAGGCTTGAGGAGGAGGAGGAATTTACTTTGGCTTTGAGTTCTGGGATGATGTCTTACTTCTATAGGAGAGAAAAGGAGAGGAAGATTAGATTAGTGTAGGAGGACACTGGCTGTAAAGTTGGTGTAACTTTTCAAAGAAATATACGCTGAGTTTGTGCTTTGCCGACACACTGCTCATAACAAAACCCACAGGAGCTGCCCAGTGACACAGCAGTCAACCAACAGTGGCCTGTCATGCTGGAGTTAAGTGCCTCGCCCAAGGGCACTTCAACAGCAGTTGTTGAAGGACATCCTTTAAATATTACGAGTTATATCAGTAAGATATTTGCAAGTAAAATGTCAGTTATTTCAATCATCAGGCAGCTCAAGCAAAGTCAGTATCCAACTTTAAACCCCTTCTTAAAACTAACTTAAAGGAAGTGTGTTTAACATTTCGGGGGCTCTAGCAGAAATGGAATATAATATTCATAACTATGTTTTCATTAGTGTTTAATCACCTGTAACTAAGAATTGTTGTGTTTTCGTTAGCCGCAGACTGCAAAACCGTGGTACCGCCAGCCGCCGTCTGACTTCAGTTGCTCCTAAAGTTGTGTTATTATGGTAAGAATGACCTCTGAGTCAGGCGAAAGATGTTACCACGGTTTTGCACTCGGCTACTCACGTTACCAGTCTTGGAAATGGAGGAGTGAGCGGAGGGGCAAAATCCTAAACACTGTACCTTTAACTATTTGTAAATTATTATTATTATTATTATTATTATTATTAATAATAATAATAATAATAATAATAATAATAATTGTTTTTATTATAAGTTTATCTTTTACATTTTGTATTTTATTTACTTTTTAAATTTTATTTTCAACTTAAATTTTTTTTTATAAACACAAGACATGAAACATCCAGTACCCTTATACAAAATAATAATAATAATAATAATAATAATAATAAGACAGGAGATACATGTCAAGAACAAGTGTAAAGCTGTCATATGACAGCAATATTGGCAAAACTTTTATATATTTGTATTCCTTTTTTACTGTAAAGCAACTTTGTTTTTGAAAAGTACAATGCAAATAAAGTTATTATCCTCAATATTGAATAATAAGGAAAATTAAATAAAATAGCAGAGTAAAGGTTATGAAAATTATGTAACTGGGATGTTAAAGTTTAGCTCATATGTGTAGGTCTGTAGTAGGCTAATAAGTGCAGCAATGTAATATAACATTCACAAAGTAGATAAAGCACTTTTTATTTTTCATTGTAA
Source organism: Sebastes fasciatus (assembly GCF_043250625.1). NCBI lineage: Eukaryota > Metazoa > Chordata > Actinopteri > Perciformes > Sebastidae > Sebastes > Sebastes fasciatus. Next base: position 24,273,435 of record NC_133812.1, on the reverse strand, counting down.
AAGCCATATTTATTATTATTATTCACCAGTAATTAATTCATTTTGAATTATGTACGTCATGCTTATCTAATATAACTAAGCATCAATTAAAATGAATATTTTGACTTTTTTTTCTGTTTAAGTTTGCATGTTAGACTGTTGAGAAGTTAGGCTTTATTATTATTGTTATATTATTATTATGATTATGATTCTGTCAATACAAGTAGGCTACTGTAGGTGCAGACTTTGTGAAAATGGCGTCTGATATTGGCTGCCTTCAGAATCGCAGCTGTGCTCTCAGTGACCACAACAACAACACCATCATCAGAGGAGCTGTGTGATTCCTCTCCAGAGGATGGAGACCTCCAGCTCCGCCGCAGCCGCAGCATCAGGACCAGCGTCGGACAAGAAGAAAACACACACAAGCCGCCGCCGTCATCATCATCATCATCATCATGATGGGAAACTACGGCCGATCTGCTGCAGATGTTTCTAACGAACGAGGGCGATGATGAACATGTTCGCGGAGACCAGGAGACATGATCGCTTTGCACTTCTTTACCGCCCGTTTACTATCGAAGAAGAAGAAGTGACCTTCTCTGAGGAGGAAGATGTCAGCGCTGAAAAAGGTAGGAAGGGATGGAGCAGATGTTTGTGCATGAACTGAAGCTTGTTGTTGTTATTGTCATCATGAGGTCTGATGGAGGTTTTGACCAGAATGTGCAAAATGTCAGAAAGTTGTGCAGAAATGAGTCACTCTCCTGGATGATTCTTCAGACTTAACTGGGTGTTTCCAGCACAGATCAATCAATGATGCATGATGTGTGGGCGAGGTGTTTTAGACTACATGTGTCTGGAGGTGGAGGTGCCATTGAATCCATTGTGAATGGAGGGGACACACAGCTTCTTCTCCTTCTCCCTCAAGTTTGTTCTTCTTGTCTGTAAACGCCCACTCAGTTCCCCATTGTGTGCTGCTGCCCTCCCCTCCATTCAAGTGTATGTGACTCAGCTGTATTGTACTATATCTGTCATCCATCTTTTCATCTGTCACAGGTGTTACCATGGCTACTACAGACTCACTGCTGTCTTTTCTTTGAGAAGGACTCAGGTAAGAGGTGGGAGGGGGTGATGATGAAGTGATGAAGTCAAACATAATGAGGAGATTGTCATTCACGTTAATATTAATAAAAAAAAAGCTTTTTTTTTTAATGCTGTATATAATGGCTTTCTAGTAAGCAAGAGAGATCTGGAGGAATGACAGTGTTGTGATGGCAGCTTCTTCGTTCTTGTGAACGATGATGAGTTTTTCACGAGTATGGATCAGACCGTCGGGGCCTGTTGGAGATGGTGTTTGTTAACAGTGCAAACTTTATTCAGAGACTATAAAAGGATAAGTCTTACTGTCAAATAATCCCATAAAAAGACCATACATTTTGTCTTTGTAACCATATTGTTATGTGCCATAGTCCTCTATTTTTGTCCAACACTTGTTAAAAACCCATCTATGAGCCACACCGTTGCACTGGATGTCTTGTTCCTTCATTACCATAAACACAGCTCTGTAATACTGAACATTTTACCATATTTCAGCTTGTAAGACCACTTAGTCTGCTGGGCACATCTAAATTTTGACTTGTGCAATATTAAATCCAGCTGTTATGAATTGAACCAGTGTACTCATGAGCCTCAGAGGCAGGGAAATGCTGCTGAATGAGGATTTATTTGAAGATCTACATCACAACATCAGGACAGATGAATCTATCCAAAGTGCAGTTATACCTCAGTCTGGTTTGGAGCTGCAACAAGTAAATGATTAGTTGTCAACTATTAAATTAATCGCAAACTATTTTTTTTAATAATCAATTAATGGTTTGAGTAATCTTTTAAGAAAAAAAAAAGTAAAATTTCTCTGATTCCATCTTCTTTAAAGGGACTCTATGTAAGAATCTGAAATTGCTTGTTAACAGTGACACCTGTGGCTGTTAAGTCGACGCCAGTCAGCGTAGAGTTTGTGTTGGAGTCTGAGTTGTGGTGGGAGCTGGTTGTTTAGCGGACACCATTTCTAACCGAACGTTAGCTATGGTTGCACACTGTTAACCCTGAAGCGGAGCTCAAAGTAAAGGCACTTGCGAGTGCGCATGATGTCAAATCTGTTGTATTTTCCTGGAAAAAAACGGGCCCACGTTCTTCACATTAAAAGCAGCCTACAGGCTGATAGAGGAAACTCACAACGTCTCGGAAGGTCTCATTTTTTAGGTTAGGTTAAAACCTGTTTACACATTGACAATAAAACAATATTTATATGTGTAAAACCTTACATACAGTCCCTTTAATGTCAATATTTTTTATTTTATTTTACTCTTCTATGACAGTAAACTGAATATCTTTGATTTTGGGAAAAACTGATCAACGTTTTTCACCATTTTCTGACATTGTATTGACTAAACTAAACAATAAATCAAGAAAATAATCAATCAACAACGAAAATAATCATTTTTCAATTCAAGTCAAGTCATTTTATTTGTATAGCCCAATATCACAATTTGCCTCAGGGGGCTTTACAATCTGTACAGGAAACGACACCCTCTGTCCTTTACAGTACGACTCTCTCATCGGATAAGGAAAAACTTAACCCGAAAAAAACTTTTATAAGGGGAAAAAATGGAAGAAACCTCAGGAAGAGCAACAGAGGAGGGATCCGTCTCCCAGGACAGACTGAGTAACAACATAATGCAAATACAACAGAGACAATCCAATGGACAAAAATAAAAAATAATACATATAATGTGAACACACTGTAAATGAAGAGATGGATCCAGGAATAATACTAATAGAATAATGCCAGGTTTATACTTTAGATGTGTTTCAAACTGTAACTTAAACCTGCATTCATTGATTTTTTTGGCCACTTGTGGGCAGCACAACTCGTTGTAAACATAACATTGATATTATCAAGTTGCCTATTTATAGATCCAACGGCGACACAGAGAAACATTAGCATTCCTTTGGAGTAACGTTTGTGTCCACCTGACGGATGTAATATTTACTCTCCTTTTAGTTCTCCCCAACCAGCTACTGAGAGAAATACCAGGCTCTTTAGTTGCTTAATTCTCCACTATGTTGACCAGCTAGCTGCTAACTTTGTCTGCCGTTTGGTGCTGAGCAGGAAGTGTGCATAGCGGGACTATCAGAGCTTTCTTCACTGTAAACTAGAGCTGCAACTACTAATCGATCGGTTGTCAACTATTAAATCAATCGCCAACTAGTTTGACAATCGATTAATTACTTTGAGTAATTTTTTAAGAAAAAAAGTCAAAATGTTCTGATTCCAGCTTCTTAAATGTGAATATTTTCTGGTTTCTTTACTCCTCTATGACAGTAAACTGAATATCTTTGAGTTGGGGACAAAACAAGACATTTGAGGACGTCATCTTGGACTTTGGGAAACACTGATGGACATTCTTCACCATTTTCTCACATTTTATAGACCAAACAACTAATCGACTAATTGAGAAAATAATCGACAGATTAATCTACAATGAAAATAATCGTTAGTCTGGTCCTTTACCAACTTGATGTTCTATTCTGTATTACAAGTTGTTAAAGCAAACTGCAGACTTCTGTACATCTTAACTAGCACCATGTTTTCCCTGATACCTCCTAGAAGTCAGAAAGTATTAAGAAATGGTAACCGCTGCTTATTGTGCCTGGAACCTACGCTGATAAGAACAGCAAGACAGAACAGAAACGGTAAAGTTGCCGGCTGTAAACAATGAACTGTAAGTAGCTAAAATACTCCGTAGATTTGAGGAGAACTGCAGAGTCGGGTGATAATTCTCAGTGGTTTTGTCACTATGAGCGACACCGTTCACATGCACACAAAATCTTGATTAGTACAGCTTTATACCACAGCCCGGACGTTAGCACCGTACCCTTACAACGACAACGATGGATTCCTGCTTTCCTTTCTCTGTAAGTTCATGTTACATGTGATATGACCGTCTAGCCTAGTGCATGATGGGAAAGGCTTGAGCCTTTCAATCAACGTCCCACAGTGCGGTGGAGGTGTACGCTGTTGTGATGCCTGGAGAATTTGGGCATAAAGGAGATAGTCTTTAATTAGGTAAACTCTGCACGACTCCTTCTCTCCGCAGAGGTCAGAGCACTGAGAGCCGTCCAGGGAAACAGCACTGCAGGGGTCCGCTGCTTTTCTCTTGGCATTTTTTGGGCATTGTAGATGATCAAATACCGGCTCGCATCAGCACAAACATCAAATACTATCACTATCGCTGGGATGCTTTTGAAGCCAAAGGCCAAGAGGAAATCATGAAAGACTAATCTTATAATTTAAATTTGTATTTATTTGGTTTATAAATACCACAAACTGATTCTCGTGACATGAGAATAGAAATGTCGCCAGGAGCACGTTTGTTGGTGTATAACTCACCAATGAACAAACAGTTTGAGGTCAGGTTTGGCTATTTTTACCTTTCTGTTCTGCTCATTAATATCTCAGGGACATTTTGCACATTTAGCCCCGACACTAATTGTTACCTTGTGTCTGTAGTGCTGCAGTGTCGCTCTAAATCACAGTGAAAGACAGTAGGATATTAAGTTTGACAGCATTTGCTCAAACAGTGATCACACACGTGTCAATCGCGTTCTGAAAATGTCTTTTTAAGCGATACAAATGGGCTGACGTCGGAGTTTCAGCCACATCAGAGATTATCTGCGAGTTAATCGCGTGTAGGGTCCTACTGTGCTTTTACAGGCTTTGTCAGCACAAAGGCTGCAGATGAAGTGAACGTGGATACGGTGGGAACATCTCTGCTCGTTTGATGTGCATAACCTAAAGAATTGTTCAGAGTTTTCTCTTTTTCTTCTTTATCAGCCATCCGGAGAACTTGCTCTTGATCGTTCCTTGCTCATCATTTTCTCAAGGTTGAGGCAGAATGTTAATGACTGTGTGGACGACTGGATCATTTTAAGGGATATAAAGCAAGCAGGCCACGCAGTGATGCAGGAGCAGTGATGCTGTTTATGACTTTCTGTGCATGAGCTTTAAACATGAACATGACGCACTTTTATTATTTCTGTTGCGTCTATGGTTTTTAATCTAGAACTGGATCTGTAAATCTTTGATATTTCCTAAAGCACTTCAGATCAGTGTTACGCCACTAGGTGGGACTGTTTACTTTGATAACATTTCGAAACACTGATATGACATACCTACTGGTGTATTTCAGGAACTGGCCATTTCAGAATCCATTGCTGTGCTATCCTGGGAAAATGTATTCACTGTTAGTGGGCTTTCTATTGCTGCTCAACAGTTGGTGTCAGCAGCAGTGCAAGGGTAAATTTGTAAGGACTAAAAGCAAAGGAATCACAGAGCACAAAGACTGTGTCTCTGCTGTTGGAAATTACCTTAATAAAATGAAAGGCTCTGTAAAAGGAATTTGCTTATAGTTATGAGCTCTTGTGTTGCCTGAATTTTTCATGCTAAAATGTCAAAAAATGCTGTTTTCAGCCTCTCAAATATGAATTTCCTGCTTTTCTTAGTTGTATATCTTATTAAACTGAATATCTTTGGGCTTTGGACTGGCAAAACAAGATATTTGACATTACCTTGGACTGAGAAGCCTGGATGGACATTTTTCACTGTTTTCTGTCATTTTGTAGACCAAAAGATGAATCGATTAATATAGAAAATAATCGGCAGATTAATAGATAATGAAAATAGTCATTAGTTGGAACCCCTAAAAAAAAACTATATTAATTTTAGCTAATTTAGATCTTTGTTTCCACAATGTTTAAGCAAACTGAGACCGTGATATATATATATATATTTTTTGTTTGCTTTGGTTTTATGTGAGACTGGGCAGTTTATGGGACAAGAGGTTTTGTAAAGAAGGCAGTTTATTTTATAACTTTAAAATGTGGCTTGGTACCCATTAAACATCTAACAATATATAATTAATAGGGCTGTCAAAGTTAACGCGATAATGACGTGTTAACGCAAATTCGTTGTAACGCCACTACTATACGTGATGATAGGTGTGTACTGTAAGATGCTGGCATCATATGAAACTAAAAAACCTGATGAATCCATTGGTACCAACCATGTCATACTAGCTTGTTGCAAAGGAGGTTAAATAACGATCCAAACTTGCGCTAACTTTTGGCGAGGAAAAAAATGGCATAGCCATTTTCAAAGGGGTCCCTTGACCTCTGACCTCAAGATATGTGAATGAAAATGGGTTCTATGGGTTCCCTATGAGTCTCCCCTTTACAGACATGCCCACTTTATGATAATCACATCAATATCGGCATAATTTTTATGCTGAATGCAGTACCTGTGAGGGTTTCTGGACAGTAGTTGTCATTGTTTTGTGTTGTTAATTGATTCATATTAATAAATATATACATACATTTGCATAAAGCAGCATATTTGCCCACTCCCATGTTGATAAGAGTATTAAATACTTGACATGTCTCCCTTTAAGGTACATTTTGAACAGATAAAAAATGTGTGATTAATTTGCAATTAATGGCGATTAGCTATGGACAATCATGCGATTAATGTTTAAGGTGTAGATCTACTGGTTGGAGAGACTGTGGTGGTGACTATCCATCTCGACTGTTTAACAGTTGGCAAGAGAAGATAGTGGGCTGGAAACCTTTGTCTCTTTCCAAACATTCACCTGCACAGAAGAAGTGTAGAAAACAGGACAAGAAAACATGGAGGCAGTTTGAGCTCTACGAGGTTTTTCACCTTTGTGTGTTAGTTTTGTCTTTCAGTGTCCTTATTAAAGCGGTCCTTTTCCATCTGCATCTGCTGATGAGTCTTTTTCATCCGGTGAAGGAGCGCTCATATTTCTCTTGAGTAGCACCTCTACTCCTTCAGAATACCAATAAGTCTTACATTGGGCCTAAAATCAATATGATCCTTTCCAAATCTGTATTTATTCCTCTCTCAGATTGTCTCCCAACCTTAGAAGCTCGGCTGTGCTGTAGGACAGAGAGGAGGCTGGAGAAGGAGGGAGGACGTGAGGGGAATGTGAGGGCGAGTGTTGCTCTGCTGGTCGGTGAAATTGGCGGTTCTAGTTTCGGATAAGAGGTCGTCTCAGGACTTCGAGAGACGGGAATGAGCTCAAGTCTCGTGTCGTAATTTGCTTGGATCTGGCGCGGGGTGAAGTGGAACCATCAGTTTTGGCGTGCTTCCTGTTGTTCAGTTTTGTGTAACTTTTCTTCCGTGGATTGTATGCCATTCGAACACCTGCACATGGCCTGAAAAAAACGTGTCTGATCTCGGTGACGTCAGCAGGGTCCCGACAAGACCAGGAAACGGCTCCCTCCCTTTTCGGTTTCGGAGGAGTGATGTCATCGCAGGGCGAGTGTGAGGTTGGCTGAGGCTTTAGTGAGCTTGACGTTTTATCACCAAGAGCACCAGACGTATGACCACATGCACCAGTCAGTACGGGGGACACAAAGTGAGAACCAAGTAACATGGCAACACGTTAGGGACTCGTCATAAACCCCCCCACCCCCCGAGAGGGGAAAAGGAGTGTGAGGCAAAGGCACGCAGAGAGACAGAGATGCAGAAACCCAGAGGGGAAGAGGGACGGCATGAGTGTGCATGCTGATGGGGATAGGAGCGCGTGGCGCTACAGAGCTGCAGAATCCTGAATCCAGCAGATGGAGACTCCGTGTCCTTGTTTTGCGGTGATCTCTGGGAGCAACATGCAGCTCGCGCCGCTGCCTCGCACTGCTGCAGTGGAGGAGTAAATGCGGAGCCCAACACTGCTCCAGGTGATCCACAGCAGCCCAGCCCGGCAGACTGCTCCCTCCTTAGCCTTCCCTCTCCTCCTCCTCCTCCTTCTCCTCCTCCTCCACCTCCTCTTCCTCCTCCTCTTCCTCCTCTGTCAGTGCTCCATTCCTCTGAGGGCTTTGAAAAAAATAACAAGAAAGGAGCAGAAAAACAGAGGAGAAATCCGGCTTTCCCCCTCCGTTCTCAGATGTGAAACACCTCTGCATGACTGTCCGCCGCTTCCCTGTCATCGTGTGAAGACGCACCGCATATGTGCTCCAATGTCTCCGGAACATAGACTCGCTGCAAGGTAGGAAGACTTATCCAGAAAAAACGCTTGCTTTTTTTTGGGGGCTTTCATTTTCTATGGAACTGTTACATCCTTGTGTGTGTGTGTGTGTGTGTGTGTGTGAATTTAACAGGTAGATGAGAAGTTGGCACAGCAGATTAGGTGATTAGTATTCAACGCAATGGGTAGAAAATAAAACAGATCTTTGTCGGATATGACAAAATACATGCCTTCAGTTTTGGAGGAAAAGCACCTCTCATCCCCCTCAAATCACAGCGATCCATGCAGGTGTGTGTGTGTGTGTGTGTGTGTGTGTGCGTGTTCATACAGTATGTATGTGTGTGTAACAGCATCCAGCAGGGTGGGAGGGATTGCTCCTCAAACAGGCTCCTCGATGGGCAACAAGGGGATTTTCGTCTTGACAATGTGGCCAAACAGCTTTCCATCGATCTTCTTACGGCCACTAATGTCGGCACAATCTCTGGCTTCAAAATAACTGACAGACTGCCTTCTTTAATGGCACCAGTAGTTAATCATTATGTAATCATTTTTATCGGTTCTGTTAGGCTGGAGAGAGAGAGAGAGAGAGAGAGAGAGAGAGAGAGAGAGAGAGAGAGAGAGAGAGAGAGAGAGAGAGAGAGAGAGAGAGAGAGAGAGAGAGAGAGAGAGAGAGAGAGAGAGAGAGAGAGAGAGAGAGAGAGAGAAAAAAAACAACGTTCTTCCTGTCAATTTATGTGTTTGTCTTCATGCCTTATTTGTCATAGATGGAGGGAAGATGAAGTGAGGAAACGAAGGAGGGGGGGGGGGGTTAAGGATAACGGCAGGTAGATGGGGACATGGGAATGAAGGGGAGGGGGGTTGTGGGAGAACTTACTCCATCACTCTATGATCTCAGAAACCTGCTAGCCAACAGCTGAACAGTGCCATCTCTCTCAAATCCTTAAATCTCTCAATCACATGTTGGGTGTGAAGCCGCAAAGCCTGAACCTGTAAGTGACCTAATGAGGGTTCATCACTCTCACCACACACACACACACACACACACACACACACACACACACACACACACACACACACACACACACACACCCTTCCTAATGCCATAATAAGAGATGGAGACTAGCTGGTGCTGCAGCGATATCCAAATCCTGCATTCTGCTGTTTGACAGGGCTACAGGGCTTTTCTATGTGTGTGTGTGTGTGTGTGTGTGTGTGTGTGTGTGTGTTGAAACCTTTGACAGCGTCTTACGCTTCGTTTAGCTCCTGGATTTCTTTGCCCAGAATGTGTTGGTTATGTATGACCTGAAAAAAAAGAAGGAAAAAAACATCATCATAAACCTGTTTCTGCTAAAAAAAAAAAGGTGTATGTACATTCACGCTCATTCATGTCTGCATACGGATCAGATAGCATGCCAGGTTCTTTTTATAACTGTACTGTGATATGCAGCAGAGGACTGACAGATGCTCTTTATCACTGGAAGCATTAATCCTTGTGTCCTGACACATGCAGCCACACATACTAACTGTGCATACAGCGTTTGCCCTTGCAACACGCTCCAGCTCCTAATGCACTGTACAAACAGTGAGCTATAGGCACACCTATATTGCATACTTACATACGGGCACGCTCGGACAGCTGTGTGGACTGAATCAAGCTGCTTTCATGTGTACTGAGGTGGTCATTTGTCATGTGTGGCATTAGGATGCAGAGGAGGATCTCAGAGGAGAAGAGTCTCAGCTCCGAGCATCTCCCAGGCGCCTTTTTCCTGCTCTGATTCTCCAGCAGATACAGTGGCATCCTCAAACGCCTCATTTAGACGGTTCCCAGATAAAAGCTTCCCAACGAGAATGAAGTGTGGAAAGCCTCGCCAGCGGCCCCTAGAGGCTGTAGTGTTTATTACACAGAACAATACGGAAACGTTGGGCGAAATGGACAACACACTGACTGACTCATTTTGCTAGAGGCATAATGCTACAATGGTTGAATGAATAGTTTCTGCCTAGAGTTAGATGAGAACATCGATACCACGCTACTGTCTGTACAGTAAATATGTAGCTGGAGCCAGCAGCCAGTTGACTTTGCTTAGCATAAAGGCTGGAACCAAAATGTAAAGACGACAACTTGAGGTTGGGCCGGATTATTTGTTGGCCGAAACCAGTAACTTCCAGCAGTGTTTGCTGGTTGCCTAGCAACACTGTTTTTTTGTTCAGATTAAACAAACAATACATCGTTTTAATTATACACCAGACCGGCACATATGGGTACTTCGCAAAAAGTCAAGGCCACGGACCCTTTTGGGGGAAAGAAAACCGAAGATCCCATAGACTTCGATGCAATTTGACGGATGCTTGGAGGGTAATTTTGACAAATTCGTATGCATTCGTGTCTTGTTAAACAAATGTTTGTTGTATACACATCCATCCATCCATCTTCAACCGCTTATCCGGGATCGGGTCGCGGGGGCAACAGCTCCAGCACAACACATGTCTATAATTATTTTGCGACCTTGCCTGAACCATGAGAACGAACACAGACAGCATGCATCATAAACTGTCATGGTTACCAGTAGAGAAAAGACTTGCCTTAAGCACAGCGACATTCTTTAGTAACAGCATTTATTCTACTAAACCCGAGTTTTTATACAGTCAAATTACCAGATTCAGGGACGTTCACAGTCATTTCACTAGAACAGCAGGTGATGGCCAAATCATGTTACCTCACCCAAAATCTAATGCCTTAAAAAAGACGGTCATTTACCGCGCCATCACTCACTGGAATAGCTGCTCTCTTCACATCCGTCAATCCTCTAACAAATCCACATTCAAATACCATCTACGAATACATTACTTAAACAGCTGATCGATAGTCCAGTGTTGGTCATGTATGGTTTTCTTTGTTTTCTTTGTTCCTTTTTCCCTGATGATGGGCCTTGAGGCTAAACAAAAAAAAACAAAACAAAAAAAAAATGTGGAAGATTTGTGTATGAATTTGAAATTTGAAATTTATATATGTTTGAAAATTCGAGTGTTATCAGTGTAACACAAATGTGATGTTGTATATAGTATGTATGTGATAAATTAATGTACATGATTTCAGACCCCAGGAAGACTAGCTGGTGCCATTGGTATCAGCTAATGGGGATCCTTTTTAAATAAAAATAAATAACCTGAGCGTTGGCGATACCTTAATAAATTAAGGTTGATCGCCGTCATGTCCGTTCAGTCTCCCCCGTCCAACACAGTGGCCGGATATTGTTTATCCAGACATCTCTACATATTTGATTGAATCACGTTAGGCTACGTGTCTGTACATAACCAGCGTGTTAATATCCAACTGTTTGATCTATAGGCTGAGATTTAGTTGGAGATAACAGTCTGATAACGTTAATGTATGACTGTATTACTGCAGCAACCTCCCACTCAAGCTAACGTTAGCTAGCCATGCCAGTCACTGTCATTAAGCATCATTTAGCGATTTACCACACTGACGGTGAATATTCACGTATCGTATGTGCCTCAAATCTCAGTGTGAAAGCCTCAGTAACCCACTAGACAACACATTTTCTCTCCTGTGACGGCGAGTTTCTTTCCTCCAAAAGGGAGCGTAGCCTCGGCGATGACACAACGCTGGTCTGGTCTATAGCTTGGAGCCATAAAGCCCCTCTATTAGATCTTCTTTAGGATCAGCCTTTTTGGATTTATTGTGGGTGCAACCAACTGCACAGCAACTCTTCGGCATAGTGTTATTATTATTACCGGTTTGGTTAAAGTAGAAGTTGGAAACATGTTTCAACCAGGACCATGAATATCCAAACCAAACTTGGCAATCTGGCCAGTAGTTGCTGAGATCTGGACCAAGTAGCTGGACAAGAGGACAGACGGATGGTTCGTCCAACAGATGGGACTGATCAAATACTGTTAGAGCTCCTTTTTACATCCTCCTTCATTGCTGACACTCGGCAGTGGATTTGACGACGGTTCAGTTTGGTTAACAGAGCGATGAAACATCCTCTGCATGTTGGAGATTATTTTAGATGTCACGTTCAAGATCTCTGTTGGACTCCACAGTTTGCTTTCTGTGTCCCATTTTGCGAAATGGGCGATCAGTCATTTGACACAGTTTATAAAATGGCTAATTTGTTTATATAGCCTCTTCGTTGTACTCACAGAGTGAGTGTTTGTTTTTAGGATTAAAGCTGCAGTACATCTGGCTGTTAATGGCATCTCTTCTCTCCGTTTTGCTGCAGGGGTTTGGAGGTCAGGATTGAATGATTAACCAGCCATTAACTGACGCGCTGATTCATTGCTGGGTGCAGAGCAGGACAACAATAGAAATACCAGGGAGTTCTGTGAGATTTAGAGTGATAATCTAGAGAATCATTTTTAAGACAGCTTTTATGTTGTCAAGACAGCACCTGAAAGTCAAACTGGCACTGCTGTAATGACTTGTTACTCATATTTTCTGTTGAAGAAGCTTGATTTTCCGTTGGTGACCTAATGTGAACCTCATATTAATTTCAAACTGCAAACATAAAACATTTCAAATTTGGCAGTTTATTATGTCAGTCTGTCTACCGAGCTGCACAACGCTGCTCTTTTCCCCTCAGACTTGACTTGATTTAAACAATGGCAATAAATCAGTGACAGTTTCTCTATAACAGTGAGAAGTTAAAGCGTTGATGACAACCACCTCGGGGAGTGACACTTTCCTGAGATCCAGCAATTAATTTTAATGATTCAGGATTTGGATTCTTTTAGCAGCTTACCTATTTAGATCTCAAACTGTTACAACTTCACATCTTTTCTGTCTTGTCACTCTTTCTAGTGACACCTTGGTGTTTTCCTCAGGATTCGTGCCAATGTCTGCAAACACTGTAGACTATTGTAACCAGATTGTTTCAGACAAATTGCTTTCCAGCTACCTTAGCAGCTCATATGTTTTCAGTTCAAGATAATATGAGAAGAGAAAATACACAGTTGTAGTTCCAGTGTTTTAAAAGCAGTACATTACAATTAAGGCTGCAACTAATGATTATTTTCACGTTTGAGTAATCTGTTGATTATTTTCTTGATTAATCGATTAGTTGTTTGGTCTATAAAATGTCAGAAAACAGTGAAAAATGTCGATGAGTGTTTCCCAAAGCCCAAAAGATGACGTCCTCAAATGTCTTGTTTTGTCCACAACTCAAAAATATTCAGTTTACTGTCATAGAGGAGTAAAGAAACCAGATAATATTCACATTTAAGAAGCTGGAATCAAATAAATTTTACTTTTTTTTCTAAAAAAAACTATAGAAACCGATTAATCAATTATCAAAATAGTTGGCGATTAATTTAATCGATGTGGCTGTAATTACAATTCATATCTTGTATTGTATAGCCAATATTTACACACGTGTACTTTCCCTCACTGTTACTGTTATTGGCTGTATGTGTTTGTATGTGATTGATTATTTTCATTCATTTGCACTTTTCATTATCGATTAAATACCAGATTATTTACTTGATTCATGACTAATCATTTGGCCTATTAAATGTCAGTATATTGTGAAAAATGTCTTGTTTTGTCCAACCGATGGTCCAAAACCCAAGAATATTCTATTTACAGTGATATAAAGCAGAAGATCCTCATATTTGAGAAGCTGAAAACTTCTCAAATATCAAATTCTCAAATATCAAATATAAATATCAAATTCTCAAAGAATATTTGGCATTTTTGCTTTTAGAGAGACTTTACCTGATATACTATCTTTACTCAGCAATATATTCCATCTGTTGTATTCTCGTCTACAGTACCTACTTATACTTTTGCTGCTGCAGTGACCCAAGACTCCCCACAGGAATCATTAAAGCTTCACCTCAGCTCTGTAAGCTGAATGTTTCCTGGACACCTGATGTTCAGTCTTGTGGCAAAAAAAGCAAAGAGAAGCTGGATGGAAATAACCAGAATCCTGGTTCCCAGTTTTAATCCCTCCTAGTGGTGCTCGGCACAATACCATGTTAGGTAGTGAGAGAAGCTGTGTGGGTGTATGAGTGAGTGGAAGAGTGAATATGAGTTTGAGTATATAGAGCAATTCAGAGGAGTGAGCTGAATATTGGCAGCAGAAAGCACGATTGATACAATTTATTGTTTTGTACGAAGTGGAAACTCTCCTCACATTTTACCTGAGTAGATAACTGTGAATTACATAAATATCAGGAGATGTAGTTGAATGTTTTGTAGGATTTAAGACTCAGAAATAGTTTGAGGAAACACGTGTTTTGACCACATGATGTTGGTACATCAGAAAAGCAGTGATATGCATGAATGCGTAGTACCACACACTGTTTGTAAGTGAGTGCTGGTGAGTGTCAACTAGGTGTAAGAAAATATTGAAAGTATCGCGATATTATGTTTTGTGATACTGTATCGATTATCAAAAACACTATTGATTTTTAATTAATAGTTTACATACAAAGATGAACTCAGTCAATACTTTATTATATTTGCAAAGAGATGCGTCATCTCAGTGTATGTCCTCTCAAAGTAGTGCTGTGATGTTGATGTTACAAGGACTGTGATAAATGCAAATGCAGATCCCACTGTTCTGTTTGCACAAAAAGTACGGCTGTCAGTCGATTAAAATGTTAAATTGCGATTAATCGCATGATGTCCATAATTAATCACGATTAATCGCACATTTGTATCAGTTCAAAATGTACCTTAAAGAGAGATTTGTCAAGTATTTAATACTCTTATCAACATGGGAGTGGACACATATGCTGCCTTATGCAAATGTATGTATATATTTATTATTCAAAATAAATTAACAACACAGAACAATGACACATATTGTCCAGAAACCCTCCAGAAACCCTCACAGGTACTGCATTTAGCATAAAAAAATATGCTCAAATCATAACATGGCAAACTGCAGCCCAACAGTCAACAACAGCTGTCAGTGTGTCAGTGTGCTGACTTGACTATGACTTGCCCCAAACTTCATGTGATTATCATAAAGTGGACATGTCTGTAAAGGGGAGGCTCGTGGGTACCCATAGAACCCATTTTCATTCACATATCTTGAGGTCAGAGGTCAAGGGACCCCTTTAAAAATGGCCATGACAGTTTTTCCTCGCCAAAATGTAGCACAAGTCTGGAGCTTTATTTAGCCTCCTTTGCGACCAGCTAGTATGACATGATTGGTTCCAATGGATTCCTTAGGTTTCATAGCTTCATATGATGCCAGTATCTTCACTCAGCTTTAAAACTCAGCCCGCTACAACCTAAATTTATGGCAAATGCTTTCTCACTGTCCTCTACACTACTACATCTTGTAGCACATGACCTACTACGCTCTCAAGCTTTTAGCTCTGTGGGATTTTGAGGCAGCATCAACGGCAAATTCTTATAAATTTAGGGGTTTTATTTAAATTGAATCATCAGCGCCTTGGACTCGAGAATGATTTCCACTCTCCATGTCAGCTGTCAGTTACTGTACAAATATCCAGGAGCTAAAATGGTAACTGTGAGAAAAATCGATGACGAGCAAGGACGAGCGACTGAAATCATACAATCTGCATTGATCAGCCTGAGGGGAGAATCTCCCGTCGAAGTCCAATAAGCTAGCTGGAGTGTATTGACTACTTTGAGCATGAGGAAACCCCTCATCCAGGTGTGTGTGTGTGTTTTTTTTTTTTTGGGGGGGTGAAAAAGCTGTTGCAATTAATAATGGAATCAACCGCCTGGTGTGTGGTGTGGTTCGGCTTCCCTAATGAGGACTGGATTCATCCTCAGTCTCTGACAGTACGCCGAGTGGGATATGCTGCTCTCCAGCCTGTTTCCATGGAGATACTCAGGAGCTGTAGCATTCCCCCCCCGCCCCCCCACCCCCTTCTGCTGTACATTTCTACCAAACAGTGCTGCTTCATGAGAGGGATCTGGGCCAGGGTGTGTGTGTGGGATATAACGGTGTGAAATCAGGCACACAAACATGTATCGCGCCATTGACGGATATGCTATTATGGTAGTATTAAGCTCTACGGCAGTGCATGTGTGTGTGTTGCAGCTCAGTATCTCCAGTAGTGTGATTGCAAAGTGTCTTAGTGTGTGTTGTACTCTCTCTCTCTCCTGGTGTGTCATGCTAGTAGTAGCTGCTAATCTTGAAGCCCTACTGCAGCGAACGTCCAAGTGTGAGCGTGTTCGTGTATGTCATAGTGTGTTATGACAGGCTGGATGGTGACTGGTCACTGACAGAGTGTGTGAGAGTGTGCATGCTGGGTACGTGAGAGATAGTGAGTCAGAGTGACAGCAAGAGTGAGATCGTGAGAGGTTGGGAATAGAGAGAGAGAGAGAGACGAAGACGGAGAAACAGAAGGTGAAAAGACATGACGATCTAATGATGGTCGACTGTGAGCTGTGAACGATGTAATCTCATTGATGCGTTCTGGGAGCTACATGTGTGCCATTTAATGTGTTTAGTTACTGTACATGTATCCCCCGAGGGCTCTAAAGCCAGCAAAGGTTCTTGCTTACAAGGTGACAAAGGTGACAAGTGATTCCTGGCCAGACAAAGAGGCCACCGCGGGGACGGAGCGTGTCGAAAATAGCTGCGAAAAGGATCTTTCTGTCTCGGCAGAATGATGCAGTGCAGACCTGAACAGAGAGTCCCTGCTGAATGAAGGCCAGGGCAATCCCTGTAGCAACAGGATTTCTAATCCCGAAGCTCTGCCCTGTCAATATGCAGCCTGCATTTTGTTTGAAGGGTAGATCCGCCCTTTGATTCATCGACCGTATCTGCTAGTTTTTTGGGTGTTGCTGCCTGGTTTTGTCAGAAGCGCGTGGTAATTAAGATATGGCCTGTGTGAACTTTTCAGATGAACCTTAAATTGGTTCAAACAGCTGCAAAAAAACACCCCCAAAGATATTCAGTTTATTATCGCAGAGGACTAAGAAAACCTCAGTGGAAGCTGGAGCCAGTGAAGTTTTGGCATTTTTGCTTAGAAAAATTAATCAAAAATTATGCAGATTATTTTTCTTTCGCTTGACTAATTGACTCATTGACGGATTGTTTCAGCTCTACATGTGGGCAAACAGTTGCTTATTTACACATCCAGCGGTTAACAAAGCAACATTAGCATTCACGTGGAGTCGTGTTTGTGGACACCTGATGAATGGAAGTCCGATATTCACTCTCTTTCAGCTCTGTTTTTTTTGGTCTCTATCAACTCCTGAGGGAAATATCTGTCTCTTTATCTGCTAAATGCTCCACTATGTTCACCAGCTACTCTTTAACTGTGTCTGTCTGCTGTTTGATGGGTGTTTAGAGCTTTTTCGCTGAAAACAGCTGCCTGCTGTAAAAACGTCGCTACGAGAGCGGTGAGAGTGAACCAAAGCAGTAAAGTTGTGGACCGGACAGCTAAACAATGAGCTGAAAGATGCTATAAAGCGCTGAGGGGAGCTGCAGATTCAAGTGAGAATTCATCACAATGAGCGACCCTTATCACATTGTTTTCACATCGTTATTTGATATACACAAAAATATTGATTATAGCAGCTTTAAATGGATATATAAACTGTCATATTTTGTTTTTAAAGAACTTTTAAATGAATGTTATGAATCTCAATTTAATACCGAAGCGTCTATATGACCTATATACCGAAGTAAATGACACCATCAGCGAGAAGGCTATTCTATATAGTTATTCTTAACGCTGGTCATCAGTGCCACCGGGTTGGATTCTGCATGAAATTAGACAAAATCCTGCAGGTTCACCCGAGTCCATTGGGCGTCCGACAGCAACCAGCCCACAGCGGACAGACTCAGATTCGGCTTAGCTTCCGCCTTCAACGTGCCAGAAGCAGAGCTGAGAGCCAGCACCGACACCACGCTGCTGAAGGCCCAGGCCATATTGTTTGGGGGAAGGGATGCACGGGAGAACCAGAACCAGGACTTGTGCTGTGTTCACGCTACGAGCGACACCGCAACAAGTCATTTTCAATGGAAGCAATGGAAGCCGGTGACATGAAGCTACGAACTGACGACACTTGTCGCTACGTGACGCGCTACAAAGACAGTTGACCTGGTCTCAACTTTTTTCAGCGCTCCAATGACGCGGTGAAGGGTCAACCAATCATATGTTTTTGTTTCACCATGTTCCGTTCCAAAAAAAAAAGCTGTAAGCCAGTTCCCAGTGTTATTCAATGACATAACTACATCAACGAGTGCTTGAGCAACACTTCAACGGCGACTCGCCGACTACGTAGCTGGCCACACTGGCCGTTTTGTTGCCTTTATCGCTCATAGTATGAACGTAGCATAAGCAGGGCAGACTGTCGGACCCTGCTGCAGTGAGGTTTTCTGAGGGGAATCTGGTGCTCGGAATCACTACCGCTTTTGTCCTCAGGGACCGCCAAAATTAGCACAAAATTAACACAAAATTCAAATTCCTCGTAGAAGCTATAAATACTCAGAAAATGTTGTTGGTGGCCAGTTAAAAATAGTTTTAGGTGGCTGGGCATCTGGGTGAATTTAGAGATATGATATTTCTAGAAACCTGGCTACGGGCCTGCCTACACTACACAAACATCCCCAACCAAATAGAAAACCAGATATTAGATAAAAACAGAATATGGATACATAAAGCAAATATGTTCTTGAGTTGGTCTTTGATTTTACATTTGAAATTCATACCAGAGAAAAAGAAAAAGATCAGAATCAGCTTTATCGACCTATGTAGTTTTAATCGTTACCCCATCATGCGTGAAATTGATTTGAATGTGTGTGTGTTCTCTCTGGCAGCGTCCATACTGAACATCTCCATAGCTGATAATAGAATGTGCTGTGTGCAGGGTTAGCCTGTAGAGAAGCTGGGTGGTAGCAGTCATCTCAGTCTATCACACTCTGGGGAGCGCTTATAGGATCAGTACGAGTCGGGGCAGGAGAGAAGCTGTGAGTGTGTTTCATGTCTGTGTGTGAGGTTGACATTACCACATGGGCTTGATCCTTCGCCAGTGCCATGGTACCTGCCGTGCGTTAATGGCCAGAGTGTTCTGACTCACGCAGGGCGGCGATGCCTGCCAGGTGGTACATGTCCACACAGGGAATTCAGAGTGCTAATACTAATGTGCTAAACCAGCGTCCAGTCAGGCAAGGTGGTGGTGGTGGGGGGGAGCCAGAGCACCACGGACAGGATAAAACACCGGCAGTGTGCACCGCTTAGCTGGTTTAATCAGCTGGAAGCTAAGACGCTCTCTGCTACTGCACCCGATTCGACTGTTATCAGGCCATTAAATAGGCGTTATCAGTCCCAATAAACACCATAGATGTGGGTCATTAGGGGCCTACTACGCCTACTACGTTGTAAAAATGAAAGTGAAACTTAAAAGCAACAGTAACATGTTATAAAACTGAATGAACGTTTTGAACACAAACGAAAAGGCTTCTTTAGGTTTAGGCAATAAAACTACAACTTCTTTAGGTTTAGGAAATAAAACTACAACTTCTTTAGGTTTGGGCAAAAAAACAAAACACTTAGTTAAGTTTAGGGGAAAACATTGTTTTGGGTTAAAATAACTACGAACACAAAGATCCATCCATTGTCCCCGACCTCCACCCTTTAGAGTTTCACACTGTCTATACTACAGCACCTGACTTCTGCTTCTGCTCCTGTCATAATTACTACGGTCGCTAGAGGTCGCTGTCGTCATCTTTTATACCTTCTTAATTGCCTATTTAATAGCCTGACAACAGTCTAATTGGCTGGGTTTTGTATCATATACGTAAACGCACACATGCACAGTGACAGACAGAAAGTCGTCTTCAGAATAACACTCTGCAGATGTTCAGTCAAAACAGCTGCGCAATGCAGGTGTTTGCAACGAAGAAATAACTGCTTTGACATTCACTTTCCTCCAAATGACTGTATTTTGTTGTGTAAACTTCATCACTTCAGTGATAAAAATGGAGCTTGATTCTAGGTTGCTGTCCTGCATTCACCGTCAGAACAGAACAGCCTCACATAAACAGCATTTTCAACTTCTTTTATATTCGATTTCAAACAAAAACTGACTTTCCGCTCTTCAGCCATTCTTTCAACTCTCAAATCACTTTGGCAAATCCCTAACTAGCCTCTAATCAGGAGGCTCTGCCCACTTGGAAACAGCCTATGTAAGATATTTTTACTTGACTCCAGCAGGCTGCTGGCATACAGTACAACACCCTCAGCCTGGTCTGAACAGCAAACCCTTGGCTCATAAGCACAACCTGAAGTGGAATATCAATAATGGTGGATATTCCACTCAATAAGGATCCATCAAGACTCTCACGGATGGTCTTGAGTTCACTTTTGAGTCCATTTATGAGTTTGGTTAATCTTCAAATCGTGGTTATTAAGATGTTAATCTGTTTAAGAGAAAACCATTTGAATAAAAACAGTACTGAGACTGATTTTTCTTGGTAATATTTATCTGGACTTGACAGCAAATTTCACTATATTTTTTAAAATATCCAAAATAAGAGTACAGAGCTTTCCCACATGTGTGCTGGCACATGAATGAAATCCAACTGTTTTACTTTGAGGCCTTTTAGCGGCCTCAGCGTTCGCTAATCGTTTTAATTGCGTGGGATTAGATAGATCTGTTCGTCCCCCACAGAAACACAAGAGGCTTAAAGATTGTGGCCCTCCACTCTGATGTGTCACGCCACACGGAGGTGAGAACAGTGACAACACAGTCTGACGCCCCGCTGGTGGTGACAGTTTAATTCAAAACTAATTAAGGAAAATTCTGGAGCTTGTCTTGATCTCCTCAGAGGAGTCTGCATGGGGTGAAAAGTGTTGGCATATTTCTTTCAGTGGCTGGGATCATATAGAACAACCCTCATTCATATCGTCACTGACTAGGTTTTCAAATACAAGTTACAGAGGCAAAAGAGTTTAGTGTGTACCTGACCAGAATCAGTGAACTCAAATAAAAGTGGCTTTGCTGCTTTAATACTGCAGATAGACTATTGTGTTTTTCTCTAAAGTAAGAAAGCTACCACCAGAGAGCAATAGGGGTGGGAAAAAAAATACTATATTTTTAATTCCAAAATCGATATATTTGCTTCATTTGAGTTTATGTGGAGGTAGAAGGAAGTTACCACTTTTATTGTTGTAGTCAGAGTAACGTGACCTCATATCCGTTTCGTATCCGTCGAAAACCAAAACAAACCACAAATAGTCGAAACGAGAACGTAGAAAACGGCGGGGGGTCCTTGTGGATACGACCTGCACCTTCAAGTTTTATATCCAACGTGGTAAACACTACACATACAGTAAAGTATGGAAACACATTGCCAGGAAAAGCAGAGCTAGACATCACGGCTAAAGCTGCATGCTAACTCTGTCATGGACAGGAAACCTTATCGTATTGTGGTAACGAGCGGTCAAGCCAGCCGTCGCTCTCATCTCCGTGGTCAAATGGGCCGACGTGTACAACTGTAAAGCACCCATATACTGACATTTCTGTTAAATACATTCAATGGCCCCGATGGAGCTGACCATGGATGTATAAAGAGAACGGAGCTGACAGGAGAGCTAGAGACGGACTTGGCGAAGTTAGCAGAAGTATACACGTGTTAACAAAGGGAACTGTATATACAACATACATATATGGAATAAGATTGATTGGATTATAGTCACCAGAATATAGAAAATGACACGTCCCTTATAAATTAAAAGAAAATACCACTAATTTGTGAGGGAAATGTCTTTATTCTTTGATTTTTGGGTTGCTCGAAAAATATTTAATAAATAATGCCTGATATATTTAACTTCAGGACATCTCTGACTACATACATGCTGAAAATAAAACATTTTTACTGTATTAATTTCAAGATCTTCCAAAGTAAAAGTCCCTAGAAGTGTATAATTAATTTTTTCCAATGGTCTAGTGTTAAAAAAGTTAACAAAAATTGCAATAAATCGTATTATTGAATCACAATACTTAAAAATCACAATATATATCAAATCCAAGTATTGTGATCGGGAGACAGGTGTATCGTCCCAGCCCTAGAGAGCAACTCCACCACTTTCCTCGTCAAATGTTACAAAGAAAACCTCACATAATCCTGAGGAAACAGTATAGATTAAGTCATAGAGAGTATTTGTCTGTCTACAGGGTTTTTAGATTGACCACTTTAGAGAGCAGGCATGTGTGTGCTGAGTGTCACGCTGTGTGCTGAGAGGAGGGAGAGGCGTCTAAAAGCACGCACCTCCTCTCTCCGAGCCATTATTCTGTCAGCCCATTAAGACCAAAAAATCAAAGCTCTCTGCTCACTTGAATCAGCACACTATACGTGTTTTGGTGGAGAATACCAATATCCCACGATCCCATTCAGAATTCTCAAGTGTAACATGTTGAGTCAGGAAGTGTCACACACAGCCAGCCAGTTTGAAAGCATCCGGTTTATTACCCTCTTACACCAGCTATGCCTTTGTCTGTCTCTTAGTCAGAAGGATATCTCTAAACACTACTCAGTTTGATTGAAAGTTATATCATGGACAAAACCACTATGCAGCCTTCTGTGAACCCTGATCTGATACGCTGGATTGATATTACAGTTGTTTTTTTAGCGCCACAGCAATCCCTGGCCTTATGTTACCTTACAGTACATAAAAGATGATTCGAATTAGGTATACAGACTTTTTAATTTGGGAGAGAGAGCACTGGTATCGGACTGGAACTCGGTATCGGCAGCCTGAATGATTTGAGGTGTCAGAATTTATATTGGGACAATAAAAGTAGGATCCGTACATCCCTACCATTTAATGGTACAGTGTGTTGGATTTGGCAGCATCTAGTGGTGTGGTTGCAGATTGCAACCAACTGAAAACCCCTCCGCTCACTCCTTCCTTTCCAAGACTGCGGCCGCCAAGTGCAAAACCGTGGTAGCGCCGTTCGCCTCACTCAGAGGAGAGAACTACGGTGGCCTTCAGGTAATGTAAAAACTTGATTGGCTCTCGCTAGAGACAGTGTTTGGTTTGAGCAACATGGCGGATTCCGTGAAGAGGACCCGCTCCATATGTAGATATGAAGGGCTCATTCTAAGATAACGAAAACACAACGATTCTTAGTTTCAGGTGATTATACACTAATGAAAACATAGTTATGAATATTATACTCCATTTCCGCTAATAGATCCCCCGAAATGTTACACGCTGTTCTTTAAGAAGCACTTGTTTAAGAAGTTTAAACACATTATCCCTGAACCGAGAGGCACAGATGCAAAATTTAGATTTTCTGCCATCAAGTGTTTGAAATAAATATTTTTCATCACTTCTCCAGTAAATTACATCTGATTTTTTATAAAAAATTTGGCACATAACATGATATGATGAGCCTAAAAAGAAAAAAATACTTTGTCTTAAGTGGAACGGCCTTTTTGAGATGCTTCCATAAACATTTATTGTACTGCAACTGTAACCAAATTTAGAAAAAAACATGCATGTATAGACTCCAGGTGATTCTGCAAAAAAGCATTTTGTCCATAGGTGGCGCTACAGTAACATGACACATTTAAATGGCCATACCTCAGTGGTTGTGAGTCTGACTGACTTAAATCTTATACAATACCTCCTTTTCCAACATTAGTAGACAGAATTTGGGTACTGTCTAGAGATCATAATCAACCACTCAGCATGACATCTGGAGGTTTGCTCAGCCATGGTGAAGGTAGGTGCTCTCTGAGTGCTTCCTAGTACTGAATTGCTCTCCTAGAAATACAAGGTAGAGTGTGTGTAGAGACAGAAAGAGTATCAATGTCAGATACTCTTACTGTCTATCGGTGTTTGTGGTCTACATTTCAAGCTCAGTTTCTATGGTTGTATTTATGAGTAATGGGGAAATGAAAATGCAGTATTATAGGTGATCCTAATAAAATATTATCTGGATCTGTCATATGAGCTGCTATTGAACTTTGTTTGCATGAGAAAAAACAACCAGCCCTCTGGAATTACCTTGCGTGCTTTTACTGAAAATCACATTACCAAATAGTTTGTATCTTGTTCTTACAAAAACATCATTTAGATGAATCACTTAATGCCCTGGAGGGATTTGATTTTAGTTCTATCGTCTCTGCCTCTGGACCTGCTATCCATTCAGGCCGTTATCCCGGCACAAAACCCTCCACAACAGCAAGGCTACCACCCAAGGCACTCTGAAACCAGGACAAAGGCTCGCTATTGTGACTGCAGATGGACATAATAAGAAATATTGCTGTGTGAAATACTCAGTTTGTGCTTGTGTAATCTCCCTCAGCAGCATCTTTATTAAAATATTCTGTCACTGCAGTGTGCTCTTGGTGTCTTAAAAAGAAACAGCTTCTGTTGAATGTCAGACTGCTTTGACAAATCACACTGGAGAGCGAGAGCCAAACTGCTGCTTGTGTGCAGCAAAACACAGTTGATGGAAACACCACAGCAGGACATCAAAATGGGCGCAATCAAAGAACAAAGAAAACAAAAAAGAGGTCAACCCTCTAAAAACTTTAAACTAAATAAAATGGGGAAATTATATTCATAATCTGACTGTTTATATCTGGAAGAGTAGTGTTTTGGCCTATAAAGGATATGATGAGTTTACAGACTAAACTCAAGTCATCGATTAATAATATCAATACTGCAATCAAACAATCAGTGAGAGAAAAAAAGGGGAAACCCCACAAGCGGGGAATTCCAAAGCCCAACGTCCTGAATGAAAAAAAACCTTCTCTTCACCTGGGAATCTGTAGGTACACTTACTCATACAGTGTTTGAAATACTGAGATGTAGCCAGCAGTCATACCAAGCTGAAAACAAAACAGGTAACAGTCTGTCAGTCAAGTGGCTGCAGTCTGCAGCCTAACAACTAATGCCTGACTTCTGCAGCTGTGCGCCGATGCGTTCTCTCCGGGCGGTCTGGTGGTCTTTGATTTATTTGATAGGCGTGATTCAATAGTTCCACATAAGTATGGCCCGACACAACTTCATGGCTCTGATGTGCAATCACACTTCGGTGGCGTCTGCGGTGCCTGGCGCATAGTCACCTTTTTCAGGGGGTTCGCGGCATGTCTTTGCTAGCTTTGCAAACAGGAAGCTCTAGGCAAGCTTTTCTGCAGAAGTATAAATTCGACATAAAGCTGAGGGCCCTATCTTACACCCGGCGCAAAGCTGCAACTGAGAATTTGCACCTTGTATTTAAGCACGACAAACGTTACATGGATGTATTTTTTAGCGTAAAGAAATGTTAAACGTTACTCCGGTTCACTCTCCCTGTGTAAGACGTCATCGACATGCGCCAGCAGCGCCAATCTCGGAAAGACGACAACAAAACAAAGCATAGCGGGTGGTGGGGAAGAGCCAGACGAGCGAGAGATTTTCAAGCCGCTTTTGAGGTCCAGCGTGTGGAAACAAACCCGGTATTTCTGCGAATTTGCAGATAAAGATCAGGCTACACTATTGTTAGTATCATACGACTTGTACAATTAGATTCTAGTGGTGGATGCGTAGGATTGTTTCCGACTTACGTGATCCAAACATTTCCAATAACTCCAGAGCGTTGTGAAGTCCAAAAGTCAAAATTGATTTAAAAAAATGGATGTAATCATTTCCCAAATTCACAAAATGTTTTTATCCAACAAAATATTCAGCTTCTATCTATATTAGTTGATGTTTAGCCTTTCAAAAACAACATTTCCCTATAGAAAACCGCTTGCTTCTCCAATTTGCCAAATCTGCCATATAGCAATGCGCCAGGTGCGGGCACACCTGCCTTTTAAAGGGAATGGGAGATGACACTAATTGGTTTTAATTAATGTTACACTCAAAACACACCTACGATTAATTAAGAGATTAAATACAACCCCTTTGCCCCTTAGTTTGCGCCCAGATTATGCGCCGTTTAACTAGCAAAAGGACACGCACCAAATGCACTTTACACCATGCGCTATAGATCATTTAAATAGGGCCCTGAGTGTCCATATAGCGTTTTTATTTTCTGAGCATCAGCATCTTTTCTCAATTGTTCCCAATGAGGAGAGAGCGTCTGCGCCCACTTAGAGGAAAAAGTGCTGTACCAAGCATCTTGCTCCGACTTTTTTGTGCACCCGCTCCGAGCGCTTCTAGCTTCTAGTCTCTGCCAGCGCTTTTCTGCCAGAGAAAGATGCTACAGTATATGGACACTCAGCCTAAAGCATGATTAAAGTTTTTTTTTTATGGTTATGTCCTCAGCTTTGTGTGCTCAGCACCCATCCCGACCACCTCCTCATGACTTGTATACACTACATAAAGGTAGCGCTTCCCACACCTGGAAAAATGCTGACAGCTAACATAATCCAGACAGCAATTAATTAGTGTTATAAAAATATTTTTTCTACTGTAGGATTGATTTCCAAGGAGGGACATTCATATAAACAAAAGGCCTTTGGCCTTACGGTGGCATTCCAGTAATGAAATGTGAAAATGTATATTACCAAAGTAAGGAGGATTTCTTCCAACACAGAGCCAGAAATTGAGTCTTGAAAGCTACAAATCTTAGCACCTGGCCAAGTAACCACCATCATTGGTATTTATCAATAATCTTATCATCCACAGATATATAAAAGTAATTTTGTGCAATATAGGACAGCACAAATCTTCCTTATTGCCTTTTTAAAAGTTGAGGTGGACAGAGTTCAGTAAAATATAAAACTGGACGCTGTGAACTGTACGATAAAATCACATGACCTACAAACATAAAATGATTTTATGTATTATAGACTATATACAACTTTTTTCTTCATTTTCCATCTAATACGGCAATAGTGTCAGCTCGGAAGCACGTTATTACGCCTAATAATTATCAGTATTATTGCCAGTAGAGTTCCATATTAGCTTAAACATAGTGTGCACACAGAGCCACACTGATGAGCCCTGATGGGCTACAGAATGGAGACATCTGGTTAAATCAAGAGGCCAAGGGTGGCTGAAAAAAGACATCTTGTGCACACGATAAGACACTTGTTTCTGGAAAATGATTAAGAAGTGAGTAAACAGAGCTAATAGTCATTTGGTGCCATGACAAACTGTATTAGTTATTAGCCTGTTTGATGCATTAAATGTATTATTCATACAGTGTGGTTAGCGGCTGCAAGTAGGAGGAGAGAGTATGGCATCCTGTTTGTTTGCAGACAGTTTTGCGACAGAACCAGTCCCCTAAACACATTATGTTGCTTTTGTGAGGATGTTTTTCATATAATTGGATGCTTTATACATTTTTGTTTTACATTAATGTTGTTTATGAATGTTTGCATAACCTCGTTTCTAGGTCAGACTCAAATATGAATATACCCAAACTCAGATGGTAAAATACGGTAGATTGTGCCTTTAATACCACATAGAAATAACAATATTATAAAATGCTTCCTCCTGATTCCTGTTTTATTATTACCTTAAATTGTCAGGGGATGTAAAATCACCATAAAATCATCCACATCTGACAAGGTGGATAATTTGAAAATGTAGATTTAAAACATGTCTGGTGTTATTCTACTGCTCATTTCTCTTATTATCTATTACCTATTATGAAAAGACCAAAACGACCTATAAGTTCTTGCATCTTTAAGTACTTTCTGACCTGCTAGTGGCACTCAGCCGCAGCCCCATTCGTTCCTACTGAAGACATTCATCTTTAAAACATATCACAAATATATATTTCATAATAAAAGCTAAGTAATTCCTTTCAACAACTGTGTACTGTAGTTTTGGGCTTTTTTCAGGGACTATTTTCAGCTGCAGATTAATACACATTTGGTGTTATAGTGAGTATTTAAGGCAGCAGAATTGCGTAAATCTTCGGTTATGCTTTCTGCAAGGACGGCCACACGGACATGAGCTGACGTGGAATCGTGATGAGGACACTTTGCATCTTTTACGTTCTCAAAGCTCCTCAGAATTCTCCATTTTCTCAGTCTATCCGTGTCCGTGTAGTTAGAAAAATTCGGATGTGTGCGGATAGGAAAAAAAACTCTGTGAAGGGCCGTGTCTGATGTTGTGATGCCGCTTTGGTCGTGCGGACACTCAAGACCCTCGCGGATGCAGCAAGCATAGATCACGCTTTAGTGGGATTGAGTCAATAATCTAAGTTCAGGCAGGGTCCAAAATTAACACCCGCCAAATGTGGGTATTTTCTGATTGGCGTGTAAATCTCGGAAGGCTATCCGCCACACTGGCGGGTAAACGTTTGGACCAAAATAGTCATGTAATAAAAAACTATGCTTGGTTACACTGAAGAGTCTCTAACGTGTTTAACAGTGTGCAGTGCACAGTTTGTATTCAACATAATACCTTATTATCTCAATGAAATCTACTAAAAACAAATAAATATGTGACACAAAAATTATTATTTTGCCCGGTGAAATATATGCTTGGCCGGTGGATATTTTTATCCACCAGTCCCCTTGACGGTGAGTCAAAAAGTTCATTTCGGACACTGAGTTCAGGGTTATGAAGGAACTTATCACCCTGTGCAACGGTTAGTTGCTTTTGGGCAACAATAAAGAAATGAGCTGTATCAGAATTGGGCTACACAGGCAATACTAGTTACTGTTGGTTGGAAAATATACTCTAATATCTCTGGTCTTTTAAATAGGCTGTGAGTAAGAGTTTGACTGCCATATAGCACAAAAATAGCTGTTATATATGTGTAGAGCGTTAACAGGAAGTTGATCTGCACCACTGACTCAACGATAACACTCTCCGTACTGAGATCTCTGGTCTTAAAAACTCACTCCCTGGCTCATGCTGAAGGAAAAACCCACTCTGCCCAGTTTGGCCAATATTGTTGCAGTTACTACAGGTCCCCCGATAGAGGCCATAAACCATCAGCGCAGTACTGTGTCCGTCTGCAGAAGCATGTGAAGTAGAATATACAATCTCCCTCGTGCTACAGTGTGAAATGCCTCAGATGGTCCCAACACACACATATATACCGACACACTTCAACCGTCCCCGTGCCACAACCCTCTGCCCTGTTCTCCATCCTCCCCTCTCTACATGTGAAGCACCCTTTGCTCTCGCTCACCGCTCACTAAGCTCAGCTAAGTGTTGCTTTGAGATTAATACATGGGAGGCCCACTCTGCCAGATGATGTAATAATCGTGGCGGTTTGCTGTTGCCTAGATACAGGGAGACAGTAGAGAAAACACTCAGCCAGGTCTTACCGTGTCTGTCACCGAGACCCCCAGGACCGTTTTGAGTCAATCAGAGCAAAAGGGTTTCAGGCTCGGGGCTGTTCACTTTCAGACTCGGTTTTGTCCATAGACATTAAATGAAAAAGAAATAATCTTAACTTTTAAAAATGTTTATTCTTTGTAAGCGTAAAGGGCGGGTTCATTGTTTTTTTAAAGTTTTTATGTCATTCTGTAGCTTCACAGTGGTGTTCCTTATGTATTCAAATCCAAACATTAAAATTTTAGCGTTAAAATGTTATTTTCCTTCTAAAAACGTTTTCCCGCCTGACTTAGTAGGTTTCTTCATGATGACGCTGCTACATGTACAGTATATATGCATCTATATAGTGTATTAATGTTACATACAGGAGAAGCAGACAGGAGTACAGGCAAGGAAGCTAAGCAATGTACTGCTGTGTTGACGCCACATTAGTTCGGATCCGAAAGTCACACAATAACACAAACAAACTAACAGATCGATGCAGCGGTAGACCAGCAACTCCCGTGTTCCTCGAGGTAAAATAACCGTTTTTGTGAATGGAGTTTGGCCTGGTCTTGAAGACTGCGATACAAGGGCTGTCTGATGGCGAGGTAAAGCGGTGAAAATATTCTAAATATAGCCTACACTTAAACTGATATAGATTTTTTTAGGTGGCTTAAATACGTTTTTCTGCTGCTCCTGTCCACGCCATCAGACAGCCCATTCCGACATTAGCTGACGCCATTATATTGCAGTTTTCAAGACCAGACCAGACTCTATTCACAAAACATTTAATTTTACCTTGCAGAACGTGGGAGTATACATACAACCCCACTTAAAAAAAATAGCAATACAACTTTGACAAATATGAAAAATACTGGACCAGTTCTTTAAACACATTGCATGTAAAAGCTTCAAACATTTCATAACCCCATACACATTCATAGTCCACTGTTATTAGTTATTATATCATTTTCTTGAACACACCCTGGGGTGTTGTTGCCCCAACTTGTTAAGCCTCATCTTTGTTCATAACATTAGTGCTTTGAGGATACAAAATGTCCATTAGCAACAAACTCGCTAACCCTCCACACACCTCCTCCTCTGTATTCCTCTCAGCCCTTCACTCGCAGACGTCCCGCAGCTAGAAAGGAAACTCCAATATCCTGCTGAGAAGCAGGTCACTATTGTCTGTACGTGTGCGCTATGAAGGGAGGTGGTGACTAAGCCTCTGCCTCTGTAAAAGTGATGCATTTAAGTGCATCTCTAGTCTGCCCAAACAGAGACAATTATTCAATCCGCCAGTTGTTACAGCATTAAAGTCTCCAACACTGAAACTTTTTGTTGCCTTTAAAGTGCATGAAGATGGTGCGATATCCTCGGTTATTAGCATGAAAATGGAGTCTCTAAATCTGAGATGGATGACAACCGAAAAGGGCCTTGTACTCTGAGGGGTAGACAAGTATCCCAGCAGGCGTTTCACATCAACCAGCGGTGATGGCGGATGTTATCAGACTCACAACTGATATAATTCTCGTTCTACAGCTGTGTTATTGTGCCACCCAACTGAGATGTTAGGGGGTTTTCTCAGACAGGAAATTAACTGTTTAGATTTGAAATATGAGGTCTAATTATAAAATAATAGTATTCTAAAATTAGCTATCACATTTTCAAGGACGCGACCTGTCTGGCTAGACCAGCCAGTAAAGGCGTCAGCGTCCAGGATCATCCTGGGGAGAAAAGGCTTCGATAACTTTTGAAAAATACACTTTGGTCTCACGGTTGAACATCTAATATTTGGTTTGGCTTAAGCTAAAACGAAAGTTTATGTTTTTTTAATGGGTAGTTGAATAATACCACTGCTTCTGTGTACTTTTGGCACCTTACATGTACAGTACAGATCTTTCCATTCTTAAAGGAACAGTGTGTAACATTTCGGGGGATCTATTGGCAGAAATGGAATATGATATTACTAAGTATGTAATTAGAATTAGAATGATCTGTTTATATCTACATACGGAGCGGGTCTTCTAGACAGAGCCGGTCGCCATGTTTCTACAGTAGCCCAGAACTCTTGTCTTGTCTTGTCTATTGGCTGTATATAAGAAATGGACGTAGTCACCGTGATGTCACCATTGGTTTTTTGGACTGCTGTTTTGAAGCCTCGAGTTTGGCATTTTGGCTGTTGCCATCTTGTTTTTTTGCAACCAGAAGTGACACGAGAGGCTGGAGCTAAGTACAACTGAATGCTGAATAAAACATTTTGAGGCGACCAAAAAGGTTATATTTATTGAACTGAAAATACACTGTGAAAGGGTTAAACTCCCAGACCGGACAACGCTGTGGTAGCGACCTCTCAATCACATGGTCGCCACGCCCTAAAGCATCCCCTGCTTTATGGTCTATTTGACTCTAAGTGGGACCATAATTTACTAAATGAACATCATGCTGTTTTGAAGAAGACTTGAAACTAGCGATTGAGACCATAAACTCATGTTTACAATGTTTACTGAGGTAATAAATCAGGTGAGAAGTAGGCTCATTTTCTCATAGACTTCTATACAATCACACTTCTTTTTGCAACCAGAGGAGTCGCCCCCTGCTGGCTGTTAGAGAGAATGCACGTTTAAAGCACTTCAGCATTGGCTTCACTTCTCAGACACAGAGATTGCCTACTGGTCTTGTCAAAGGCTTTGACTTTTGGACACCTTCACCAAAAGTGCACCCTCATATTAACTCAGGGAAAACACTTCACTCCAGAAGAAAAAATATTTGGTCATGGAAACATTTTTATGAAAAACATCTAGCAGCAAACACCAGAATCCTCACAAGCCTGTTTCTGACAAAGGACAGCCATCTTCTCTGCTGGATGAGTAATGATAGGCCATCATCTCGCCACCATCTGCCACTCCGGTGCCAGTGCTCTGCGAGAGACTGGCTGTGACCTTGGGGGGAGGCCGGGCTGGCTGGGCCTGCGTGCATGACATGGACTCTTGCTGCCAGCTGTCCATTAGTTCTGGTGAAACACTGTGTGATGAGTCAGTGATGCCTTGCCTGTGCTGCATCTACTGTAGCTTTGGCTGCTAGATTGGCTATGGTGGTGAATTTTTTTCGTCGCTAAAAAAGCACTTCAAGTGGTTTCTGCTTCATTAGGCCGTGTGCGGCACAGAGAACAAGAGATGGAGCAGATTAGCTGTGATGTTGAAAAGGCATGGTTGATGACTCAGTCCTCTGAGTCTCCACTTGTAAAATTTGGCCATTTTCAATGTGACAGCAGTAAAGTCTGACAATTTTGACACTGTCATGTTAGAAGGAGCTGTGCCTGTCACACATCCATTTCTCATTTTCCTCAGACACCAAAGCAAAAAGCCTTCATTGCCAACTGCCACCATAGTTGAACAACACTGCAGATGGGTAGGCTGAGGGGCTCCACGTCTCATTGCTATATTTTCAAATTTTCATGAAGGTACCAAGTGTGGGAATCACCAGAGGCCCCTCGATACGATATTATCATGATGCTTAAGTCACGATACAATCATATAGCGATTTTTAACATTTTCGATATGATGAATATTGCGATTTATTACCTTTTTTCAACTGCAAATTATGCAGTTTGTCAACATCTGTTTTATCTAAAATAGAGTTTTCACTCTGTTCATCTCCGAGTTTTCATTCACAATATCTTGAGGTCAGAGGTCAAGGGACACCTTTGAAAATGGCCATGCCAGTTTTTCCTCACCTTCCTTAGTGTAAATTTGGAACTTTATTTAACATTCTTTCTGACAAGCTAACTTGACATTCCCTAGGTTTTCTAGTTTCATATGATACCAGTAACTTTGCTCTCACTTTAAGACGGAGCGCACTTCAACCTCTAAAAGACAGAATAGCAGCAGCGTTGCATTGTTAAGAGGTTAATAGTTTACACAATAGGGCTGTCAAAGTTAACGTGATAACGCATATTCATTTTAACGCCACTAATTTCTTTAACACATTAACGCAGTTGATCTTTCGGAGGTTGGAGCGGGTCAATTTTAAAGCTAGAGTGAAGATACTAGCATTATATGAAACAAAGAAAGATAAGGAATCCATTGGTACCAACCATGTCATACTAGCTTGTCGTGAAGGAGGATAAATAACGCTCCAAACCTGCGCTACATTTTGGCGAGGAAAAACTATCATAGCCATTTTCAAAGGGGTCCCTTGACCTCCGACCTCAAGATATGTGAATGAAAATGGGTTCTATGGGTACCCACGAGTCTCCCCTTTACAGACATGCCCACTTTATGATAATCACATGCAGTTTGGGGCAAGTCATAGTCAAGTCAGCACACTGACACACTGACAGCTGTTGTTGCCTGTTGGGCTGCAGTTTGCCATGTTATGATTTGAGCATATTTTTATGCTAAATGCAGTACCTGTGAGGGTTTCTGGATAATAATTGTCATTGTTTTGTGTTGTTAATTGATTTCCAATAATAAATATATACATACATTTGAATAAAGCAGCATATTTGTCCACTTCAGCGTTGATAAGAGTATTAAATACTTGACAAATCTCCCTTTAAGGTACATTTTAAAAAGATAAAAATTGTGTGATTAATTTGCGATTAATCGCGATTAAATATTTTAATCGATCGACAGCCCTAATAACAAAAGATCAATACTTGACGTCTGTTTATCGATACCATATTGCCACGCAAAATATTGCAATACTATGCTGTATCGATTTTCTCCCTCACCCCTAGAAGCTACTCTCCTACTGCCAGTACTGATTGATTGATTCATGTCACATTATGTTTACACAGGTTTAGCTGATGGGTCACACAAGGATTGCGTTCTGCTTTGAAACACTGGAGGTGCAAATGAAGTCTTGAATGTTATTCAAAGATGGGCAGTTTAGAGGGACATTAACTTATCTGGCTACCTCGATTACACCAGTGGGAATTGGGACGGCGCTGGCAGAACATTACTCCTCCTGGACTAGTCTCTGTGAAAAAGCCTTGCCCTCCAACCCTGCTCCCTCTCTCTTTCCCTTCGCTTGACACACACAATAAAGTCAAGTCACATTTGCACAATAGAGGCGAGTAAGGTAGCTAATTACAGCGAGAGATCCGACAGAAACAACCACAGCAAAGGTAATATATCACCGGGAATAATAAAACTGCTTTGACAGTCGCTTCTGCTTGAATTATTAGCCCTTGTAGCGGTGTTGCGACGGTGGTCACTTAGTCATGGTTGAGCAGTTAAAAGGCCAGAATAGACAGGGGAATTAGGGGTAAAGGGCTTGGATTTGTTTTTTAGCTTCCCTCTCAAATGGTAGAAATGGTGTCATGAGACGGCTGAATGTGACCGCGAAAGATGTTGTGTATTCTCGTTTGTATATATGTGTGACTATGTGTGTGGCTGTGTGTGTGTGTGTGTGTGTGATTTATTTACTGCCTGGGGTAAAAGTCTCACATTACACGGTGCCCGAAGGCGCATTTTATGCCGTAGAAGCAGAGACACTTGAGTTTTTTTTTTAGGCAGTCACACACATTGCTGTATTGATACTCCAAGCCCACACAAACAGTTACATGTCATCCCTTTCCACTTCTTTTTCTCCTCACTGTACCGTCTAATATAGCAGAAACACCTTTAAAAAACAATTGGGTGTCACTTCAGTAAACAGCTGCAGTACATCAACGGTGTTTTGATAGTGCTCTGTGTGTAATCCCAGTGTCCATCGCTGCTGTCTGTGAGCTTCCACTGTGTCTATTTTTCCCTTCTCGAGGGGGGAGAGGAGGGCTGCTCAGCTGACAGCCGAGGTCATCGCGCTTGTTTTTATCTGGGCTGGCGCTGTGACAGGAATCGTACTTTCAAAAAATCCTGAAGACGAGGCCTGGAAGAGTAACTTACATCGAGAGGAAAAAAAAGACACCGCTGGCTTGTCTTTTGATGTTCCGGCAATCAAATCCCAAACTTTAAATCCAAAGGAGATGCCGTTTGATGTTTGGGAGAAATATGTAATGCTTAGTTCCTCTGACAAATCTAATACCAGGATGGAGAGCATGCACGAAAGGTCCAAAGTTAAAAGCAGTTGTAAGAATAAATGAGGACGTGAGGTGTGTTTGATCATAAATGTCTCGTGTCACCCTTTATGGTGCATTTAGCATGTTCTTATGGCTCATTAATGTGCCAGACGGCTCGGTGAACACCGCAGCAGCATGTGGTTTAATTATCACTAGGAACAGGATAATCTGTCAACACGACTGATTTGCACACGTGTGTCCTCTCGCTGGATATATTTGTACAATTTACAGCTCACGTATTGCTCGAATACGCTTTGAGTTTATCTCTTTCACTCTTCATTTACGGGTGCTTCGTTCTCCTCTTCGGATAAGTGCAAAGTTGTAAGTGAGCCCTACCTTGCAAACCGTCTCCCACTGATAAATCTGGTGTTGCCTGGCAACCACTTAGCATTTTTGTGAAGGATACCCTTATACCCGTATTCAAAAAAAGCCACGGTGAAGGCTAAGTTCCTTGAACTCCTACTGTGGGTGTTTGAATACTGAATACATTATGTTTCTCACCAAACACCATCGCAGTCCTGTTCTTGAGCTAACTTCACTGCCCCGACGTTTCCAACGAGGCTGCAAACTTTTCTTCTCGTTGGCCTGCAGAGAAGAACAGAAGTACAGCAAGACAATACACACAGTTAGAGTTACAGATAAACTTTTTCATGTGCGATCAATAGGCTGGGATGCCTTGAGGGTTGGTTTGAGATTGGAGAGTGTAGTTAAATGGAATCAAATAAATGCTGTGTAACTGAAAGTTCAGTCGCTGTCTTGGCTTGCAATGTTGGAACCGCTGCAGGTTAAAACACAGGGTTCATGTTTTATCTCTAGAGTATACACAAAGCCCAAAGATACTTTTCTCTGTGTAATTATTACATCCAGACATTGTAGTTGTCACAAAATAAGTTACGTAATAACAAACTTTAGAATTTACATTTAAATATAATTTACCATAAATTAAAAAAATAGTTTATTTTAGCGTCCATCCTGACTAATACCGTATTTTTTTTAGGCTGATATTGACATAGATATTTGAGAGTTTAAAATGTATTGGCAGATATATTATTATTATTTTTAACATAACATGAATTAAATTAGTTTTTTAAAGAATTGTGACGAAAGGCCTTTGAACACCAAGTCCGTATTTTTCGGCCGAAATTGTCGCACGTTTACAAATAAGTACAACCTCACGTTGTGTCAATCACGTTTACACACCGTCTCCGAAACTTTCAGCCGTCATTAAAGGTTTCGGAGTAGGTCGATTCCGTGCGTTTTTTCGCATCCGTCAGAGTTATTTGACCACTCAGAGCCACCGCAAATGCAAACGTCATAAAAAAATATAATAATATATACATATAAAAAATATGGACTTAATGTGCAAAGGCTTTAAGACATGCAGAGAGCGGGAAATTCTACAGTTAAAAAATAAACTTGTGCTCTATAGTGGACAAACTGTACGGAAACACTGTTACTGAATTAATTCAAATATATTTTTTTACATTTTCGTAGTGCGATCTTCTGACGTATGTGCTGACATATATATATATATATATATATATACATATATATATATATATATATATATATATGTACGTATATAGATGCTGATATATTTGCAATAAGCAGCTGATAAAGTGCTGGGTTCTTCTTTAGGGATGAAGTTGAAGTCCATCTTTCAAGACTTTGCATGTATTGCTACATAATATAGAGATGCTATATTATACAGTATATCAAAGTTAGTACAACAATAATCCTGTATTTTAAAAAGTGGGTTCAACAATTCGCAAATTATTATTCTTTTAAACAAAGTAGCATACTGAGTCCTACTTATTCATTTAATCTTATCGCAGTGAACTGTTTTAAATCTTTAGGATAGAGAGTTCTATTATATTCGGCTGGATTTTCATCCGACTATTTCATGTAATCAAAGTGAGAGCACCAACAGTATCCTCACTGCGGATAACATATGGCTGCCATATTGATAACTTCATTATTTGTCATGAGGAAAATTTGCAAGAAGTCACCATCACAGCCAAATGACATGGTAATGGATTCAGAACAGCAGCTGATCTGCCTGTAACTGTAATTATCTCCACATCCTGCTTTTACTTTCATTAGCAGCCTGTCTCCACAGCGCGCTAACTGTGAGACGGCCAAATGAGAACAAATTAATAAGACTCTGGAACTGCCCCAACTCTCTTGGAGAGAAATGTCCAGCTTATTGAGGAAAAGCACAACAATTGATAATAGTGGAGGAAATAGTGGCACTGTGTTGTGTGGTTCTCCTCTGGAGGAGAATACTGGAAAACAAGATAAGGGAATCCTTTAATCTGAGGTTTTTGGTAGAATCTCATTCTGTGTGTTGCTAGATCCATTCACAGACGAGAGGAATATATAAGATAATGTTGCTTGTTTAATTGAATTTCTGTGTTGGATTTAGGAATATGAATCATTATAGTGGTTTTAAAACATTGTGTGCAACATCCCACTCAGTTAGCAGCTTAATTGAAAGGGCATGAAAGAAAATAAACTTGGACTAAATTCAAGGTGGTTCCTTTTTTATTGCAATGTGTGAAAGAATTTTTCATTTTTCCCCAGCAGCTCATTACATGTTGTTAGCGTTAAACGCACCATTTCTAGGGGAGCATTGTTTATCTAATGACGCAATTATGCAGGAATACTTGACATTGTTTTGGACTTCGTCGCTGCAGAGAATGAGTTTGTCGTAGTTATGAAACCATTAATGTATTTTTGTTGTTTAAAGACTGAAAGACACTGAAAATAATGCAGCGTGTTTGTCCGTTATTGTCTGGACTTTTTGGCTGTCTGTTATGCTTCTTTTTTTTTTTTTTACTGCTCTATCTTTCTATTAGGGCTGTCAAACGATTAAAATATTTAATCGTAATTAATCGCATGATTGTCCATGATTAATCACAATTAATCACAAATTAATCACACATTTTGTATCTGTTCAAACCTTAAAGGGAGATTTGTAAAGCATTTAATACTCTTATCAACATGAGAGAGGGCAAATATGCTGCTTTATGGAAATGTGTGTATATCTTCATTATTGGAAATCAATTAACAACACAAAACAATGACCAATATTGTCCAGAAAGCCTCACAGGTAAAAATATGCTCAAATCACAACATGGCAAACTGCAGCCCAACAGGCAACAACAGCTGTCAGTGTGTCAGTGTGCTGACTAACTGCATGTGATTATCATAAAGTGGGCATGTCTGTAAAGGGGAGACTCGTGGGTACCCATAGAACCCATTTTCATTCACATATCTGGAGGTCAGAGGTCAATGAACCCCTTTGAAAATGACCATGACAGTGTTTTCTCGCCAAAAGGTAGCATTAGTTTGGAGCATTATTTAACCTCCTTCCCGACAAGATAGTATGACATGGTTGGTACCAATGAATTCATCTTTAGGTTTTCTAGTTTCATGTGAGTATCTTCACTCTAGCTTTAAAACTGAGCCCGCTACAACCTCCGGAAGATCAATTGCGTTAATGTATTAAAGAAATTAGTGGCGTTAAAATGAATTTGCGTTATCATCGCGTTAACTTTGACAGCTCTATTTGCTATGTTTCGTTTCCTGTGAGGATGATTTGCATAAAGCAGGTACAGAACGGCATCAGTCATTTTCAGTCATCTTGTTCCTCTCTACAATCTCTTTTATTCCTGAGTTCTTTATCACAAATGCAGTGTGGCAAATCCATTCATCCCTAAAGCTGAAGAAGTGTGTTTTTGTACTGTATGTGTGTGTGTGAATGAAAGAGTGAAGGGACAAGTGGGGAGGACACGAGAGAAATCACTTAGCGATACTTGTCAGTAAATGAGTGAGTGTATGTGCCGTCTTAAAGGCAGAGAGAGGAGATCTACCCAATTAAATGAGGTCTGCGCTGCCTTATTATTTATGCACACGGTGTCCAGCATCCTTGAGTAATTCTGATAAATCACTTTCCCTGCGGTAAAATCAATATGTGTGGTGCACACAACACTTCAGCCCAAAACAAACCCAGATAATGCCCCAGATATGGAAGCTGTGTTTTCCCTCTCAGAGCCCGATATGCACAGTATCAATAATGCATAAGAGGTTACAGGTTGTTTGTTTATTTCTATAATTAACTTAGCTCTAACCTCACGTTATGGCGTCAATTAATCATTAAACAGAACATGAGATCCTAGCCGACTTAGGTCAGCATGTGAGACTGTAGGGACGAGGTAACGTCGGGGGATTTCAAACAATTTTCAGTTGTAATTGAACAAGAAAATGCCACGGCACCTGAGAAACGGTTTAAAGCTGCACTTGACGAGATTTTAATGTCAAAAGACAGCTTCGTAAAGCCTGCAGTGTAAATCAAAAGTGGGACACAAACAGACCGGATGGACTGAAGGATGAGCAGCGAGACTTGGCAGCGTTAGATCTACTGCTGCTATATCGTGTCTTTGGCAGTCGTTGGCTCTCCTTTTTTTAAACATGTATAATTACACAGCTGCAGGCATGACCTTTATGCTGACAGGCTACATTCTGCCTCAGATACATTTTCTATTTCATCGGTAAAAATAGTTCCATTAAAAACTGCCAGTTATGCACAGGAACCGGGACGTTGTTTCTGAACTAACTTTTGAGTGCCGCGAATGACGTTCTGGTAATTTGCAGATCTCTAAAACCCTGAGTCAAACTCAAAAAGGGATATCGAAAGCCCTTGA
Source organism: Sebastes fasciatus (assembly GCF_043250625.1). Lineage (NCBI taxonomy): Eukaryota > Metazoa > Chordata > Actinopteri > Perciformes > Sebastidae > Sebastes > Sebastes fasciatus. The sequence continues at coordinate 24,233,401 of NC_133812.1, read as the reverse complement.
TGACATACTATTTGTGTTGTCTTATATTTGGAGTGCTTTTACTTTAACCTTGCAGGACAACAACATTGATTTATCTTATGGCGCCCGTACACGGTACAATAGCATCAATCTTCTAAGTTCATTGCATGTCACACAAGATGGGGTGCGAGATGGGTCCAATAAAGTTTGTATATCAATTAAGAAAAATGTGAGATGCTGTAGTTACTGGCTGTTGAATCATTGGGCTAAAATGTACATAGAGAGGCAAAACTACGGCGGCCCTGAGAGCGCAACACACTGCAAATTTAGAAAGTACATGCAAATAGACACAACACAAGCAAATGATGAAACATCTTCACCAACTTGATGACACTCGAAAACATCAATTTGACGACACATGCGCAGCATTTCGACAAAGTGCTGCAAGAAGCGGAAACGGAAACTGTTTCCAGGGGACACTAAAAAGTGATGCACATGGTATTTTTAAAATTGTGACGGTATGATTCAGATATGATTGCAGATATCTGCTGTTAAGTGTTAGCCGTATTTATTACATTTGAATCATGATCGTGATCACAATGGCAACTAACCATGCAACAACAAGGGCCTTTCCGATTTCCCAGTTTGTACGTCCTTGATTCCTTTCCTTGCCTCCTCTCCTCACGTCTTAGTCCCGCCCACAGGAGATGCTAGCGGAGGAGGTAATATGATAATATGATGATCTGACTGTTACAGCCCCAAATCGCACAGCGTAAAGAGGCTTTTAAGACTCTCCGCTCCATTACAAGGACACTGTGGTGGACAGGACTGAATTTATAGTCCGGGTGCTTATTTTATATGCAAAATGTCAGTTGCCACGCCCTGTGTGTGCTGAGACTTGTATGCTTTTCTCCATGCGCCTTGATTAATTACAATTATGCAAATGTTTGCACATTTTAACATAAAAAACTCTACCCGACTGTAACTCCTTTATCCTTTAGGATAGTTGTAAGGAGTTTATATTACTACTGCCCATGTGTTAGAGTGTGAGTTGGATGACAGAAATACTATTTATGCATAAATTGACAACTGAGGTGCTTTGATTTAAAATATCATAGTGATCAAGTGCCTTCTGTGATTAGATAGCACAGTGCAGAATATCAGGAAGCACAAAGGGGCAGTCTAACATTAAAAGTACATGCCACACACAGTAGTCTGCCAATAAAATATCGTTCCCCAGACTGAGTTCCTCCTCAAGGATGTGCTTTTGTTAACTCCACTGCACCACTGTGGTGAAACCGTTATCCAGGGGATTCCCCAACATCTCAGCATCTCGCTATGAGAGTTTAGCTGCAGCATCACATTGTCATCACTGATAATGCCTCATGAGGAGATGTTTCAAACCCCCGCAACACTCACTACACCCCCTCCCACCCACTCAGTCTCTGGCGTCACAGCCTTGAGAAGTCGACACGGACAGAAAAAAAGGAAAAAGAAAACTGTGATCAAACGAACAGAGAGCGAAACCCCCTCTAAGAGCTTTTCTTTGCATTTGTCACATCTGTGGCATTCCTGTCGCTTTTATTTCAGACACAACTGGGAATAGTTTCATGACAAATAGACAATGCTAATAAATAATCTACAAGCTTTCTTTGTAAGCTTACTGAAAAGAGATTGCAAAGAAAAAAACCAATCAATAATGGATGTGGTGCTACCTCAGATTCTATTTCTTTGCACCATTTTGGACGGATCTCGTACCAAATGGTTACAGGAAAAAAAAAAGAAATGTACATCTGGGTCCAGTCTGTCTTTCATAAGAATACGTGACACAGTTGAAAGACTATAAACCCTTTTGATTAATTAGAGGTAACTGAACCTCATCAGCAGAGGAGCTCAAGGCTTCCTTCCTGGCTGTAGGATCCCTGGGAAATGGAGTGAAAACCGGCACCATACAAGGAAAGCAAGCAGCAAAATCCTTCACATGTTGGCAGATATCAGCCCTCTGGAGTCCTGCAGCAGCTAAGCAGCCTTATACAGGGTAATCTTTTTCTCATGTTACTCTAATGCCCTATTTGCACAGGACCAATATAAAAACCTGAGGGATTTGTGACCATATGGTACGTAGATTATTTGCAATTTAAATCATTTGTACATCTAAAGGCCTTAACACACCGGGGGCGTTTTTTTTCCGTGTGATTAACCAGTATATTTCTTCGAATATGTTCACACAGAACGGGAATATTACGCGGCGAAAAAGCAACACTTTTTTCTTTGAGCTTTGGCACCGCGAATAAAGGCATCAACCAAACACGTTGCGTGGAACGGGTCAAGTTGCCCCTATATTTATGAAACAACAACACGGAGGCTCCGTAGTCCGAACAATTACGGTAAAACTTCATTACTCCTTTAAACCTTTACAAAGGCAGCGCAGAAGATCCACTCCTACCGTTCTCACCTTTCACTATAAAAACGAGTATTTTGCATTTTACTCGTCACGCCCCCGGTGTGTAAAGGCCTTCATTTGTGAATCATATTCTTAGTAATAACAGTCATTATTTGTATTTGGCATTCAATTTCTGTCTCCTTTTCTTCATCTTTATGTATGTCATGTAAAAATGGAAGCAGTAGGGTATTCTACTGTTGAGTGCACTTTTAAGTACAAGCCTCAATTTGAGGTTTGATTAACCAAAAACTGACGGATGGTGTAGTTGTGACCTCTCCAGGGCATCTGTAATTTTTGCTAATTTCATTACCTTATGTATTGTGAATTGCCTTTGAGGGCTACAACTAACAATTGCTTTCATTACGGATTCATTTGCTGATTATTTTTGTAATTCATTGATTCATAATTTTGTCAATAAAATGTAAGAAATTAGTAAAAAAAACAAAACAATGACCATCACAATTTTCCAGAGCCTAGGGTGATATAGAAATTATTTATTTTTTCTCACACACCTTGTGCCGTATAATCCAAGTCTCATTTATCCAGGCGTATGCTCAGTACGTCCCAAACGCATGCATCGTCGCTAAAACCGTACTATTTCAAACGCTTTGGACTCGAATGGATGAGTCTCCCGCTCCATGCGAGTCCGAAGTGTTTTAAATAGTACGTTTTTAATGAAGATGCATGTTTTGATTGACGTTTTCTTCAAGACACAGGGTGAGTAATTGATATACAAATGGTCATTTTGTGGGTGAAGTATTCCTTTAAACAAGATTATTTCTATTAACTAATCATTTGGGCTCTAATGCCTTTGTCTAAACACAGAAGTTGAGTGATAATACATCAGTTTCATGAACACTATTTCCAAGTGAGGCGATCTTTTCCACTTACTTCACGTATCTGTCAGAAGAAAGCCATCTTTATTACAATCTGTATGATAAAGTACTCTATAGTTACAGCATGGCCCATTTAACATAGTCCTTTATACGCGGGTGGTCGACGTTAACATGTCCCGTGTAATTGTCTAACGCAGTAAGCCTCACAAGGGACCTCTCAGAGTTGTTAACAGCTGTCTGCTCCTTCAAGTGGAATGGACAACCCTGAAGATTCAAAGACACCACGCTGACAGTCATATACAGGTGTTGCTGTAGTCAAAGAAAGAAAAACTCCAGAGGGGATTTCCTGTATTTTTCTCTCTCAGCACTGTCAGGTTGAGACTTCAGCTATAAAAAAAAAAACTTTCACTTACATAACCAGAGAGATTGGCACATGGGTGTGCAACTTGTAGTTATAATTAAAGTTCTTCTAAACCCTCATTAACCCTCATTAATTACTAAATAGGGTGTAATTAATCTGCAGTGAAATTTTCTAGAAATGTTGTCAAGTCTGAGGAGACTTGAGGGATTTTGTGACTAGTGGACATCTTTGGGTTGCAGTTTGAGCATATTCTTTTTTAGGTTTGGACTTTTATGTCCATGTGTCCTATGTCCTATGTTTAGTTTGGTCTCACACAGACATATAGATCGGTTTCTCAACGGGGGTTTCACAACTGTTAATTACGGACTGATATAACATAATACTGATTCAAAGCTCCTTTTTGAAGTAATACATTAGTTTGAAAATCGGAATAAGAACCTCAAGTAGCATGAGCAATGACAGTTGCCATGGCTGAAGTGAAAAAAAAAAAAAAATCAAACTTATGTCACAACTGTTCGATCGATATGAACTCAGCTACCTCTTTGAAGTGTGCCAGGTAAATTCAATCAATGCACGAGCTCTGCCTCATACAGAGAACGCATATTTATACCTCAGCCTGCCTTAAGACGACACTGACAATCAATAAATGAGATTCTCTACTGGCAGGCTGTGCACAATGATGCTTAAGGACTGCAGAAACTGACAGTAGCGGATATATTGGGCTTCCTGGGCTTACGGTGCAATGTAAAGTTACCATAGTGTATAATCACCTGAAATTAAGAATCGCAGTGTTTTCGTTAGCTTAGAATGAGTCCTTCATATCTACAGGGAGCGGGTCCTCTTCATGGAGTCCGCCATGTTTCTACAGTAGCCCAGAACGGATAAACCAAACACTGGCTCTAGAGAGACTTTCATGTTTTCACGTTACCTCAAGGCCATCGTAGTTCTCCAACACGCTTCGAGTGCCAAACCGTGATTGCGCTAGCCGCCGTCTGACTTACGTTGCTCCTAAAGTATTGTTATTATGGTAAGGATGGGCGAAGTATTTGGCCGTTCCACTGAATGATTCCTTTAAACGTTTAATTGAACTCAAGCAACAGACCAACCCCCAAACATGCCTGTTTTAAGTCTAACTACAAATAATATTTTATGAATAAATAACCCCTAATCCCTACACATTACCCTTCAAGACGCACATTACAAATTGACAAAAGAGCTATTAAGTCCTTGCGATTTGGTTTAAAATAAATATTTTGCAGCGATACAAAGAACTGCATTTAAAGGCTACAAATTGATGTTGAAAACGTGTTTTTAGGAGCAGATGGTGCCCCTGCTGCGTCTTGTTCTATAGTCTGTGATCCAGGTGAGCTTTGGCCTACATGGTTGTCCAAGTATTGGCTTCCTCACCTCCCCTGTCAGCGCAACCGAACAAATATGATGCGTCTGTTGAAGTATTTGTGTGTTTATGTCTGTGCACGTGTGTGTGTGTGACTTCATGTACATCAAGGTGGAACGTCCGCTTTGAAGGTCACAGCACAGCATGAGTAATGAATCCTGGGACCTGGCGGTCGCAGGTTCCCCTCAGTCGCCTCTCTGACAGACTGTCAGCGCTGTTCTGTGAGTCAAAGCAGCGCTGGGAGACCATAACATGAACGAGGGCAGGGTTTAGATTTTTTAGATTCTGATTCAGATTGTGCTTATCAATTTCTGTTCGAATGAAATCCTTATTCTGATTGCTAGTATAAAAATGACTAAGAAAACAAACGGAAATATAAAACAAATGAATTATATATTGTGACAGCCATTTGTCATAAATGACAACTTATTTTGTAACTGCTTTTGGTTTAAAAAATTAAATAAAGAGAATTACAAATATTCTCTGTCTTGCCATGCATGTCGCATCGCTTCACATCGGACACCAACGCGTGAAGATTAAAATTACTGTAAAATTAAAATTAAATATATAAAAGCTAAACTTTCTGAAAAACTGAAACAAAACTAAAACTGGCAAACACACTCTGAAAACTGACTAAAATTAAACTAAATTAAATTAAAAAGTCAAAACTAAAATAAAATAAAAACTAATTAAAAATTCAAAACTATTATAACCTTTGTTTACAGCAATCAGAATCAAGGAACAGATCCGTTTTAATTCAACAAATGAGTCATTTCATATTTACTGTGTCACACAACAATAAATTTTTTACACTTAACTCCTTTTTTCTTTGCGTGTTGGCGAACTAAATCTACAAAAGTATAAAACTTTATCCAACAATGCAATTAAGGATTTGAAAATAAGACAATTCTTCTGACACAACAGTGACAAAAAACTGTTGCCTAATGATATGCATCATCCACCCAAAGCTGTGTCAAAATGTCATAGTCAGTCTTTACAGATGAAAATTAGCCTGGCTTCTAGACAGATTTTTGTGTTGATTAGTTGGCGTGATCCCTGACAAACTCTGAAAAGAATTTCTCTGCAATTTGTCATGTTAACAAATCAAAAGTATTTTTTTTTTGTCATTCGGTTTGGCTTCAAAAAGCAGCCTTTCATCCCTGTCACGCGATAGGTGGTTGCCACAGCAACAAGCCTTTATCCTATCTCGTGAGCGTTAGACAAATGGCGTGACCCGGCCTCTCAGCAGCACCCTGCTGCGATATCAATAACCTGACTGTAATTCTTTATTTTGAGTAATTTTTTACACTAATAAGAACAAAATATTTTAACAAAATTAAGCCTGATTGCTACTGTGAGGGAACACATTATACACCTTTGTTTTATTTATGATACCTAAATGAATACACCACCACAACAGAGTATTTTTCTTCAAACAATCCCCTCTATTGTGTGCTAGTTTAATCATTGGAAGTTATGGTAATACAGTGAGTGTAGATGCTAATCTTACTGTTTTGTAATTCTGTAAACAGTCTTTTCTTTTAGGAATGTAATTTGAATTTCAGGAGCTCTCTTTTATGTTGTTTACCTTAAAGGGATAGTTCAGATTTTTTGCAGTGGGGTTGTATGAGGTACATAGTCAGTGTATTACCGACAGTAAATGGCAGTCGGCACGGCCCCAGTTTGGAGAAACAGACAGGAGTACGGGCACAGGAACTGAAGCCATTATATCCATCTCAAGTGGCAAACTGAAGTCAAGTGGTGCTGTGAAATGAAGCCAACGCCGAGGTGCCAAAAAACTGCAGTTCCTCAAATGGCCACTTGAGGCTGGCTCCTCCTCAGCTCCTCCTCAGAATCAGAATCAGAATCAGAATGATGTTTATTGCCAGGTGTAAGCGGTATACACTAGGAATTTTCTTTGGCATTTTCGGTGCGAGACAAACAGTATAATAACAAAAGAATGGATAAAAACAAAAGAATAGATAAAAACAAAAGAATAGATAAAAACGTTAGAATAAAATAATAAAAATGTACAATTTACAATTGACAATCCACCTCTTTGGCCGTTTTTGGATTAGTGGTGAGTTAGGCTGTGTCATCACTGACAGATAAGATGGTGACATCTGGAGCCACCCACTTTGAGCTTCATTTTTGCTCTTCAAAAACCTATGGCTGATGTCACGGAGACTACGTCTTTATTTTATACAGTCTATGATCCATCTATGCTCTCTTCAAAGCCACCAGACTCCATTGACAAAAACTTAATTTAACCTCGCAGAACACGGGAGCTGCTGGTCTACCGCTGCCTCGATCGGTTAGTTTGTGTTATTGTGTGACTTTGATGAATCTGAACGAACTCTCAAAGTCACACAAACAAATGAACCGATCGAGGCAGTGGCAGACCAGCGACTCCCGTGTTCTGCGAGGTAAAATGACGCTTTTGTCAATGGAGTCTGGTGGCTTTGCAGAGGGCATACATAATAACTTCAGTTCCCTGTCAGGAAGGGCTGTCTGATGGCGAGGTAAAGCGGTGAAGATATTCTAAATATAGCGTTCACTTAAACCGATATTGATTTTGAAAAAATCTCTTTAACATGTATTGCTGGGTGGGGCAATCCTGCTGTTTAGGTTGGCTGCCAAGTATCATCCTCTTTATATAGTTTATTATAAGACTCCTCTCATGGCAGTTTCCCTCTTCCTCTGCTTGAGCAATGTGCAGCATCTTTTACTGTGTCTTCCGCACAGCCATCAGGAGGAGGGCCTGTCTTCTATATTTCATGTGCTTCACATTCAGTTAGCCGTCATTAAAGCTCAACTTTTCACACTGGCTGTTTGACAATCTGGTGCAGGCTGCACAGGTATTGGAGGAGGAGTTGTTCCCCACCCCACCCCACTCCACATCCTTTCTCTGTCTCTCTTCCTCTCTCTCTCTGCTGCAGTGGGCTCAAGACAGATGGAGCGGTACATGACAAAACAGCCTAATTAAGAGAGTGGTGCACCTTTGAATTCCCACATGTGGAAACCCTCTCCAGAACCATGACAGAACATGCTGGCAGCGAGGAAAGAAGAAAAACATTTTTTTTTTTTTCAATTTGCATCATCCATCTTTGTCTACAAAGTGCTAGGCTTTTACTACGACACGGGAAACCTTGCGAAAGCGCGTGTAACAAAGAAGCCATTAAAATGTGTGGTTTGTATGGCGCATCACCTGCAGTCAATACAGAATGACAACATGGAAATCCTAATGAGCTCCACGGCTGAATACATTTACAAGCTGAAGATCAAAAAATGGTAAACAGTTGGACCTGCACACCAAGAGAGGTTGTGGTGTTTTCTTGACATGAAGATGTAGATATAGATACGATATATTGCTTATTTGTCAGCAGCCTGAAAAAAAAATTGCAGGTCCTGGTACTTCAGTTAATGGAGTAAACAGATGCTTACTTTGACTACACTAGATATACTGTACAGTTCCGTCTTTGCCACTGAAATAAGGTGGGAAACGATTAGTCGATTAATTAGTCAATTAAGAGGAAATTCATTTGCAACCATTTTAAAATTCGATCGAGCCAAACATTTGATCGCCCAGCTTCCGCGTCTTGTATTATAGTAAATTAGATATCTCCGTGGATTGAGCTTTTGGTCACACAAACGAAGCAGTTTGAAGATGTCCCCTTTCAACGTATTCTCATGCAACAGTTTGTATGATGTCTTACAAAAAAGTTATTCCTCCTCTTTCATTCATTTTCTAACAAATGTCCAGCAACACGTGTCAATTTCACCTCGTTACATGCATATAGTCTTTTCAAAATAAACTTCCGTCTTCACAGGAAACAACTTGCTCAGGTTTAGGCAACAAAACTACTTAGTTAGGTTTAGGCAACAGAACTACTTAGTTAAGTTTAGGAAAAGATGGTTTGGTTTAAAATAACTCCGGAAGTGGCGTAACTTAACTACGTAAGTTACATGATAAATATATCAATGTTGACTTCTGGTTTCACACGGAACATGAATGCCGGGCTTACGGGGCGAAGTCCAGTATTTTTTGACCCATCCATCCACCCCGATCTCCTCCTTACGTGGCGTTCGCCACTATATATAATTCCTGGTTCACGATTACGTTAATTACACACAAATTGATTTTGTGTGATATACACAAATTGCAGTGCATTACTTTTCGTGAATAGCTATGAACAGTGTATGAGACCAGACTTCCCCTTTGGGTCTTTATGATTAAAACGGGCTTTTTATATTGTCTTATATTTTATAGACCAAATGATTAATCAACGATGAGTAGTCCTTAATGAAAAAAGTAATTAGTTGCAGCCCTACATGTTAAAATTTTATTTAGAATACTTAGTATAGCTAAGTCTTACAATTTCTTGATGTGACACATCCCATCTGGAGCCGCTCTGCTGTGGCTATTTTGCATAACTCTGGTAAGCATTTTGCTTAATTTTAATGTTGATGGCAAAAGTCAGCATCTAAAAAGCTTTAAACAGCTCTGTGTTTTCCTTACGGCAAAATTCACACAGACAAATATTAAATCATCTGGAGGACACTTTAAACCCCATAACCTAATAATATCCTCAGTGTTTATATTAAAGGGTTGGCTGTTTCCAGTACACGTAATATATGTATTTACTCTCACAGCACGTTGTAAGGAAGCACTCCATGCAATGCTGCATGAAACTTATATTTAAATACCCCCCTGTGTATTATGCCCAATACTATATGCATTAACCACTAAAGCCTGTGTCCAAATATAATAAAGTGGTTTCATAGAAGCAACCACTAAACAGTGGTTTTGCCAGCCCGGTCGCACGAAATGGCGTATGAGTGACACGGTAATTTGCGAGTCATTTCGCGCAATAAGAATGCTGTGCTTGCTTTTGGCGTGTCATTTGTACGCCATGTAGTCTGTACTGACTGCGTAAATATGATACGATCAGGGCTAGTGACGTAGATGGATGGGTCCAACAAACACACGACTTTAAACCAGGAGACCGGTGTTCGTGTCCCAAAGTGTTGTTGACTTATTTTGAAGATACGTTAGTGACGTGTTTTTCTGTTACGTTGTTTCCGTACGTATTTTACTTATTTTACGTAGTTATTTTAATCCCCAGCATGATGTTTTTCATAAACCTAAATAATAATAACTGCGGATGTTACCGTAGTTTTGTTGCCTGCCGTAAAAATGACACGCGAAAAGGCTTAAATGCATTGTTTTGACACGCAGAATGTACTTGTAATGTCTTGCTATTTATACGCCTTCCCATGAAATGTGGATGATTTTGCAAGGAATATATAAAATTTACTACAAAAAGCACAATTTTCCCAAAGACCAGCAACAGATAATGTAATAACTGTAGGATGATCATTTGTCAGCGGGGCTTAAAATATAGTTGTGATTAAAACACTTGTTTCAGTGTCACGTCATGTGCCCACGTGCATGGGAAGACCGGATGACTTTGCTTAAACACGCTGAAAGCTGTCAATCAATGTCAGTGATGATGCTGCTGCCAGAATAAAGTGAAAGGGTTTACAGAGAGTTACAGGGATTGTTTCACTTTTGTCCTGTCGTGCGGCTATAAAGGCCAATGTGTGACACACAGGGGGGTAATGTGTTTTTGTGTAGAGGTACTCACCGCAGGCCAGGGTAAGCTGCACCATGCTGATGCCTTTCCACTTACTGTATATCACTTAAACAGATGCTTCTTAGTCAAGGTGTATGGATGAGATATATCTTAAGAGCATTACTTTTCTATTGCTGTAATGAAGCCTGACAAAGTATCTGGTCAAAGCAGGCATCCTGCATTAAACATCTGTTAAAACACGACGAGGATGAAGGCCCGGCTTGCGCTTAAATATTGCAGTTGTTGCAGATATGAGGTGCAGATATCAGGATTTTTCGGAAGAGGCTTATTTTTCATTCCGTTTCCTCATAATAAAGAAAACATCAAATAGCACAATGCATTTGGGATTAGCTTTGGTTTTATGCGATTTCTTTTTTCCTCTGTACTTTTCTCTGTCTGTGCACAGAAAGATGTTGGACCACCTTTCATGTAATAACTAGAGATCAACGGCATACTGTATTGCATTATCATGAAGACATTATTACAGTCGGTCTGGCCAGATAGCAGAGGTGAGACCAAGTCATTGTTTAGCAAGTCACAAGTAAGTCTCAAGTCTTTTCAATCAAGTCCCAAGTCAAGTCCCAATTCAAGACAGGCAAGTCCCAAGTCCTAAACTTTGAGTTTCAAGTCCTAAACAAGTCATAATGGTCTCTGCACCAAATGTAATGCCATTTGTTTTTCTGTCTGTAATTTTCGACCCGCACGTTTTGCATACTGCAGTTAATTTTTTTTTGACCGCCACATAGTTTTTGTACGCAAACTAAATTATCTTTGGTATAATTTTTTCTATCTGCCGCTCAGTAACGTAACGTTAGTTCTTCATGGTTCTTGATTGGAACTTGAATGGATGATGTCGGATTGGTTCAAACAAAGTGGATCTGGGGGATTAAGTGTTGACTTGCTGGGAATGAACAGTGTTAACGTTAGTTGATTCTGGAAATGAAGGGAAATTAACTGATTTGTGGCACACTTTTGAAATAACATACATTTTCATCTTTGGGCTTGGGGGAATGTATCAAGTATTTTCAAGTTAAAAGACTCAAGTCCATGTGAGGTCCCGAGTCATTGGTGATAAAGTCAAAACATTTTTTTTTTCAATTTTGTCAAATCAAGTCTTATTAATTATGGGTTTAATAACACTTTCTGCACATTTAGAAAGACCTTGTATTACATTTATACTGATTATTAAAATAAATGTGTTAAAAACACCGGCCCTTGGCTGCACTAAAATGCCGCCATTAATCAGAATGGATCTTAACCGGTTTACATCGAAATCTACTCAACCTACTCAAAATTCAACAGGTTGCCATTTGTGCACTAATACTACCATCTAGTGGATACTTTGGCGAACACACCACATTAAATGAAAAGCCTATGTCAATTGATATCGGGGATTTGTTTTCTCACTTGCAATGATTTTATAGGGTTTCCCCTGAGAAACTGGTGAACCCAATTTCAAACGTTAAAAATGGACACTTTAACACGTACAAAAGACGTAAAAAAATGGCGTTTTAACGGTATTTTCTGTCGTCCTAAGAAGTACAAATTTGACATATTAATGCGGATGCAGAACCAATCCGCATTTGATAAATGCCCGCACAGGCATCCTGCGTTTTGGTTTGCTTGTTCCGAGATTGTTTGCGAGAGGTGGTCTCGGACTGGTTGTTTTGGTCCGCATCAGAGTACGATTACTGCGTTCACAACTGTCCAAACGAACCACACAAGTTGTTGAACCGCACCAGAGTTCAATAAAGATGGACTAAATGTTGGCTTGTTTGTTTGTATCTTACTGTAAGTTTCTACAGTTTAATAAATCACATTGTTGCTGACAATAATGGCCGAACACCAATGTTAAATCTTTGCAGACATTGTTTCCTATCAGTTTTTGTTCAGCATTAGCAACACTTTTACATGTGTGAGGATAAATGTGTTATGCTGTATATGGACAATAACCTTTAATGCAACAAGCAATGCTGTTTCCCAACATCAGTGTTTCGTGTGTCTTGTCTGGCACACATCTAGCTTGACTGTTTGTGCTTTTCTGGCAGTTTTCTGTCGGTGTTGTTGCTGCCACAGTGTGACTTTCCTGCACTTGATATCCACATGTTAGCTATTCAGTATCTGTAGCCACAACAGATGGTATATTTTCCAAAACGTCCTGAAAGCCATAACAGTTTCACATATGCTGGGGAATGTAGGTATTTACACACAGACTGATAATGCAGAAATAGATCAAATCCATGAGAAACTGCACAGATGCATTTTGCAGATTTAAAAGTGATGCAAGTATATTGCAAGTTACTGCTATATTGGCTGAATTTTAAACTAACATAACCATCCAATTTAATACCTTGAACAGCAAACAAGCACCTGCGTTAGTAGTTATACTGTCTGTTATAATTCATGGCAGCCATGGTCTAAACACACGTAACACAACACGTGTAGAATAAAGCAGTATTCTCTGTGCGGTCATACATTTCAGATCAATATGTTGAGGTAAACATTTTGTAGGCAGATGCTTAAACATCCTACGCAACTTAAGAGTTCCACAGTCCCAATATTCACACAGGCTGCACAAATGAGACTTCTGCAACGCTACATACTCTACATATGAGCAGTTTCCATGGAGATGTGTCAACATTTGCTGCAAGACCTGAATGAGGAAAGGCAAGATGCCAAAGCTTAGCCTCCTACAGTACACCTGGGTTTTAGTTTTTTTTCTCCATGTTGTATCATAAGCAGTGATATATTTTCGTATATCGCCGGAAATAACAGAAAGGTTAGGATTAGTACTCGATGCACAGGAGCAGACTTCATGTGGAAGGGATTATACTATTTCTGGTCATCTCACATGGCTGCCTTGATTTGTTATACTTGGTTAGATTTAAACTGGAACTCATAAAGACTCAAAAGGGGGCCATTGTCAGTGCATCTGACCTAAGATTTCAGACCCAAGTTAATCATTTTGCTCTTCTTTCAGATACAACTAGAAAAGTTTAATTAAATTAAAATGAAAAATGTTAAAGGTTTAATGAATACAAACCACAATTGTCCATCGTGAGAGATACGCTCTCATTTTAATCTATGCAGCTGTCTGCAATGACTCTGTGCAGCTAAACTGCAGTTCACTGTGTAACGCTTCAGTCATATTGACTGTATGACGCTTCTTCTGAACAAAAACGGTCAGCCCTGCTGTGTTTAGTTATGTTAGCTGTTAGCTCTGTTAGATATATTAGCCCCACTAGCTGTTTGCTCTGTTAACCACACCGCCGGACTCGGCTGCTCATCGGCTGCTAACAGCTAACTAGCTCTCCCCCTACCGACATGAGAAGACGCTAAGCTAAGTGATAGTGAACTAGGCTAAGCGATAGTTATGCATTCATACATGCAATTGTCTTACCTAGGCGTGCAAATCAAGAGAGGAACAATTCGTAGCAGAAACAAGAATCCAAACTGAAGCAGTTGTTGATCACTCGCAGAACAAGCCGGTTGAGAGTAGTGAGTCAATGATGGTATAAAACCGTCAGTAAAATATGTTTTCAAAAAGTGTGAATCACTGCAACCATGAGAGGTCCTTCAGCATATAGTCATAAATGAGCACAAAAAATATTAGGCTGATGGGTCCAGCAGTGTGCGAGATTAGCCGTGGACAGACAGACACAGAGATTCACACGTACGTACGCACGCACTCACATGACCAAATACATAATCTCCTGGTGGAGATAATAAGTATACAGATCTATAAAAGTATCCAGAGATAGGCTAAACATAAACCCTGAGGGGATCATACAGTATGTTATAGCTCTACAATATATAGGACCTTATCTTTTGTGTTAAATCAATGTAGTGTGGGAGGCTTTACAGGCGGCTTCACAGTGAGCAGCGACGGACTATAAGCTCCCTATTTGGCGTTTTCTTCCACTGAAGGGCGTAGAGAAGAGACTGAGGCTGTGTCCAGGGTGTGTGGCATCACTACAACATCAGCCAGTGTCTGCCTGCCGAGGAGAGCGCAGCAGCAGTGGGAGGGAGTGGGCGGATATATCAAAAGGTGAAATGCAGCCTCTGCTGCAAAGCTACATCCAATTGAATGTGATTTTGTCTCAGTTGCAAGGTCTAACACTGCTTCCACTTATATAATGTTCTCTACTGTCCCTGTGTGTATGAGCAAACACATGATACCATTAAAAACGGTCTCCCTTCTGCTGTATCGGCAGTACTGCTAGAGGGATATACCTTTATTAACAGTATGATGCTGTGGTTATTTCAAGCCAGTAAATATTTTGCTACCCCTCTGTTACCATTATTGTATCACAATATGAATCAATTATTGCCAGATCATGCCAACTTTTACATCTGATCATCTAAACAGATAAGGTCTAGCACTGTACTCGTCTTCCCTTCCCTTGTTTCTAGTTTATTTGGAGTAAAAAGTTTGTACTACTTTGTCCAAAATGTTTATAGCTGATCAAAGTAGTTGTACAAAGAATAAAAAAGCTTGCGTTGAAGTTCAAAGCGTAGCTAGTTTCTCACTTCCACACACCTGTCCAATTACGGTGTTTACATGCTATAGCATCCCTGTTTCTAGCCGAGTACTCCACCTAGCATATCCAGGTTTCTCAAAAGCAGGATATGGTGTTTACATGCGCAACGCTTAACCAGGATATTCCAAAAACCCGATCATAACCAGGATACTCATGCACGTGTAAACGCACTATGTCATTCCTGTTGGGATCTTCAGCTCCTTCTCATATCTGCAGAGTCAAGGAAACGTCACAGAACATCACCACTCATCTAAGAGGCTTCATCCGTTCAGTCTTCAAGACAGTCAGCTTCCTCCCACAGTCACATAGACTCTAAATTGACTACAGGTTTGAATGTCAGTGACTTTATCAACCTCTCCAAAATTGTCTGCCTGCCTCCAAATCCAGTGCATATTGGGATAGGCTCTAGACTCCTTTGACCCCAACTAGTAATTAGTGGGCACAGGAAATTAAACTATTACTGAGTCAAAAAAAGAAGAGGGTGCTGAATGCTTTCGTGAATACTTTTTGGCAGATTGTTCTAGCAATGGGCAGGACACCTCAGGTATACAGGAATATTCTGTTAATTGGTTTATTTATGGCAACAGGGAGACAGATCAAATCACAGGCTACGGAAAGTACATGTAAACAGCTTGGCCAACCAATTCAATCTTATGGGGAGGCGTATAAATAGCCCAAGATTACAAGGACATTCCTTGTGTCACGAGAACACATTTTAGCCTTTTTGCGTGTCATTTGTACGCCACGCAACAAAACTACGGCCACAGTTAGGTTTAGGCAACATAACCCCTTACTTAAGTTTAGGAAAACATCACAGTTGGGTTTAAAATAAATACGTAAACAAAGTAAATTACGCACGGAAACAACGTAACAGAAGTACGGAAAACATGTCACAAATGTCACTTGAAAAAAATAACTCTTTGGTACACCAACACCAGTCTCTGTTTAAGCAGTCTTTTTCCCTTTTTCTTCTACGTCACTAGCTCTGAGCGTAGCTTATTGACGCAGATGCATTTACATTGCAGTCAGTAGACTACATGGCATAAAAATGACAAGCCAAAAACAAAAACGGCACTCTTATTGCATGCAAAATGACTTACGATTACCGTGTCATTCATACGCCATTTAGTGCGACCGGGCTGGGCCAACAGTAGTATTACTCTGTGCTTGTAAAGGTAATGAACTATGTTAATAATACACTGTAGCTGTGTTTCAAGTCTCCATTGTAATTATTTTAACTCTATTGAGGTGGTTGACCCTTCACATTTCCATTTAGTGACAGTTAGTGTTTGCAGTTGAGATACACTCAACTCTTGGCCAGTGCTTTGTCTATGACAGTTTTTATTCTTTACATGTCAAACTTTTATAAATATTTAAGAAAAGCTTGGTTCTGCTATCCAAGACTGTGAGAGATTGAGGTTGATAAAAGCTGGCAGTCCCTGCTCATGATAGTCATATCAGCTCTCTGCTTGTTTTGGCCCTCCAGCGTCACTGTAAACCTTGATAGATTTAATGTGAATCATGAGGGTGTCTGACAGCTCTGTGACTGACCTGATTTGATTTGTTTCCAAGTGGACGGTGGCTTATTTTTCTCACCAAACATCTGAGTTCAAGTCTTTGACTTACAGGTCAGGGCTAGGGAACAACCCGGGCGAGTAATAACGATTGATTAAGAACGGATGTTTTTCCTCAACGCTGATCGATAAATTATCTCTCAAGGATGTTATTTTTCAACAGTGATTCATGCGCTACAGTTTGGCAGCCTGTTGCTCTGTTCTTCCCTGTGGCATTAGCTAGCTGTGCATTGGTGTGGAGGAGGAAGGCCTCATTTATTCCAAGTTATGCAACCATCTTGGGAAATGCTGGCCAGGCGCTGACTGTAGCATAGCGGCAGAGCTTTAACTTAGCAGGCAGCATCACACTGGTTTCCCAGAGAGCCGAGCAAGCAGCGAGGCTTTCCCCTCTCTCTTTTTTTTTTTTTCCCTCTTCCGCTCTAGCCCTAATCTCTCCCCCCTCTGTGTGTGGCATCTTTGTCAGGGAAAAAAAAAATTGTATTACAGGCTGCATCAGGTGCTGACCGAAGCACATTTATAAGGTAGAGAGGAAACAGCCTGTTGATCATGCACCACAATAGCTGTTGCATAAGCCGGGATACAGGAAAGCTCTCATCAATGTTTCATGGATTTGCTATGTGAGGTCTTAAAGAGCTAAGAGGGAGTATTTGCACGTATAAAATGTATTGTCCCATTGAAGAAAAATAAAATCAGCCATGACAACTAAATTCAGTATGTTCGCTACAGCTGATAATAAAGCACCTTAATAGAAATGTTTTCTAAAATCTTTCACTTTTGCATACAGTATATCAACCTACACAGTTTGATTTACATTCACACCGTAGCTGCATGTAATCTTCTGAACTGTAAATGCAATCTTCAAAAAACAAGCTTGCTTGCTTTTCTCAAAAGCCTTTCAGGAGCTAAAAACAGGAGCTTAATTCACTACTCTCTGAAGTCCATCAATCTCTCCCACTCCATGTGTCCTCTTTTTTCCTTTGCTTCTGGTTTCAGCTCTCCTCTCATACTGTACGATTACATTGTCAGATGATGCTCATGTGCTCAGAGATGTGCATTTTATTTAACCTATATTCATCCAAGCACAACTGCTTTGCATTCACACACATAAAATGTGTGACTAAAAATGACTAAAATGTGACTAAAACTAATCAGCATTTTCATTTTAAGACTAAGACTAAAACTTAATCTAAAATAGCTGCCAAAATTAACACTGTATACTATGTCAGTTTTTCTGGAGTTATAAAAAAAAAAATGCAATACATCGCCTTGCTTACAGTATCGCAATATATTGAATCGTAAACCCTGTATCGTGTTATGTATCGTATCAGCAGATTCTTGCCAAGTCACAGCCCTATTCAAAACTACTGGTTGACATAGAAAAGACATGTAAAAAACATGCAGGACAGATGTGCAGACTAGTCCACTCCAGGTACATTCATGGAGGTTTGCTGGCGACCAGGCTGCAGCACTCTGCTGGTGACTCAAACTGGTGGTATTGTAGAATCAGAAGGGCTGTGTGGCCACATGGAAGTCTGTTCAAATAACACAGCACTTGAAACACTCCACGGTTCACCTCAGGCGGATGAGCTGCAGGCTAAAGGTGCTCCATAGTTGCATCAACTCATCGTAAGGAGAGTGGGCGGTATTGTCCAAGATAGAGCTGAGGAACTCATCCTCCCCTCTGCTACTGCCTGCAGGGTATCCAGATTCAGCCCTGTGACACAGCTAGTATCTTTTTTTTACCTGTTTGTTGAGCCTGCCGGCACCCCTTGCCTTGATGTCACCTCCCCCGCACCCACAGAACTGTGCACCGGCCACTATGTATTAGTAGAAGTTGCAGAGCAGTCTGTTGCAGATATTGGATGCCACAGCTCCTCCGGCAGACAGTCAGTGTGTGTTTGTGTTGTCATACTGGACCAAGTTGTTATATGATGTGAACTCCCATAACTTGACTGCACCACCCTCACATCCTCACTATGAAAACGATGGCAGGTGTCACTGGCCTCCTGCTCCGCCGGTACATCTGCCACAGGCTACTTCATTTCAACAACATTCAATATGAAGAGTAGCAGTTCAATATAGTTTAAAAGGGGCTTGGTATGAATATTGAATTTAAACACAATGGTGTTCTACAACGCACAGATTTAAAACTACAGAGAGTTGACAGCTCAACTCATTCACATTCCTCTCGGGGATGAAATTGCTCCCGGAGGATGAAGTTATCCAAAAATGTTGCCAGTCAGAATGTTTTCAGGTAAAAAGCATCAATCAATTTGCAAAGTCTTGACAAAGCCTGAAGAAAATCTTGAAATGTTGCCCTACATTTATTGGGAGCTATTAGTTAGTAAAGCGTATGGATCTTTTGTCTGGTTTGTGCCTTAAGTTTGACTTTTTGATTAAGCACCTGCAGAAGCATTTTGGATGTGCTCACATTCTGCTATTTTTAGCTTCACCTTGCCCTTTCTATTCACCGTGTGAAAACGCAGAGACAAACTTGCCGTAGCAATTAAGTACACACATACAACCAAACCCAGGATTATTTTTTGATTGTTGGTGAAAGAACATTTTTGTGCATTTTTGAACATTTGATGTCACCTAAGTTGTTTCAAAATTGGGTTCATGAGGCAACATTTTTACAAAATAACCGCTGTAAATTTAGGGCTGTCAAAGTTAACGCGATAACACATCAACGCAAATTAGTTTTAACGATACTAATTTCTTTTATCGTATAAATGCAAATTGAAATTTATAGGTTGTAGCTGGCTCAGTTTTAAAGCTAGAGTGAATATACTGGCATCATATTAAACTATAAAACATAAGGAATCCATTGGTACCAACCATGTCATACTAACTTGTTGCGAAAGGGGCTAAATAACGCTCCAAACTGCCACCTAAATTTAAGGGGGTCTCTTGACCTCTGAACTTAAGATATGTGAATGTAAATGGGTTCTATGGGTACCCACGAGTCTCCCCTTTACAGACATGCCAACTTTATGATAATCACATGCAGTTTGGGGAGAGTCATAGTCAAGTCAGCACACTGACACACTGACAGCTGTTGTTGCCTGCTGGGCTTCAATATGCCATGTTATGAGGGTTTCTGGACAATATGTGTCATTGCTTTGTGTTGTTAATTGATTTCCAATAATAATACATTTATATAAAGCAAGCATATTTGCCCACTCCCATGTTGATAATATTAAATACTTGACAAATCTCTCTTTAAGGTAAATTTTGAACAGATAAAAAAATTATAATTAATTTGCAATTAATCACAATTAACTATGGACAATCATGCAATAGCGATTAAATATTTTAATCGATTGACAGCCCTGGTTTGATTCTAATAATACCAAATATATGTGATATGAAAGACAGTGGTTCCCACATTGAGGGGGTTCCCAGCGAAAGCTAACACAATGACAGAATGTAAGACTATTTTGGTCATGGGTTTTAGACACTTTCTGTTTTAAAGTCTTATCAAATGGGGGTCCGTGGTCTAATTTGTGTCAGTTTAGAGGTGTAAATAAATAAGTAAATAAAGTTAAATTTCATCAACAGTAACCCTGGAGAGGATGGATGTATCTGTGGACTGAAGGAGGGGTAATACTAAAGTAATCTAAGATAATTACACTGCAGCCATAATCTACATCTGCTTAATGATTAATTAATCATTGAAAACATTTCAGCATCTTCTTAATAGTTTATTTTCTTCCTTCTGTCTCTCTCTGGAAAATGATTTATGTCAAATTGACTCTACTTGAAATGAATTGGTTGACAGCTAAAGAGACCAATCTGGGTTGAAAGATTAGCGTCGAAACAGCTGATTATGGGGTAATCAAACCACCTCAAGAGACTTTATGTAATCAGAATCCTGGGGTGATCGTAGAGAGAAATGCAGATCAGGCTGACAGTGATGCAGACACCCACTCTGTGGGAGCAAACAGATGTTTTGTGTCTTTTACTTCATTATTTCATAATAATCATGTTACCATGTAGCGGTATATGACTATAGGGATTGACCCTATAACGTGAATGTCTTTACGATATAGTGCAAGCTAAAAGATGATGGTGTTTCTGATGTAACTATTGGCTGTTTGTTAGACTAGTGGAGATAGATAAGCAGGCATGGCTGCTGGACTACTGAGTGGGTCATGGCATTCAGATGAAACAGCTGTAGAAGATTGTGAAGAGTCACTTCAACAGCCAATTTCAAGCTATCTGTATCCCAGTAACATCTAGTACCACCCGAATGATTATATTTGGAGGGAGAAAAAACAGATTACTGTCTAGAGATGAAAAAGAATGGGTCCCAGAAAGGTATTAAAATATTAAGACCATCCTCTAACTAGAAAACCAGAGTTTAAAGCTGATGTCTTTAATGTCTTGCTGTAATGTGCATCATCAAAATTACAAGCCCAGGGAAAATGTTGGCAATGTACATTTCTGCAAACCACGGACACGCTGAATGACGAAGTTTTTGCATTCAGCCAGAGTAAGAATGTTACCGCTGTTCGTGCCCACTGTGAAACCAAAAGTAAGCGTTGACTTTACGCTTATTACATAATATTGTTATGCTTGTTACTTAATGTGACGTAAGAAAGACCGCGAAAAGGGTGGTTGTTATTTTTTACGCTACTTACGTTGTTACAGTACTTACGTTGTTACAGTACTTACGCTGTTACAGTACTTACGTTGTTACAGTACTTACGCTGTTACAGTACTTACGCTGTTACAGTACTTACGCTGTTACAGTACTTACGCTGTTACAGTACTTACGTTGTTACGTTACGCTGTTACAGTACTTACGTTGTTACGTTACGCTGTTACGTTACGCTGTTACGTTACGCTGTTACGTTACGTTGTTACGTTGCGTTGTTACGTTGCATTGTTACGTTATTATTTCAACACAAACCATAATCTTTTTTCTGACCTTAACCAAGTACTTTTGTTTCCTAAACCTACCTAATCATTGCACAACGTTACCCACGTGGCATTGTGTGTTTCTGCAAGCGTGATACGAGGCCGATATGAAACCTATTTATGAAAAATATTTTTGGGTTCAGAAACGTCGACATTCAACGTATCCCATGGTTTGTGGAAACGTACAATACAAACATTTTTTCTTGATCAAACCACATAATGCAAAATGCTAAAAATAAAATGTTTTGGTTGGCGTTTTCTTTACGGGTTCCTTCCTCACTGTATAAGTGAAACAGAAGTATGCTGATGGATGCTCAGCTGCTCTGGTGAATGCAGCCTATATACAGTCGTATGTTTCCACAATCATACTGGCAGATTGTCTGATGATGTATTTGTATGAAGAACATGTTTGGATTACATTATACTGTACATATCAGAGCATAGCATGTGTATGTATGTACACACACATACACACACTATCTCTTTGTGCATTCATTACTATTGTTAGCTTTAATTTAACACATTTTGTTGCCTCAGCAACCGGTCGATGTCATCTACTTCAATGCGGTGAATTTGAGCGATAGTGAGAGGGGGGACTTCAGAGAGCCATGATGGTGGAAATGAGATAAAGAGAGGAGAAGTATATTCACTGTACGGTGATTATTACAATGAAGCTCTACAAAACTAAATCTACTGCTTCCTGTAGTTACACACAGTGTTTTAATATTAACCAAAAATGTACGACCTCTGCTAAAATAAGAAGCAAGAGTGAAATGTGAAAATTAATCACATATGTGGCTGATTACACCCTCTAATGAATAATAGTAGGATTTAATGTCTTCTGCTGTAGTTAAACCAAAATACGACGCAAGGCAAAGACATAAATCAAATGAAAACAATAATTACATCTACTCAGTGATGTTGTAAAAACCTGCAGCGCAACAAATCCCACTGATGGGGGATTTTAACCGTTAGTGAAATGTTTCCCAACATGTGTTAATTTCAAAAGGAGGTAATGTAAGTATCCATGGGTGAGAGGCATTTACAGTATGTGGTTACAGTGTGTGTCTCCAAGCTGCTTCAATTCATCATTCATTTGAACTCAACAAAATGCAGCACGATTGGTAACGGTGCACCAAACACAGCAGTCCATATGGCAAATCAAGCCCAAGTGTCTGTATCACATTACATACTGTATGTGTCTTTTTTCTCTCCCCTTTTTTTTGAGTCTGGGATCCACCCCAAACAACCTTGAAAATCCTATTACAGTTCCTGGGTTTTCAGCAGTGGTTGCCATGACAACTGTGCATTTTATTTCTGGCTCCTTTGAAATGGTGTGTGAGATCAGAGATCCCAAATGTTATGTAAGACGATGTGCACTGTTCCAGACTGGGGTTTCCTGCTGCAGAGAACCTAAAGTAATTAATTACAGGGGAATGGCAGCCACTCACGGCGCTTCGGCATTGTCTACCTGTTTACCTTACAGCTTTTATAACATACCGGTAAAGATGTAGGCTGTAATTGTTATGCAGGAAGCTAAGCGCGATGACAGACGCTTTTAATAATGCTGCTCGTTTTGTTGAAAAGTTATGTTTGTTTTAGCCACAGAAGGACAGAAATCAAGATCAACATTTGTGCGACAGAGAGGGAGGAAAATGGAGAAGAAGAATAAATATTTGTATTGCCTTTGACGATGGTACATTTATAATAAACAGGGCTGGGGAATAGTGGATTAACTTTCATGGGATTACAGGACAAACTGAGGCATCAAGTTAGGATTTAAATAAGTAGCTAATCACTTGTTGGATGAGGGCATTTTATTATTCAAATATATCTTTTTTTCTTCAAATTTGAAACCTTTTTTCTCCCAGTTTTTAGTCAGTAAACCCAAGAGAGGGGTTTTCTGTGGTTAATGTCACAATGTGACATTTCGCTTGTATTCAAACAAAGCACTCCACGGTGCTTACTTATTCATTAGTTCAGTTTCTGATTTTCAGATGATCATTACCAATGAGGTGTCACACCAGCTGCAGACAAACAGTACTGATCCTACTGACTCACAGTATCTCTCAGATACTAATTATAAAACTCTTGTGTTGCATGCCGCCACTGTGTCCTCAAAGCTTTGTGACTAGAAGTGCAGGTCTGTTTACCACAGATTATAGTGCCCACAGTATTAATCAGAGAAATTGTCGAAGTGTACTCCCATTCTGTAGAACTAAACAGTCTCAACGTTTACATTGTCGAGGCAACACAATCAGAAATGATGCTATCATTATATCACGGTGAGTGGAATGGATGGAAGGGGAATAACCTTGATATAAGTGCAGGCATTTCATTTTTTTTATGTTGAGCACAATAAATGTTGGATATGATAAACTATGCACATATTGTTTCAGCGTTGTGTGACGATAATAAAGGAAAACTCATAGGAGGCTGAGGAGCATGCATCATTAGATTGGCAGAGCAAAAGGATTCAGGAGGTTATTTTGAACTTGGTAACCCCTCGTATAAAAGCTGCTAAATTCTCTCATCTTACAGTCTCTTTGAAGTAGTACAAAATTTGTTGCTCTTTGTGATCACCGCCCAGCGATGTGCACAGCTCTCCTCAATATAATTAGGCATAAAAGCTAATAACAACTGGTCCACCACCGCAGGGCTTGAGAAATAATAACGTTATCACAGATTCCAGAGGAGTTAGCTCACTTTGTTGAGAGAACCAGCTCCCTATGCTTACCATCTAGCTATGGGATAGGTTTAGGAACCTGGGGCTAGATGTATTAACCAGGGGTTCTCAAACTTTTTGGAGCCAGGGACCCCTTAAAGGGGAGAACATTTCCAAAGACCCCTTCGTAATCTCAACACCGATTAAACATATTCTTACTACCATTTATACTCTTTGGACATGGGAGCTATTTGTATTATAAAACTTTTCAACCTAAATACTTCAGACCTGTTTCATCAACACATTTCAATTTGATTCATGTTAACACCACTTTGTTTTGCCCTGATATTCCTGGTGCTTTGTAATCAGATGTCGCTTTAGCTTGGCCGGCTTCATGGCGTTGTTCGCTAGCACCTGAAGACACATGATGCATTTTCGTCTCCCGTCGCTGTCACAGGATATAACTGTCATCATATTTTCTCAATTTAGCTAGTTTGGTCTTAGCGTCACCTGATGATGTGGACTGACTCAAATAGGTAGCTAGCTGGCTAATAAACTAAGCTAAGCAGCAGCAGAAATGGTTCGTTACTCCTGAGTGAAGTGACTGATTCATGACAGATTGACGTGACGTGTCACAATCATAAATTGCAAATTATTTCACGGACCCGCTGACGGAGTGCCACGGACCACCACTTTGAAAATCACTGGTATAAACGATACGTACGCACAAAAACCGTGCATACACCATTCCCCAAATACAAACTGGTATTTATAACGGTGAGAATGTGTGCACCTCAAGCATACTTCAGACGAGGTGTATACACGGTTTTCAAGAGATAGCTGCAAGCAAAATGATAATGTGGACATAAAATATAAGGTGACAGACCTTGTAGTAAAACATTGTTTAGGTTGTTTGCCAATTTCACTGACTGTGTAATTACTTTTTGCAGTCTACACAGCGTTCTGTAAAATGTCAAAGGCACATTTATAAATTACAAATTATCTATGAGTGATGAGTTTTATCATAGTTTGATATTTAAAGTCTGTTTTAATAAGAGCTCTACAAATTAATCATTTATCTTGCTTCCGACGTTAAATAATGATGTTTGAGATATGGGGCGACGATATACAGGTAGATGTGATGAATGAGTGGTATTGGTGCTGAAAATAGCCACAGTCGTGCCTAATGGTCGTGCGTAACGACAGCTGTTCTGGTGCTGTTGGAGAACCTTTCAGATGCAACACAATCGGTGAAATTGCACTGCTTCTTTGCCCTTCTTGTCATTGTATCAATATGCAAACAGATGTTTAAGGATGTTTCTACTTCCATTTGTATGGCATATCCATGGCTTAAACTGCCTTCACATGACAATAAATTTGCTCTTCGCTTACCGCGAGGTAGAGCGCAGAATCAGGTGTACATGCGGCTTTATAAATCTTTCTGCATCTGGTCTTTTACCTTATGACTTTGAACAAATAATCAACTTTTCTGACTGCAAAACACCAGGAAAAAGCATTTTGATGCAGCCTTGCTTATGTACTCTGACATAGGCAGTATCTGGTTGAAACAGAAAGTTAAGCAAATTTCATCGGGTCAATAGTTATCGATAGTGTATTTTGGAGCAACGTGTCAGTCTTTAGATATTACTTCAAACAATACAAAATGTATTGAGCAACAGCCATTGTTAGCGAACTCATTCCTTCCTCATTTGTTATCGACAAGCTATCGCAATCTATAAATGTTAATATTAATACCATTTATCATTCGTGCTGATCTGTGTCTCACTAATGAATATTATCTACTGTGCAGTATTCTCTTTATTGACCCAGATGGAAATGAAACTCTTCTTCTACCCTTAAGGAAAACAATAAAATCAGTTGTGTGAAAATATTCCAATAGATTATTCAAATCACCATAGCTTGAAGGACATAATCAGTAATCTATGACAAATTATACATTAGAAGTAAATGCCTTTTCATTGAGCTTTAAAACCTCCGAGCAGTTTTGAGGGCAGAAGTGGAGAACTACTTCTTTCCAGATGAGATGAGATTTGACACAGTGTGTTATTAAATACAAGTACAAACCCTTTGCCTGTAGAAGAAGAGAAAGGATTTCTACCTGACTCAAAAGAGAAATATATCTGTGCCTCCATACTACAGTATATTAAAAGAAGTACAGTGATTATTGTCGTGTTTGTCTCTTTTATACTGCAGGTTAATCCACTTTTCTAAACTTCATTAAAGAGGTTAACATGTTAACTTGCTCTGTTAACTTCAACACTGTAATTAAGAATTGTCATTCTTAGTTAGACATAATTATACTCCCATGTGTACTGTAATACTGTAACAATGGTCTCGCATTATAGGTCCCTTGGTATACTGTGTTGAAAACAGCATAAAGTGGGAGGATGAAATATTTACAACCAGAGCAAGTCTCTCTCCAACCCGCTCGTATCTTATTTCTTTATTTTCTTCTTTCTTTCTCTGAAACAGACCAGAAGTTTCCACCGTGGTCCCCGTCTCGAAAGTTCAATGAAGGCAGACGCCTCCCTCCAGCCAGGAACATGAAGGGCTTATCGGGCAGCCGTTCCCAGCACCAGATCCCTTTACCCTACGGCTTGGACTATGACCCCCACGTCCACGACCTCCACGCTCACCATGGCGCCGAGTCCCGCCACTCGTCCTACCTGCTCAGTCCCACGGAGAGCTGCCCCATGGACTTCCACCACCGCTACTCGCCGCGCAGCTCCATCCACTCTGACTGCATGATGATGTCCCCCGTCATGATGCCCCCAGTTGCGGTGTCTGACCACATCTCCAGCAGCACCTTCCCCAGAATGCACTACAGCTCTCAGTATTACGACTCAGCCACACGGGACGACTGCGCTGCCATCACAGCCTCTGCCACCTCCCCGGCCGTCGCTGCCGCTGCGGCCGCGGCGGCCGCCTCCTCCCATCTTGCCGGCACCAAGAGCAACCGCCTTCCCGCTAACCTACTAGACCAGTTTGAGAAACAACTGCCACTACACCGCGATGGCTTCCACACGTTACAGTACCAGCGCACCTCCACCACCACTGAGCAACGCAGCGAGAGTCCTGGCCGCATCAGACACCTTGTTCATTCTGTCCAGAAGCTCTTCACCAAGTCCCACTCCCTGGAGGGATCATCCAAGATGAATGGCACAAAGGGTGATATGATGGGAGGCGGAGGGGGTTATCACCATCACGGCCACCACTCCACCAAACACGGTAGCAAGAGGAGCAAGAGTAAAGAACGCAAGCAACGCTCCGGCGGCTGGTGGAGCTCCGACGACAACCTGGATAGTGACAGCACCTACCGCACACCCAGTGTCATGTCGCGGCACCACGGGGAACACGTCAGCCACTGCTACCCAGATTCCATGCACAGCCACCACTTTGGAGACCTGTCACTCAAGACCTCGAAGAGTAACAATGATGTCAAGTGCTCGGCCTGCGAGAGCATGGCCATGGCGCCCGAGGGCAAATTCATGAAGAGGAGCTCCTGGTCGACACTGACAGTCAGCCAGGCCAAGGAGGCCTACAGGAAGTCATCGCTTAATCTAGAGAAACCCATGATGCACCCGGACCACAAGCCTTCATTGCGGACATGTCACTACCTGCAGGTGAGTGGTGCTTTACTTCATTTATGTTTTAAATGGACAGAAATCAAACAAAATAGAAAAGACAAAAGATTAAAATATGAATATATTAAAAGCTGGATTAAGGCTCCTTGTGTTCTACTGTATGTGGATGGCAGCTGGAGCTGCTGAAATAAATGTTTATGTGCTACTGCTGGTATATGTCACCATATATAATCTCATTAAATTAGGATTTTTGGAAATAGAAGTAACAGTTTGCTACTATTCCTTTTTATTTCATTTGAGAGGGAGCACATGCGTCTGTTATCCTGTCAATCATATTTATTTTTAATTATGTGGTTTAACTTATGGCAATTAAAAGGTACAGTGTGTAGGATTTGGTGGTGGTTCTAGTGGTGTGGTTGGTGTTGATTGCAACCAACTGAGTCCCCCTCCGCTCACTCCTCCCTTTCCAAAACTGCGGTAACGTGAGTCGACAAGTGCAAAACCGTGGTAACACCGTGGTAACACTACTTTAGGTGCAACGGAAGTCAGACGGCGGCTGATGGTACCACGGTTTTACACTCTGCGGCTCACGTTACCGCAGTTTCACAAGTGTGTCAGAGAACTATGGTGACCTTCAGGTACAAAAAAACGTGAAAGGCTCTCTCTAGATCCAGTGTTTGGTTGGTCCGTTCTGGACTACTGTAGAAACATGGCAGACTCCGTGAAGAGTCCCTCCCTATATAGATATGAAGGATTCATTTAAAGCTAACGAAAACACAACAATTCTTAGTTTCAGGTGATTATACACTAAAGAAAACATGTTATGAATATTATATTCCATTTCTGCTAATAGATCCCCTGAAATGTTACACACTGGACTTTTAAGCAGCAGAAATGGAAGATGGACCTTGGAACTTTGACTGTACTTATTCCGGTTACTAAATATACTCATTGCCAATGCAACCTTGACATACAGTAAATGTGCTGCTCTATGTTCAAAAGTTAAAATATGTAGCCTTCCTCCAAACCATTCACTAGGATTCTTGTCATTGTTGAACATCTATCTCTTTAGAAAGGGCTAACAGAAAAGACGAAGGCTGAATTTCAGTGATAGGTTGAAAGGGCATGAATGCATAGAAACCCTGAACATCACCTATCTGAAAATATAACAAACAATAATTGAGATCGATACTCACTCATCCCCATAGAGGACCTTCTGAGTAAAAAGGCAGTAATTGATGTATTGATGAGATATCGTGTCAGGAAAGCCTTTCGGATTCCACCTTTCTGTTTGTTACTCTCCTGAGGGCAATTACAGTGTCCAGTGTGAGAAGCCAATATATTTAACCAGGATTCCCCTTTGTGTAGTCCCCTCAGGGAGCTATTGTCTATTAAGATGTAGAGATCAATTGAGTGAATCAATGTCACTGTGGACGACTCTGAGAATAAATGGCTACCTGAGCTGGACTGCAATGTAGAAAACACACAGGTTTGTTGTCTTAACAAAAAATATATACAGTACTGTTCAGTCAGAACTTATGCGCACTAAAATAGAAATAAATTGTGTTATACACAGGCCTCTGTCTTTGCTATCCCACTGACACATTAAGAGACTGAAGTAGTTTAGCCACAGGTACTGGCTTCAAAAACACAGTCAAAAGCCAAGTGTTTGAGGTAACAGCTATCTTTGATTCAATTTCTTTTAATTTTTAATAGTCAGCACTTAGCAAATGCTCTCAGCCGGAGTGACTCACAGTCAGTGCAGCATGATTTAAAATCTACAAATAATGGCAACATAGTGACAGGGATTTCAGCGCCTTCTACTAACTAACTAACGAGTATTAGCTGCACCGTGTACGGTCAGTCTGTGAATTTGTGGCTAAATTGTTCTGCACCTTTTCACATTGTGCCCTGTTAGGGTTGTGCACACAATCACCATCAATGCAAAAAAGTTGTTGTCCACACTTGCATTTGCACCAAATTCCAGAAACATTGGCAACTGATTATATGCATGCCATGTAATCAAATTGTACTGCCGGCCCTACTTTTGCTAATAACAGTGAATGGTGCTGCTCTCATATAAAGCTTCTGGATGTATTTCTGTCCGTGCTTGGAGAGGGAAAAGAGGTTGAATCTTTGCCCAGTGCTTTGCCCACTTTGATGCTATGTGGAGACACACAAACTGCCGTTGTTTGTGTGCCATGGGGACAGGAAGACTCTGTCAATACGGAGGCTCTCTCACTGGCATTTGACAAGCTTATGTGTCAGCAGGCAGAGACCCTGCAGCTGCCACATGGGCACATTCTGCACCGAGCGTGTCCACACTGAGAGCCTTATTCAGTGGAATACGTGAGGGGAGATCTGCACACAAGCGTCGTGGTCGACGCTCGGTGTGCTCATTGGATTTTATCTGTTTGAAGTGTCTGGGTCCTTTAGGTCTGTGTTCACGTGTGATGAGGAGGACAGGTCTGCGTTGGGCAGGTTGTTGATATAATCTTGTTTCAGCAATTGTCAAGTTTTCAGGCTACCATCCTAAGCCAATAACCTCAGCTGTAGGGTGGAGCTTACATAAAAAAAAAAAAGAAGACTATTACACATGGTTAAGGCTGGGTATCGTTTAGAAAATGACGATGCCAGTATCAATACCAGTACCCTTAAAGTGATACCGATACCAGAGTACTTCGATACCCATCATGTGAATGGAAGCTGTGTCTGTGTTCCACTGGCACTGCACATTGCTCTTACAGCGATTACCACTGATAATGCCGTCTCCCCTGGGACAGTGTTGTCACAGAACCGTAACGGCCATCCTCCAGTTCCCCCACCCAGCACGTTAAGTGTTAGCTCTGTCTGCACTTGTTGCCGTCGTTAGCGCTATAAGCACTGTTAGCTGCAAGCAGGCAATTCTGTCTGTATGGGTTGTAGCTTCTGCGGTAGTGGGCCAAACAAATGTCACAATAAATTGAAGAACACCCGTAGTGATTGGCTCAGAGCAAAACAGTCATCTTTTTTCCAGATCTGGGCACAGAAAGGACTGATTGCAGGTATTGTTTGAGTAAGTTAAATAATTGACTTCATTATGTGTAGGCCTTCTATCAATCACTTCAAGTCCAAAAAGCTTATCAAAAAAAATGTATTGCTATTCTTGCTTGTGTATTGCTTTCTTTAAATGTTAAGATTGACTTTTAATAATCATGAGATGTTTTCTTTCACTAACTTGCTCTCAGAGCAATACTTCATTATAACAGGCTGAAGCTGGGTAAACAAAGTGTAAATAAATAATGGTTTGGCCTGGTCCCAGGATCTTCAAGCATGTTTTGAAGGTGAGAAACAGCATTAAGTGTGCAGTTAAGGCAAACTGTGCGAGGCTTCTGTGCAGTATTCCATAAATCATCGAGCTTCAATCAATCAGATGTTCTTGCCCTTCCTTGTCTGAAATGTAGCCAGTGTGGTGCTTTCCCTTAAGTGTAATAATGAAATCTCTCGGGTGATGGCAGGGAATTTGAAAAGATTATCTGGGGAGGAACTTTGTCTCCTCTTGATGTCTCTATTAAGAGGATCTACTGTAGCATCCCTAAAGGTTGAGCTGGTGTCCTCCCTGTGATATACAGTGGCCATTGCAACAGATTATGTCTCTTGGGGAATCCTGCATTTAGAGAGTGTGGTACTGTACGCCCAAATAAACCAACAGAGCATTTACCTATTATTACATGACAAAAATATATTTACACTTTTCAACGGGTGGGCTGGCCTTCTGGCCCTCACTGGGCGCATTTTCCTCCGCACCAGTTCTAATTTGGCTAGGAGAGGCCCGGGGTGAGTGCTTGCTGCACCCTCTCTCCCTGCGGGGAGGGACGGGGTCCCCCGTTTCCGACACGACTGTCAACCGGGGCGGACTGTCCTCAATGTCGGCAAACCCACCCGACCAGTCTTGAAACACGGACCCCATATCGTTTAACATGCTTTGTGGGTGCAACTTTTTTGCTGTGTCATCACCATTCATGTCTATATAATACAACCAATGTGTATTATAATTTTTGATGCATTGATGTGTTAATCACTTTAATATTGCAGCTGGTAAAGGTGGAGCTCATTTGAACTAATTTACATACTTAATGATTCTATACTACTTAATAATAAATCATAGTTTATTAGTTGAATTATATTTTGTATTATGAATCTGAATCTGCAAAGTTAAAAGTACAATATTTCCCTCTGAGATGTAGTGGAATAGAAGTATAAAGTTACATAAAATGGAAATACTCAAGTAAAGTACCTCAAAATCGTACTTACAGTACAGTACTTGAATAGCCTTGATGTACTAAGTTACATGACAACACTGCTAGAGCACAAAATTGTTTACGCACACAGTCATTTCTAGATCTAGTCTCTTAATTTTGCTCTCAAAATGCACCAGATAGATCATTTAATTGTAAAATGTACCAAAACAATTCTGGGGGAGCATGCCCCCGGACCCTCTTAGAGGGTCCAAGGTCCGACCACCACAGTCAATGTTTTTTTTTCTCGAGCTAAACACATTTACGTGTACTACATAATTTTACGAAATCACCGTCTGCAGTGAGAAGATGCTTTTATCCCAAGGTTATTTTTGTACAAAGTATTCTCAGTGTTTAGTAGTAACTAATGATGGTGTAAAGCAGCTTGCCTGTATAGCTGCCTCAGAGGCGCAGCTGAATATGCTCCTTCAGGTGTAGCACCAAATGAGCACAAAAATTAGGTAATGCTAATGAGCTAGTGCGATGCTTCCATGAGTGATGGCTGCCTTGTTAACCGAGGCCCCAGACGATCAATGGTCGTGCATTAGGAGGAAAATGATTCTTTTACTTTATTGCTGTCTTTAAGGCTGATTAATTAAGTTTCCAGACAATTGCTGCATTTTATTCCACTCATGTGGGAGAGGATAAATGTATGCATAGCAGATTAGTGTGCGTGATAGTTTTACTGATAGGTCTTTGAAGGAAGACAGAAAGCAGGTCAGCTAATTTTCATGTTACCTTCTCATGAAAAGTATGGCCAACTTTATTTTAAAGCAGTTGACACACAAATATGATGCCTAATATCATAACATTAGCAAACTGAATGATCATCATTCATTTCCCTACTCTGCTGTTGTATAATGGCAGCATGGCTGC
Source organism: Sebastes fasciatus (assembly GCF_043250625.1). Lineage (NCBI taxonomy): Eukaryota > Metazoa > Chordata > Actinopteri > Perciformes > Sebastidae > Sebastes > Sebastes fasciatus. Next base: position 24,200,310 of record NC_133812.1, on the reverse strand, counting down.
GAGCCATGCTGCCCAAAAGAACTTCATTTGTTTTGGATTCAAAGGAGAGTTCTAGTAGCATATGGTCTAAATGCTTCAGAACCCTTTTCATCTTGACTACAAAAACATCTGAGTAAAATATACTAGATTAATGGTGGTGAAAAGCAATGGGGGTTATTATTAGCATCTCTAAATCTCTCTACATTTCACACTTGCCACCTCCCATAGAGGAGAAAAATGTCCATCATTTTAATGTTAAGTGCCTCATGCTGTCGAGTCTTTCACCTGTCTGCCCTGCTGAAGCGGGCCGTCAAGTCAGAGAGGATGCTGGGTGTTAAAGGAAAGACTGAGAGGGGGAGAGATGGCCAATAGTGAGAGCAGCTGTGATAGAGAGAAAGCATTACTCTGCTTTCTGTGAGAACAGCTGAGCGACTGTGGCAGAGAAAGCCATGTGATTGGGTAAAGTGAGTAACTGGCGGAGCATAAGGGACAGCCCTGCGCCTCGGGCTGTTGTTTCAAGAGCTGAGGCTGCCCTCGTGTCCACTGGGACAACTGCTACAGCTGCACCGCACACTGACACCGTGTTGTACTTAATACACGACTCAATCGATACTGTGCCGGAGCGTGTAGTGTATGACACGTTGCCATCGTGAATCACCATCTTCAGGAGCACAAAACCTCATTGTGTCTGTGACGGGCATTGATTTAGATCCCATGAATAATTTGTCGATATTAATCACAGTTCAATCAGGTGAGCTAAAATGTGAACAGTATATTCAATATGACAATCAAACATAGAGGGTAGATGCTTTTTTAAGAGTTAGTTATATTCTACCTTGATTTCTATCCATAGACTGTAAGTGGACGTAGTCATCGTGACATCACGTGTGGACTGCCGTTTTGAAGCCTCAAGTTCGGCATTTTGGCCGTCACCATCTTGGTTTTTTGCAACCAGAAGTGACACCAGAGGGTGGAGCTAAGTACAATCGAACACTGAATAAGACATTTTCAGGTGACCAAAAAGGTTATACTTAACTTTCATGAACACACTGTTAAAGGTGCTGCCTTCAAATGAAACTCGTGACCTCGTGTTTACAACATGGGAAGTCGTGTACATGATATGGTTGGCGTTCAAGTGGTTAAATCGTGAAAACACTGCTGCTAAGCAACGGCAATATTAACGTTACTGTCGGCGTCTAGAAGCCACAGAGGCTAACAATTTTGCAAGCTAGAAAGTGGATAACATAATGCAGGAAATGCAAAAGCATAATGACAGAGGAAAAAGATGAGACAGTTGGAAATATCAGCATTTTATATTTACAATATACGACTAAAATACAATATATTCACTGACTATGTACCGAAAAATGACCTTCCATGGCCTTCCCCATTTCTGACAACGTCAACAAACATGTCACAATTCCTAAACTCGGAGCTTTCAGAAACTTTCCACTTACGAGGTTGTGAATACCACAAGAGGGGGGCGTTCATATGGACTCTTTTCGTGAACACGGTAAACACCACCCCATTTGAAGGCACAAAGGGTTAAAGTTCTAAGACCTAAAGCATCCCCTGCTTTATGGTCTATTTGACTCTAAATAGGACCATAATTTACTAAATGAACATCATGCTGTATTAAAGAAGACTTGAAACTAGTGATTGAGACCATAAACTCATGTTTATAATGTTTACTGAGGTAATAAATCAAGTGAGAAGTAGACTCATTTTCTCATAGACTTCTATACAATCAGACTTCTTTTTAAACCAGAGGAGTCGCCCCCTGCTGGCTATTGGAAAGAATACAAGTTTAATGCACTTCCACATTGGCTTCACTTCTCAGACCGTGAACCTGCCCACTGTTTCTATCACATCAAAATCGAATTAAAACCTACTGCTTTTCAGTACATGAGCACTTGGTTATGTGTAGACGTCGTTTGTAGCAGAACACCACACAGTGTACAGTAATTAGCACAAAATCATTTAATCACTATGTTAATCCTGATGCTGTAATGTTAAGAACAGTCACTGGTAACACGTATTAGAATATTTAACACGAAAAGCTATTTACTATTTACTACATGATGTCATGGCTGTGATTATAAACGTATTTGAATGTTGAGGATTTCTGTAGTTTTTGATCCCATGCAGGTAATGTATGTCAAAAACATATGCATATGCTCCTTTGGCTGTCAGTCAAAGCTAATTTAAGCACTCATATGTTTGTTTTTTTCTGTATTAGCAGTGATGCTGTGCCATTAATGACACTGTGCTGATTTAAAAGTTGCAGCTCTAGCCTCGGGGGTATGATTGGCAGCCTTAGCTGTGCAAGCATAAAAACATACAAATGCATCACCGCCAAGAGTGTGAAGGGAAGTTCTATTAATCTTTTTCTACAAATCCTTGAATTAAGTATGCCCATGTTTTGATTTGCAATATGAGTGCAATTCTCAAAGGTTGTTTTACCCTTTCCCATTCAACTTGGTTTGATGATCCTGCAGATGTAAAGTCGTATTAGAGCTCCTTCTAGAAACATGCTGATGAGTCGTCTTCATGTTCATTTTCTTCCAAACCACAAACATGGACTCTATTAAAATTAATGAATGGAAGGCTTATGGATATTATTAAAGTTACTGTATATAGTTGTTGAAATGCTGACATACTGCTGACATACTGTGAAACTGGAAAACTTGACATTGATTAGAATATGTTAATTTAATGAAAAATAGTACAAATCCTTTAAATGATGGATCTAGCAGCAAGTCCTGTAAGTGGTCCTGTAAGTGGTGTCAAAAAATATTAAAGAGATATTTCGGATGTTTTGAAGCTGGGTTGTATTAGGTACTTATCCATAGTCAGTGTATTACCTACAGTAGATGACGGTCCGCACGCCCCCAGTTTGAAGAAGCAGACAGGAGTTACTGCATGGAAGCAAAGCAATGTACTGCTGTAGACGGGGCCGGCAGCAAAACATATTTTAGACACGTAAAAGAAAGCCTCGCCTAAAAAGATTCAATATCAGTTTAAGTGTATTCAGAATATTTCCGCAGGTTTAACTTGCCATGAGACAGCTATACAGTCTATGTTTTCAACGGGGAACTAAAGCCGTTATCTAAGCTCTTGCCTAAGTAACCAGACTGAAAAAAACAGTAATTTTACCTTCAGAACACAGGAGTTGCTGGTCAACCGCTGCCTCAATTGGTTAGTTTGAGTTATTGTGTGAGTTTGGTTAGTTCGGATTTACCAAAGTCACACAATAGCACAAACTAACCGATAAAATTACTGTTTTTTTCAATGGAGTCTGGTTGCTTTGGTGAAAGCATAGATAACGGCTTCAGTTAATTCTCATGGCAAGATAAACCATCAGAAATATTCTAAATATAGCGTACACTTAAACTGAAATTGATTTATTTAGGTGGACCTTTCTTTTAGGTGGCTTGAATAAGTTTTGCTGCAGTACATTGCTTTGGTTCTGTGGGAAAACTGCTGTCTGCTTCTACCTCATACAACCCCACTTCAAAACACCCAGTCTATCACTTTAAGGTTGAAGCATTTGTAAGACCACTAAAGTGAATGCAGTTACCTTAAATAAACCTTTAAGCATATTGGTGTTCCTTTTGATCCAGTGCTCTACTTTGACAATTACCAAATGTACCATGTTTGGATTGTGCAGAGAAACCTGAACATCTGAGGGAAACACATGCAAACCACAAAAACATACTTATAATCCATAAGCCTTGCTGCTAAGGTCCTGCTAACAACCCACGGTATTATCTCTGTGTATATTAAAAGCACAGTACATGACCAATTTCCTCACCGGCTGCAGTGCCCCTTGTTATTACCACCCACGAGTCGAAAGAATACAGCTGGGACAAAGCCTTCAGAATAAAACGGCAGAATGCAAATGTGCAATGTAGCAAATAGGCAACGATTTCAGACGACATAAAGACAGACTGAATGTTTCAGCACCACGGAGAGAAACAGAGAATGTGGTTGAATTCTTCAGGACCATGGACAGAGCTCAGTGAGGCAGCTTCCTGGTCCTGGCCCTCCAGGGGCCACAAGCAGTAATGACAAGAATAACGACAGGAGAGGACAGTTTGAATAAAACTAAGATAGACAGACTAAAAAATATATCGATTTTTAATTTTCAAAAAGTATAAAATCAATTTTAAAGTAATTTTAAATAATAAATTCTAAAAAAAATTTATCAATGAACTTAATGTAATTACTGAAAATTAAAATGTAGTGTTTCACTGTTTACTGCATTACTGAAAAAGCAATATAAATGCAGTACATTAGTTTGTAATGCGTTATTTCTAACACTTGAGGTAGACACATGAGTAGTGTCTCTTGTTGATAGGGCTGCAACTAACGATTATTTTCTTTGTTGATTAATCTGTTGATTATTTTCTCGATTAAGTTGTGTGTTTCCCAAAGCCCAAGATGACGTTCTCAAATTTCTAGTTTTGTCCACAACTCAAAGTTATTCAGTTTACTGTCATAGAGGAGTAAAGAAACCAGAAAATATTCATATTTAAGAAGCTGGAATCAGAGAATTTAGACTTTTTTTTTCTTAGAAAAGTATTCAAACCTATTAATTGATTATCAAAATACTTAGCGTTAATTTAAATAGTTGACAACTAATCGATTAATTGTTGTAGCTCTACTTGTTGACATCAGCTACTCCTTTAGTAGTTCATGTTTTTCATAACAATGGTACAATGTGCCTGTCCATGGTTGCAGAAAGGACCTTAGCTTAGAGAAACCCATTGGATCTGATTCTCATGGGTGGAGTAAGGTGAAGCGTTGAGTTTAATTTGAGTGCCCAGGCTCAGAGGGGAATGAAACCAGAGGTGTGAATCAGCTTAATTTTCTGTTTAGGGAAAAAGCAGCCAGAGCTTATCTGTACACGCCTGATATTTTGTCTCTGTTACTCCATCATGGTTTACCAAGTCACCATAGATACTGGCTCAAGTAAACAAGTACTATAACCTTATGGCTATGAATGTCTCTGTATGTAGTGTTCAATAGAGGTGTGTTATCTCCCACAGGTGCCCCAGGATGAGTGGAGTGGATACCCAGGCGAGAAGGATGAGGAGATCCCGTGTCGGCGGATGCGCAGCAGCAGTTATGTCAAAGCTATGGGAGAGGTGGATGATGAAAGCGGTGACTCTGACGCCAGCCCTAAGACCTCCCCACAGAAGGCCGTTCGGCCTGATGCTCTCGTCCTCAAATCAGCCATGCAGAGACCCCATTTAGACTCCCAAAGGTAGGCCTGGCTGCCTTGCTTAATATGTCCATGCCAAAGCTGTGTTCATTTCAATTTATTCCAATTCTGTTCATGAAACCATTAAAGGATTAATGGGTGCTCAGAGGGCATGCTGGAAATAAGGCAAAGGGATGCAAAAGGATTGCATTTTCTCAGCGTTAAAATACATTATTATTAATAGGAATAGCTTGGAAATTGGTGGTTACTTCAGGTTCAACAAAATGAACTGCTTTTTTCTTGAATTATTAATTATTACATGCAAGGGCTTAGATTTTGATGCAGTGTGTCTTGAGTGAGTCTAAAGGTCAGGAACTGGACTGTTGGCTCCAGTGACTGACAAAGATAGTGGTAGATGGTACTATGAGGTCAGTACAAATGGTTAGGGTTAAGCTTCACAGTGTTGCACATTTACCCATGCACACAAACACACACACACTCAACAATTATGGGTGCAGAGCTGACATGCAGGATGTAGTATGTGAGCTATACTCCACACACTTCTATAGCTGTAGGGAGTGTATTCCAATAGATTTGTATAAAATCTAGACCTTGCCTTCAATAAATATTTTATTTACTCCCTACATGAAATTGTAATTCACAGCCTCAGCCTTTTTCGTTTCTATAAATCTGAACCGCCTAACACTGACTCACTACTTTGTCTTCATGCTGTACAAGTAAAATTGTTGTTTGCTGATGCTGCTCAGCTGTCCCTGAGAGATCTGAAGAGGTTTTACATTAGTTGGTGATTCCAAGTGAAGTTGCCTGGCAACAAAATGAGAGGACGAGTTTTGGTTATCGTTACTTACATCATTTTATGCATGCTTGGGTGATTGTAAGCTGCTATTTAAAGCTGGGATGTACTTACTTGTTGGCTTGTTTTATAACCTCATCACTAACTTGCTCTTGTTGGCTATTAGTATTCGATCAACAACTGTTTCATGAGGTCAGGTAAAGTAGTGCTCTGCTGGAAGCTGCAGTACCAAATGGATTTTGTGTTTGTGACCTTTTTCATCTGCTAGTTCCAATATTTGCCAAACATCTTATGCAGGAAATGTTCCTCATCTCATCAGTGTTGTTGACAAGTCTGGTGCAAAACTGTTACATTTATATAATCTCAGACTCAAGAGAGCAAATGTACCTGAGCTTAGAACTGGACGGGGAATTGTCACATGGAAGGACAAGTTACTGTATGATGAGAAGCTTAAGACCCCGATCAGACAGGGTGCATTTTGCAGGTGGAAAACGCGAGGCGCACTGCACTGCCTTTTTGTTGCCCGATCAGACAGAGCGTTTTTTGCAGTTTGCTGCGTCTTTTTATTTTATATGTTGCTAGGCAACAACCAAATGAGTGCTTACGGTACCTTATTACAAACCATGAACTGTACGTGACCAAAATAGTTAATAGTCGAGTTTAAATGAATGAAAACAACTAACCTGAAATCTCATATACTGCACTAATTTGTCTCCCGCTGCTTTCTGTTCAGACCATGGTAGCTGCGGTTGGTAAACTCATAAACAGTAACTCCGGGTATCCAGCATCATCCTCCAGGCCTGCTGTTTTCTGCTCAGATCATGGTTTTATGGATTATTATCATAACTATGGTTGGTGGAGTCATAAAGCTGAAGGTATTCATGCAAAAGTCACCACAATAATACGCTAATGACGTTGGGATCTTTTCCGCTTGTTCTGGGCGCTCCTGTTAAAAAAACGCGAGGCGCTCGGCAATGCAAAAGCAGCACGCAAAACGCTTCAATCTCATTGAAAACAATTACCTGAAGCCGCCCCCAGGTTGCTAAAATGGCACTCTGAGTGCAAAGTGTTGAGTATAAAATATACACACAACAGCCTTGCAATAAATCCCACTCGCATGAAGGTCACAATGTTCAGCTTTTTATGGAACAGTTTAGAGGTGTTGATTCAACTTAATGGTCATTTTGAAGGCTGCAGTTTGTGGCGCTGTCAATATGTGTTAACTGTATTGTGTTATACTGACAGGTGTTGGTGGTATTTACTCTACACTCATTGATATAAACGAGATGGAAAGTATTTATCAATAATAATCAGTGTAAATAAACAAATAAATGTCTCTGCACTGGTCAAGCAAAGTGTGAACATTAGGGATTGATTTCAGAAGTTTTATATAGCATTATTCAGATGCCTTAAAAACAGTGTCACAATAATAATAGTGATAAAACTATTTTTTTGTTTTTGTTTGTCAAAAACTAGTGTGACTTCTTGTGATGCACTACCTTTACTTAAAGAACACCAAGCTGAAAAGCAGTGTTTTGCTGCCCTCTCTGGCCGACAGTCTCAAGCCTGTTTCACTTCTGACTCCCTGGGTTGTGGAGTTCACCTGTACTCGACTGCAGCAAGGTGAAAAGTTAAACCACCTGAGGTCAGCAAAGATTTTCAGGGGGGGTTAAGAAACTCTCTGTGGTGACATTTACCTGTTGCCTAATAAACTAGCGCGAACCAGCTTATATTCCATACACTGGGTCACTAATAGAAGTGTATTTGTGACCCAGAGGATGCTATTGCTTCACCTCCACATTCCCACGAAGCTTATTGTTGCTCAGCTTGTTTTTACTCAGCTTATTGTTCTCTTTAACAGTGTGGCTGACAGATATAGCCAAATTCTGTGAACATATTTTTGTTACCATCATCTCAGCTGGGTTCTGATCACTTTGGCTTTTGTCCACAAACAAATCAACCCTCTTGTTTGTTTTAGCCTCTGTTGGAGAATGTAATATCCTCTTATAGCTCTCATTGTTTCTCTAATAAGAACCAGAGACAAGCCGTACACATGCTCTTTTGGGATGGAAGTTTTCTCATAGGACACATGGAGCTAAACTAGAAGCTAACAATGCAAGCCACTAAAAATAGTTCAATGTTGATCTCAGCAGTTCAGATCCTGTCGTGAGTCATTCGAGTGGCTGGTGTTCATTTTGGATAGAAATACTGCATCATGATCTTCTTTACCAAACAGGCCATAGCCAGTAGATTTGTTAAGTCCATTATCATCCAGTGATGTTCCATGTGTGGCTTTTGAACTGTGCCATCGTATATCTATCCCTACCCCCTGTCCTTGTTCAGCCAGGGCTACCATTTGCAAACCAGAGAAATGCGACCCCACCCTAGTGTCACGCTGGACCCTGCCGCCTTTCACCCCCCGCCCTTCCGCTCTCGCAACCAGAGCTACATGCGCGCCGTCAGCACCCTCAGTCAGGCTAGCTGCGTCAGCCAGGTGAGTCTTAAATGCATACACCGCACAGGGGCAACACCTAGAGATATTAATGAGAGCATATCTTGTATTGTTTTGCATGTAGTAGCTTTGTGTAAAGAGACATAAAACATCCACAGGTGTCCATATTGGAGGTCCACAGCTGATTGTTAAAGTAGACATAGCCACGGCTGTCTCAACTGAAGTCAATAGGCATAACTAATTTGTGCTGTTTTGGACTGGGAATTGATAATTTAACTGATCAGACACAGTCTAATGTTGCTTAGTTTTTTGTTGTTGAAGTGTTTCGTGGTATAAAGAAATGTGAAATTGTACATAATTGAGAAACTAAGATATCAGTTTCACATCAGTATCCTGATTTGGCCCGAGGATGTCTGGAATAGACCACTTATCAACGATTCATCACTCTCCTGCTGTTGTGGCATGCCAGCTAATTAGCTAGCTAACAACGCCAAAAGCAGCACTTTGTTTTGCTTAAATGAGCATATTTTCCTACTACTGATGTTTAGAATTAGAGACTAGGGCTAGAGACACAGTAACTTCATATCCAACCTCACACACTGACCTTTTCAGCTATCTGCTTTTTTTGTACCCTGCTATGAATCTATACAGTTGGATCAATTGTGCAAGTCTGTTTTGGACCTCCATGGTGGCACAAGACGTGGTTGCTATGAAGATTTGTGACACAACAGAAGGAGAAGGAGTAACAAGAGGAGGAGAGAGTGTTGTACAATCAGCTTACTCCTGCTGGTGCTAACAGTTTAATAATAGTAGAAAAGTGTCTTTAATAATAATGAAACCCAGCTCTCTTCTGTAATATAATTTAGTATGTTTAACACTGAAGTAATAGAGTGATGCAGGGATGACTTATTTTTTTAGGCCAATAGGAAGTTAAGTTAGCATCGCCATGGTTCCATTGAAAAAAAGCCAATGGGATTTTTCCATTGTTTTGGATTATTGTAGAAAATAAGATCTGTGGCAACCACACGTTTATAATACTTACACATTTTATTCTGCAAGATAATCGTCACAAATGAACACCACTTTTTATGATTTTTGAATTTTGAATGCAATCGCCAGAAGTAAAAAGCTAACGTTAGGCTATAAACAAACTACACCACGGTCGCATGATGCAAGTATAAACACAACGAGGCTGTAAAGGCGAACGAGTTGGCGCGATGACGTTTAGTAGTCTCATTTAGCCACTGCGTTTTTTAAGACACTTAAAAGCTTCAATATTCACTAGTGGGATATTTACTGACGTATTTTATATCATAGAACAAAAGGTTAAAATCTCTTAAGATTGTGTTAACCACAGACCTTATTTCAGGCATCTAACTAAAAACCCATTGATCTCCAGACGAGGGAACAGGAAGTGCTAAAACGCTAACTCATTTCTGGGTTTTAGGACTCATTCCTGCAGCACTTTATAAGAAAAGGCTAGATTATGTGGACAGAGGACAGAAGAGGACATGACAGGACAGAACAGAATTGGATAGATAGCTTCTTTTTATAGTGACATGATAAATGAATACGTCTTGTGTAAGCTAGAAGAATTTGTAAGAGGCTTGCTAGAGCTAAAAGATGAAGACTTGAGACTGCAGTGTTTTTGCTATTTTCCATGTAGTAACACACGGTGTACAGTACAGTACATCTTAGTCTTGGGGGTATGTGGTGAATGGAATGTTTTATAACAAAAAGTGAAATATTTTCCTGATTGTTTTCTGTTGTCATCTGCCTTTTTTTTCATTTGATCTTGACATTTATTCAGTTTAAGGTCGGAATGACAGTGGCATTTCCTTACGCTAACACTCCTTCATATTTGCTGTGCAAAGGGGAAGAATCAAAGTGAGAAAGAGAAAGGACGAGGAAAAATTAAGGACTGCTATTCCTGTTTTTGTCTCTCAGGTGAGTGAGACTGAGATCAATGGCCAGTTTGAGTCAGTTTGCGAGTCCGTTTTTAGTGAAGTAGAATCCCAGGCCATGGAAGCCTTGGACCTCCCTGGTTCGTTCCGCACTCGAAGCCACAGTTACCTCCGTGCAATTCAGGCTGGTTATTCCCAAGATGACGACTGCTTGCCTTCAATGACATCCTCCACTGTCACTTCAACTCTCAGATCCACAACAGGTAAAACAATCCCCCCCCTAAATGAGAGAGGGCTTAGACTACATATCCTCATACATCCTATACATGCGCACAAACTTGACATGCCTACATATGTACAGTGGGGAACCCTTGAGCTTCAGAGATGCCGGGCTGAATGATCCCAGTTATTTTCTTTGGAAGCTATGGTGTGCGTGTGTTTGTTTTTTTGCCTCTGCATACTCCCCGATTGTTTAGATGGATTTGCTTGTGTGTTACTCTGCACGATTCACGCATCATTAGCCAAGCTTCTGGTCGGTCACTTGTGGCGTTGCCAAGCTGCAGACTAGGAAACGGGTGGGAGGGTCGCATAAACACTGAGATGGCAACACACGCTCACGGAACACAATATTATTTACAACACAGCACAGCCACATTACATGGCATGCCTAAGAGGAACAGGCCCTACCCTAAGCATGTTAAACTGTGGTGTTATATATGTTGTGCGAAGCGTGTAAGTTACTTAGGGAGGGATGAAACGGGCCAGGGGCAGGGGAGCGGTAGGTTGTTGACATATTTGTGTTGAGAGGATACAAGCCTTCCGCCTGTCCTCCCCCTGCTCTGTTGCACCAACGCATATGCTTTGTAACTGACCTGGTCATTGACCTCTTAATTAAAAAAACCCAATCTTGTAACCAATTTAAGGTAAGTCAACAACCTCTAGAGACTAGAACACGTGCACACACACACAAACACACATGCTGGTTGCACAAAGGAACCGCCTACTGATGGCATATTCGAGTTTGACAAGTACAACCTTTGTTTATTTGCAGTATTGTTGTATTGTGTTGCATGAAAGCTTTTGAGCAGCGGTCAAAATAACTTTGTATGTGAAGTTTATTACAGGACTTCCTAAAGTCGTCTCCAACTGCAAGTTTCCAACTTAGCAAAAACTTAAGTTCATTGGTTATATTTTATTTTTAGCTACAATTACAATATGACAGTGGACCCAGACTCCACATGTTCTGAAAACAGCACATTTTGTTTATGGACTTTGCATATTTTGCTGCTTTTTTAAGACAACATGCAAGGATTTCAAGGTTTTGTGCGACACAGTGCGAGCAATATAAAATTTCAGGTTCTTTGTGCAAGCAGAGTCTTTGTAGTAACTCCCTCACTAAGTGCATTTGGTGTTTATCTGCAAGAGTAAAGCTATGAACCCTATTGAAACATTTTTCTTTAATTACGTGCATTTTTAAAATATTATGACCTGGATTTTTATTGTTTTTGTACACTTTTCTGTCAATCTAATATTGGAGACATTTGCACTTTTACTCATTTTGTTGGGTTTTGTTTTCTTGTGCAATCTGGACTTTTGATTTTGGAATCCTTCCATCTTCAATTGGGTTTCCATCTACGATTTCTTCGATGTGACAGAAGTACTGAGGATAAAGGAGTGTTCTCCAATCCCACCGTCTTATTTGCTGAACTCTATTCATTTAACTCTCTGCTCCAAATCTGTCAGCTCTATGTGGACTAAAACAAAGCAGTTGACTGTACACTTTGTTGTGAATTTGTATTTTGAAGATTGGCACGATGCATCAATTATAATCTGTCAGATAAGGTTATAGCAACCCAGAGGAAGGGTTCCCTGGATGGTGATTAATTATAAACAGTACTGTCACCTCCCAGTCAAGCCATACTGTAAATTATATTTCTCCTTTGGTGTACTCTTTGCACTGTTCTGAGGGAATAGTGGCCTTGAAGTTAAATAAACGTACCCAGGCTACCTTGGCTAAGAAAAACATTGATTCCTGGAATCATGTTTTTATGTTAGTATTCAGTACTAGTTTATAATTGAATTGTAAGCGGCTTATGAACCAAACCCCGTGTGAGGCTAGTGGACCCTTGAGTGGGGAAGGGATCCCATGATGCTCCATAGGGCAGACGAGCAGCAAACCCCTCTCCATTTGACCATCCATCTCTTGAAGGATAACCAGGGGGAATGAACAACTGGAGGCATCAGTGATGAGTGTTGCAGGTATTTTAATGTTGACACGCATACATATATCTATGTATATGTGTGTTTTTGCACTGCCTTCTCAGTAAAAATAATAGATATATAGAGTTTATATATATATAAAGAGTTGGTAGAAATATCTCATTATGTTATCCTAAGTAGCAAACACGGTTACAAACAACTCACAAAACCTCAGACGCTTTGATTTCTTCTTAAAACCCTGATATTGATTACAGTGATGAATGTGATGCTGGCTTTTGTGAGTTGTTTACCATGTCTCTATTTTAAGTGTGCTTAGACCACATTGTAAGTGTAAATGTATGAGAGATGTCCTTCCCGAACTTTTCGGAATGTTTTCAACCATAAAATAGCACTGAATGTTATCGCATTGCCACTGTCTCCAATCATTTGTGAGAGCAGCATGCGTCTGCTGTACATGTGTGAACTTTATTTTTTCTTTCCATGAAAATTTGACTTCTTTTAAAAAAAAAGGCCACATGTGGCAGTCTAACCCTTGGCATTGAGTCTGTCAGCTGTCTTTGACTGTGGGATTGCAGCCTCTCCCTGGTGCAGCCCCGAAGAGGGGAGCGACCCCTCCCCTCACCGGGTTACTTTACTCCACATGGTCTAATCAGCCACCTTGGACCTGATATGTTCAATAGGGTTCATATCTGCTTCTTGACCCAGTGGGTTGTGATTCTTCTACTCCCTTTACATCTTTTCTTTTGCACAAAATGGCACAAAAATAAACATTTTGATACGTTTTGAGAAAAGGGTTCTCAGCAAAATGAATTCATGATTTGATAATGATTGATGTATTTCATGTTTAATTCCACTCTTTGCTGTGCTGTGCAGTGAAAAGATGGAAAGAAGCCTTGAGATGACTGAGAAGGCAGTGTAAAAACATTGGGAAAAGCCTACAGTATGTGAGTTTAATGACAATCGTTATTGTCTTAAGTTAAGGCACGCAAGAACCTATTTCAAAAAAGGTGCTGTGTATTCTGTACCGGCTCTGGCAGGAAGTAGCTCTATTACTTGGAGATGACCCATTTTAGATTTTCCGTAAAATGCTATACTTGAACACCACAGAAAGTTCATCCAAATATTTTACTGATAAGCAACTTCCAAAAATTATGTTGTTATGAATTCCACCAACAATATATTTAGATATTGATTTAAAAAAAGGACAGATAGTCTCTTACATTTGTAATTTTGGTAATTGGTGACACTACTCAGTTACCTCTTGGTTTTGCATAACTCCTACCACAGACTGTATATAAAGATGGACAACGCGTCTCCACTTCCTCCCATTGTACAAAAGTGAAGCCAAAACATCCTGGATACTGGAGCTGCCGTCTTGAGATTTTGATGTCATTTGGAGCCAGACTCTGCACAGTAGTGATCGGGGGGCTGAAACCTTAGTCTCGAGGTCCCGCCCACACAGCTGCCCGAGCCAATCACAAGCCAAGCACGGTCGCAGCTAGTTAAGCTTCGGTTATACTTTCCACAAAGACGGCCGCACGGACATGAGCTGACGTGCAACCGTGACAAGGAAACCTTTGGATCTTTTATACTCCGTGTGGGTTTCTCCTGGCAGCAAATGAACATTCTCAAATCTCTCAACTTTCTCCGCCTATCCGCGTCTGCGTAGTTAGAAAAAATTGGATGTGCACGAACAGGCCAAAACCTGCCGCGAAGGGCCGTGCAGACACTCGCGACCCGCTTTAGCGTGAGCCACTTAGCTGCTAGGTTAGCACTACGATAGCGGTTTGGCTAGAAAGACACAACAACTAACTATAATATCTCTATAACTACATTTATGATCAAATCGTGACTGTTATGGAAAGTTAAAGTTATATCTCCTCTCTTGTACAATTCCCGAGTCTCCGGCTGCGACTACTTCACTCAGAGCAGCTGTCATGACGTCACACCCCCTTTTCATAGCATCAAATAACTACTTAAAACCAAACTTATCAGAAAAATGAAAACTTGAACATACATTAGCATCAACAAGAACTACCTAAGATGACAGAAAACATCTTTGGGAAAAATTTGTTTGACGTGTACTTTGACTTTTTAGTTCTGCTAAAATGGAGGAGGCTGGATTTATGACCTATACTGCAGCCAGCCACCAGGGGGCGATTGAGATGTTTTGGCTTCACTTTTGGGGAGCCGTCATGTCGTCTATCTTTATATACAGTCTATAGTGCAGACGTAGTCGCTTTTGAACAGCACACCAGTCAATAGTGGGTGCTTATCCATGATTAAACGCTTCAATCTTTAGAACCAAATGGGAACTAATTGGGTCTGATCCTGTATGTCTTTGGAATTACTTGCCACTCGCATACTGTATGTTTTCCATAGATATATGTTCTAGTTCAGAATCCAAATCAAATCACACTCCAGCTGTTCCTTTCACTTTGAATGTCCTTCTGTTTGCATATTCAAATTTTTCTTCCAGAGGGATATGATGTTGTGGATGGGATCTCTTTACTAAATGACGACATGATAGAGGATGATGACGGTGCTAGCTCCTCTGCCTATGTGGAGCTGGAGAGGCTGGAGAGAGAGACTGCTGCTGCTCGCAGCCACCACAGTACTAGCTCCACCGTAACAGCCATCTCCGTCCCACCGGCATCCCCGCCTTCATACAGGGTCCCTTCTGCCTCATCCATAGCCTCTGAGCAGCCGGTCCCTCAGGCCATTCAGGCCTTTAAAGAGTCTGCTAACATGGTCGCTGCCTTCAACATGCAGTGGAAGGATGAAATCTCAGCGATGCGCTATGAACTGGCGGAGCTGCGCAGAGACGTCTGTGGGGAATTGAAGACTTTCAACAGCAACTTCTTCAACTTTACTCAGTGCTACAACATGTGGACTTTGTGCCGGGAGCCTTGCAGCGACAGCACCACACAAACGGACGACAGAGTGTCCATAGGAATCCAAGCAGGCTCAAGTTGGTCTATTCGACAGAATAAAGAGGACAAGTCAGTGATGTGCCAACCAGAGCCAGCACCTTTCAGCATTATGGATTTGATGGACACGCCCCGAATTGAGATTATAGAGGGAACCCCTGAGAGCACGCCAGAGGGGTCAGGCAGCCCTGCCAGCCCACTTCCAATAGAGGATTTCCCATGGGAGATCACCAAAAGGCAAAAGGCCCAAAAGCAGTCAGACACAGTTGGCCACACAGGTGGTCACAGAAGCGCCAGTCTAGAACTGTGGAGCAGGAAGTACACCAGTGGGCCCATGTCATATCTGTCTATGTCATTCTAATCATTCCCATTCTACGCATACTGTAAAATGAGATGAGGAAGCCAGGGTAAAAAACCTTGACATTTACCAGGAAAGGCAGGGCAGAGCTGTTGTTAGATGTCCCTTTACTCTATGCAGACACCGAGTCTGTTGTCTCTTGAACAGGTTACAATGTTGTTCAAGCAATCTTTTAACAAGTGTCTTGGTTAGCCATGGAATAAAAGAGAGTGACTCTGTTTTACACCAGAATGAGGTGACATAAGAATGTGAGAGAGAATGTGGCTGATGCTCAGATCCTCAAGTGCCAACAAAGTGCAGCATCATCTTCCCTCCGCTGTCTTAAACACCCAATCTTCAGAGAAAAAATCACTCCAAGTAAATATGATCGGAAATCTGAGGGTCATTTAATGATAAAACTCAATAATCAGCCATTGTAAGGTGAGGCATACGTTGGTCTAGCTCATGTTCATTCCAGTTTCTCTTCCTGTAGAAACATTCTCTTAAGCACCTGAGTATACTGAAAAAATACTGTGAATAACTTTATAAACCCTAGTTTTTTAATGAAAGCATCAAAGATGAATACATTATTTATGAATATATTGATATATGATTTACTTTTGAGTTATTCTAATCAAAGCATTCCTTTCCCATGGCCTTCATCCAGTCTGTAGCCAGTTCCAGTTGAAATGGGCATTTTGAAGATTTCCAAGTTATAAAAGCTTTCTTAATAGCGAACTGGTGAACCACACAGCATAAAGAAGTAATAATATGATAAAAAAAAAGATGACAACAATCTATAATGGAATTTGAGAAAGCCTAATCCTTTGGACTACTGTATGGATGACACTGTCTCAAGGCTTTGTGGACTTAGTCCCAGCTGGCTAAAATTGTTTACGATGAATCATCTGTGACTTATTAGTCGAACAGCATGTGGAGAGGAAACAGTAAGAGAGAGGAAACAGCGATCGAGAAGTATGAATGTATCGGCTTCAGTTCATTCTTGCACAAACTGCATTCATGTTCAAAACTCTGTATATGTATATAAATGTACCATTTTGTATATAGAGAAACTTATATTCAATACTTGTACTGTTAGCAGTTATAAACATGCTCATTTCTGACAGCGCTGAGAGGGGTTGTAGTAGTAATTGTGGTTCTAAACCAAACACAGCACTTTTTCCAGTCTTCGAGGTCTGTCTTCATTTATTTCCATCATGTTCATCATCCAGCTGTTTGTGCTCCTCATAATGAAGTTGGTAGTTCATACCGGTGTTTCGCCTATTGTTTTTCTTGCAGTGGTGACTGGAGGTTCTTAAATATGTGGTTACCTGTCCATTTTTATTTTAGAAGAAAAGGGAATAACATACTGAATTTGTTGTTTTTTGGTACATTATGTTAAGAGATTTGGACTACCATATTCACCTTTTTTAAATGCCACATTTCTCTAGTAATGGTGGACTTTTTTCACGCTGGGGTGGTTCATCACTGCTGAAAGATAACAGAGAAACATTGGTCCCTATAAGTAGACAATCAGAGCCACTGAGGGCCTCTACCTCTCCGACATGTCCCCAGAGGTGCAGTATAGTACCGCTGAATGTACTAACACCGCCTCACTAGTGATGGCTTAGCTGGGCTCCTGTCAAACCATAACGGGTGGGAGCCCTCAATCATCTGCTATATTTTGGCTGATTGCTCATTTTGTCTGTTAATCATAAAAAAATAGTTGCTCATTAGCCACTGGCATTCCCCTCAACCACTCATCTGGTCCATTGTCCCATTGTACCAACATGGCGTACCAAAGTTACTGTAACACTGAGGCCCATGGAACTGAGGCCAACAACAAACATCTCCAAGCTTGACTTATCTTTGGACCATCACTGCAGCGCAGGACCATGGGAAGCCTGTATGTATCAGACCCCTGACTGAAATGTGAACCTTTTCGAAAGGACTTTAAATAAAGGAGAGGCATCGTCTCTCACTTTATTAAGAGAGTGGATCTTCTTCCCCCCCCCCTTTGCACGGCCAAAAGACAATACTTGCAGAAAAAAGTGGCATTTTGAAAAGATGATATTCATAGAAAGGTTGTACTAGAGGTAAGATCAAAATTAAAGTAGAAGCCACAGAAGAAGAAAAAGGCAGACATTCCTTTCATTGCAGTAGCTCCGCCCCACATATACTGTTACAGTAACTCATTAAACATGAGCTTAAAACTAGCTAAATGCTTCATATTGCCTTGTTGATCTAATATAGTGTTACAGAGGAACACTATATTATTAAGGCATGTTTTGCTGGTAATTTTTTAGCAGCATCTCCATTACTCTTGAGGTTTTGGTACAACAAATAATAGGTAAAAGAAATAAATAAGTTCCACTGTATTGTTGCCATTCTCCACTATTTGCAATACAGAATAATAATTTTAAAAAGATTATAACCTATTTTATTGTTGTTATGAACCCAAACAAAACCAGTTTTGAGTTCCTCATCACACCGGCCAAAGGCTGGGTTAGCATAAACCATAAGGGATTTCAGTGAAAGGCATATAACTGTGACATTTAGCCTATAACCATTTTAATATATGATATATATATATACAGTATATATGACTCTTTTTTTTTGGGAAAGGCTTGTATTCATATTTTTGCTTTCCGAATGATTAAGAGGGGATTGCAGTGGCATTCCTTACTTACATCTTTCCCCATTGTTTGGGGAATGTAAACTAATTTAAAGGTGCTGAAGACTGGCCAATCATGATGTCTCCAATCTACATCCATTCATTCTATGCAACTCCTTTGTTCTTCGTTGTATTCTTACGACATCTAAATATTTGCGGTTATAGATATTAGCTGTTTATGTTGAGCCTTCATGCAAGTCATCAATGCCGGAAATGGAATGATGTTTTCAGAAAATATTGGTGGCCCTTTTATTTTAATTTAATTTGATATATTTTTGCATGAGCTAGGGGCCACACTAGAGGTTGTTTTTTTTAGTGTTTCCTGGCAGACAGTTGTTTAATTCATATTTCTCCCATTTTAGCTTATATGTATACTAGAATCAAAGAGTTTAATGGTGAGATTCTTGCTTAGTGGTAGCAACCGTGTGCTTTGTGACATCATACACAAAATAAATGAACAATCATAAGTGCCATCAATTTATTTACTGACTACAGCAAAATTAGAAAACAAAGCCTGTGATAATAATAATTGGAAATGCTGTACAAATGCTTAACATTCTTCTAAATTTATATCCAATTGAACTTGTAAACTGGTGATTTATCGATCCCAGGGAACTCACCCGTGCTATAAATAAGTTTAATCTAGTGTGTCGCGATCATTTCATCATTTAGCCCAAAGAAATTACCCTTCCCTTAAAACAAGTTGAAATGTAGCAAAAATACAGATATTGATCAGAGTACTATTTTAAAAATATATACATGAAAGATGTACATTTAACAAAGACTGAAGAGGAAATAGACAAAGGGTATTTAAAATTATTTTTGAACCATGCAACCATATTTTGTCTAATGAAATATATAAATGAAAAGTGTCTATCTTATATGTTACAGTATGTAGTCGATTACCCCATGAGTTTTTGTTTACATTTTGTTGTCATCCAGAGATCTGATGCAACAACTGTGCCAACTCTCTGACGTCCAGCTATAAGGACAAAGGTTTTTGGATGGAATCTGATCTCACCTGAACCTGTAACACTGCTTGAATATAAATCCTTTTCTACCCCTACGTCCTCTTCCTGCATTTATTCAAGGTGTTCTTGGAGAAAACATGCTACTCTGTTTTGCATCGATCATGTTGCAATTTTCAGGGAATCTCAGACTGAATTGTTTCGTGAATCTGACTTTGTCAACGTTATGAAGCACCTTTTGAAAACAATAGTTTAGCCTGCATTTGTTAGCTTATGCTTCTTATTTTGTTAAAAGAATGAAAACCGTATGTGATACTTTTGCTTTTTTTTTTTTTTTTTTTTTGGCTTATTGTGGTGTTTCTTGTGAATTTTCATTTACAACTTTTATTGGCCTTATGTATTTTTCATAAATTGATATAAAACAATGGATTAAAATGTTTATGATGTTTATGTTTATGGTAATTTAAATGGCAAAATGGGGGTCATAGCTTTACAATGGCATCCAAAGATGAAACTGACTTATAGCATTTAATAGTGTCTTTTGTGTCCATAGTGATCACACTTTAACACACCGCAAATACACAGCATGGGCTAGGCACAGTGTCTTTTACTTTGACCCTCTCAATGTGCATTGCTTTTCTACTAAGCTATCACCTTTTTGTTTTTGTTTGTTTGTTTTATTTTTCCTTTTTCCCCCCATTTTAGGCGCCCGTAGCTTAGCTGGGGGGCGGTACGGTAGGTCTGGTAGGGAACCGCTTTATTCTATCTTTTTTTATATATATGTTGTTAATGCAGTTTTTCATACATTTTGTCTGACTCATTAACATTTCCCACTAAAATAAGATATATCATAAGTTGAAGATGCTGTCATACTCACTAAGTATGTATTATACATTTAAATGTTTTCATCTGTTTCCACATTGATTCCAGTGGAATTTTCCAGATTATGTACAAATACTGGATAATGAGTTCAACAAAACTAAAAAAAAATCTGTTGACTACTGTCCCACATGTTGGCCTTGTGTTAGCACACTGGCATTTCTTGTACAATATCTACTGCATTTGAACAGTGAGACACGAGAATAACTGTTCCATTTAAAATCTCTTCTGCACAACTGGAACATAATTTAAGTGAGATGTGCATGAAGCCCGTTACGAAATCCATTAAATTATTTATTTGGTTTCTTTTCATTTGTTATGATTTATATTACTGTTCTGTTCAAATCCATTGGTATTAGTAGTGATTCACCCTCTTGCTTTAAACCATTGTATACATTTTCTTTAAGCGAACAGAGGGGAATAAAATCAGCACACAGTAGTGTGTCTTTATTTTAAATGTCCTGGCATGCAGCAAGGCAGGTTATGACCAACATAACAGCTTTGTTCTACAAACCAGCACAAATCAATGCCGCTGTTAGATGATATCGATCAATCAGGTTTTCTCATGCTCAAATTGTGGGTGATGGATTTAATATTCAAAATGATCACATGGTTGCAGATTCTGACATACTGAAGTAAATGAAATGGTGAACTTTTCATGCAATCTACACTTAATCCTACATACAGTATTATACTTGTAGTCAGCTATATTTGGTAGGTAGGTACAGTATCTAATATGGCAGTTATTATTGGTTCCATGAATAGTCTTAAACAGCTCATCTTGAACATATAATCTAATCTCTATAGTCTGTTCATAATGAAATGATTATATTTGGTGGCAAACTTTATATTCAGCTGCCATTGCTGTACTATAGCAAACCCACTTTAATGGCCCCACTAGCAGCAGAGCCCATGAACGGTGATATCCAATGGTCTGTCAGTTGTAGTATCTGTCCAACACTTTGGTTCAAAGCAACATATTAAAAAGATATTCAAGATTTGTTGAGATTCAGATCCCCAAAGGATGAATCCTAAAGTTTTTGGAGAACCCATGACCTTTCCTTTAGTGCCACCATAAGGCCAAAGTTTCTACGCATGGAATAGGCAGTTTTGCTTGAAACTTTCTGAGCACATGCTTACTCCCCAATTGAATGAACTATTTACATTTTGGACGGAGCGTTATTCTAGTGCGACTCTCAGACCAAAATATCATCTTTGCACACACAAAATAGTTCAACCTAACAGGCAGCTTACAATAAAATCTGCTCAGTAGATTCAATTCTTCCAAGATATTTAGCTTTTCTTCCGGTGCCACATTCAAGACAAACATCTTTTCAACCCAACTATTGGAAAGGCTCTAACAATAGCAATATGGTCAAAATGTTCTTTGTGTTGTCCAACACTTGTGACTATAGGGTTTAATGAACTTTTCTTTTTTTTTTATAAATCTGTGAAGGCTGGTGAAGGTTACCTTTTTTGTGGATTTATTTGGGGCGCTATCCACTACCTCATCACTGGGGCAAAAGGCCATGAAAAGCGAGTTTGTTGAAATGATACTTTCGGGCCATTGATTTGTATTGGTTTGTTGTGATGTATCATACATAAAAGGTTAATCCACCTTGCATCCATGGGGGCATCACCACTGTATGTATATATGTATGTGGCTATGAACAACATGCTTGTTTTATTGTAGGGCTCTTGAAAAAAGAGGCTACACAAACCTACTTTTTAAAATTTTGTATATCCAGCAGAATCAGCTGGAATCACTGCCCTATACACACCCGCAACAAGTCCTGCTAGTTGTCCTATGTCAAATCATCTATCCATCCATCCATTCATCCATTTATAGATCCATCCACTCATCCGACTTTGCTAACCACCAGTGCCATCAGTACACAAGCTCAATCCTAGGCCTGAGGAGATATCTTCACAATGGTTGGTTCAGGTATAGTAATTTAAATTCGCCTTAGTCAATACTCTTTTTTTTTTTTGCAAAGCACTGTGTTATTTTAGCTAAACACAATAATTTATTTCGCCTGTGGCAATAGGTGTCTTTTATGCACACTTAAGAAAAAGCCATTTAGGTGAGCAGCAAAAAATGTTCAAAAGACAAGTCAATTTTAGGCTATTTCAGTGCACAAGTAAGATCTAATTGGCACTTAATCCTGGAGGCTATCACTGAGGAGACATTTTTACTGATGCAATGATGTGAGATCTACAGCAATCGTCAAATGTATATGCTTTTTTTCTCAGTTATTTTTACATTAAGGATGTTGTGATGTGCCTCGCAATGAACATTGGCTTCGTGATAAACGTTGGAGTGGGCTACATGCTAAATTCATGCAATTATGTAAAAGAGAAGCAATGCTTTTAACTTGTTCATCCATATACAGTATGCACTCACGACTCATCGCTCTGACAGCCAGGAAAACAAATTGTTAAAGAAAGAGAGAGATAATCATTTTATTGCGACTAGATAAAGCTGGAGGCGGTGACTTTAAGGCTTTAGACTACAATGATTTTGCAATATAATTACTAGAATATAGATAAAAGAAATATATTTTTTTCTGTATCTTTGCTAAAATGGAGTGAAGCTAGATAGTAACTCAGTTTTCATGATAAATTTGTTCTGGAGTCAAACAAAACATAAGAGACTTCACATTCACGTTGTTACATCTTCAGCCCCCATGCTCATGAATGCAGCTCGCCAGTCATTGCACGCCATTAAGCCACAATCCACCCTGACCTGAGTAAGAACAGCATCTCACCGGCCTCTTTGCCAGTCTGAGTCCACAACTATGGCAAGAACGGGCTCTGGCACAAATGGAGGGAGTCGGACGGGGAGGAGTCGCAGTCAGAACTTGTGCTGCGATTTTTTTTCTGAAATTTAAGTCTTGACCACAAAGGAGCAAAAAGGTTTGAGGGGCCTTGTTGAAAAAGCACGAGAGAGAAGGTCTGTTGAAATATTCTCTGCACCAAAATGATATTAGGTCACACTTTACGTAAAGTCCATGTAAGTACCGTATAGTGCCTATATAATCAATCTGGAATCTCAGCTGCACTCATCATGTTCACATGGCAGAGTGTGAACACGATAAGTGATTATAATTACATTTCCAGGAATTAGCCCTGATTATAATTACATGTACTTTAGGTGCAGCAGTGTACTTGCACTTCATGTAAAGTATGGCTTAAGCTCATGCAACCAATAACAAAAGGGATTTGAATGCAGTAAACGTATAAATATAAGTGGGGTAGTCATACCCATTCAGTAAAAGATTTGAAAAACGGGAATGTGAAAAGTGGAACTCCACATGCTTCAGTACAGCATGCAACGCTTTTCAATATACTATACTGTTACATCACCAGAGGCAGTCAAGAAGTAAAAAAAAAAAAAGACAATAATAGACTGATAGACTGTCTTGCTTTTCCGTTTAAAAACATGTTCTTTGTCTTGGTCTCTCAGCACATTTTGTCTGATTTTCTTTGTTTCCCTATTGTCTGAACCTCATTTCTGTTAGAACTACAAAAAAAATGCCACTTGACAGAGACTGAAATGTTCCTATTCAAGCTCATGTTTGTGGCATTTTCCTACAGTTGTGGAGTGGCTAATTCAGTAGTTGATTATAATGATTTGTCTGTGTCTCTTCTTCTAAGTCTTTGTCTGTACATGACATTTATTTGGCCTCATACTCCGAAAAATTGCAATGTTCTGTGTCTCTATCAGGAGACACACTGTACTGATAATAAACCAAGTTTAATACTTGAATATTGAATATTTCTTCATATAATATCCAAAGATTGGAACATTATTATTATTATCTCGCCATTTAAGACCGTTAATTGGAACAATTTAAATCGGTTTTCATTAAATCGTGAACTTTAAAATTTGATTTTCATATTTATGTTTTAATGATGTCTGTTCTGTGTCTTATGTGTATAATAAGATAAGGTGTAGCTGTCTGTTTTTAGATTTAGATGATGCATGTTATGTCATGCCTGATAAGTAAGGATTTATCTTTAGATAATGGTACATGGTCAACATATTAGGGCAATGCAGATGGGCAAACATTTCTAACAACCTTGGCAAACATTGATTTTTTATTTTTGCTAAAAACAATATAGCCGATTTCCGTTTTGATTTCCAGTTTGGTCCATTTTGGATCATCTTTTACCACTTACTTTATTATACTGTGATCCTATTGTTGGTTTTATAATGCAGTATGATGTTTCTGGACAACATTGGCAGCTCCAACAGAAGCAAAAGGGAACAAGTACAAAGTCTAGACGGATAAATATTCAAATGTCCTTGGCGATAAGATTTGTTATAAGGTTGAGGCACCTCCTGGACAATTGTTGCCTATGAGCATTGCCCATCAAGTTGCAAGTTTTGTCAGTGCCATTAGAATATCGTGCATTTTGAGACAGAAACACAGCAAATGCTCAATAATGACAAACATTTCCCCTTTTTGTCTATATGTGGTGAAGCAGTGTTTGACTTTGTTATAGTAGGACTGTAAATGTAATTCACTCATATTAAATCATATAGGCCAAATGCACTTTCTCCAAGTGCATTCAGCTCTGCGTATTCAACATTGATGTGGCCCATTTATAACACTGTAAATCGAGCATATCTGTGTTTCTCTCTCTCTGCCTGTTACTTACTGACTTACCAACTGGATAGGCATAAAAGAAAACATTCTGTAAATACTTTTCAATGAGCTTTAGACCTCTTGGAGTTAGTTGTGGTAGGTATAGAAAGATGAGTCCCTGTAGGATGTGCATTAGTGTGTTCAATACCTGCATTTGTCGTTTCTAACTGGTGTCGCTTGCTCCTTGCAGGGACTTCAGTTTCGTCTCCCCTACTTCCTGCAGTGTGGACCGCGCTCAGCCTCCTCCAGGTACCAGTCCGTCTTCCATCTCATCTCCTCCATACTAGCAGCACTTTATCTTTGCAAACTACGTTTCAGTTGCAGTCCATACATCCATGGGTGAGAGAGAGAGAGAGAGAGAGAGAGAGAGGAGAGAGCGAGAGAGGAGAGAGAGAGAGAGAGAGAGAGAGAGAGAGAGAGAGAGAGAGAGAGAGAGAGAGAGAGAGAGAGAGAGAGAGAGAGAGAGAGAGAGAGAGAGAGAGAAGTGAATATGAACAGGTGTTAAGTTGAAGTCTGTTCCCCCGTCGAATAGTTTTTCAGTCCTGCAGCTCCGCCCTCAGTAGTTAGTTAGGTTTTAGGTAGGGGGGAACTCATATCGACGGGTAATGTACGGGCTGTTAACACAGAGGCTTTTTTTATCGTTTCACTGTTCATACAATATTGTCTCTTTCAAAATATTAACTAAAAATGAAAACCTATGTTAACATTATGTTGTGAGAATCAAACAATCACCCCATAGGACTGACTTTTTCTGACGAGCAGTCAATTGATTAATTAGACTATACCTAATTGTTTAGGCAATAACGTTACTCTGCTGTTCCCCAAACGTTCTGATATGATGTTCACTGTTGATTCACTGTGAGAGTTGATGGCAAACAGAAACATCAGATAGTCATTGACATAGACTGTATATGGTCAGTAAGGACAGGGAGGAGATTAGATGAGGATAAACTGTAAGAAGGCTGGTTAATTTGTGTTTGGATGGGGGCTGATGATGTGTCAAAATGCCTGTGTTAAAGGCAGAAACTACCAGGGTCCTCACTGTTTACTTGTAATACTACAAAAGCTTTTAAGCCGAGCAGCAACACTATTTTATAGCATGACATTCAGGTCCATTTAGTCTTGGCTGCACCTCCAGTGTGTGGGTCTGTTTACTGAACTGCCCGGTGCAGCGGTGCTAAAGCAAACAATCAAATCCAAACACAGCCGGGCCACAACTGACTACACAAGAGGACAGGATGCCTCCCTGGACTACTATATTAGCCAAACTTTCAACTGGAGTATTTCAGAGGAAAACCTGCTGCACAGTAGCCCTGCAAATTCAACTTTGTTGAACACTTTTCCTCAACTTGCCTTTTTTCATCTTCTCCTTTTTTTGTGTTCAAGGGCTCTTACTGTTTGTTCAACATTATTACTTAGACTGTAGGTCTTCATGTAGCTGAAGAGAGCAGGACAGGTCTTGTGAATGCATCGATTTTTTGAGGCTATACTGTCAGCGCCAGTAAAGAAAAGGTAACGCCTGCACACTACTCCATGCCACAATATTTGTATTGACTATGTTACGATCCTGCTTGAATCTTTGTCAGGTCAAAGTGTTTGAAAAGGTGGAAACCACGTCCATATTTATACATAAATCACACCAATAGGCAAACAAGCTCTATGATGGCAGGTGTAGTTCATCCAAAACACTAGCGTGATAAAAACATCCACAAACAATTCACATTTGATGAACAACAGCAATACAAAAGCCATACTTCTAAATATCAAACATGTCATTTGATGTCATATTCATCATCTCATATATCAGAAAATCCATCACCTACAAAAATATTACATTACATTGAGGTAGAGGAAAAAGGAAAAAATAAATACTTAATACTTGTACAATAAATTGGGTTTTAAAGGTCCCATATCGTGCTCATTTTCAGGTTCATACTTGTTTTCTGTGTTTCTACTAGAACATGTTAAATGCTGTAATGTTAAAAAAAACTTTATTTTCCTCATACTGTCTGCCTAAATATACCTGTATTTACCCTATGTCTGAAACGCTCCGTTTTAGTGCATTTCAATGGAATTGCAACAGAATTGCATTGCCTGGCAACAGTTTGGGTCCATGTTTACTTCCTGTCAGCTGATGTTATTTACATACACTGCAACCAGGAATAAACTGGGACACATTTAGAATGTTTACGTTTAAAACCGTGTAATGGTCTAAATATTGTATATTTGTGACATCACAAATGGACAGAAATCCTAACGGCTTGTTTCAAACGCACAATTTCTGAATACGGGCTGTGTGTATTTCTCCGTATATTGAGCGCTTCGATACTTTCACAGTATTTATAAAACACTTAAACCTGCTTAATAATATAAAAGACGTGAAAATCTTACTTTTTACAATATGGGACCTTTAAAACACCCTTCTAAATAAGTTATCTAAATCAAGTCCCAATGTGGAAAAAAAGCACACCTGTATAACGTTTTTTTTTCATTCTGAAACCTGAAACTAGATATAAGGATGTTAATATAGACACTCATAAATACCAGTACTTGTGAAATCCCTTATCTTAATCCACTGATAAAATCCTGTATTGCCCAGGTAGATCTCTAAGGGGGCTATGTTCAGTCTATAGGAGGACATCTGGTGTCCAGTCAGTGTTATTACAAGACATAGTGATTTTTCTTTTTCCTCTCATAAGCTTATCATGTGGTGATGTGACAGCCCAAAAGGAGTCAGCAAATTAAATGTTCTCACTAAACAACATTAACCTAAGCTGCAAATAATTGTGTAATCACACCCAGCACATAAATGTAGGCGTGTAAGGGCTACAAATGTGTTGTGAAAATGTCAATCCATTTAGGCAAGCATAAAGTATATGAATGAAGAGCTGTGTAGTGCTGACTCATCTTTCAGTCAGATGATTGGCTAATTTAGAGTCTTATCATCACCCTACTGAGGGAGTACAGTCACATCCATTACCTCTGCAAAGGGACCATGTGACTGTTTGTTACCAACTTAGTGCACATTCCCACTAAGTCTAATGTTGACCTTTCATGTAGCGCCACCATCAGGTCAAACTTGCAGTTTTGAAACAAACAATCTCCTGACTCACTGGTTTTAAGCACAGTATTTGCTGCTGTTCACAGTCATGCTTTCAAAGGGGGGAAACCTTGTTATTTGTGACATTTTCATGGACACATTAGCTGATAATAGAAGATAATACGTTCTGTAGTTCGGGTAGGTAACATCTGCAGTGTTTCATCTCTCCAGAGTAAACAACAAACTCAATTTATCAGTTTAATTCGGACTGACGGGAGCAGTAACTCGGCCATATAATATAGAATATACTGTACTGTATATATTATAAATGTTGACATAGGATGGATGTCTTTAATTAGAAGGTGAGGTTCCAGAAGAAAAACAAGTTAGGCATATGTTAGGGCTGAACGATTTAAAAAAATATATCAAATTGCGATAATTTGACTGATATTGCAACGGCTATATTAGAGGGAATGCTAATTTTTACATCATTATTCTCACTCTCTCATTTTGTGGGGATCTGTACCAAATAAAGAAGTTTTCTAAAGTCTGTAGAATATGATGTGTATGCCAGGTAATCTCTGCAGCACCACAATATTTAATTTAAAATGCTATTTCGCCTTTAACAAATATTGCGTCTCTTGTGATTTGAAAATTGCTGAAGGCCATATTGCGATTTAGATACAATTTCCATTAATTGTGCAGCCCCAGTATATGTTTTACATGTCTTTAAAAAGATTATAAGGAAGTGAGGGTTTAGATTAATGTATACATCATTTCTACTGCAGTTTTATGATCAGATATCTCTGATTAAAAATATAATTTGTTATTTGTTAAAATGATTAAACAGTGAGAATGTTTTAGAAAAGCCATGGACATAGAAATAAACTATTATTTTCACATCGTGATGGTTGTGATACCACATGATAATCATGACAAGATACTGGTGGTAAGGAAATGCAGAGGTTCATGTCACTCGATCTGTATCTGGTACCGAGCAATCTGTAACGTTTTCAGCTTTGAAAGTAAGTCAAATGGGTAGAATGAGTATAAATAGAGCGTGTGGAGTTGCGTACTGCCTGAGTCACCGTGCTCTTTTCATTTCGGTATCCACCCACTGTGTCTTGCAGAACTGCAGCCCCTTCAAGTTGGAAGGAAGTCAAGTCTGTGACTGGATTTAGCTTAACAGAGTTCCCTGTGGTTTCTTATTTCTTATTGCACTTAATTACCTGTAATCCAAAGTGGTTTATGTGTGTGTGTGTTTGTGTGTGTGGCGCTCTGCCTGCACCTGTTTGTTTTGTTGACATAGTCATAGAGGTGTTCATTCAATTACATGTTTTATCATTGAATTCATAGTTAGTGGTGGTGTTTTACTGGACTGCGTTAAATTCAGAGGTCTTTCTAATATAGAGTTTAATCGATTAGTTGTCAACTATTAAATTAACCGCCAACTATTTTGATAATCGATTCATCGGTTTGAGTCATTTTTAAGAAAAAAAAGGTAAACATTCTCTGATACCAGCTTCTTGAATGTGAATATTTTCTGGTTTCTTTCCTCCTCTAAGACAGTAAATGTCATCTTGAGAAACACTGATCAACATTTTTTACCATTTTCTGACATTTTATAGAGTAAACAACTAATCGATTAATTGAGAAAATAATCAACAGATTAATCAACAATGAAAATAATCATTAGTTGCAGCCCTATTGTAATATTCTGCACCCCTCATGTATATAAATAGGGAGGACAAAAATATAATGTAGTCCAGTACAACACCACCTTTAACTATGACCTCAATAATAAATTGAATTTACACATTTCTGACCAATGAGCTTCTTGCCATGTTATGGCAGGGCTATTAATATTGGATGGATTATATTAGACTGTACAGGCGGACCTAATAAAGTGGCCACTGAGTGTATGTAAGTAATACATGAGGAAATGAATAGGAGGCTAAATGCATTGATCTGAAGCACTATAGGGGCCATTCTAGGATTTACTTTATGTATTGCAATCTCTTAAAATGGAAAACTTCATTTACCATGTAAAAAAATCCATGAAGATTTGTCTGCTTAGCAATTACGTGTTAAGTCAGTGTTTTATCATAGCTTTGAAGAAGAAAAAAAATGATATCCAGCGAGTAAAGCTGGTCTGTTTCCAACTCTGCTGTGAGGTCCATCTGGATGGATTACCATCAGATTCTCATTTGCACTTAAAAGAGCAAATCTTTCCCATAATCCTTCATCGCACCTCCCCAATAAGCACAGACATATTACAAAGCTGCTGTTGCTTTCCACCTTACTGACATTTCCCTGATGCCTAATCTCCCATCATGCATAGCTACGACGCTCTTCTATCACGCACTGTGTGATCCAGGTGAACTGCAGCACTTGGCCCTTGTCAGCTTTTGGCCACATTCTTTCATTTCTCACGTTTTATTTTATCCTCTACCCTTGTCTTGCCTTGTCCTCGTCCTCTCATCCTGCTTGTGCTATCCAGCGGTATCATACCCTCCCAGTTACAAGAAGACTCCACCTCCTGTGCCCCCGCGCACCACCACCAAGCCTCTTATCTCTGTGACAGCCCAGAGCAGCACAGAGTCCACCCAAGATGCCTACCAGGAGGGCAGGATTCCGCGGGGCGGTCTGTGGACCACGGATAGCCTCGGTCGTCCTATCTACAGCTCCATGGACAGCCTGGACAGCACCAAGGCGGTCACCATGGCCATGGAGTCGGCGGCGGGCAAGAGGCATTCGTCTTTGGGCAGCCACACCTCGGTGCAGACGTGCGACAAAGCGGTGCTGGTGTCCAAGGCCGAGGAGTACCTCAAAACCCCACGTTCCTCTATCGGGATACAGGTAACAAAATGCTGCTCTCTCTCTGCAGTCTCACTACGCAGCCTTCATGCTAATGACACCAATCTCATCTGTCTCCTTCTATCTAGTCCTGGCTGAAAGGATAATTTCTCATTTGGATATTCACAGTGTTAATATGTATGAGAGCTGTCCTGTGAAATCAAGTCACAGTAAAACCATCTCTCACAGTTCTCAATAACTTAATTCAAGGGTGCCCAAACTTTTTCCCTTATAGGGCCAAAACTGGAACTCAATGGTGGGCCACGGACCACAAGTAAACACCTATTGTATTGTATTGTTAAGAAGTTCCCCTAACTGAATATTATTGTAGCTTTTACATAGTTAACCCTATAAAACCCACCAGGCTCATTTCTAGTCATACCCAATTTATGCATTTCCAAGACTGTTTAGGGACCCCAGCATGCAGAAATATTCAAGTACACCGTTTTAGAATAGGCGCAAATTTATACTGCATGCAAAAAACTGCATGTTTTTTGCCCCAAACTGCATGTGATTATCATAAAGTGGACATGTCTGTAAAGGGAAGACTCATGGGAAAATGGCCATGCCAGTTTTTCCTTGCCAATATTTTGCCTAACTGTGGAGCTTTATTTAACCTACTTGCCAACAAGCTAGCATGACATGGTTGCTTCTAGTTTCACATGATACCAGTACCTAACTCTAAAATCAAACCTGATGGGGCCCCACTTTGGGCAGCCCTGACTTAAATCAACCAAATACACTTTTGTTTTATTAGATCACAACAGGCATATTTGTATGTACTGTAGTGTTTCAACTGCATTGCAGTCATTGCACCATTGGATTATTATATGACAATAGGATTAGATTTCTTTATTAAAGACTCCCTCTATGTCCACGTCCCCAGGCAGACTTCACAATGCTGAACTACACACATGTGCAAATTAGTTAATCCTGTCATTTTTTTTGGTATTACAAATTCCCAAATGTACCAATCTGTGTGAAGTACTCTACGAGGTTTTGGAGGCTTGTTGACCTTTACAAGTGTCAGGCGGTATTACGTGCAGCAGTAATGAAGAGTACAATGAGGATCTCTCTCACTCTCTTTGTTCTAGTTTGTGATCCGGGTGTTTAACCTGTTAAATTCTTCTTGAGCTAGCTGATAGCGTTGGCCTGATAACATTAGAGCCCATACTTGAACAAGTAGCTCCACCGCAAGATAAGGATTCTGCCTTGTGTGCCAACTGTCTGACTAACTTAGGTAGCTCCTGCATCTCCTGGAGGAAAATGCCCTCAGTTGTTAGCTCCGACTTTGGAGGTGACTGTCTGTGTGTGGACCATGTTGTACCTGCATGTCGCCCACAGACGTCTGAGCATGGTCCTGTTGTAAAAGTAGCTGTTTAGAGTGGAAACTGTACCAGCCGTAACCCAGCTAGTTGATGATTCTATTTTCAGTTTCCTTCGTACCAAAAACCTGAATAAGGTTGAACTTATTCTACTACTCATTAACATCCATACAACTACCCACACTGCAGTTGTACATTTTGGCAGCTGGAGCTAAGGACAACCGAATAAAACATTTTTAGGCGTCCAAAAAGGTTAAAATTAACTTTCGTGAAAACACTAAGACGAAAACACAGACAACTCCCAGACCAGACAACGCCGTGGTAGCGACCGGTCAACCACAAGGTAGCCACGCCCTAAAGCATCCCCTGCTTTATGGTCTATCTGACTCTAAATGGGATCATAATTTACTAAATGAACATCATGCTGTATTGAAGAAGACTTGAAACTAGCGATTGAGACCATAAACTCATGTTTACAATGTTTACTGAGGTAATAAATCAAGTGAGAAGTAGGCTCATTTTCTCATAGACTTCTATACAATCAGACTTCTTTTGCAAAAAGAGGAGTCACCACATGATGGCTATTAGAGAGAATGCAAGTTTAAGGCACTTTGGCTTCACCTTTCAGACCCACAGGTGCTGGTTTCTTACAGTTCCTAACTGTCAGCCTCTCTTATGCTCCTTGTTTAGCACTGAAAGACACCTGTAGGTTTGAGCAGCATCATTGCAGGCCTATATGTGTCAAACAAGCTGTTTTGTAAGTTTTTGTAACATATGTTGTTAATAATAAATAAAGAGCACATTTTATGAATCGTTAAAAGCCGCAATCAGAACCAGCACACCCACCAATTATACTGCGGGCTAAAAGACAATCTTCTGAAATAAAGTTAGAAATCTAGTCAACATATAACACATTTCTAAATGTCAAGCTGACATTTTGAGGGGTAGACATGAGTCTGTACTTTAATCATTTCACTTGTGAATAACGATGATTTGACAGTTGTCTGTATTCACCAGGTGGAAACTGTGACAGACTCTGAGACTGAAAGTAAAGGCATTCCTCAGTTCCACTCTATAGGGATCCAGGTGGAGGATCACAAACGGTACGTGGCTCAGACAGAAGAAACAGTGTCCATAGTCAAAGTTAAGTACATTTAAAGTTGCGTTTTTTTGTCTGCAATTTTAGGCATGGGAGGTTCAAGCGCTCCAACAGTGTGACCACTGCGGTACAAGCAGACATGGAGCTGGAGGGCTTTCCCTCAATGGAGGACAAGGGCTTGCAGTTCGGCGGCGGCTTCGGTCGCCACTCCGAGCCCAGCACGCCCACGCAGTATGGGGCCATCCGCACGGTGCGCACGCAAGGCCTGTTCAGTTACAGGGAGGACTACCGGCCTTCCAGCGGGCCCCCCAGCCCGCAGCCTGAACCCTGGCTGGTCGAACCCAGTCTGGAGAGCGTGGAAACGGGCCGAGTGTCCCCCCTCCGCAGGGACGGCAGCTGGTTCATGCAGCTCCTTCACAACGAAACCAAGCGGCTGGAGGGATGGTGCAAAGAGATGGAGAGGGAAGCAGAGGAGCATGACCTGACAGAGGAGAGTGAGTGTCCTGAGGGTAACTACATTGTTGTCTGAGGTCACTGCTTTTATGATACGTGCTCTATACTTGCCAACCCTCACGATTTTCCCGGGACACCTGGTTTCTTTCCGGAGTCACAATTCTCCCGTATTTCTCCTGATTTAAAAAAATGTCACACTTTTTTTCCCCCCTTTTCATTATCACAACCTGTTTCTGGCACTGTACAGCGTCTATAAGCTCTACTGTTTCCAGCTGGACGACAATACATCTACACCAAATATAGTCTCCCGGTGGAAGAGAGCAGTCTATGCTCGCGACACAGCGCAGTTTGAGCTCATGTTTGAGCTGTGCTCGCCGCTGGGTTCAGTGCACATCACAGCGTGCAGCACCCAGAGAACGAGTTACAGAGCGCGGTGGTGCCGTTGACGCATTGTGTCTGAAATGGCCTTCAGTGAGTGAGAGACGGAGAGAGAACTGGAGAGTACTAAGAGAAAGAAATACTCAAGCAGGCGCAAAAAATGAATAAAAACTTATGAATATTAGTTCATGCCAGAGATTCATACAAGTTTATGCCAGAGGGGGAAATTATTCTGTTTTCTTTCCTGAGAATTAAAAGGTAAAATTAAAAGTTTAATATAAAAATGCTGTTGCAGTGTACTTCGTAGATTATCATTTTGTTATTTCAGTCTTTTAAAGTCACCAAAATGCACGAAAAAAGGTCTCTGAAGCTCATTTTCTTTTCTGGGGGACGACCCCCAGCTTTGGTTTTGAAATCCTCCATTTTTTGAAGGTCTCAAGATTGGCAAGTATGGTGTTCTATGATAACTTTGTTGCAGTATGTATAAAGTGATCATTCAGAGTATTAACTGTCATGTTGACTATGAAAACACAGAGTCGTGATCGGTGTTCTGTGAGCAGATTGGATCCTTGTGAATGCTCAACATGTTAGCATTTATCAAGCTGTCAGTGATAAAACCAGAATCTCTATTTTTCTGTCTCTCTCTCTCTCTATGTGTGTGTGTCCACCAGTCCTAGGAAAAATCCGGAGTGCAGTGGGAAGTGCTCAGCTACTAATGTCTCAAAAGTTTCAGCAGTTTTACTGGCTATGTCAGCAGAATCTGGTGAGTAGAATGTCATGGTATCGACCTACATGCTGTTAATGTGTTACATGTAAAAACACAAAAAGATCAGGGGGTAAACTTGTTGATGGGCTTCTCTTGCTCGGCCTGACGCTGCACTTGTGCGCCTTCCAGAAATAGACAACAGAGATCAATAGCGAAGCAGTCCCTCTGCCGCTATTGACCCCACAGCAAACGAAAGGGGAATTCCAATAGGAAGCAGCACCTGTGTTGAGGCTATCCATTAATACACATTTGAATGAGAGTTTGAATAATGGACCGCCACACTGTCTCCCTGTTTAGCCCTCGTGTCACGTCGACTGGAAACTCACACCTTTTCTAATGCTAACTATCCACAGAGTCAGCATATATCAGAGGGTGATAGTGTCATAATGTTTCTGCAGATACAGTCGAGAGAGACAGGCACTTAATCACTAACGCGTAGCTAATTTTCTCAATGAAATGCAAAACCTTGTGGAGGTGCTGCTCTCGCTGCCTGTTTTGTGCATTTGTAACTCGGTGTGTTGCTCTGTTTTGGATGGTTTTTGGGCCGCGCTCGCTCCCTCTCTCTCCCCGTAGATAATAGGATGATGAATTAAGTCTAACATTGGTAGTGACAAGCCTTAGATTGCCCTGAGCTTTCAGACGTGTCTCTGAATGAGAGAATGACTCTGTTTCCCTTCTGGACGGAGGGGGAACTGCACGACGTGTCTATAAAAAGCACCAAACGTGCTTTGAAGTTTGACATGACAGACCTTTTCTTGGTCTGAGATCACACTCGTTCTGTGTTTGCCGTCTATGGTAATGAGCACACGTCTGTGTGTGGCTGGCTGATGAGATTTGCAGTTGTCACAACATCAGCCAACTGGGTGCAGCAGGTATCATGAGCAGCAATGCACCACAGAAATGCAGCAACGTTGAGCACCAGATTTTTGTCATTTAAATTCTACAGAGTAGTGATGATTTTGCAAAATTACAGTAGAATAGAATAACAATCAACTTCTTTAAAAAATAATCCACACAAACACCTGTGCTGACAGTAATTTGTGCACACTTGGTGTTTGTACAAAAAGAGGACAAATGCATATCATTTCCCTCCCACATGAATTCAGTCATCACTGCATATGACCGTAAAAATGACCTTTAATAATTAATAATCATTGTTGCTACATTGAATAGACTAATTCTGCTGTTATAAAAAGATGCAATGAAAGGCAGGTTCAGGGAGTCAGTTGAGGTTATGAACCACTGTTGGTGCTGTACTGCCACACAGTGGTGGGAACGGTGAGGTGGCTGATGTCCTGAAAGTAGGCTGTAGTTTCCAACATAGACACTGGTGTAATGTAACAAAGTAATAATATTTTTTGATACAGTACTTAAGTATTTTTTGGGAGTATCTGTACTTTACATGAGTTTTTATATTTCTGTCAACTTTCACTTTTACTCCACTACATTTCCGAAATAAAATGTGTACTTTTACTCCGATACATTTCCCCTAAGCATCTTCATTACTCGTAACTATTGTGAGCAAGCAGGTTTGGCGAATCAGTGATCCTAGCCTGCAAGTTACATCATTCATGCGATGGGTACAGTACAGAAAATATCGGACACTTTTACTCAAGTAATATTCTAATAGGTGACTTTAACTTCTGCTAAAGTAATTTTCTGGTTAGATATCTGTACTTTGACTCAAGTGTGGCTTTCAGGTACTTCATCCACCACTGAACATAGATTTGGTAGTTGTAGTGAAGTGTTTTTTTAATTCTTTGTAGCTTATTTGTTGCTTCTTAATTAAAGTTTTTAATATGATACAGGTGGTATAATGCTGGTTCAGGACAGCTTCTAAGTTTGTGATTAGTGTTCAGTAATCCTGCACATAACAAAGACGGGAAATAATTTCACTTGAGTATAAAATACTCACTTTTGGTGCTCCGCTGTCTCTTCAGGACCCCAGTGCCATGCCCAGACCCACATCTCAGGACCTGGCTGGATTCTGGGACCTCTTGCAGCTTTCCATCGATGACGTCACTGCCAAGTTTGATGAGCTGCAGCAGATCAAGAGCAACCAGTGGCAGCTGGTGGAGAGCCCAGACAAGAAGGTATCACTGGTTAATATGTTCCTTTTCATAATAGTTAGTCTTAATGGACTCCAGAACTACATTAACAACATTTGCCTTCCTTTTTAAACACGTGAGCTCATCGCCTGCTTTCGGTCTGTGGTAATGTAAGGTCAAGTAGTGAAGCCTGCTTTTCACCTGCATTGAGTGACATCAGAGCAATTGCACTTAATAGAAATTCGTAGATTTGAGATTTCCTGTTAACAGACTAACAAATGGGTGAAGAAGAAGAAAAAAAAACAGGGGCTACATTCCAAATCTATACTTTTTCCTTTTACTTTTAGTACATACTGCAGCTGCCCTTACAAAGTACAAAAACAAACAATATGTTCAAAACAGGCTTTTGACAGTTTTGACAATCTTTTGATCTTTATAATTCTTTATACTGACAGCCTGGATATACTGGTATACCATTCATAGCTTTTTTAAAAACCTGATTTCAAAGTACATAGCATAAAACATTAAGAATATCAAAACAATCCAGTTAAATCCCCACTAGCCAAGAGCTGAAATAAAAGCACATTTGTAAGAGTGGTGCTTGTAGATGAAGCACATTTAGATGGTAATGTGGTGTTAGAGATAGACCAGCTCCTCCAGGGCACGTGGATAATTGTCTTCATGCTACAGTTGTAGTTGTAAGAGACTTATTTACCTCCAGCCGTTAATGGGCACATTGCGAGCTCCATGAAGCTGAGCCCAAACAGTGACACAGATGCTCGGTGTTGAGCTTCTCTCCTTCAAGGCAAGCACCGTTTTTACACCGACGCCAGCTTGCCAAGCAATCAGAAAAGCTTCCCTTGCATTCAAAAGCTTTTGTACATTAGTGTGTTCAGATTTGTAGGTCGTACGGGTGACATTTTGCAGGTAAATGTTGCACAACACTCTTTGTAAAAGGTAATTCTGGCTACACAATCAATTTATAGGTCCTGTAGTGTTTCTAGATGCCTTTTTTTAATCCTGTCATTCTGTACCCTAAGGAGCAGAAGTGGCCACCACCTCTGCCAAAGCGGCCGTCCAAGGGGCGTGGCGGGGTGATGCGAGAGCGCTCTCTGGACCTTCAGGACCGCCAGCGTCAGGAAGCCCGCAGACGCCTCATGGCTGCCAAACGAGCGGCTTCTTTCAGACAGAACTCAGCTACAGAGAGGGCAGACAGCATCGAGATCTACATCCCTGAAGCCCAGACGCGGCTTTGAGGTCCACGGATTCATCCTTGTCCACCTCCGCCCCAACACCAGCTCGTGGCATCACATCCAGTCCGCTGTCATCATCTTGTCACTGCTCGTCCACCTTTTTTTTTCACTATCATCTGTCGCCATTCTCTGGGTTGTCCCTGTTGAAGCTACACTAGGCAAGATTTCAGTCATAAATGCGTCCGTTTTTATCAATGTGGCACTGCCGTAGGGAAGAACGCCCCATCTTTCCTGAGTGAGAGGACAGGTGAGTCAGGTGTGGACAGTCGTTCTCCAACAGAAAGTCATAAATCAAATATTTAAAATGAAGCTCAAAACTGAGAAAACTGGACACACCAGCATTAGATCTTTTGCCTCTTTCCCTTTCGGTATTCTTCTGTTAAAACTAGATCGGTAAACATGAGCCACAAACACGTGAAGTTGCCTAGTGTAGCTTTAAACCCACAAGGGACTTTTTGCACCACGAGAATGAGCTGCTATACCCCAAAATATACATTTCACCTCAGCAAGATTAATTCAAATTAGTGATTTATTTGGTCATATTGTTAAAACTCTTCACCATTGTCGCCATTGCCCCGCTGTGAGTAAGGGTAATGCTATACTCGCCACATTCGAAAGGAAACACAAAGTGCAATTTTTCTAGAGTTTCTCACCAGCAACAATGGTCTCGGGCTAAAGCACCCTGTGTGAAGGAACAGCGGCAGCAGAGATTGATGTTATCATAGCAAGGTGAAAAAGACTTTAATAAAAAACAGGTAGATTATTATCTAACTGCTGAAAAGAATATGCTGCAGGGATGACGCAGCCCAGGTCTCACTCCCAACTCGTCAAATGACGCCGATTGGGCAGCGCCCCTCAGCATCGGAAACTGGGCTTTCAACTAACTCCAATATAAACCCACCCATTATTCAACGGTCGTAGCAAGTGACGTAGTATTAATAGCGTGAGAGTCCGTTCAGGGCAAAAGGGGTGGCGGATGGGTCAAAAAAGACTGGACATTCAACCAAAAGACCGCTGTTCGGGGCCCGTGTGAAACTAAAAGTAACGTTGACTTATTTTGTCACGTCAGTCGTTAGTCATGTGACTCGTTAGTCCCGCGACTCGTTATTGTCAGTCCTGTGAGTCACGAGTCGCTAGCCACGTGAGTCGTTAGTCAGTGAAGTAAACGTCAGCGACGACCGTTTCCTAACCCTAACTAAGTGGTTGTGTTGCCTCAACCAAACTTCCTGAGAAAACTGAAGTTTATTTTGAAAGGATACTATGCATGTAACAAGGGCATATTGACGCACCATTCCTGGTCCATCCAAAAGTAACGTAAAAGGGATACCCCGTGCGTTGGTATCCGATGCCGAGGGGCACTGACCAAGCGGCGGTATTTGGCGGGTTGGGAGTCAGAATGTGTTGGGATGACCTATTTTGGTAAGCCAACCAGGAAGTTAGCATCACCGTGGGTTCCCTCGACTAAAAGCCAACAGGATTTTTCCATTGGATTTGGATTATTGCAGAAAATAAGATCTGTGGCAAACAAACGTTTATGATACTTTGTTCAGCAAGATAATCTTCACAAATGAACACCACTTTTATGATTTTTGAAGCAATCGCCAGAAGTAAAAAGCTAACGATAGGCTATAAACAAACTACACCACGGTTGCATGACTTCACGTCACCACCACTAAGCTAAAGATGGACTAGAGCTCGGCGCGTTTACAATTTGGAGTCTAATTTAGCCACTTGTTAGCAATCACCTTTTTTAAGACGTAAAAGCTTAAAAATTCACAAGTAGGATATTTACTGACGTAATTTATGTTGCAGAAATAAACGTTAAAATCTCTTCAGCTTCTGTTAACCACAGATCTTATTTCAGGCATCTAACTAAAAACCCATTGACTTCCAGGCGAGGGAACCGGAAGTGCTAAGGTTTTAGTACTCATTCCTGTAGCACTCTATACAAATAAAATTATTTTTGATGTGGTTCAAACTTCACACACAGTCTTTTCTATGGAGGTGGCTAACACCTGGTACGTTGATTGATCAATTTCCTGCCCGTTTGTGGTTAAAAAGTCAAAATAGAACGGTATTAAAAATGTCCGACAGCATGTCTGAGGTGCTGCACAACTACATCATCCATCCATCTTTAACCAGGCATGCTGCAGCTGCTGACCACTGTTGCTGAATGAGATAAATGAAAATAAGGCTAAAAAAAATCCTGGACCATCATTCCAGAATTTATCCATTTCCATTCATGTAACACCATCCCTTCTTAGGACTACACATTTTTAAAGCTATGTACGTTATCTGCTGCTGGATACATTTCCATTGCAGAACAAATATGAATTATTAACAAAAGACAGTTTTTGCGCAGCCTGGAAGAGGTGACCGTATCAAACAATGCATTTTGCACCTTATAATATTCATGTTTGTATTTCCAAGGGAAATGTAGTTTATGAAGCTCATGTGATATTGTTGCAGTTGAATTGCAAGGACAGATATGGAAAATTTACTACAGAATTTCATGTTACTCTATAGGTCATATAAAATGCACCTCGTATTGTTTAATTTTCATTTCTTTCTGACGGCATTCAGGCCTCTCGTAATTACAATATTGTGATTC
Organism: Sebastes fasciatus; assembly: GCF_043250625.1. Taxonomy (NCBI): domain Eukaryota; kingdom Metazoa; phylum Chordata; class Actinopteri; order Perciformes; family Sebastidae; genus Sebastes; species Sebastes fasciatus. The sequence goes on along the minus strand of NC_133812.1, from coordinate 24,159,466 downwards.
TAACACTTTTAATTATACTTACAGTATCTATCACATGACCAACATCACAATATACATTTAGTATTTATAGTTGAAACAGTTGTGGGTTGATTTGAGTGCATTCGTCTTGCTAACAGAAACCATTATCTCATAACATCCAACCTTTTTGTTCCAAGTAGGGCATAACGGAAACACTTCTGTTGTTATTTTTGATCTGCTCATGTAGTCTAGGAAAGACAGGTGCAAATGACACTTTAACAATATTCAGTTACTATAGTAAATGGTGCTGCTTTTTACTCTAAAACTGTTGTCCTTTACCCAGTCCTATGTGCACGCACACACACACTCAAGGACTTTTTAAACAGAGATTTATTAACATGGTGCCCGTTGTCTCTCCGATGACTTGTGGTAGATTGTGACTTTAGAAAAGATCATCTTTGCAATGCCCTCAGTGATGTAAATGAGGAGAAGGTTTTTACGGTTTCACTTCCTTTCTAAACATGCAAAGAGGTCGGTGATATTTATGTATCACGTGGGAGAGATTACATGCTTTGACATTCCACCAACCTTAAAGTATAATCTAATATGCCCACCCTGAGCCAAGGGCATACTGCTATAACATACTGTCCATATTTTATACCACAACATCTGCAGTACATGATTCATCCTCATTTGCCGATCTAACCACAGTTAATTAAAACAAATGTTGACATAGGGCCACTAGAATTATGCTGCAGTTTCCCATTTTATTGTGATTAGAATAGCACTCAGTCGGGGAGGGCAGTTCTGTAAATATGTGTGTGAGGCAGTGAGTCATACTTGTCGTTGGGATTATGATAGGGTTTATTTTTGCTTGCATTTGTCTGACCAATAGCTTTTACTTTGTGACACGTGTGCTAAAGTCAGTGCTAAATCTGAAACCCTTACCTTACCGGACGGCCTTAACCGCATGAATGTAGAGCCCCTAATGATGCAAAAAAACAACAACAAGAAAAACTACTTCCCAGGAGACGAGCAGCTGCTGAAAATCCAACTCAATTGGACAAACTTTTACTTTTTGTTTGATTTTATTTAACCCAATTCAGTTTTTCTAATTCATTTGATTGGTTTTAAGATTATAGGGCACAAAAAAATAATAGTGACAACATGCCAGGTCACCAAGGGCAATACATCATTTCACAATGATTTCAGGTTTTTCACAGGAAGTACGGAGGTGTAATCTCTCAGAAAATATTTTCTTGTTTCAATGCATGTAAAAAAAATAGACTCCTAGTAGGATTAATTCATTCATTTCCAAGAAATAATACAATAAGTTGATTAAAAAATATTAAACAGTTAAAATACCGATAAAAGAATTGACTTTGTGAAACATATTTCCTGATACGTTTAGATTTATATGCACCAATAAATATATTTACAAGACTGGATGTCTTGTTGTTCCAGCTTCCACATTTTTCTAACCAAATTCTAGTCAAATAGTTTAGTTTATTTACATGTCTTTACTGTATATATACTGTGCCCACGTATACACTAAAGGACTAGTAATTGAAGGGAAGAAGACTTTGCTTGAAAAATCAAGTGAATTATATAATTACAGAAACTGTTATGATGGCAAGGGCTTACTTTAAAGTTCAATGAATTCTCTAATTTACTTAGTATCTTCTTCCATTACGGAGCTTTATCGCCAGCATTAACACACCATTTATATTCAGGGGAAAAGGATCCAACTGATCGTGGCTGATTCCATTTAATTACCCTCTTTAGACAGGAAACTAAATTATTTGAAGTCATCTCGGCGTATTAAGCCTTTTCCTCTCCAAATTCAATCTGAAGAACAGGCCCGGCAATTCATCTTCTATGAATCGCAGTGCTTAAATATGTTCTGTTTCAGTACTTCAGTCTATTTCTGTCCTTTCAGAAATTTGTCAAGAGGATGCACACTTTTTCCTTTTACAATTTGGTGCATAGTGGCACCAAAATTGGACACTTTATAGTGTGTTAAGTTTCTTTTCTTTACTAATTTATAATCTATTCTCCAGCAGATCTTTCACAGGAAGTAACACATCCTGTGCTTTTTCTCTCGGCCTGCTTGGTCACACTTTTAGGGGAGAAATCTTCTCACCAAACCTCTAACTAGGAGGGAGTTTATTACTTAATTATTTATTAATAAATAATGTCTATTGTGTGCAATTTTAAAAGGGGATACTATTTATTTATGTGGAACGCTGAGAGAAGACAGATTTTTATATATAAGTAAATCTAATCCAGCTAAACATGGTTAAGAGGAGTAATTCATGGCTGGCTTTATTAAACACTGATATACAGTAAAGTGGAAGCACTGTGATAGTCTATTAAACTCAACAGATTTTGGACAAGAACACACCTCGTGCTATCTTCCATCTCCCTTGTAAGTCTATAAATATCAGCATCTTCACTCATCTTTTGGATATAGATGGAGAATAATGTTTAAAATATTAAAGTCCTCATTTATTCCACCGGTTCCTCCCTGAGTCTAAGACTAATAACAGCTTCTCTGATTTCTGACAACAGTTGATGGGCTACTTTAACAATCCAACTGCTCTTCCACCTGACTGAAAGTCATGCAAATCGAGTCTACTTCCCACAGACTGCATACTGTGATTCCATCATGTGTAGTACTTGATGATCTGGTACTCGTTATCATCAATACAGGCTTTCCTTTAAAAGAAAAAAAAAAACTTTTCAAACAGAGCTTTTTGTAGTTTCAAGGTTTTGTGTTGCGGGTAGCTTGAAGTATAATCTATAAAGTGTTGGTAGTTGGTAATGAGGTTGGTTTAGCACATCAACAATGACCTTTCCTGCTTGGTCAACTTGTCTTAAAGCCTGACTGAAACCAAGTGGTAGGGCGTAAAAAGGGCACGGCAGAGTGACAAGGATTAGCAGGAACCTCACCGTCACTGGCTAGAATGAAAAAAAATGATGTCACTTTGGCTGTTTTTGCACCAATCGCCTGTCAGTAAGACTGATATCAGACACTAAGATGTCCTCACAAGTCACAGGGACACCAGCTGCTGCGAGTGCAAGTGTACACTATTACAGTATGTGTGACGTGAAATACACACGGTGACGTGTTTTTGTGGTATCAAGCAGGGCTATTCTATAATCATAGTATCATTTTGATGTTGTTGTTGTATACTCTTAGCATGGCATCTCTGACAAAACGCTAGATATTTTTTCTTTTTGCGTCTGTGTCACATGTTTTCACCCACCGTGCTATGAGGGGCTTAGGAGTTTGGCGATTATGTACATGACAAATCCTCAGGTGCCTTACAGTTTGATTCTCATAGGACTCTGTGAGTGAATGTTTTTGGGTTGAGATTATGTGAAAGGATTTCAACACCTCTTAGAGTGCAGGTTTGTCCGTGACACCGTTACAAAGGGCTGGAAACTGGGCTGGGTCGGGCTGCAGAAAATTTACATTTATATTTGACTTATCACAATGTCCTACTGTAATAAACAACAGCACAATACAGACTAGAGGATTTCAAAGGAGGATTTGATAACTTATTTTAATTTTTTTAAATATTTGGTTCAGATCACATAGATGTTCTGCTACGATTCACTATCATGCAGTTAGATTTTTAAAATTGGATTAATGTGTTATTATGACAAAGGATACAGCTCCATTAAAGGTACAGTGTGTAGGATTTGGTGGCATCTAGTGGTGTGGTTGCAGATTACAACCATTTGAGAATCCCTTCACTCACTCCTCCCTTTCTAAGAGTGCCGTAACATGAGCCGCCGAGTGCAAAACCGTGGTAACGCCGTACCAGGGTTTTACACTCTGCAGCTAACGTTACCGCAGTTTCTCAAAAAGCTCTCGCTAGAGCCAGTGTTTGGTTTGTCCGTTCTAGGCTACTGTAGAAACATGGCAGAACAATATGGCGGACTCCATGAAGAGAACCCGCTCCCTATAGAGTGCTCCAGGGATGACGTATTTTTGTAGGCCAACCAGGAAGTTAGCATCGCCCCGAGTTCCCTCAACAAAAAGCCAATGGGATTTTTCCATTGGGTTTGGGGATTATTTCAGAAAATAAGCTCTGTGGCAAACAAATGTTTATGAAATTTACACGTTTTGTTCAGCAAGATAATCTCCACAAATGAACACCACTTTTATGGTTTTTGAAGCGGGAATGCAATCGGCAGAAGTAAAAAGCTAACGTTAGGCTGTAAACGAACTACACCACGGTCACATGAGCGTGAGTATACACAACGAGGCTGTAAAGGCGGACGAGTCGGAGTGACAACGTTTAGTAGTCTCATTTAGCCACTTATTAGCAACCGCCTTTTTTAAGACACATAAAGGCTTCAAAATTCACAAGTGTGATATTTACTGATGTATTTTATGTCGTAGAACGTTAAAATCTCTTCAGTTTGTGATAACCATAGACCTTATTTCAGGCATCTAACTAAAAACCCATTCAAAAAACCCACTGACTTAGAGACGAGGGAACCGGAAGTGCTAAAATAATAACTCTGGTTTCAGGACTTATTCCTGTAGCACTCTATGTAGATATGAAGGGCTCATTCTAAGTTAACGAAAACACAACGATTCTTAGTTTCAGGTTATTATACACTAATGAAAACATAGTTATTAATATTATATTCCATTTCTGCTAATAGATCCCATGAAATGCTACACACTGGCCCTTTAAAAACAAAGTGAATTGTAGAATATCTGGGAGCGGATATGACGGCGTAAACGCAACATCTCAGAGTGCACGTCACATCCATTTTAGCAAATCATTTCTTTAAATGATCTATTTTTCCTCCTAGCTGTGATATTGTAATCTTGTTTTTTTGCCTTTCTGGCATGTACATCTACCGAATCTGGAGACTGACGAAACTTGACCAGCCAAAAAGTGCAATAGTGTTTTCATACAATGACAGGCGGGCGATCACCTTACAGCTATTTACCTCACGGTTAAGTGTTTTTAGCAAACATGGTATATTAGTAGGAGGAGTAGTTGTAATCTCCACAGGAACACTTTGTCATGCCTGTGTACTATGCAGCGGTACTTCTGTGGGGCGGCAGAGCTTGCAGGCCCCCGGTGCAGATCACCTTTCATTTTACAGAGCACTGAAAGCAACGCCATCTATCGTGCTTTTACACTACAGGAGCAAAAAACGTGTGCTGTCATTGTCATCCAGTACTCAACTCCTATACATACATGATCACTTTATGCTGATCTAGTGTAAAGAAATATCAGCTAACTTTCAGTAATACTTTACACTGCTTTATGCTTTGTACAAAACAGTTCACAGCACCATATTTTAGGCTAACATCGTTTAGTAGTTGTCCTGAAGATAAACCTCAGAGAAGTCTGCATCGGTGCTGAATCAACCAACTTCTCTCCTTGTACTTTTCCTAAATTTGCTTTTATTTTGTTTATTTATTCTGACAATCAGCACACACCAAAAGCATCAAATGCACACACATAACAACAGCAGTGTCATATTATACCCTCAAGATAAAAGTTCCCCTTATACGCATCTTGAGGATGTCTTTACAGACTCCATTAGATTTTCATTGAAAGCTGTTCTCCTTGTTTCTGATACAGTTGCACTGCAAAGATGTCTTTCTATTGCTTGCTCTCTCTTCTCATAAATCATGTGACTTTTAGATCAGAGTTTTGCCTGTTGTCAGAAGCCAGACAGCAGTCAAGTGAGTAATTATGGACCATTATTTTGATGTCATGCTTGCATTATTAATACTGGGCTGTATGAGAGTGTATCTGCTCCTCAAGCAATAAGCCTAATTGAGATATTTAGTTTGGCTTTTCATCCTGATCTTTAGACTCCTGATAAACCTAAACACGAGGGCTGTTACAGTACTGTTTAAGTGGTTGTCGCTGCTTAAAGAAACTGTTTAACATTTTGGTAAATACGTGCATTTGTGGTCTTAGCAAGAGGTAGATAAGTAGATCGATACCACTCTCGAATCTTTCCTCTAAATATGGAGCTACAGCCAGAAGCCGGCCAGCTTTGCTTACCATAAAGACAGAAAACGCGAAGACAGCTAGCTTGGTTCTGTCCAAATGTAAGAAAATCCCCCTAAAAGCACCTCTAAAGCTCACTAATTAATTTATGTCTTGTTTGTTTAATACATATCTTTATTCTTATTTATATCTTAACATTTAACCGACAGGGAAACAGCCTGGGTCTGTCCAGAGGTAACAAAATCCACCTAAAACACCTCAATAATTACCATGTTAGATATGTTTGTTTAATCTTTACAAAAAACAAAGTGTGAAAATGACAAGTTGTGTTTTTTAAAGGGGTTATATACTGGTCTATTTCTTGAGTAGACACAGTGACTAGCTAGTCCACTATATAATGAAACAGACCAGCAAATAAAACATGAATTGTCATTTTTACACATTTATTTTTGTATGGAATAAACAAACAAGAAATAAAGTGTCAATTAGGGCCATTTAGAGATGCTGGTAGGCAGATTTTGTGACTAGGCTAGCTGTTTCCCCCTGTTTCCAGTTTTTTTTGCTAAGCGAAGCTAATGTCTCCTGGCTGTAGCTTCATATTTATCATACAGACATGAAAGTGGTATCCATATTTTCATCTCTCCAAGAAAGCAAATAAGCGTATTTCCCAAAATGTCAAATTATTCCTATAAACAGGTGAATGTTTTGCATAAATGAGAACTTTTTAAGGCAATGTAGATGTAACATTTTCTCATAATGTAGTTGATTTCTGTAAGTCCTCTTATGTTATTTAGGTTGATTTTATGATTTATTGTTGTTATTTTTACTTGTGACCTCAGTGTCTACATTTCCTCTGAAGGACAGTTATACTGTTTTACAACACTGCTCGTCGCTGCACCAATTCTTGGTCACACGATCACAACCAGAATCTACAGGCATAATCTACATTTGCATATTTTTTTGAATTGTGTGCTACTGTATAACTGGGAGGAGACATGTTTCTATATCTGTGCTGTTTTATTTTATGTTTCAATGTTTTATGAGGGGAGAGAGAAGTCACAATTTTGTTTGCCTTTGGTGGAGAAATGTCTTGTGTCGTGGCTGTGGGTAGAAAATACAGAAGGCCTCTTATGGGTTTTGCAATGTGACATGAGAAAAATTTGATAGCATAAAAGGTTTGAGGTTAGCTTAAAACTATTTTGAATTGTTAGATATATCAATAATGAGGATAAATATAATGCCAAATATTCAGTATTTGTACAGAAATATACATATATAAATATATAATATATGCCTAATTTAAATGGAACTATTTTCCGCTCTTGACCATGTTTTTGTTGTTTAACGTTCCTTTGTCAACATTATTTTATAAGATCTTCAGATAGCATGCAGGATAGTGAAAATGAATGTATTATTTAGTGTTTCATTGCTGTTCAGTATTACAGCATTCTACAGATCAGTTTGTGTTTGTAAGATTAATTTAAGCTGAATATTTTCATTTCTAGATTTGTTTACCTATAAAATGAATTGTAAACTCTCTTTTTTTAAAAATTCAAGGTTTTGAAATGGTTTCAACAATTTATATAATTTTATTATTTTCCTGCTTTATCAACGTGGCTCAGTATATTTTGCCTCTTCTAAGTACTGCTATCAACCATCTGTTGTAAATAATTATGCAAATTAAACTTTTTGAAGAAAACAGCATGGTCGTGTTAGAGCTCTTTTTTCCTCTGTAAGTACTGGGAGTTTGGAGAGGGTTCAGTGACGCAGCTGTGCCACAAAGTAGACAAGTCATGTGGGATTTTAGCTCAAAGGCAGGGCTATTTATGGGGAATTACTAAAACCCAATAAAGTGTTATTCATCCTCTGGAGTAACTCTCTGCGGGTCTATATAATAATAAATGGAAAGACGCTTGCTGGGGGGCAATCCACATGAAGTGTCTTACAACAATATTGGCTCTCAGTTACAACTGTGATGATTTAAATACATTAAGTGATCTAATTAGTTGATGATAGAGCAGTTAACTACTGCACATGATGTCCCTCTGGTCTGCTTGGTGTTCCTGCAAAGTTTTAGGATCCCGATATTGTGCATGCTGGCTTACTGGGATACTCACTGTGCATTCGAATAACCATACTATTTAGTATGACAGAAAAAGATTAAATACCAGGATGTCCTACTACATCCGGTCACATTTTGCAGCATGCTTTTCTGGCTAATCTGACCCACAATCCTCTGCGCAGTGGATATATGAGCAAGAGGGTCAAAGTTCAACACACAATGTTATGAAGAAGCAGTTGGCAACCTCCGGTTGGAGAAGTGAAGCCAATGCTGAAGTGCCTTAAACTTGCATTCTTTCTAATAGCCAGCAGGGGTCGACTCCTCTGGTTGTATAGAAGTCTATGAGAAAATGAGCCTACTTCTCACTTGATTTATTACCTCAGTAAACATTGTAAACATGAGTTTATGGTCTCAATCACTAGTTTCAAGTCTTCTTCAATACAGCACGATGTTCATTTAGTAAATTATGGTCCCATTTAGAGTCAAATAAACCATAAAGCAGGGGATGCTTTAGGGTGTGTCTACCTTGTGATTGACAGGTCGCTACCACAGCGTTGTCTGTGTTTTCGTCTTACAACTTTAACCCTTTCACGGTGAGTTTTCAATTCATGAAAGTTAATTGTAACATTTTTGGCAAAATGGCAGTCCAAAAACCAGTGGGTGACGTCACAGTGACTACGTTGACTTCTTATATACAGTCTATATGTAGAAATAGTGTTTCCCAATTGTATGTACGTATACTGCAGGAAACAGCACGTACTCTGTAAGGGCAGCTGCAGTATGTACTAAAAATAAAATTAAAAAAATATGTGATTTGGATTATTTGTACACTTAATTTCATTAGTAACACCTGTGCTTTTCCTACTGACTAAGCTCCTCCCCCGTGGTTACTGTTGCTAGGCCTGTCAAGTTTTGGCACCCGCCATGTCAATATGGCCTTTTCAATGATATCAGTGAGAGATATTCAAAAGAGATATTCAAAACGCTCAATATACGGAGAAATACACACAGCCCGTATTCAGAAATTGTGCGTTTGAAACAAGCTGTTAGGATTTCTGTCCATTTGTGATGTCACAAATATATTAGACCATTAGACGGTTTTAAACGTAAACATTCTAAATGTGCCACAGTTTATTTCCTGTTGCAGTGTATGTGAATAACATCAGCTTACAGGGAGTAAACATGGACCCAAACTGTTGCCTAGCAACGCAATTCCGTTGCAATTCTGTTGCAATTACATTGAAATGCACTAAAACGGAGCGTTTCAGACAGAGGGTAAATAAAGGTATATTTAGACAGACAGTATGAGGAAAATAAAGTTTTTTTTTTAACATTACAGTATGTAAACATGTTTTAGTAGAAACACAAAATACAAGTATGAACCTGAAAATGAGCACGATATGGGGCCTTTAAGGTAAGTTAATGTTCAGTTATGACTCCCTCTTGCTATCATTATCTAATATAAAACTAAATTATTCCACTTTTCTATTTGTTAAAAAGCACGTCAGGATATTGCATATAGACTGAATCTCACAATAGTTAGCTAATATTCAACTGTCTTTGTTTGCTAACATGCTAAACTAGCTAACGCTGTTAGCATCTTACCTTGGAGCACACCAAAGGAGTTTTTGTTGATCTTTGATGGATTCAGCTGTAAGTAACGTCTTCCACACTGTTTAATCCATATTCAACATCGCTCCTCTTGTGTTTTTGTCTTCAGAAAAGCGAAAATACTAAGACACTCTCTAAACTTTGATGATATCTGTTGTGGACTTGCTGGTTCCTTTCACAAGGCTGACCTTGACCTGCGTTGCCTAGTTACAGTTGCTAACGTATGATTGGACAGTTGCCGTTCTGGGGGCGGGGCATAGCAACGGGCCAATCAGTGGGCGAGACCAAAGAGTATATATAGAAGCAAAGAGCTGAAACTCTGGTGTTTATTTGTTCATTTGTGGATATGAGGTATGAGGAAAAGGAAGAAAAAGAAAAAGAAAAAAATATAGAAAAAGAAAAGAAAAAATATATGTATATATATATATATAAATAAAAAAACCCTCCTCAACACCATGCTCACGAATTTACGTTACGATACGAACTCTGGTGTTAATAGCTCAGGGCTTTTGCCCTTTTCTATCCATAGGCAATCATTGGAGGGAGGAGAGAGGAGATGGAGGAGGAGGAGACCAGTTGGTGCTGAGGCAGCATGGCCCATGCCCGGCCAGTTGAGGAGGTTTTGGTTTATTTGGAGGGTTTTTTTCTTCTTTTTTTTTTTCTTGTAAAAAGATAAAATAAAATGAAATATGGATAAAACAAAATGGAGAAAAACAACAAAAAAAACCTTGATAAAATAAATAAATTAACCCTAACCACCCTAACCCTAACCTTAACCCTAACCCTAACCCTAACCCTAATTTTTTTTTTTTTTAAAAAGCCAACATAACTGGGCAAGATCAATATCATGTGACTATGTACAGTGTGGGCTGCTTGAGTGGGGTGGGGGTGGCTGGCTGTCAGTCAAGGTGCAAATCAAATTAAGGCAAGATTAAAAAGAATATGATCAAATAAAGTAAAATAAATATAAATAGGTAAATAGAAGTAAAAGAATGGTGGATAAAAGGATGGTGTTTAATAAGGTGATGGATAAAAAGATGATGTTTTGAAAGAGGATGATGGATAAAAGAAATGATGTGGTCGTATGTAGTGTGTGGACTGTAACTGGAGTCAAATGTAATCATGGGTTAATATTGGTGGTGGTGGTGGTGGGGGGCTACAGGTGTGTAGGAGCATTGAATATCATCAGGTTTTCAATTATTTTAATTATACAGACAACACGCCACACACACACGTTTTAATTAAAGAAGTGGTCTTTATTACAGCAAAGAAGCCAAACATTACAGACAAGAATAATTATGAACCATGAATATCAATTCTATACTCAGACTGGCCTCTCATCCAGACACCTGCTTCATTCACTACTCTTCAGGGCCATTACTTCAGATTTATTAAGGAGGATTTATGGGCATCTTAACTGGATTTGCTCCTTAGTTTTTCCCTCAAGTGTGTAGTTAAGAAGGTCGTCAGTCTTTTCTCTCTCTGCATGCTATATAGAGATGGCCATCAGTTTCGGTAAACTGACTATATTAATGTATATGGCCTCTGAATTTTTCTCTCCCTTCTTTTTGGTCAGACCAGAAATCTGCGGAAATAAACTAAAAAATTGATGCTCCACCAGCAGAATAAACTTCTGTATTCAGTGGATATTATAATGCTTTTTAAACAATATCTTTCAACATTTGAAGTTGCGTCCTACAGGAGTACAATCTCTGACTTTTTTTTTTATCTACAACAGAACTCATGTTCTGACATTGCATCCATCATCTAGAGCCTTTTAGAGTACTCATGATAGCCTATTTACAATAACATCCTTAACAGTAGACCCGGGGCTACTCTCGTTCCAACCAAGTGGAACCTCTTGACATTTTTATTTACAATATTTTTTTTTTTCAGAAACACATCTGGTATTCGGTGAAGCCTCACAAAGAGTTCATTCGGATTAATAAAACACATTGAATCATGGTCCAGGAGGTGTTCAAGACATTGATCGTCCATGAGAACGAAGCCCTGGTTCGCCATCTGTTCAAATGCTTGTTATCAACAAGGAAATTCAAATGATTAGGCACAATAAATGTTCTTGTTTCACAGTCCTGCATGTGTCACTCACTAAGCCTGTTGTGTGTGTTCAGGGATTAATGGTGAGCAGGATGTGAGGATGAAGATAAACAGCTCATCCCTACTGAGACGTTAAAGAGGAGCTTATTATCCAAAAAATACTCCGTGCATAGAAATGCACCGATGTTCTACTGACCACAAACAGAGCGATGGGCTTTTACACAAATAAACCACGGTAACATCACAGAGAGTTTCATTAAGTGAAAACAAGACAATACTACTGAGTTCCACCTAAATACTGAAAAACTACGTCTAATGCTTTTAATATACAGCGTCGATCAGGGGTTCTTAAACTGTTCTTCATGGACCCAAAGTGAGCAGACGTAGCCTCTAACCTCAGGACCCTTTATGGGCTCTATAAGTCACACTAATACTCTCAACGGGCCTCATGCAAGAACCATTCGTACGAAAAGATTTGTTCTTAAGTGACTTCTTAAGTGTAGTTAACGTGATAGCGCAAATTCGTTTTAATGCCACTAATTTCTTTAACGCATTAACGCAATCGATCTTCCGCAGGTTGTAGCGGGCTCAGTTTTAAAGCTAGATACTGGCATCATATGAAACTACAAAAACCTAATAAATCCATTGGTACCAATCATGTCATACTAGTTTGTCAAGAAGGAGGCTAAATAACTCTCCAAACTTAGGCTGAGGGTTTCTGGACAATATTTGTCATTGTTTTGTGTTGTTAATTGATTTCCAATAATAAATATATACATACATTTGCATAAAGCAGCATATTTGCACACTCCCATGTTGATAAGAGTATTAAATACTTGATAAATCTCCCTTTAAGGTACATTTTGAACCGATAAAAAAATATTTGACTCTGCAATTTGAATTATAATTTAATTCTAAATGTATTCATATAGCCTAACGATATCCTTCATTTAAGTTGACCATTGATGCTATTGTATAACACCACAAAACGACTTAAATAACGCACTAACTGAAGGTTAATTTGTCTCTGTATATACAGTAATAACGTCGTCAGGAAGTGTAACCAGGGGCTGACTTATATGGTGTCATTGGGGCGTTAATAATTATGCTAGTTTACAATTCTCATGAACGTGCGCTCACTTACGTACAGGTGGCATTCACCATGTTTACGCAGGTCATTTACACGGTTATCTGAAGTTAAAAGCGTTTGCTGAATGTGACGGGGCACACTGGTAAGAAATAAAGTAAGAGAAAGTTAAGACAAGGATACAAAAATGTTGTTGCATGAGGCCCACTACTCCAGAGGAAACAGACTCGCAGCTAGTTTTGAGCCACAGTTTAAGAAACGCTGGTGGTAAACATGGAATGAAGAATGATTGTTCTTACAAGCAATGCAAGTAAACAAACAATAAATACAAACAATGTGCTTTATCCATATAGACATATTTACACAAAGTCTTTGGCTTATGAATAAACATCAGCTACAAAATAATAATAAAAAGTGTCGTTGGCCACCAGTGCACGAAACAAACGAGGCCTGGGGGCAGTTCACTTCCAATTCCATTCAAACCAGAAATGGAAAAACTGTGATTCACCGGTTCATGATTGAGCGTTTATTTCTCAGTCTTTTCTACTACGAGTACCCAAAATCTGTTCATGTTATAGAGTTTTGAAATAAAAAAAACATCCCATTTGTGTGTTGGCTGAATTGAAAGTGCATTGGGCCCAGCCCTGAAACAAACATGATTATTTTAATGTCACATGGTTGAATAAAAAATCTTAAGTAATCCAATTTTCTTCTATCCAGTAGATCAATAAAAGACAAATCAACTCAAATCAAAACATAAACAACGATACATATCACACTTTTTTTGAACGTTAGCAAAAATCCTACACGTAACATTATTCAAGTTGCCACTTCATGATATCGTAAAAAAAAAAAATTAAAAAAGAAATGCCTAATATGCCCCGTGTAAACTTCCTGTTTTTGTTTCATTGTCAGTCTAAGACGCTACTTCATCTAATTAGCAAACATTGACATTTAAGGGTATTTTCTATGTCTTGTATATTCTGTTATCTGACTGTATGTAACCAATGAAGAATGGGCTCAAAGTGGATATGAAGTACTACATAATAGTAATATACATAATGATGTTCTGACTCGGTAAAGTAACGTGAAGATGCTGCTGATGTATGGAGTAGAAAACAGAAGCATTCACAGAGTTTGGCCAGGCTGTAACTTGAAGTTTCTTGTTCTTATACAAACGCAAATATTCAAACATCACCGTTGATGAGACGCCCAACACTGTTAAGTTACTCAGAAATTAGCATGATGAGAGCAGGAATGTGGGGCCACTGAAAACTTGCAGTTATTCAAAAGCTGTGGTTGCAGCTTGCGAGAGTAGTGGGGGAGGGTAAAGGGAGACATCTACAGGGCACATTGAGTACTGCAGCTGAAACAGCATGAGGCATCGAGTCCATGGGAGAGGGAGGATAAACATTTAAAATGGGGCCCAAAACATACAGGGGCCCGCTGGCACTCAAAAAGCTGTACAATAAGCATGAAGGAGTAAAAGGAGAAACATGTCGCCTCTTTCTCTGTTTGCACTCCCAGCAGCTCCTTCTGGTCAAAGTCTCAACGTTTCCCTTTGTTTGGATACTTTACAACACTGGAAGAGGAGCCGATGTCGCTTGCGCCATTTTGTAGGGACGCAAAATGGGTGCTACAGAACGGCAGAGGGGAGTCGGGACCAAAGCGAAAGCAAAGGATCAAACACACGGGGAGTGAAAAGATGTTCTTCACCTCCTCTTACTCCTCCTCCTCCTCCTCCTCTTCTCTCCTTTGTTTAGGAGGACTCGATGAACTCCAGCGACAGGTCGTAGCAGAACCGGTACTGTTCCTGTAGACAAACACAGACAGACACACTGAAGTTAACATCTGGGGGGTCACATGTTCATATTTTGGGTCGATCTCTGATAAAGTCTGATATGTTGTATTCAGGGACGTCACAAGAACCGAAACTTTCGGTACTAAGTCGATGCCAAAATTCGGAAAAAGTGACGGTACTTGTATTTGTATAAAACAAACCAAACATTTAGGTTCTCTCTTCTCTCCCTCTGTTACTCTCTTTGCCTCTCCTTTATCTCTAACTCACCGGAGTATCCACCATGTTGGGTTTGCTGTTCCTCAAGGTCTTAACGGCGTGGAAGACATCAACCACACTCTGTCTCTTGGCCATCTCACACACAATGCTGCTGGCACAGAAAACACCACTACGCCCACCTCCGTTTCTGTAAACACACAGACAATAATACACAGTTAGGTGACAAAATGCACAATTTAATAATACAGTTGTAGTTTTACCACCTCTCACTGTGTTCATGGCTCACAGAGAACAACTCATCCTGCTCGTCAGTAAAGTTTTGTGCATCATCAGACAAGAATACATTCTGTTGAAAGAGAAGCGTCACTCTCTCACTCTCACTCTCTGACTGAGTTTCATGAGTCATTAGCACTTCCTATAATAATCACCAAATGGTGCCAAGATAACTGGTACTAACCAGTCCTTATTGGGCCACTGCTAGATGCAGTCTTAACAAACACGTTAACATTCATTTGATTCTTTTCATCTTCACTTGAACAAAATGACTGATAATTCTTCCCTTTTTTCTCTGAGTAAACAGAATGCTCTTTTGTTCCTTACAGAGCAACTGATAAAGAAATACATTTATTGTTTGCATTATTTTATTATTAATATAATTTATTTATTTAGTATTTATTGATCTATTTGTTTATTTTATTATCTTTTAATATATATAATTTTTTTTTGAATTTCTTATAATTTATAATTAATTAATTTATATTTTTTATATTTTTTTTTTCTTCTGATCCACTTAATTTGGATTATAATTATTTATTTATTTAGTTGTAAATTGCAAGCACAATAATTATGTCTGTGCATATGTGTGATAGAATGTGAAGGTAATAAATAAATGTATTATTTGCATTATTTTGTTATTTATTTATTTGTTTATTTTATTATTGTTTAATATATATAAATATATTTATTTATTTATTCTGATCCACTTAATCTGGATTATTAGTATTCATTTATTTATTTAGTTGTTTATTTCCCCCGCGAGCACAACAGTTATGTCTGTGGATATGTGCAATAGAATGTGAAGGTATGTAAGCATGTACCGGTATGCTATATGTCCAGTGTTTGGTACGTTTTGCGTATGAATGTTTGCATAAAAGTGGAAAAAATTCAATAAAGATATTTGAAATATAATACAGAGCTACTGATTGATTTTCACAAACACACTCTTGCTAAACAATAAATAAAAGTGTATGAGTATGTTTGGTGTGAACTCACAGGCAGTGCACAATGGTCCTTCCCTCTCCCTCCTCTCCCTCACGCTGCCACTGGTCGACCTGCAGGATCAGTTTGAGGAAGGAGCGTTTGGAGGCCGGGACTTCTCGGTGTCCCGCCCAACCCAGGTACTGGAACTGACGGACCATCAGGTAGCCCTCCTGGGGCTGAGAGATCAAACAACACACACACATTTAGATGAACTGGGCTTGAAGAAAACCATATAAACGTAACAAGACAAAATAAATGTACTGACCCTGGTGAGGTTGCAGACTCTGAAGAGTCTACTGATCACATCACAGTCCATGGAGCAGGACATACATTCCACCTGGACCGGACCGTAACGCAACATGCCCTCCTCCGGCCAGTACTGAGGACAACCCTGAGCACAAACAGTCACAGCATTTAGATACAGTAGAGGCAACAATGCACTTTAACAAAGACAGAGAGAGACAGCAATACATTCAATATTAAAAGCATTTTTCTTACTATTATTTTCCTATATGTTTTAGGGATTATTCTTATTTGAGGCCTTGTGAGTAAAGGACAATTTTCTACCATTTCTCTTCATATATGCTGACTTTGGTGGCATTTTAAGCCAATATTACACTTTTAGTATAAATTTACTGTAGCTGCAAGACAGGATTATCTCCCTAAGGTTCTTCTCTGTTCACAGACTGGAGTTTAATTTGATTTTTTTATTTGATATAGCTGGCTACAGAAATCATTCCAGTGTGGTCCGCAAGAGTTTTCACTTCACAGCTTTATGCAAAGGTCGACCTGCAGCGAGCTGCCATGCAATGTCGGGCCACAGCGACCTGCAGCTGTTTGATTCTGCGGTGAAGTGCGGCTAAATTAAAAGCTGGGAAAAGTCTAACTTTTAGCGGTGGTTATGATACTAATGGTACGTGTCCACAGGGGCGTTTTTGGACGCTTTTGGACACCTCGCTTCCCAGCTTTGGACATTTGATGGGCTGCCACTAGACACAAGACACCTGATTGGATGAATGCTTTCCCTCGTGAGCTGCTGCTCCAAGCTTTCAAACCGGAACCAACATGGCGGCTCGTTTGGAAACTTTTTTCTTTTATATTACGAAAATATTTCACCGAAATGTGAAAACATTTTAGGTGAGAAATAAGTCATGCAGTTGCTGAATCTGTCTTTATTTTAGATCAACACCGGTTAGTTTAAACGTTTCTCTGGAGTTTCCAGAGGAGGCGAGTCGCGCCGGACGCCCCTGATTTGCATAGAGTAGCCTAGACCTCAACTTTATGTAAATGAGGAGCGGCCAGCGTGAGGCCCCGTCTCTTGACTTGTGCCGCCACACTACTAGAACGCATTGCACGGCTGCTCTAAATGAATGGGAAGCGTGGAAAGGACGGATCCTGTGTACCATAAGTGCTACAGAAAAGTGAATTACCTGAGCCAGGTCGATCTCATTCAGCATCACCAAACTGGTACATCCATAGTCGTAAACCAGACGCCAAAAGTCTTTGACAGTGTTGGGCAAAGGATGCTGGGTAACGATGAAAGCAGCAGGCTGTCTGTAGCTCTGCAAGAGACACACAATAGAAATAAACGTCAGGTCTTTCATACACAAACCGTTTTTAAATCCAGCAGCAAGTTTTGCTTTTCATACACATCCTTCACTTCTCTGTTCTGTTACAAAAATCTTTATTCTTATTACATCCTTCTTTCTCTCTCTTTCATACATACATACTGTACACACACATCAATACACAAACAGCGGAGCAGAGTGGGACGATTTGTGGGACAGCAAGCAACACAGGTGGTCACATGATCATGCAGTGGGCCTATCAAACGTGAGGGTGAGGAGCATGCGTTGCATATTCAAATACACTGTACGTACATTACATCTACATCTATAATAGGGTCAGTTTACTTCATGTTCAGTTAAAGTTCACATTAAAAAATTTCTCTAATTTGTCGCAAATTTTTCAGTCACAAAACAAAATAGAAAATCGACCAAGTTTTTATTAACGTAATGAACTGACTGAACTGAAAGTGAACTGAGCCCAACTCATCCTGAATGAACAATGTGCAGCCAGATGTGTGACATGGGAGTGAATGATTTTGGTCAGGTGATGGGGGGGGGGTGGGGGTCAGGTTTAGGATTTTTTAGGGTGTAAATGGCTTTTTGCTAAACATGAACCTGGTGGCAGAACGACACTGAAGCCATGAAACAAATCCAGTATTGGAGATTTGAAGTAAAATCCCGTTACCTGGAACTCCTCTGAGAGCTTGGTTAGAGAAAGGCCAAAAGGTAAGTGACTTAACTTTAAATATAAACTTTTAAAAAGTTGGAAAGTTTTTACAGCAATTAACAGTATTTTTTTTTGTGCTCCAACAGCTTTTGTTGGAGAGAAGCCAGGTTTCTTTCCACACCATGCATATATTACACTTTCGACCTTTATTATAAACTCACATACTGCACCCCCACCCCTTTACTATCTCTCCCTCTGTCTATTTCTATGAAAACAGACCTGCTGATCATGACCAGATATTGCCATCTTACCTTAAATTTCAACCTATTTAATGACTTTATTTTTCAAGTCATGGTACATGGGCAACATGTTGTCAACTGTTGCCAATGTAAACAACGTCCTGCAACAATGAGGCTGTTAAAGATCGGGCGGTGGCCAGAGAAGCTAGCGGTCTTTTCAGAACCTGGATTTGTCTCTAGCCTTCTGCTGCTAAAACCACAAACACAGCTTCACACAAACAGGGAGGGGAGTCTGTGTGTGTGTGTTGTCTGTATAATATGTGCATAAATATCTGAATGTACATGTGTTTCTCTTCATCATTTATGTATATCCTCTTAAAAGTGTGCATCATTTCCAGCAATTATGTGATTGCAGTTTGCTTCTCTTGCTCGATGTGTTGTGAAAATAACTCAACCGTATATTGTATGTTGTAGCGTGTTGTACACTTACATCCATCAGAGCAGCGTTGATGTAGTTGCTGCTCTCTCCGTCTATTGTAATGAGGAAGGGAAGGCA
This sequence comes from Sebastes fasciatus, assembly GCF_043250625.1. Lineage (NCBI taxonomy): Eukaryota > Metazoa > Chordata > Actinopteri > Perciformes > Sebastidae > Sebastes > Sebastes fasciatus. The sequence continues at coordinate 24,140,384 of NC_133812.1, read as the reverse complement.
TCGATCAGGAGGAAGGCCGTCCATAAAGCGGTTCTTATCTTGGTTTCTAGGCAACAATGCGATGCTGCAGTCTTCAGGCTGAGGCTGAGGAGTCACCGAGTTTAACGTCTGGACAAAGAGAGAGATGTAAAACATATAAGTTAGTGCATAAAGGGAGTTTTTAGGTCTCTAGGAGAGAGAGAGAGAGGGGAAGAGAAGGTGGAAGAGTGGGCTGTACACAATGTTTCTGTAAGACTGAGTGTCCATATAGTGTTTTTCTATGGCAGAGAAGCGCTGGCAGGGCGCTGGGGAGCGCAGTGCCTTTCTGAAAAGTTCAGAAGCTTTCAACTAGAAGCACTCGGAGTAAAAATGTCAGAGCATTCAGAAGAAAAAAGAAACGCTGGTGCACAGAAAAAACACTATATGGCCACTCAGGGGAGAAGCCATGGATGGAGAAAGGTGGGTGAGATCTGGAGGGGGTTATTCATTTGGGTGTTGAGTTCAAATATCAACAATCTCTCTCCAGAATCGCTGACTCCACCTTTTAATGCGTATTCCGGTCATCACACCCGACCCCCTGTCAGCCGGTCCACAATATTGTTAATATTAAACAGGTCCACGGTACAAAAGAAGTTGGGGACCCCTGTATTAAAGGTACCCTGTGGAGTTTTTAACCACTAGTAACGTTGTGGGTCCCAATTTAGTTTGAATCTTGGGTTAGTGGGTGACTGATATACTGAACATCCCTTTTTGTTTTTCACGCTATTCCACTAATCGACAGTTGGTGTTGGTAGGTAATGCACCAAGAAATACAGAAATTCACCAGTAAAGCCAATTAAGAAGAAGACTGTAAGCAAGTAAACATTGCAGGATTTGAAATACCAAAAAAATTGTCTCTGCAAATGTTTCATGAGGAAGGAAATGTGTTCAAAACGCATCCTTGTGTATCCTTGTTATGTCTCTAGGATACACAATGATGTGTTTTGGTGAGTAACACTGAATGTAAACAAAAAACTTTATTGTAAATGTAAAAATTGCACATAATATACAGTTGTTTTGAGTTGTTTCTGAGTGTTGCTTCTGACTTGGAGCTAAAAGTATAAAGTTAGATTTTCGGGTTGAGAATTTGAGAAAGGCCGGGAGTGGATTCATTAGCTGATCATTTCACCAAAATGTTGCTAAATATACAGCTTAGATGCTGCACCATCATTCAGAGGTTGAAGCTTTTATTGTCTGCAAAACGCTGAACAGCTGAGAAGTGGATTACGCTGCCTTGAGACACTTCTATTGACATTTTGATATTTGTTTCGTGTTGTAAAAACTCCGCTCCTAAATGCATTTTAGGATTGATTTTGGAGGTAGTGGCTGAAGATACAGATTATAATCAGGTTTACCTGGAACTCATCCTTCAGATGTGACGAGTTGGTCTGCGAGTCGATGCGGATCAGCTCATAAAAAGCAGCTTTGAACTCGCAGACTGGTATGGCTGTTTCTCCACATAGACACGCCTCTAGGATGGCATCGTGGATGAATATATACTGCTCCTGAAGACAGAGAATTCAAGACATGCACGTTATTACATACAGACACATCTTTCACTCGTAGATAACAAAAACACTCGCAAACAATAAAACACAACGTTGTCACATGGATAAGACGAGCAGCTGTGATGCCGAATGAAAGTGACACTGTGAGTGAGTGATGGCTGATGGGAGATGGGAGTTATGAATGAGATGATGACTGTCGAGTTTCGGTTTATGACACTTGTGAGTCAGTCCACGCAGGAAATTGTATTTTTGGATCATTCAAGCAGCTTCAATTCAATGAACAGACACAGAGTGAATTAAAGGCTGCTTTAGTGAATGGCTGCGAATGTCTTTGTTATGATGGATGACATAAACTGTTCTAGTTACACCGCTACACAATAATATTTCATACATTTTACAATGTGCACTGATTTATTATGAATATATTATAATGATTACATGACAGCTTGTGGTACCTACGTAATCAAAATAACTCTTTTTTCCTCCATAGACACAACGTATAGGAAATAAATATTGTTTGCAATTTCATTAGAGATGCAACGATTTATCGATTAGTTGTCAACTATTAAATTAATCGACAACTATTTTGATAATCGATTAATCTGTTTGAGTCATTTTAAAGAAATTTTTAAGGAAAAAAAGTCAAATTTCTCTGATTCCAGCTTCTTAAATGTGAATATTTTCTGGTTTCTTTACTCCTCTATGACAGTAAACTGAATATCTTTGAGTTGTGGACAAAACAAGTAATATGAGGATGTCGTCTTCTTGGGCTTTGGGGAACACTAATCCACATTTTTCATAATTTTCCGACATTTTATAGACCAAACAACTAATCGATTAATCGAGAAAATAATCGACAGATTAATTGACAATGAAAATAACTGGTAGTAGCCCTAAATTTCATCATTAAAAAAGTGTTTAGAGGGTTGGATGTGTCTGATTGTTAATATTAAATCAGGATCACGTCAAGCTACGCTAAAACATTATGGGATGGAGGTGCTTCCATTCAAGATGCCAAATGCACCGCTGTCTGCCACAGTGTAATTCATCATCCCACCACTGGATGGCGCCAAAGTAACATCTGTTAAAAGCTTTAAATAAATAACAATTTGACCTCTATCCCGGTCATGATAATATGCTCACAGATAAATATATATATTACATTAAATCATGCATTTGCTGTGATTATGTAGTGAGATGACATGTGAATGAATGAATGGGTGGCAGATACATGTGGTCACTTCAGCCTGCTCCATGCTAATGGCTGAAGAGTCTTACAGTGAGGGTTCATTCTAAGATGTGGATGCAGATGGAGGATGGGTAATGCAGTCACCTCAGTCTGTACCATGTTGATCCTCCTAGAGCGAAGAGCCTTCACACAGTTGTAGATGTCGACCACTCCTTCTCTCTCCGCCATGTCCAGCATGATGTCAATGACTATGAAACAGCCTGTACGCCCTGCTCCAGCACTGCAGAGAGAGACACAGAAAATCATTCATTATGTCTAGAATTGAGAAAGAAAAGCAAATATCTTAGATGTTATGGTGCATATTAATCATGTGAGGTAGAGAATATAAAGGTCTGCTTGTGTTTCTATACCTGCAGTGGACCACAATCGGCCCAGCAGAGGGTGGATTGGAGATTTTAACTCTGCGGATGAAGGAAAGTAGTCCCGTGGCGTGATATGGAACTCCGTGATCAGGCCAGCCTGTGAAGTGGAACTGCTTGACCTCCCGCACCTCGTTGAAACCACGCTGAGTAAAGACAAAAGACATCTTTAGGTTACATTTCAACTCACACAGAAGAGACAAACACATCCTCTACATCTCTTAGGTACAAGCATTACAAATTTAAGTATTTTGCCTAACTCAAAATAAATGCAAAACAACACAGAGACAAAAATACATCACTCACCCTCTCCAGTGTAAATGTGCGAACCACATATTCAGCCAGAGGTTCGACCTCCACAAAAGTCACCTTGAAGTCTCCGTACACCTCTGCATCATCCGGCCAATACTTATAGCACTTAACCTGTTAGAAATAACATTTAACATTTGATCAAATACAGCATAATAATTATAATAAATATGTTCAAAGACCTGGATCAAGTGGCAGATATAGCGTCTTACATAATATAAAAAATATATAATATAATGCCCTAAACATTGCAGACTTCACCAATCAAACAGTAGGACGGCAGAGGAGGGTCGCTAATTTGTTTTACTCCAGTCAGCTGATCTACATTTTTCCATTAGCAGCCACAAACACTATCAACAGAATATCTTTCTGGAATACAGTATGCATACTTGCCAACCTAGAGACCTCAAAAATAGGGAGGATTTCAAAACCAAACTGGGTTTATGTTAAATACTTTTAATTTTAATTTTAACTCTCAGGAATAAAAACTGGAATCCATTATTTCCAATGGCTTGCTCCGTGCCTCAACCCCCGGGAAAAATTGGGATGATTGGCATACGTATGAGCATACAGTATGTACTAAAGCTATTTCAAAGTGTTACATGATCCTGATTCATGATTTCTGACATGTAATTTCTTTTATCTGGCTATCCAATTGTCAATGGGCAAGTATGAACGCTGGGAAAAATGTCTCGCATATTCGAACTGCACAATAGAGTAAAAAGACGAGAGGAAAAGAGCAACTTACCCTTCCAACCTCCACCAGATTGGTTACCATGACGATGCAGGCTGACTGTTCCTGCCACACCATCCTCCAGAAGTCATACACTGTCTCGTGAACAGGACCTACACACAGATGCACAAAGACACATATTCAGTACTAGTTTGGATGATTTCTATGTGAGAAGAAAATGTATTATTATTTACAAAATCCTGTTCTATTATCTTACCCTGAGTAGCGATGTAGTGACTCGGTCTCTGGTAGCCCTGAAAACCATAAAACAACATCTCAATATCCATAAAAAAGTGTATGTTTAAAAAAAATCTTGTACCACAGTTGGAGACCTCCACAGTGCAACATTATAACTGTCAAAACTAATCTGTCAGCTTGTCTCTCACCTGTCGCGATAGAAACATTACGGAGCATCTCCAAGACGTTTATTGTAAAGTTAAAGCAGAATTTTATTGTCGATATAATTAATGTAATTGTCATTTTTGGGTTGAGTTGAATCTGTCTGAATCATCAAAACAAAGCTGCAAAATTATGCTCAAAGTGAGGACCTGTCAAAAATCTACAGATGACTCTGTATTGATGCCTGTCACCTCTATAACAACTGTCAGGTGTAAAAAGCGTTGTCAACCACTGATTGGGATTTCCTGATGCCAGTAAGACAAAAACAGCTACTACGCATAAGCAAATTTACAGCACACTGTGGGATGTAAGGAAGACCAATGGGAGGGCAGGATGGAGTGAAATCCTTCATGCATCAGACGCCCCAGCAACTCAAGATATACAAATATTAACGTGACTCGATGCACATCGCGGCGAGTGTGTGAATGGACGTAGAGGTGTGAAGGTTTGAAGGGCGTGAATGAAAGAATCCACAGTGATACTTACATCCCTGTACAGCCAAATCTACAGCCCAAGCCACAGGCAGAAAGAACGAGTGGAAGAAAGAAAGAAAGAAAGAAAGAAAGAAAGCACAACAATGTCAGAGAGAGTCAATCAGAAAAAGAAAAGTAGCATTGATATAATGGGAGTTTGAACAGGACATGCAGAAAAAAAAAACATGATTTAAAGCTTTAGAATTAGACTGTATAGAAAGGACACTTTCTGATGTCGTTTGACCTCCTCACAGCAAAAAGACAGCTGGTTGTTTACATCTCATTTTTGACTTAACTGTAGTTGTACCAACAGAGATAAGTTGGATAGTGTCCACTCTATTCATCCTAATTCTAGCTTATTGTGGATGGTAGCATGCATGTAATAGTTTTAATGGAAGGTAATGATGATATCGAAGAACATGCCAGAAGCAGTATTAGCATTTTTAAAAAAAGTACAACGTGAGAGACTAACATGCAGATGATTGGTTGTGAAGGTGACAGCAGAGTGGAGATGTAGGGATGGACAAAGATGAATGAATAGATGTGTGTGTTCAGATGGAGTTATGCAGTGATGAGTGAATGGACAGACAAACGATAGATAACCATAGAATGGATGAAAATGGATGAATGGACCTATACTGTTAAAACAGACACTACATTTAGTAGGTTAAAACATAGTTTCAACATTTAGTCTCTCTATATATTTTTGTTTCACTGTCTTTTTAAACTTTTTACTTAATTTGTTTACTTACAGAATCCTGCAAGCACTTTTATTTTATCTTATTTTTACTGATATCGGCAAAGTCATTAGCTCAGATTGCACTAAAAGTAGTTGTTGGATGTTACAGGGACTGTGATAAACTCACATGCAGATCCCACTGTTCCGATTGCATAAAAAAGTAAACTTCTTTAACTCAGATTTTATACATATGGTGGTGTGTTCTTTATAATACGATATAATTCTTGCCAATACGCTAGTATTTAGGGGGAAAAAACTAAGGCTCTGTAGAGGATTTAAGTTAATGTTCCGTAAGTTTTATGCTATACTGTCATCGATTAAAAGATGAACGGACTGAGGGCTAAATGCAGCGACTTAAAGGAAATACTCTTGTTCAGTTTCTTGCTGAGAGTTAGATGAGAAGATTGGATCACTTTCAAAGGCTCTGTAGAGGCTTTAAGTTTATGGTCCTTAAGTTTTATGCTTAAGTATAAAAATGACAAGTTGTGGTTTAACTGGGTGTCATGTACCAGACTATTTCTTCCTGGAGGCACACTTGTCGAACTATTTAATTAAAAGAGAGATTATGAAGAAATAACAACATTTCTCTTTGTGTAGCTCTTAGCATTATATGGTTGTCCAATTTCTGTAGTCCAACTAAGTCCAAATGATGACTTAAAAATCTACCGTTTTATTTCATGTAACTAATTTAGACTAAATTGTAATTTAAACTGGCTGCCTCAGGATACTAATGATGGATGCACACATGAATACATGGATAGAGACAGGAGAAAGACAGCAGAACTGACACTTGAGAATGACAAATGTACGTGTATGTATAATGATGTGTTTTCGGGGGTGGCTGGATGCGTAAAATGGCACGATGGATGACTAGTAGACGCAATAAAGGTATAGAGGCCTGACATACGAGCGAGGGAGTGTGGTTTCGTTGGTTTCGTTGGGAGCCAATAGTAGCATTCGATGCGTTTCCACTTACATCGATGTAGTTGGCGTTGATGTAGTCGGAGGAGGGGTCGTCTTCTATGGGCTGGAGAATAACCCTTGAATGGTCATCTAAAGAAAGACACAAGAGGACAGTGTTGGAGAGAGCAACAGAGAGAGGGACAGTGACATAGAGAGGAAAGCGAAAAGACAGAGAATATTTTGTTTTAGGACATTTTAGGACAAAAAGGACAAATGTATTGTATGTATTTTTTCTTCTCTCTTACCCCCCTCTTTCTTCCTCCTGTAAAGCACGTTGTAACTTCTGCTCTGAACATAAATAAATAAAGTTTGCTTGCTTACATGCTATAATGTTCCCATAGCGGTTCTTGGTGCGGTTCTGCTCCTTCTTGGCCACGTCCCAAGAGGCCGACTGGCCCTCGAAGAAGCTCTGTATCACCAACAACAGACAAAACAACACAAAAGGAAATTACACGTCTTGGATCTTAAAAAATAATCACTCCTACTGGACGTCTCTGAGCAGAAAGAAGTACTTGAAGGACTTTATTCCACGGGTATACGAGTGGTGACATAGTGCTTATTAGATACATAAACAGAGGAAATAAAAAAGGTTTGCAGCTCTTTGACTGTTAGTCAATAAAGCAGAAAATACTCTCAAATTAAGAGGCAATTCAACCCTAATAGTCATTTTTATCATTTTAATGGAAAGCCAAAACATCCAATAAAGAATCATTGATTTTCTTTATGAGTTTTTTGTTGCTCTCTACATTAAAAATGTGTGTTTAATACATTTCAGATATCTTAATGTATTGCCCTGTCAAGTCCTCCGATATAGAATCAGAAATATCCTTGTCTGGGTTTTACTTAAACGGATAGTTCAGGTGTTTTGAAGTGGGGTTGTATGAGGTACTTATCCATAGTCAGTGTATTACCTACAGTAGATGATGGTTGGCACGCCCCCAGTTTGGAGAAACAGACAGGAGTTACCACACGGAACCAAATGTACGGCAGCGAAACGTTTTACAGCCACTTAACTTAGTTTGTTTGCACTATTGTGTGACTTTGGTGAATCCAAACTAACCAAAGTCACACAATAACACAAACAAACTAAACAATGGATGCAGCAGTAGACCAGCAACTCCTGTGTCTGCTAAGTAAAATTACTGTTTTTTTCAATGGAGTCTGGTTGCTTTGGTGAGAGCAATCGATAACGGCTTCAGTTCCCTGTTGAAAACATAGACTGTATAGCTGTCTCACAGCCAGGTAAACTGGCAAAAATATTCTAAATATAGTGTACACTCTACACTGGTATTGATTTTTTTAGGTGGGCCTTTCTTTGAGGTGTGTAAAATATGTGTTGCTGTCGGCCCTGTCCACAGCAGTACATTGATTTGCTGCCGTGTGGTAACTCCTGTCTGCTTCTCAAAACTGGGGGCGCGCAGATCGTCATCTACTGTAGGTAATACACTGACTATGGATAAGAACCTCATACAACCTCACTTCAAAACACCCAAACTATCCCTTTAAAAGTACAAACACTACTTGTAAAAACAACATTAACATGACTGCTTCTACTCGTAAGGCATTTGCAATTTTTCCTCCTGTAACCAACCAGGCTATTAATACTATTACTGCTACTAGTACTATTAATAAACATACTGTTTATAATAATCTTACTTCATACTCCTCCTTAAAGCCGTAGCTGTCGGATGTTTTCATCAGGTTGATGTGCTGCAGAAGGTCGGCCACTCTGATGGCCGGGTGGAGCTGTCCCGTCTGATAGGGAGACTCGGTTCCTTCACAGTGATACCGAGGAACGTCCAGGAGCCGGCTGTTCTCCGCTGCAGAGGCACTGTGGTTCTCATCTACAACAAGACAGGAAAATACTGGTCAGTTCAATCACAAATTAACCAAAATTTGTGTTGTATTTATCAGTGTTTTGTACCGTCCAGGGTAAAAAAAAAAAGGTCTTCTGTTTATATAAAAGCAACAACACAATGATTTTTCCATCTTCCCAAAACCAGTACTAGCTGCTGGCTTTGAGCTATTACCATAAGAAAACACTGCATTTTCCTCCAACCATTACTCTCTTTGTTTTCTGTCTATACTCACCAGTGATTGGAACTACATGTCAAAGCAGCAGAAAAAGAGAAAAGCAAAAAGGTTTAGTCAGACGGCAGGATAAGAGGATTTGTTAGTCAGACTGTGAACTACTTTGACAACTTTGATCAAGGACTCCAAAGGTTTATACATAATGGATGATGAAAACAAAAAAGGAGATGATCTCACAAAACAATGGAGCATGGCCCAAAAAACATTAAGTGCCACTTTGCTAAAACATCTAGAGCAACATGAAAGACACTAAGAAACAGAACACAACAACAAGTCTACTGCAAAGCCCTCTAGTGGCATCATACACTGCTATTTACAACTACGTCACTTCATTCAACCAGCTGCAGCTGATTCAGAACGCTGCTGCACTAAGACCAAGAAAGTGGATCACATCACTCCAGTTCTGAGATCTTTACAAAAGCTTCCTGTTTGTCAAAGAACTGATTTCAAAATAATACTGCTGGTTTATAAAGCATTGAATGGTTTAGGGCCCAAATACATGATCTTCTGCTACATTATGAACCATCCAAACCTCTCAGGTTGTCTGGGACAGGTCTGCTTTCTGTCCCCAAAGTCAAAACTATAAACATGGAGAAGCAGCGTTCACTTTTTATGCTCCATATATCTGGAAAAAACTCTCAGAAAACTGCAGGTCCGCTGCAACTCTCACTTCTTTTAAATCAAGTCTGAAGACGTTTCTGTTTGCCTGCTTTTTATTAAATCAAATAATTATTCAGTGTAACTTTAATTATTGTATCTTATCTTGTTTTTTATTATATATTCTCTTGGCTTTTTAATAACTGTTTTTAATTGTATTTAAATATCCTTTTGTGGTGTGTTTCTTATGCACTTTGTCTCGATGTTTTTACTTTGTTTTATGTAAAGCGCTTTGAATTGCCTTGTTGCTGAAATGTGCTACCGTGTCTATATATATATATATATAAACTTGCCTTGCCTTCATTCAGTAACTGCTGCTTCAAACATACTGTATATGTTCCTCTACTATCCCAAGGTTTCTACACCTTCCTTACACATTATAATAGTAAAAGTAGATGGTTTTATTCAATATTTACAAACTTCACATCATCAGCATACTTCAGTATCTGGACCTATATGATACATCTGTTATATGTGGAATAAAACTATACATTTTAACCACAGGTGAGCAATCAGAAAGGCTGCATGTTTAATTATCACTTGTGAGTATAGCATGATATAATTAACATAATTAACTTTGCATTTTCGAAGCTTGTATATGTTGAGAAAGTATTTCAATTGCAGGTAATTATGGGGTCAGATTGTTGCAGAACTACCAGGTGAGCATTTCAGCGCTGTGGGGGTTAATGTGAGTCGGCAGTAGTAAAGCACAGACTGACAGGTTGTAGAATGGAGTAGCTTGGGGGGGTTTGCAGAACAACCGACTGATTTCATCTTTTTTATTTCATCTCAACTGATGCTTTTCTCTGCTCCGAGGACATGTTAGCTCATTACTGATTGTTAGAGGTTTGCTGAAGCCCTCGTCAGGCCAATTAGCAGTAAACTTGACCCGACACTGCCTCTTAATTCGCTACTTCCTGCTACTTCTTCCCACTCTGTGATGTGATTGGCCAGGACAGATTGTAACTGCAGCCTTCACTCCGCATTAGAGGTTGTGGATCGGTTAATTAACACAGTTTGGTGGCGTTGTGGATCGCGGAGCCCCTTAAGGGTATGTTAGAAGTCTGCATCACTTTGCAGTGTCAACACTAGAGCGAACTAAAAAAATAAACACGTTGCAGTGCAACACTGGAGCTGGAGGAACATCCGACTTGGCAAAAACTACAGCTTTCACAATTCAGACCGGGACATCAGCAACAAAACAAGCCTAGGGAATATCACAGATGGTAGATACTCGAGCACACTTCGAGATCTAGCGCATAGAGAAAGCTCTGCCAAACACACAGGCCTGTAGGCACCAAGTTATTCACTGTCACTTCATGTCACAGATTTAATCTGCAGTCGTTTTGCGGTGGCAATGTGACAAATTGTCTTCCTCCTTTTAAGCATCAGTTTCTGTCGTTTTTGGGACAGGAAGTGGCATACCTTCAAACAACTCAAAGCTGTGGAAATAATGAGGTCTCTAAGGGAGAATGATGGTAATTACTGTGAATATCAATAACGCTCAGTAGGAAACAGAAAACCATGGCTGGGATTGGGAGTGATTGAACCTGGGGAAAACACAGTACGACAGATGAAGTGCTTGGCTGTTGGAGTTTTATAGTACCGGCTATGTTTTACACAGAGAGTTGGCAATAGGTGGCTACAAAAGATAAAAGATGAACACACTGTTTTGCCATCCTCATATATTCTAATCCATTACACATCTTTAGATTGCCTTTGAACCAAATCCAGCTACTTTGTATTTGTGTTTTTGTAGTGTTTCTCTTTCATTAACTCATTTCAGTGTAGAACTGCATTTCTGTGGTAATATTAGAGAGATTTGTTAAACATGTAGCACTTCTAAAATGTAGATAAGAGACAGTGCTGTGGTACTAAAACTCCAATCAAGCCAAACTATCCACCCACACAACTTGACAGAGGATGCAGGATGTAATGGGAACTTTGACCATATCTGACATTTTAACTGGTGTTTTGGACACAAACTTGGGACCTACATGATGACGCACAAGACGGGGCTACAAGCACAGGGGGCTTTAAGATGGAGATGGGTGATCACTAAAGGGAGCTGGTGGTGAATAATGTGACATATCCAACCATGCCAGAAGTCTCACCTAGCACAGCAGTAGGAACCAGAGGATCGTTGGGCACTGTGGGAGGAAACACGGTGAGGAAACCTTCTAAATTTCAGCGTTACTCAAACGTACATGAGGACCTAAAAGTGAGCAGTGAACATCAGGAAAATTCTGTGTATGGCTGCTGATGGACGACACGTTCCTCCAGCCATGACTTAAACATGAGTAAAAATGTTACATCTTAAGGATCATCTATCCGGTAAAGCCATGAATTATTTAACTTGAGACAGAAATGATTTCTCAGCAGTTCTTCCGTTCACACATCAGACATAAACACGTACACTTTCTACACTGACATTGGCCTTTGATCAGGCAAACACGACATTGATTATTGGCAACTCCGTGTTATAACACTCTAAACTGAATATTTTTGGGTGTTTTGGACTGTTGGTCATACAGAACAAGACATTTGAAGACATCACTTTAGACTCTGGGCAACGCATCCTCATACAACGGTTGGTATGATATCTTACGAAAAGTCCGTCTTCACAGGAAACAACTTGGTTTAGGCAACAAAGCTATTTAGTTAGGTTTAGGAATATATCGTGGTTTGGGTTAATATAACTCCGGAATTGGCATTACTTAAGTACGGAAGTTGTGGTTTCAAAAGGGGAACGAAGGTCGGTCTCCTGGGGTTAAAGTCCGGTGATTTTTGAACCACCCATCCACCATGACCTCCTCCTTACGTGGCGTTTATCGCTCTTTATACTTCCTGGTTCACAATTACATGGATAATATACAAACTGATTTTGTGGGATACTTATATACGAATTACAGTGCATTACTTTTTGTAGATATAGCTATGAACGGTGTATGAGAGCAGCCTAGTCTGGGAGACTTCGATGGATGTTTTTCACTATTTTTGGACGATTTAGAGAACAAATGATTTACCCAAAAAACAATCACAAGATTCATCAGTCATGAAGATCATTCTAGTTTTGTCCACATGTAAATGCTGTAATGAAAACTGAGCTTGAGAACTGTAACTTGGCTGTTAATTAGAATAACCTTACAATTGCAAAATTCGAGTCTCATCAGTGAGGATAGAAGAGAGGAAAGATGAAAATACGTAGATGTGTTAGAATGGAAAAACTGAATATTAGATTATAGACAGAGTTGTGTTCTGGTTAATACTACAGACTGTTTATGGTTAGAAATTATAATAATAATATTTATAATAGTCTTGTTTGTGAACCTACATCTGTTGTTGTAGTTGTGAGAGTCCATGAATGTCACAGCCATGGGATCTTCTCCGTGCAGAGTGCTCTGGTCAGCATAGCTGCGATCCATGGCGTTCACCATGTGGGTCATTTCCTGCCGCGTCGTTCCGATGGCGTCTTTACGTTTTTTAGCCAGTTTCCTGTCGGGGGGCAGAGACAGACACAGTCAGGCATCTTATAAACAAATACACAAACATCAGCTAGCCTGCAGACCGACGCCTTGTAAGGAAGAGTCTCAAATTTTAAAGTAGAGTATGATTTTGTCTTTTTTTCGGTGATATAAACACGGCCGGGGGGGCTGCAGGCTGCTGAGTCACGATGCAGAGTTTAGATCCAACAGAAGAGAAGAAAGGTGGGGAGAAGAGAAAAAGAGAGGAAGAAAAGAGGAGAGAACAGGCAAAGGAGGTAGAGGAAAGGCTTGTTTGTAAATGGCAGCATATAACAGGCTCAGCGGAGGGAAAATAGCATCTAATACAAACCCGGGGAAATGACCTATGACCGACAAGCAAAGGAAAAACCTGTTATCAACCTCGGCACCAGAGATGAGCTGTCAGATGAAAAGTTTTATTCTCAAATCGATTTCTAGTTGTTTGAAAACTCTTCACATGTTGTAATTCCACGAGGGAGGCTTTCAATAAAGCAAAAGCAAAAAAAATTAAATATTTGGTTTTCATCCGACAGCAGAGATAGGAAAAAAATCCCATTAACACAGGGAATGACTTTTGATCTACAGAAGCACAGGAAAAACCATTTACCAACCAAAGTACCACAGTTATCATCATATGAGTAGCAGACCTCGAGGTCACATCGTGAACGAGTAAAGAATAAGGAACTGTAGACTGTCTTTCTAGGAAAGATATGTTTAGAGATACCTGATTTTTATATTTGAATCTGCTATTTTTCTTCCCAGGCTTTTGTTATATTGTGGAATTAAATGCCAGAAACCGGTGTCTGATGAAGAAAAATAACTGTTTAAAATCTAAACATCGAGGTATCATTTTCAGTTTTAACTCTCTCTCAGTGTGTGCAATCCATAAAATCCCAGGAAAAGTAACCATAGAGGGCTTAATAACTCGGAGCATGACAGAGCATGCAGGAACATTTTGTACCCAGAGCCATAGATGTACATCAGTTAGGACAACATCTGTCTGAACAGCAGAGCAAACATTTATTATGATTATGTTTGAATTAGTTAGTTACCCACTTGTTTGAGCTCAAACATGAAGGTAAAAAATATTCTCTCAGAGGTTTTTGATGAAGAAATAAATGTTTGACTGTTGCGTAACTGATATATATATATATATACGGCTCTGACTTCTTCCCAGTGAACAGACAGAGAGCATGCTTTGTTTTATTGTATATTTTACCTCTTCACCCCAAAACGCCACCTCTAAGACCACACACACATATAATACACTCACACACTCACACTCAGGAACATTGATTTAACTGCTGGCCAGCTGTTTATGTGGGTGTCTGTGTGTGCATTGTCCAACAGAAAACATGAGAATAGGAAAGAAGGCGATACATGTATTATAAACCACCATATGCTGCGTACTAGTACTGTATATAGCGAAGTAGAAACAGAGAGAAGGAGAGGAGGGGAGCTGTGACCAGAACTAGAGTGAGTTTTTTTTTACTGTTTTAATAATTTTTAAGATCTGGATTGTAAAATTTAATTGCAAATTGATTTTGAGCGCAATATGTGTTTATAAAAAGTACTGTAATATCTATTGAACATGCCGGATCATTAAAATGGTAAATATATGCCGAGACACCCTGCAAATCTCTTAATAAGAAATAACAAAACTAAAAACATAGCAACATGATCCTCTCCTGCAAAAAGGTTGTCTTTGTAAAAGTGGTTTGGACAAAATATACCCGGAGATGAATTTATAAATGTGAAACGGGGTTACAATGTTCTGTATGAGGACATTAAGAGAAATTGTAGACAGTAAATGTTTTTCTGATAAATGTATTTGAATAGATGCTACATTGTCTTGCCATTTAGTTCAGAAGATATTTTTCTGCCCATTTTATCAAATCAAATTGCCTCTCTCTTCATCACTAATGAGAAAAGCCTATTTTTTATTTTTCCGTAGTCCTAATAATGTGAAAGAACAACACAAGAGAAATGCATTAGAAAGATATTACACATGTATTAAACATATTTGCAGATTCTAAGAGTTAAAGATTTGTTCGATTATAACAATCTATGAACTATTACATGTAGATGTAGATTTACAATAAATCACTGCTTTAGGATACAAGATTAAAGGTCTTATTTATAACATTTTTATGTAGACAAATGTTTTTTTTAAATAAATGATAACCTGTCATGCTACATTTTGTTCGTCCGGTGAATGCCGACACAAGCTGGTGATGAATAAATGTCAATATTTATTTATTAATTTGTTTTTGTTACTGCTAAATAGTTAACTCTTTTTAAAGGAAGTACAATGAGGTGTTTAGGGATCCATTTTGGTCACAGCCGGCGAGAGACAATAAGAGACAGAGTAGAGAAGTAAAGAGTACCCACGACACGAGAAAACCCACCAACAACTACCAACATCAGAGCCGTGTGCTCCACACAGGAAGCTGACCCAGAAAAGAGATGCTGAGTTCCCATGATACCTGTGACTTGATGGGCGGATGGATGATCACATGACTACATGCACACAAAGAGCTACAAGTCACAAGTGCAGCATTCTTTTTTCAAATAACACGCTTTAGGCCTGTGTCGTCCCACTTTGGCCTGCTTTTGTTCTGGTTTATGGCCCACTTTGGCCTTCGTAAGCCTGCTTCAGAGCAACTTTGGAGCATGTAGAGGACACCGGGGCTGAGGTCAATTCACTGTCAGTTCAGTCCCTTTCAAATTTAATTTGTTAATAATGCAGCAATTATTTATTATATAGTGTTATTTTTATTTTAGACAAGAAACCATCAACATTCTCTTGCAAAAAAATGAGTTTTTAATGTCTAAACATTTAAAAATAATTATATAAATGGTTGAAAATCCTGACCTGACTGACATGAAAGTGAACTGACCCCCACCCCGGCGAGGCGTCAATGAGGATGGCTTTGGCTGGTTGGTCAGAGCTGGAAAATGTGTTTTGTCTTGAAAAAAGTATACTGCATCTTTAAAAATAATAACAACAACTAGCCACTAATAATAATTCGCCCAATAAGGTAACAGCAGCTGGGTGAGCTGATTGTTGATTGGTTGTTTACTTACAGGTAATAAGAGTATGAATAGTAGGTCCTCCTGGGGTTGTGAGCCAATCAGAAAAGCAAAGAATGAGACACAAGGGTCATGAATATGCAAATTAGGACAATACTGTCCTGTCCCAACCAGCAACAACAGAAACAGAAGAAAACACCTTTTGATTTGCTACAACTTGAGGGTCATGCAAGGGGTTGTTATTATAACTATGGGCCCTATTTCTTTAAAAAAAATTCTAAATAAATACTACAAAACAAGCTTATAAAACTATTGCTAAAATAACGAACTATCAATATTAAACTATATATTCATGCAATATTTTAAAGCTGCATTTACTGTAACCTAAAGGCCCTGATTAGAGTTTTTTTTAGCCCTAATCAGCCAATCACATAGACGGTAAACTCCTAAACAAAGCTATCCGATCTGTATAACACCACGCAGCTCGCTTCCTGTAAAGCAAGCATGATGTCATTGCGATGTCATCATGTCCCACCATTTTAAAGATGCAGTATTGTTCAAAGTTGTAAAGGTTCAATGACGATGAAGATTGATCTCCCCAGAAACCTCAATGGAAAACTGCTAAACGCTGTCAACACAACTTCACACTCATGAGGGTCACAAATCCTTTTGATAACATTCAAATCCTTTTCCCAGTTGTCACAGTTTAGTTACACATCAATCTAAAAATGTCAGATCTGTTTTCATAGCTCAAAACAAAGATGCATTATAACTGAAATCCAACTATTTAGGACTCACTAAGTAGCTTTTATATCCCATGCAGAGATATGCAAATACGTTTTCTCAACCAGAAACTGCTGTCATGAGTTGATCAATGTTGGTTGCCGCAAGATGTCATATGCTCTCATAAATCAAACTAAAAATGTAACTAAATGAAAAGGTAATACAAAAAAGTATATACCTAGAAACAAACTTACTTGGAAATATGCAATGCCCAAAAATACCATTGATCTTCAGCTGCTGCTAATATATATTTTCAACCTGTCAGAAATGCAATTAAAGGGATAGTTTGGGTGTTTTGAAGCCTCCAGTTTGGAGAAACAGACAGGAGTTACCACACGGGAGCAAAGCAGTGTACTGCTCTGGACGGGGCCGGCAGCAAAACCTATTTTAACATGATGTTATACCTCCTGTGGCGGTCCTTGAACACTTTGTGATCTACCGCTAACGTTTACCTCCTCTAGTCTCCTCGTGCCCAAATGCATGAACGCAGCATGAACTGGTTATTATTCAAAACAACAATAGATGCTTAATTCAGTTCCTCCCAGCTGTGCATGGAATTACAGAGTAGTAAACAACAGTTGCCTCCCAATAAATCTACCAGTTTGGACCAATTTTCTGTTATAAAAAGGCCTAAAATCCTCAGGGGGACAGGTTGTGTTCGGTTACCGTAATCAGGCCGAGGAGAGCAAACTGTGGATCAAACACTGTCAAGCTTTTGGATGATGGTGAGTTGATTTCAAACACTGTTGGGCATCACAAAATAGTCCTGCAATAAATAGAATATTTCTATCCTCCACTTTAAGCTCAGGTCTTTTGGATGTGCTGTATAAATAAACTTGCCTTTTGATATAATTTACAATCACACTTTGACACTAAATCTGCTGCTGGATCTCATGAATCCATTAAAAGAATTAGAATAAAAAGACGGAGGTCACGAGGCTGCGAGAGCAAAGTTCTCCGGTGACGAGAGTTCATTACTGACTGAGATTTAATGACTTTAATTGTTTTTGATCTACTGAGTGAGATCCTGATTGGTTGTAATTGACTGTTTTCCTGGTTGCTCTCTAAAGCCTCTGGCAAGACGCACTACTTCAGCGCCGTCTCCTCAAAGAGACCGTCGATGATTACAAGTTGACGATAATTAATCTTGTAACGTGTTGAAGATACATGGTGGTCAATGAGCAAATCAAGCTATCTCTGTTTATACTTTATATGAATGAAGAATAGATGCGATACGAGGCACTCAACATGAATGTATCTGAACCTGAATATGCAAATGAGGTTTCTAATTATTCTCTTTTTAATGAGGCACTCAGGTTCCCCGAACACCAGAGTTTAATTGAAAGGTCACAGGAAGAACGCCGTGTTTAGTAATAGTTAATTATTACACATATACATACTCGTGTTCACGACTTTAGAAATGTGCATACGCGCATATGCACCCGCACGCCCTGAAAAATACAAAGACATAATTCAGCCTGGTGTAGCCTCACAGTTACTCAGGTTTGATGAATAGAGAGCAGGCTATATGCCAAACAAAACTTGTCTAGACTTGAGATGGGGGGGGGTTTGACTCTCCTCACAGCTTCACAGACTTTTGACGTGATAATATTACACAATTCTCATAAGTCACCACTCAGCCTTGAAGGCTGTCATGTTAATAAACCCCCCAAAAAACAGTAGTCACACTAACTTATGTTAGAATTAGGATAAGAGTTATCGGTGACACTGTCTATGACGCCCATGTCTATAATGCATTATAAACATACTTTTAAATGTGTTATAATCTGCTTACAGGACTGTATATTTATAGTTATAAGCACTGCAGCTGCATTCTCATGTTGTAGCTGCCATCTCATGTTGTAGCTGTGTTTAGCCACCACATGGTGGAGCCCTGCACCAAACTATCACCTCACAGGACAAAACAGTGACACCAGGAACAACTGTGACTCTTCTACATGCTATTCTACAAGTGAAGGATGAGATTTATATATATATGGAAAGAGACACAATGATTCTGAAATATCATTCTTTCAGTCTCTGTGTTCACATTTTCTTTAATTTTTCCTTTTTTTCTAACAAAACAAACCCCTTTTAAGTGTAATCTACCACATCACACTAAATGAGAAATTGTTGTGCTTTAATTCTTTTAAGTGTGAACCTAAATGAATGAAGTGTATGCCATGTTCACTCTCCACTTTCCAACATTTTGCTTTTTCCTCAATCATCTTGGCCAAGATCTCCTTTTCTTTGCACAACGTCTCCTTTCAACTCTAAAACACCACATTCTGGGTTTCTATTAGATGTCTGTGATGTGTTTATATAATGAATGTGTGCTGTAATATTCTAAATTTAATCTTGACGTCTTCTGCTTGAGGATCTCTTTCACTGTGTTTCTCTTTCTTACTCTCAGTGAGTCGGCTGTTCTGAGTGGTTGTTTTGTCTATTTTGATTCAACAGCTGCACTGTACAAAAAAAAACCCCACAACATATCCTCAGATCTCTCCCGCGCTAAATCACAACAACTGTGAGGCAGAAGTTTCTAATTTTGGAAACACCATATTTTCACAGTGGATCTCAGGAAAAAAACAAGCCTTCAGCTCTTTAAAAACAGAACAAACTTGAGGAAGTGATCGGGCTGGTTCTGAAGGGAGATCAACGTTTATGGTGGATGGATGGAAGATGGTTGTTACTACAGCAAATACTTGGACCAACACACAACAAGAGAATGGATTTAGGTGTGTCTGTGTGTGTTGCATCTGCATGTGTGTTGGTGTGGTACTGTTGTTCTTCACGATACTCTTCATTAAAGCTGTTATAGCGGGCGTGGTTAAGACCTGTCACTCACCTCTTCTTGACCAATAGGATGGCTACCAGCACCAGCAGTATAAAGACGAGAACACCAGCGCTGATCCCAGCGATCTTCACCACCCGGTCCGTCTGTTTAGCGGGGTCAGGGATGACTTCTGGCTCCTCTGTAGCACCTAGAACATTTATAATGACAATAAAACATTACAATTACATCATAATATCATCCCAAACTACAAGAATAATACAGTAATTATTGATTCTTTTGTAGTATTAGGAGTGGACAAAATGTCATATTATATCCCCATTTGTAAAACATTGGTGTATTTACAATTAAAAGAAGGTATGCTTCAGTGGAAAGCTGTTAAATGACATTAAAGGGATATCTCAGCAGGACTTTAAAATCTTAGTTTCCTAAGAAAAATGGTGACAGAAGAGTGAAAATCCAAAATGAAGGATATGAAATGTAGTTTTTGTAATTTGTAGTTCTCACTTTCATATTTTTTTATTTTTTGATTGAGTTCACAGAGGCCCTATGATGCTAATTTTCAGGTGCATACCTGTATTTTGGGTTTCTACCCTAACATGTTTACATGCTTTAATGTTAAAAAAAACACGTTATTTTTCTTATACCGGCAGCGTCTCATTGGTCAGCTGGCCCACTCTTTTGTGTATGGGCAACCGCACCAAACTCCGCTCCAGCTCAGCTCTAACTAGCTTTGTTTGAGGGCGTGCCAAACTGGCCGCTAGACGGGTATTATGCAAATGCATTACTTGGTGACATCACCACATAACGGTTTCAGGCATTTCAGGCAGTTCGGGGGCAGTGTTTCTGTCCCTTTGACGTGGATATCACTCACTAAAATACTAAAAGCTTTTTGAGCCTGATGTTTCTTTGTGTTCTTGTACAGTTATCATGTCGGCCACTGCTGTTGGAAAGATGCTATCCATCTGGAGAATACACGTGTATAAAATATCCAGTTTCCAGTAGATTTTTTTTTCTTGACAAGCTGTTATTTCAAGCTTTCAATACATCTTCTATAAGAAATTATGTTTTTGTAATATGATGAAGAAGTAGTAACTTAAGAAACAGAAAGACTGAAAACCAAACTATTATCGTCAAAAGCTTTATCGTCTGGGTTTTCCTAGAGCTGCGTGTGTTTTTGTTTGTGAAGAGAGCTGTACAATATCGGACAAAGAAAAGTAAAAAAGTGATCATCTTTCCACCCAAACTCTCCATTTTTTTAAATAATCTTCTGGGGCAGTGAACTAGTCCAATAAAACCAAACCCAGCAGCCAACTAAGCTTTCCAGGAAGCTTGATCTTCAGCTGTGTAGACCTCTACATGTTGCTCTTTTGCACTGACTGTAAGCCTGTTATACAAATAATAGATTCTTGGCACTATCTGAAGTATTTACGCAACCCCGTGTCACCTAGGGCTGGAAAAGTATGCCACCTAACAGCCTCAGGAATTATGTTTGTTTTCTCTCAAGATGTCTGTACAAAATGCCCTCACATCAGGAAAGTGGTGCGTGCGATAAGGAAACAAATCCCGATGAGCCATTTAAACAGGAGGGTTTAAAGATCAGGTAAATATCAAGACTCTAAATATTCCTTGTAAAGCAAAGTCAAACAACTGCCAACACAAATGCCATGGTAACTGTCATTCAGGATCCAGATATAGCCAAAAGTTCTGTTTGAGGAGCTTATTTGGCTCACAGATCGAAATGAACAGTTAATTCTCCGTTAATATGACTGCTATTTAATAATGAACAAAAAGAGATTGCTTCTACCCACCAACTGTCACCTCTACTGAAAAGAGTATGTGTTTTACAGAAGACATATGGGCATTAAGCAGATATAGTTTAGCAACACAACAAAGAAACAAGACTCTACAGACTCTGAGTCGATGCCAGCAGCTCTGTGAGGCTGAGCTCTGCTCTGAGCTCAATGCTAACGTCAGAATGCTAACATGCTCACAATGACAAATGAGCGGGTATAACGTTTACCATGTTCATCGTCTTAGTTTAGCATTTTAGCATGCTAACCTGTTCCTAATTAGCACAACATACAAAGTACAGCCATAGACTGTATAAAAGAAGTGAACGTAGTTGTCACCCATTGGTTTGTGGGCTGATGTTTTGAAGCCTTGAGTTCGGCATTTTGGCTGCCGCCATCTTGTTTTTTTGCAACCACAAGTGACACGAGAGGGTGGAGAAAATTAAATTAGAACGCTGAATAAGACATTTTTAGGTGACCAAAATGTTACAGTTAACTTTCATGAACTGCAAAAACACTGTGAAAGGGTTAAAGTTGTAAGACAAAAACACAGACAACTCCCAGACCGGACAACGCCGTGGTAGCGACCTGTCAATCACAAGGTAGCCACGCCCTAAAGCATCCCCTGCTTTATGGTCTATTTGACTCTAAATGGGATCATAATTTACTAAATGAACATCATGCTGTATTGAAGAAGACTTGAAACTAACGATTGAGACCATAAACTCATGTTTACAATGTTTACTGAGGTAATAAATCAAGTGAGAAGTAGGCTCATTTTCTCATAGACTTCTATACAATCAGACTTCTTTTTGCAACCAGAGGAGTCGCCCCCTGCTGGCCGTTAGAAATAATGCAAGTTTAAGGCACTACTCCGACCTGGAGGTTGCCAACTGAGTACAGCTGAGGATAAATGTAATTTTTTTTGCAGATATTTGGTAATAAACCAAAGTATTGGACAAATTCAAATTTTGTCCTGATGGTGGCGCTAAATGAAAAGTCAGGGGATTTACAAAAGTCATTACAAGTCATCATGATGGAGACATGAATGTCTGTACAAAATGTTGTGCCAATCCTTGAATAGATGATGAGAAATTTCACAGGATAAGTTCAAACTTTGATCTGCTGGTGGCGCTGTATGAAAAGAGGATCCCCAAAGTCTTCAGGACTCTTTGGGAAACATTGATAACTGAACAAAATGTCACGGCAATCCATCCAGTAGATGAGATATTTCAGTCTGGACCAAAGTGGTTGACCAACCGACTGACATGAGCCATGATGCTAGCACGTCTAAAGACTATCTATTAGGAATGAGTTAATCCAACCACATTTTCTTGCACACTGTAAAGATCAAATCCTGTGAAAAGACTAACAGAGCAGCAGAGGAAGCTGTTTAACCGTGGCTTGTACCATCTTCTGTAGCGGGGTCAGTAAAAACACTCAGCTTACAGTTTCCATCTTCTCATTAATTTTGTTGTATCACACCTGATGGTACATGTAGTGAACTCTCTGCTCTTCTCCTGCTCCTACTCCCAGCTGCAAACACGCTACAAATTGAATACACACAAATAAAGAAATGCTCAATTGACTGTGTGTCTTGCACTGTTCAGTGTATTCAGGTTATCTTGGTCTCATTGGGAAATGCTTTTGAAATGCAATTTGACTGTAGCTGTCCAATGTGTCTGCACCAATGTCACAGTATATTACTTGTACTCAAACTCATTTCTCTTCCTGATGACTTCAGAGAGTTGTCTGAACTCCCCGATTTCGTCTGCTTGGAATATAATTCACAAATGATGTTTCAGGCAGAGTGCATGCAGTGGCCATGTTGATCATGCACAGAAAGTCAACAGAGAAAGAGAGCCGGCATCTGTTTTCATGCCCCTGAGCTTAGTGATCTGATCCCATAACGCCAGAATAGTTCGTACAGCGGCGTAAGAACATTATCATGCATTATGATAATCCAAATAATCCAACACAAAAACGTATGCACAGAACTCAACATAATGCAATACATCTATCAAACAATAATCCACTTCTAATGCTAAATATCAACAAGATAAACATAATCTCTCTCTCTCTTTATCTCCCTCAGTATTTGTGACCTTATCATATTATTTTGTTATAAAATGTTTCTGCCTCTGAAATCTTGGAAATGTCCCACATCCAGCCCAACGTCATTATGTAACAATATTACACTAAAGCATGGGAATCAGATTGATGGATGAAGCATTAGCAGTTAGGGGTGGGGGAAATAAAATCAATAAAGCATAGTATCGCAATATTTTGCGTGGCAATATTGTGTCGAGATGTCAGTATTGATCATTTATTATATTAAATATTAACCTCTTAACAATCCAACAGTCCGGTTCTGCTGCTATTCTGTATTTCAGAGGCTGTAGCGGGCTCAGTCTTAAAGCTAGAGTGAAGAAACTGGTATCATATGAAACTAGAAAACATAAGGAATCGACACGTCATGTTAGTTTGTCAAGGAGAACGCTATATAGGCTCCAAAGTTAAGCTACATTTTGGTGAGGAATATCTGGCATGGCCTTTTTCAAAGGAGTCCCTTGACCTCACACCTCAAGATATGTGAATGAAAACTCTATTCTTATTAGATAAAACAAATGTTGACTGCATAATTTGCAGTTGAAAAAAAAGGTAATAAATCGCAATATATCTTATCGCAATACTGAGCATATCGTAATAAGATCGTATCGTAACTAGAGTATCGTTATAACATAGTATCGTGGGGCCTTTGGTGATTCCCACCCTTATTAGCAGTGATCTGTCAGCCAAAATGCTTTGAAGGTTAAGGTTCACATTATCGTATATTTTTCTTATTATCAGCAATTCCACGAAAAGACCAAAACCAACAATCAAACTTCCTTCCCTGTCTCTCTGGAGAATGGAGCGAATAAAATACATTAAAATAAAATAAATACTGACATCCGTATGGGTCGGGCTGTAGTTAATTATGCGGTAAAAAGAAATTCAAGGTCAAATCTGTCTTCAATATTTAGCATTAATTGCTTTATGTTAACCTACTTTATTTTCAATGACTATCAGACCAGTCAGCGGGTATCAAAACAAGACATAACAAAAAAGAAAAACAATCCATAAAAGAGTCCTGAGACCTGACCTCATAATGTCGGTGGTAGCTCTTAATGTCTGTAAAAATTATCCAGGTCAGTCCACTAACACTCACAACTTACCCACACACACAAAACACCCTGAGGCAGCAATGACAACACACAATACCCGAGATGACCTAATAGGACCACCGCCGCTTAATCCTCCCTCCCGGATGCACGGTTGAGCGCACACACACATGCAGAGGGACAGAGAGGGAAAGAAAGGAAGGGACAGTCGTCTGACCTCTCCGTCCATTAGAGTCTTTCTGCCTTATTAAAAAAAATAAAAAAATAAGTTCAGCTTCACTAAGACCTCCTCAGAATACAAAGACAGAGCGTCATCTCTTTCTAGCAGCCTTTGGCGAAGAACCTGTTCTAGTAACTACGACCACCAGCAATTCTTGAAATGTGATGACGCTGGAAACACAGTAACTTCCCTCATTTTCTCTTATTTTAGAGCAGAAACATGACACCTTACAGGCACTGAAGAGATTGAATATAACTTTGATCTGTCCCATGGGATCAATTTCTTAAAAGAGCCTAATGGCTAACATGTCTTGGTCACATTGAACTCTGTGACCTTAACAGAAAACAGGTCTTTTCAACTTATTATATTTCAACGTTCATTTTATAGGAACAAGGTCATAGCATGGAACAATGCCACTTATGCCACAGTATTTATCGTCTAAGCTACTCTAGAGTGTCTGTCCCTTGATGGATCTTTATAAAAATACACAAATCAATCAGCCATAATGAATTCATTCTGCAATAATTATGTCCGATTGAAAATTATGTGACTTTTACTGTCTGGTTTTATGCTCCTTCGGCACTAGAAGGTCAAAGCAAGGACCATCAGCTGAGTGCCAGAAAGTCATTATAACTTATCTTTTCACCACAATAACACCCAGAATGCAGTAAGATAGCTCTCAAGTACAATTCAAGTCAAATAATATAATGACTCTTGTAAGTATGACATCAATCTTCTATATTATTATGGGCTTTTATCTCTCATCTGTTGTCTCAATTTGTGTAGAAGTGTCAACAGGATACTGACCCAAATCAAAGGTATTTATTTTAAAATGTCATGCTTACTAGGCCTGTCAAATGATTCAAATATTTAATTGCGATTAATTGCATGATTGTCCATATGTTAATGTTATATTGTAATTAAAGTGTTCTGAGGAAGGGGTTGGTCTATTGAGTAGTTGCTCAAAGTGTTGGACCCATCTCTTGCGCTGTTCTTCGCTGGTTGTAAGAACATTCCCATCCATATCCTTTATCTGAGTGTTGGTTTTATGTACTCTTCCTGACAGTTGTCTTGTTGTGTCATAGAGCCTTTTCATATTGTGCTGCCTTCTCTGCTTGTGTCGCAAAGATCTTCTGTGTTCTGTCTTTCCTCACACTAGCCTTCACCTCTCTATGTGCCTCTGAGTAGGCTTTTTGAGCCTCCGCTTTCTGTGACCTTGTTTTGCTGTTGTTAAGTGTCTTTCCTTTTCTGCCTGATGACATCCATGGCTTGTGTCTTCTTTTCTGTGTGCCTAGGACTTCTTGACATGTTTATTTTCTTCTTTCTTTCCACACTGATTTTACCTGTTCTAATGTACACAATTATTATTATTATTATTACTATTTATATCAGTTCATTTTGTCTTTTCACCCGTTTGCTTTCTAGTTGTGCATTACTAGCCGAGTTAACACTTAAATGACCTCGCTGTTCTTCGAAGCTCAACGCCACCAGGATTGTCAATTTCATTGAAAACACGTTAATGCATTTTTTCTGTTTATCCTTGTTCTTACTGCACACGGCTAAACTCTGATCCATCAGCCGCATTTCTGAAAATCTTTTCCTGAAAACAGTGTGTGTGCATTTGTGTGTGTGTGTGTGCGTGGTTGCCCGGGGATTAGACCTGTCTGATAATCTATCAACATATGGCTGCTAGTAAAAACATGACATTTAGACTGTGTGCACGTGCAATGACTAAATGTGCACACAAACACTTAACACTATCACGTTTTCTCTCTCTAAAATGCAAAACATTATGTCGTCACCAGTAATACTCCACTAAACAACTATCAAAACAATCATTACATCAGTGACGTCATATGAATAAATATCAGATTAACAGCTATCATTAAGGGACGGCAAGCAACAGAAGATAAGCATTGTCCAGTGACCAGAAAAATATAGTAAATATAGTTATTTTAATATTATTAGTGATATCTAAAAACGTATTCTGAAATTTTTCTAAGCAGCCAAACACTGGAAACAATTTTTGCCACCTGAGTTTTATCTGATTGTCAAATTCACACTGATCTGGGGTCTTTTTTTACATCAAGTGGTATCAACAGTGACAGTGAGCTCTTACCTTTAGTAGCAAGCCTCAGACACTGGGTCTTAGTTTCCTGAAGAAAAAACACAATAAGATCAATACTGAGTCCCCAGTACACACACAATACACACTGTAGCATTGACAACACCTGCAGATATTCTATAGTTTTAAGTACTCTCAAAAGTCATAACTGCTTGCAGGTAGAAGCTGTAATGAAGTTAATGTGAGTCTTTCAATGTGTACATACTGTATAAGTCTATTTATTCAAATGGGCGGCTGTGGCTCAGAGGGTAGAGCAGGTTGTCCACCAATCGGAAGGTCGGTGGTTCGATCCCCGGCTGCTCCGGGTCACATGTCGATGTGTCCTTGAGCAAGACACTTAACCCTAAATTGCTCCCGGAGGCATAGCCATCGGTGTGTGAATGAGTATTTAGATTAAATCCTGATGGGCAAAGTTGGCACCTTAGTAACCTCTGCCATCAGTGTATGAATGTGTGTGTGAGTGGGTGAATACTGACATGTAGTGTAAAGCGCTTTGAGTGGTCGGAAGACTAGAAAAGCGCTATATAAGTCCAAGTCCATTTACCATTCATAGCAGTTAGCAGGTGTGTGTTTAGTGCGTTTTCACATGAATAAATATTTATTTACCCTCTCCGTGCTGCTGACAGCTTGAAGGTAGATGTTGTAGTTCTTTCTCGGGGCCAGCGGAGGATTCCAGAAACCCTGGGAAATAAAAGAAAGTGATCATCAATTTTAAATATGAGGCTAAACATACGTAGATTGTCAGCTACTAATTTCACTTATTACTTCTGCTAAAGAGGCTGTTTTCTGGTTTGTCTCTTTGTTACAAGATATCTTAAATATGTCATTTTTGAGAAATGTGCTTGTTGTTTGCTTTCTTGCCGAGAGTTAGATGAGAAGATCGTTGCCGCTCTCGTGTCTGTAGGCTAAATATAAACATACAGCCAGCAGCCGGCTAATTTACAAAACATAGCAGCAGCACTGAAGCTCACATTAACACATTATATCTTGATCGTTTACCACATACAAAATCTAAATCGTAAAAATGAGAATTTGAGGCCAAAGTGAAGTCACACCATCAGGCATGTCACTTCGCTGGTTTTCGGTGTGGCAGGTTTTCACCCATTCATGCACATCCAAATTATTCTAACTAAGCGGACATGAATGGGCAGACAAAATTGAGAACTTTGAGGAGCTTTGAGAATGTCTGTTTGCCGTGAGGAGAAACCCGCACGGAGTACAAAAGATTCAAAACGCTTCCTCATCACGATTTCACGTCAGTTCATGTCTGTGCGACCGTCCTTGCGGAAAGTATAACAGAAGCTTTATCTAACTCTTCACCAGGAAACGAATAATAACAAACTATTCCTTCAACAGATTCCGATACAATCTGATGGAAAGATAGGCCGAGACTATGAGAGAGTTTTTTGATGTGTTTTTTTTTGCAGATCCAGGAACTTGTACATTTTTCACCATCTTCTCATAAACTACTGCACTTGCTTAAATAAGCAAATTCTGGCACATGCATATAGCACATCATAAATGTGCCAGATGTTAATGTAGACCAGGATCTTGATCCAAAAATTAACATTCCCAAACATTTGGATTTTGCAGCCTTGGTGGACGATCAGTTTGTGCTCTCTGTGGGCTCTCTAGTATGTTATATTAGTTGCAAGTTTCACCAGGTTTAGAATAAAACTCCTTGTATTATAGTATATTATAAAAGCTCAAGTTAACTCCAACATAATTTCCCCCTTTTCTGTTACCTTTTTTTCCTCCTTATTCTTCTGCATTTCAAGTTTACTTTCATTTCTATTTGATTTATCTTCTCACCTGACATTTTTGCTGCACTACGTACAGAATACGTTGCTCGGATAAAAAAGGCTTGCCTGATATGTCTTGTTGTCTCCAACGGTGAAGGGGAGCGGCTCCGGCAGGTTGCTGGGGGACAGCTGGGCGGCATAATAATATGGAGATCCACCGCTAGGCACACTGTGGTAGGGAACTGGGACCTGGGAGAGAAGATATATTCACATTAAAATAATATATCTATAAATCTGTCTTACAAATACAATGTAAGTCGGTTAAACTGGAGTTTTTTGCTGCAAATAAAAGGTCTGCTTTATAACAGTTGGGATCCAAATGTCCAGCGGTCTATAGAGCCAAATGGTGGCTATCTACTCTTAAATGACTCCTTTTTGGAATGAAACTTCTGTTAGCAAACAAATACATGTATATGAGCTAGGATGTAAAGGCATGGCTTGTTAAATGTATGTAGAACAGATAAATAATCACCTCAAAACAGTCAGAGGAAGCTTGACGACGTGTCCGGGGATTCACTTCCTCGACTACAATCTGGTACGCACTGTAGATAAGAAGACAATGTACGTTATTAAATGACAAATTAAATATTTCAAAAAAAAGGTTGTGTAGTTAATGTTGTGTCACGTTCATGTGGCCTTGCCTATTTATTTACTATTTATCAACCTGTTTTTTGAAGTGTCAAAGAATACCTCCATGTTACTCATGTTACCAAAAAATAACAATGGTTGACATTTTTTATAATAGATGACTGTACTGTAATGCACATGTTCAAGCTTGACCACTGCATCGTTCACAGACATATTTGCAAAAAGAACTACTTGATGTCTTGTGTTTATTTCTATGGCTTACCACTTGCTTTACATTAAGGACAATACTATGTATGTATCTATATACAGTATACTTTTAGCTAACTATTTTAACTGTTTATCCATTACTTTTTGTATTTTAGTACCATATTCTTGAATTGTTTCTGAACATCTTTAACGTTTCTAACAAATCTATGCTGTTTACCTTTTCTGTTATTTTCTCCAACACTTGGTGTGGTGCTGCATCCGCCACTTTTTCTCTTCTTTAAAGTGTCTTATTTCACACATAATGCATTGCACGACAGGCTCTCTAGGTAATCTTACATTAGTCACTCATAGGGAAGCTTTATGCAACAAATTTAAGTGTCTATGTCTGACTTAAAGTTATATTTAAGACAAAGACTCTATAAATAGACTGTCTATTTTTACGCAACTGGCCCCAGGTGTGACAAAAGCCTGTGTCTGGGTATGTACTATATGCTATGCATGCAATACCTTATAGGTGCTCCCTTGGCTTGGGCAGGTTTGAGCAGGACAGTGATGGTTGTTGCAGTTTCATTCAGGAAGGCCTCTGACCCATCGTACTCATCTATTGTCGGGGCTGAAGAAAGAGCATGAGTCTGTATTAGTGTCCATGTATCACCTTGCTGACTATCTACATGTGATACCAAAAAAAAAAAGGTTGTGACAATAAAATATATTAAAACTTATTTTCTACCTGAAATATTAGTAGTCACGTTGAGCGTGGTCGCAGGGCCGAACCCTTTGGAGGTGGATGCGCGTATGGAGAGCTGGTATGTGACCCCTGGGTGGAGCTGGGCAAACAGGTGATGGGTGGCATTGGAGGGCAGAGACACTGTGAGTCCCGGCCGCTGGAGAGGCACCGAAGGGTCGAATGAACGCACGCCACTGTAGTTGATCTGAGGCGGAGCAGAGAGGCAGAATCCCAGTTTATACATTTTTCTGAGTGATAGTTTGGCTGCTACAACATTTAGTGTTCCCACTGCTGCTGCTTACGGTACCTCATATTGTATGATGATCCCGTTGGGTTCAGTCGGTTCCTTCCAGTAAAGAAGAATTCGGTCTTCAAATGGAGTGGCTCTTAGTGACTGACTGGGAACTGAGCCGGGAACTGTTAACACACACACAGACAAAATTATAAAAACGCTCATAAAAATAACAATTAAATTCTGTCCTCCAAATGAAGGAGTTCCTAGTAAATACCAACAACAGGAATACACTCAGCAGGGACTTTCCTGAATCATGTTGAAGTTTACCCAAAGTAATAGCTCAAGAATTTTTTATGCTTTTTAATTTTTTCTACTTCCCAGCAGTGGCCTGTTGTGTCACCTAAACTATCAAAGTACCAGTAGATAAGCTCACAGCATTAGAAGCATTTACTTTTTACTTTACTTTTTTTAGAAAGCCAACAGCTTATGTTTGCTTGTTTGTTTACTTTGGTTGACTATATGACTTTTGTATTTGTTTATAATGCTGCTTATTGAGGTGAGATTCTTTCTA
Source organism: Sebastes fasciatus (assembly GCF_043250625.1). Classification (NCBI taxonomy): domain Eukaryota; kingdom Metazoa; phylum Chordata; class Actinopteri; order Perciformes; family Sebastidae; genus Sebastes; species Sebastes fasciatus. The sequence continues at coordinate 24,109,344 of NC_133812.1, read as the reverse complement.
TAAACCCACTTTTTTAATCTCACTTGCACAACTTCTTTTCTTTTGTTGTTGTATTTCTGCTGCGTTGTTTTATTGTGCAAACAAATCGATCTCAACATTCAAACAATACATAAATATAGATCTAAAAAAAAAAAATTGAATTAGAAAATAAAAACATTGATAAAAAATAAAGTGTGCTTTGTGTATCGCACCATCTTCATCGGTTTGTATGATGGTCTCGTCGCTCTCTTTCCGTCCCTCTGGATTGGTCAGAATCATCTTCAGTCTGATGTTGGTGTAGGGCGGCAGGTTTCCCACTAGGTGGCGTGGTGCTGAGAGGACAAAGAGAACATAACTTTATTGTAAAACAATAATGTATAACATTGTTTTATAGCATGATATTCAATGTAAAACAGCAGTATAAGTACTGGTAACAAAGCCTGTATTAGTAATTAAACTGATTGTTACCTTTAGGGTCCATGTCCAAGCAGTCGGCCTTGCTGCGGTTGTTGGCGGTCATATATTGGTAGCAGATGGTGACGTTAAAGGTGTGACAGCGAGTGATGTTGTAACCCAACGACTCCCAGTCCACCGCAATCAGACGAGCCCTGGTCTCAGCAATCTTCAGCCTCTTAGGAGTCCGCATAGGTTCTACAGAGGAACAGAGGAGAACACAGGGAAAGAATATCATGAGTTATCTCAGTAACCCAACAGATAATTGCCATATGAACTGTGTTAGACGGTAGCAGCTTGATCATAATATGCCCGCAGGGGAAAATAATCACCATTCTTTGATGACTTACAGTAATATATGAAAAATGCTTTAGTGAACTTCAAAAATATTTACTTTAATTCTGGTTCACTGGGGGTGTAAGAGGCAAATGTACTTTGCATTGCCAAAAAAAAGAGCAAGAGTGCTGAGTCAACATTTTCCCCAAGATAAAACAAGAAGGTTTCTAACGAACATCTATTTCTTCTCTTCGCTGCCAGTCAACCATTTCTCAAATGCAATAACTCCTACGAGGCACGTCTTTGGTTTCCATCTTTTATGTGAATTCAGAACTGTTATTGTCAATATAATCTACCTTCTCTCCAGCCTGCCCAGGGCTTTAATTACCTTAACTGGCTCATTTAACTGGATCAATAACCCCCCCAGAACCCGCCCATCTCTACAGACACACACTCACACACATTCACAGCCAAGACCGCAAACACAAAACCAAACCTGTCCTCATCTGCTTTATTTCAGTGACTAAAATCTCATGAATGTTTACCAACTTGTGCCTCTCCAGGCATTCAACAGTATGGTGTGTAAAGGCCTTAAAACTCAACGACAATTGTGCCGCCTTATCGATTAGTTGATTTAATCGACAGATCTGTGAAACTGAGTTTCTCCACAAAGATTCACACAAAAAGCACCACTTTAAATCCTGTGTTTACCAGAGATGTGCTCATAAGTTTCTCGGAAATAAGTCATTCAGCATGAAAAACGCATACAAAATTACTAATCAACTTAAGAACTCTTAGTCGACTAAGACCAAAACGACCGATCAGTTGACTAATCGTCTAAGAGAGGGTAGCCCGACTACCATTGCATCATATATTATAAGCTCATAAGTTTTGTGTGTAAAATCTTGATTTGCAACAGTAACTAGTAACTATAGCTGTCAATGAAGTAAAAGTATAAAGCAACATGAAATTGAAATACTCAGGTAAAGTAAGTAAGAGTACCTAATATGTACAATACTTGAGTGTATGTACTTAGTTTCATTTGACCACTGTAGTGAAGACACCTAAACCAAGTTGAAAAGAGGTTTAGTAAAGTGGGTTTTTGTTTTCAATTAACAGATGATTTGACATTCTTGACGGCTGAGGTGCAATAGGTTTGATCAGCCTCAGCCAAATACAAATATGCCTTCATTAACTCTGATACTGATCTTGCAGATTGACTCCGGACATCCCCAGACAAAAGTGGAATCTATCACTCGGCAACCAGAACAAACTTAATTAAAAGTTTTGTTTATTGTTCCCTGTCATAAAGTTGACTTCATTCACAGTGAACGTCGCCTGTTGATGTCCCTTCCTCCTCCTCTCTCTCTGCTTCCTTATGTCCTCCCAGGATTTTTTAATAAAAACAGCTCACCTTAAATAGAGAGGCAAGTCTCTCCCCAACCCCTCCTTGTCTCGCTCTCTGTTTTTCCCCGGGTCTTCCTCTCTCAGAGGAGACAACACAAGGACACAAACTTGTCGTTTCTTCTGACAACCCATTATCTGCCCGTCACTCACACACACACACACACACACACACACACACACACACACACACACACACACACACACACAGAAACACACAGGCACGGACATTCTCACACTCCATTATTACCCAAATACACACACACACACACACACACACGCTTCAGGTTGTGACAGAATCCAGATTAAATCTGGGCAGAGCACGTACAGGTGTGTGTTTATGTGTGTGTGCTCGCCTCAATAAAACTTCCCATAATAAGAATGCATCGTCAAGGACAAACACAACTCTCGTACACACACTCTCACACACACACACACACAGGGGTGTAAGCGAAACATGTTGAGGTTTGCTAAGTCATTTAGATGTAAATAGCTCACTAATAAAGAGACATACAGAGATATGAGAGAAAATGAGAAAGAAAGAAAAAAGACAGAGAGGAAGAAAGGTTGCGAAGACACCCGGGCAGGTAATTGTCTGCTGAGCAAATATTATTGCTCAACTGTGTATGTGTGTGTGTGTGTGTGTGTGAGTGTGTGTGTGGGTGTGTGTGGGTGTGTGTATGTGTGTGTTAATAGCTGAGGGGTCGGAGCATTTCATTTTTGCTTCAACCTGTTATTGGATGGTTGACATTTAAATAGAGCGAGAGGGAGACCTATTGCTTTCTCTGCCTGTCTCCCCCTCACTTGTCTCGGTCTCTTCCTCTCTGTCTGTCTGTCTCCCGGTTTAAAATCAATACTTGTGATCCTCGCCATAAACCTGGCTATTAGGGCGCGCACACACACACACACACACACACACACACACATAGAGTTAGGGCGGTGTAATAAATTGTATTGATTTCGGGGGCCCCTTGATGCCAACACTGCTTCACAGTGAGACGGTCTTCAACATGGAATTAAAACAAAATATATGGCTAGCTGCTTGTCTCTCTAACCTGCATTTCAAAACCCCCATTCCTTTTCTGACCCACAATGCATTGCTGCTTATCTGTGTCTATTTACTGTAGGTGGTGAAAGAGGAGTAGAGAGCAAGGTGGGAGGAGAGACAAAGAGAGGAAGAAAAGGGACAGGAGAGCAAAGAGAGTAGCAGAGAAAATGAGTAAAGAAGAGCGTAGAAAAAAAAGCGATGCGTGGAAAAATGAAACTGGGGCTGGAGGGAGTGAGGGGACAGATAAAAGGAGGCAGGGAGAGAGAGAGATGAGAGAGGGAAAGAAAGAGGCCGAGAGGAGGAACGGGGAGAGACGATAACTAGTTTGGAACGTGGCCAGAGTCAAGCGGGAGCAGGTCCAACGGTAAACCACAGAGGCTGCCTTGTCCCTTTCCCCCCTCCTCCTCCGGTAGACGTACAAACGGCTGGATTCATGTTGGAACTAAAAGGCTTTGTTCTCCACAGATGGAGCTTTGAAAACAACAACAATACCAATAAACACCAACAATAACGCCGAGGACGGCAAGCTTCATATCAGCTGAATCCAGAGGTTGGAATTAAAGAACGGGAAACAAAAGGAAAGGAAATGAAACTAAATGAAATAGAATTACGCTAAGGGCGAGAAAAAAAACAACCTGTCTCTCAACATGAAGCATTAAAAGGAGCCAATGAATATATACAGTAAAAAAGACCACAGAGCAGCAGAAAGAAGCTTGAAGAAAAGCAGAGAAGAAAAGAGGAAAGGAAAGGGAGGGTGGGGGGGACAGAAAAGGTTGACAGGAGATGCAGCTAAATCCAAGTTAATCTGTCCAATTAGTTCGTGGTAATCCTTCCACTGTCATGAGGAAGACAAATGAAACTCCGTCTTTAACTCTCATTTTCTCTCTGCGTGTCTCCGTCTCTCTCGGGGGCCAGATTTAAGCACATGAAAGGTGCATATTTGCACTGCAACATTCATTCAATTTTGCACTTGTGGGCTACGTGGAATCGGATTCTGACTTGCCTATGCAGAGGCTAATTTTTAGTGTCTTGATTCGCATACTTCGTTACTTAAACTTGCTATTTTGAGTGTATAGGTGCATTCACACTGAGAAATATGGCAAAATGCAGGGCTCTATAAGTGCCCGGATGTTGTACTCAAAACGGTCAAAACGTTGAGTATGGAACGCTGGACGCTTCTCACCCTCAACAGTCGCCATCTTTGCTACGTAGCGGAAGGGGAGTGGCCACCAATCTAATTCAAACTTGTGAAAATGGCGAACGAGGAAACTGCGATTTTGTCGACTAATCGATTAGTTAATTTAATCGACAGTAGGGGTGCGAATCACCAGAGGCCTCACGATACGATATTATCACAATACTTAAATCAAGATCTTATTGCGATTTTAGACATTTTGCGATATGCTGAGAATTTAAGATTGAGTACCTAAGATTTATTGCAATATATTGCAATTTCTTACCTTTTTTTAACAGCAAATTATGCAGTTTGTCAACATCTGTTTTATCTAATAAAACACAGTTTTCAGAGGTCTAGGGACCCCTCTGAAAATGGCCAAGCCAGTTTTTCCTCGCCAACATTTTGCGCAACTTTGGAATGTTATTTAGCGTTCTTCCCGACAAGCTAACATTACGTCAGTACCAATGGATTCATTATGTTTTCTAGTTCCGTGTGATACCAGTATCTTCACTCTAGCTTTAAGACTGAGCCCGCTACAACCTCTGAACGACAGAATAACGGCCGGACCCACCGGCGGGCCAGCGGATTGTTGAGAGGTTTTTAACAGTTTATATAATAAAGATCGATACTTGACGTCCGTGTATCGATACAATATTGCCGCGCAAAATATCTCGATACCATGCAGTATGGACTTTCTCTGTGAAACTGAGTTTCTCCAAAAAGAACCACACAAAAGCACCACTTTAAATCTTGTGTTTACCAGAGATGTGCTCATAAGTTTCTTAGAAATAAGTCATTCAGTATGGAAAAAGCATAAAAACGACTAAAGAAATCTTGGTTAACATAGACCAAAATGACCGATTAGTCGACTTATCGACTAAGAGGGGGCAGCCCTAGAGATTTATACACAATAACGTTTAATAGTTTAGAGCTTCTTCCCCAAATGCACAAATCTACATGTGCATATTAAAGGCAAAACCATCAAAATTTGCCATAAACTATCAAATGAACACACGGAACACCACTGTAAAACTGACTCTCGAACACACACACAGCAGACACTATACTGTGTCAGTAAGTCTCTTGGCTGCTATTTCAAGGGCCTGACCCCTTAAAGCGGCGTACTGCTGACTGTGTGTGTGTGCACGCGTGTGCGTTTTCTCATATATAAAGAAGTACATGTGATATACTGTGTGTGATTCCTACAACATCTGTGCTTGTGTGTCTGGAAATGTGTGTTTTGTGATTCCATTCTTCCATTAATCCAAGTGATGCTGAGTTTGTGCAACATACGAGAAATACTGTGGCTCTCTGAACTGTGTGTGTGTGTGTGTGTACATTGCTCTCCATCTCTTAGTGTGTCTCTCTTCTGTGTGTGCTCATGCCTGTTTGTGTGTGTGTCCATGTGTGTGTGTGTGTGTGTGTGTGTGTGTGTGTGTGTGTGTGTGTGTGTGTGTGTGTGCGTGTGTGTAACCTGCCATGACCAAGAGGTTTTCAGCAGAAAATTCAGGATTTGGATTAAAAGCTACTTCATCACCTTCTTCTGTCACACACACTCACACACACGTGCACACACAACACACACACACACACTCCCTAACTCTTCACTTCAAGTTGATTATTTTTCACCCTTCTGACAAGAGCAATGAATCACCACAGAAGAAAAATCGAGAGGAGTGGGAGAGAAGGAGAGACAGAGGGAGCATGAGAGAGAGAAGTGGAGATAGAAGAGATATAAAGAAGTGTAGAAGAAGAGATGAAATCCTCCCTCTTATCATATCAATTGCTCTGCTAGTGAGCGTGATTTCTGCTCCGTATCTTATTAGCTTTATTGGTTTTTAATTAAACAGTGTTTTGTGTGGTGACATGCTTTGGGTTTATGCCTGGTGTTTGTGCACACATTTCGCCGTGTGAGTGTGTGCGTGCATGTCTTCATTATTTTGCACGGAGCTAAATATTCAGTAAACTACAGGTGGTGGGATCAGACGAACCTAACCAAACAGGAAAAGCAAAGGAATCATTACCATTTAAATAACATTTCTACCCTGTGTGTGTGTGTGTGTGTGTGTGTGTGTGTGTGTGTCTCTCAACAAACACAAACACACACAAGTTCATCTTCAATTGTGTGTGTGTGTGTGTGTGTGTGCTATTATATGTGTATGAATACAGGTGTGAGTGAGAATTTGAATGACCTTAATCACAGTGAAAACAAAAAGAGAAAGACAGGTGGGGATTTATCACTACAACAATAATAAAGTCAGGAATAAGGAAAATTGTGTCCAATTTATATAGTGTTGTATTCAGCATTTGGATTCTATGTACGCTTATTTACACAACTTAATCTCTGTGTTTTTATATTGTGTGACAAAGGAAAGTTATTTACTTTACTAAAAATGAGGTTGGACTTAAAGGAATAGTGAGACATTTTTAGAAAGGCGCTTACTCCCTTTCTTGCCGAGGGAACAGCTAGCCTGACTCTGAGCAAATATAACAAAATCTGCCGACCAGCACCTCTAAAGCTCCCTGATTAACATGTTATATCTTGTTTATTTAATCAGTAAAAAAAAGCCGAAGTGTAAAAACATCAAATTGTGGTTTCACGGGATGGTTACGTGCTGGAGTATTTCTTGGTTGGTTGTTGTCACCATGAGCTTCCTAGGCTTCCAGCGGAAACCCAAGAGAGTTACTGCACTAATGCTGCGTTCCATTTGAACTGGGAAGTCGGAATTTCCGAGTTTCCAGTTGGAAATTCCAACTGGAACGGTCTGCTCCGGCCTTAAGTCGGATTTCCGACTCAGAAAATCCATGTATGTATACAAAAAAACGGGATACAGCGTTGTAGGCGGGCTCCCGCTCATTCCTATGAGAGTTGTTCAGTGATGCATGAAGCCAAAATGGCTCAACTGCTGAGTGATAAAGTACGAACAGTAAAAAAAAAAGCTGTAGTAATATACTGTTTGTTAGAACTTCTGTCTCATTAAATCAGTCGTACAAACAGTACCGTCCAAATCCACGTTGTTTGTATGCGCAAAATACCGGCGTAATGCATTGTTATCAACTGGTATTGCTAACAATGGCTAACAATAGCTAACCTGTCTGAAGCGAAACCCATTACATTTTCCAATTTGTTTTACTGAAATGCGGTCAACGCCAGTCAATGTGACGTCATTTCCATCTGAGACTTTTCGATTTCCGAGGAAAATGGAACGCAGTATAAAGCCAAGCACCCAGGAACAGGGCTGGGCTGTTTTAGTGAAGTGGTCACACTTGGTAGAGCAACTTCAGCAGCACATGACAGCATCATGTGACATACACTGGCCCCCCAAAAACAGAGTGAGATTATTCTACTTGTTTATATTATCTTTTTTTATAATTCACTTGGGGAGATCTTTCTCTTCTGCATTGTTTCAAGAAAAAAAATTATTTGTTTCAATGAAAATTCAGTGGAATTGTCTCACCCTATTTGCAGAATTTTAAACAGAACATTAAACTTGTTCACTTTGACATTTGTTGCTGTGCTAGAGTCTTAAATACATTAGAGTAGAAATCCCTCTAAAGATCATGAAAGATTTGTTTTCTTTACCTTCTAGTCAGTCGACAAAAATTATTCAGATATACCGAATGATTTGATGTAATTCTCTAAATTCATAACCCTATTTCCCTGCTTCGGTCGGATATCAACACATTATGTGGATTACAATGAGCTATCGTCTTTAACTCAAATGTGTTCCTGCGTGAGTGAGGAGAGGAAGATTAATTTCCTTTTCCTGTCAAACAGGAAACTGTTCAATACACAAGTCGCCTGAACAAGTCTATGACTTCCTCTCTGTCAATAAACACACACACAGGATCATTCACACACTCACACACACACACACACACACACACACGCAGGTTGGCAGACATCAGTCAGGCCCCGTGGTTATGAGTTTTCATCTCTCTTTCATTTTCATTCTCCAGTTTCATCATTCTCTTGCCTCTCACGCTCTCTCTCTCTCTCTTCTATTCTCTCCCCTCTTTCTCTTCCAGCCTTATTGTTTTTCATCATCTCTCCATCACTCCTTGATACTGTTTCTCATTCAATCTCGCTGCTTTTCTTTCTGTCTCTTTCTCTCGCATATCAACCCTCTCTCGCTCGCTCGCTCCGTCTCTCTCCCTCAGGCTAGCTGTGTTTATATTTCAGTCGTTTATTTCTACAAATGTCAGACAGTGTTTCTGCCCTCCGTCTATTGATCCACAGAGAGAGAAGGAGATGGGGAGAGAGAGAGAGAGAGAGGCGATGAGAAAGGGGGGGAAAGGCAGCGACAAGGAACGAAGTAGAAAGAGAGAAGGAAGAGTGGGAGATATGAGAGAAAGGAGGAGTGGCAGCGAGAAAACGAAAGAAAAAGCAGGATAAAAAGGGAGAAAGGTGGAGAGTGTCTCGAGTATTTTAATCACTCTTTCTCTCAGATCACTGAGCAACAACGGACTGACTAAGGCTCTCCCCTCCTTTCTTCTCCAGTTCGATTCCTCGCTACACCTCTCCACCCCTCTCCCTGCCTGCTCATATTATAAATATCACTCCGACAACTAAAATATAGATACCAAGACAAAAAAAAACAAAAGTAGACGGACTGATCGATAGATAATCAGACAGGCAGAAAAAGCTGTGTGTACAAGAAGACCCGTTTCAAGCAAAGTTACGTACCTTTTCTTGCAAAATGCAATTTATCATATTTTAGGTGGACATACGTGTTTATGATCCACCCTCATGGAATTCATTATAGTAACAAGTGTGAGGAAATAGTGTAAATATAAAGATGTTTAATGGAAAACTGATATAAATTTTTTTTTTTCGTATCACAAATTGGATTTGTTTATAACACTAATAAAGTCTAATACAGTCTTGTATGTGTCTGTGTCCTACCTGCGCATTTGGTCCGGGTAATGAGTGGTGGTCCAGCTTTTCCCGTCCCTCCCTCTCCTGGTCTGGTGAGTAACACTCGGATCTCGTACTCTGTGTCGGGGTCAAGATGCCATAACTTGTAGTTGGGAGAGTTGACGGCGTGAGTCTCTATCCAGCTGCCTGTTGTCATACGGTACTCAACCTAAAGGAGAAAAATCAAATATTACACATTATTTGAGTAGTCAGTATTAATCAATGTAAATGTCAAAGTATTAATTAAAAATATAATTAGCTTTCAGAAATACATTGAGTGGGAAATAAAATTACTCCATGTTAAAGGACTAGTTTGATATTTAATTAGACATTTTTGCCTCTGAGCAGTTGCCAGGCAACCAGCGGACACTCCAGGAAGTTACTGGTCCCAGCCAAGAAAAAGTCCAGCACGTAACCCCCCCGTAAAGCAGCTAATTATCATTTTTACAATTCGTTTTTTGTACAGATTAAACAAACGAGATTACTGGAGGACAGAGCCAGGCTAGCTGTTTCCCCCTGTTTCCAGTCTTTGTGCTAAAATAAGCTAAGCTAAGCTAAGCTAAGCTAACAGGCTACAGTTGCTTCATAGTCATTTCTCTTCTAACTCTCTGCCACACAGTAAATAACTGCATTTCCCACTGCATGTGTCAAACAATTCCTTTAAAAGGGTTATTAAAAAACACCAGATAAATAAACACACATGATCACAAATAATTTTACTAAAATATGAATAAATTAGTCCAAAATTACCACTTATACCGCTGCTTAAAGAAATAGTTTGAGAGTTTGGGAAATACTCTTCTTGGCGAGAGTAAGATGAGAAGATCAATATCACTCATTTCTAAATATAAAGCTACCGTCATTACATTATCTTAGCTTAGCATAAAGACTGGAAACAGGGGGAAACAGCCATCTTGGCTCAGTTCAAAGTTTTAAAAATCTACCAGCACCTCTAAATTTGACTAAGCTCATAACCCATAGCCTTCCCTGCTTTGTCCGTTAACTAGGGTCGGTAATGCTGAGAAACTACCAAGAGTACACTAGATTTTAAAAATTATACAACTGAAAAATCAAGCTCACCGTCGCCAACTCTATTCCCATTAAAGTAGATAGCAGCACTATAGCTCCAAAAGTTGCTATATCTAGTGAGAATGTCGCCAAGTTGGCAACACCGATAGCCCGAATGAAATGATTGGACGGGCTTCTTACAGCCCTGCAACATCCACAGATACCGTATTTTATTTCTCTTTTTTTTTTGTCAGAACATTTGATTTATTGTTTTCTGTCGGGATGAAAAGAGAATTTCAACAAATATAACAAAAATGTATTTGAACAGCACTACCAACCCTTCCTTTAATATTTAGCCTACAAACACAAGAGTGGTACTGGTAGAACTTCTCATCTAACTCTCAGCAATAAAGAGAATAAGCATAATTCCCCATATATTGAGCTATTCCTTACACATATGTCACTCAGAAGTCAGTCTATGTTCCTGCTTTCCTGTGAAAGGATAAACGATAATTGTTATGGGCATTTATTCCTTAAAAGCCATACAAGGTGTCTTACTGAACATACCTCTTTCAGTATAATAGGTCCGTCTCCAAATATGGAGTTAGCATTCAGCTGAATGAGCAGATAAGTCGGGCCGACGCCCAGCAGCTGGGGTGGGGCGATGGGGTGCGGAGGCTCTGTGGAAAAAAAACAAAGTTATAAAAGAGAAGAATTCAAAGGGCCTCACAAGATAAATGAAACACAATGAAACAAGGTCACAGCAGAACAGAAGAGGGCAGTGACACAAGGAACAACCTCCTGTAGTGACACAAAGCCTTGTTAGTGTAACAGATGACATTTGATATCTGTGAGAGCAAATTAATATTTCGAAAACTACCAGTAAACAATGACAACTAAACTAATGGCACAAATTGTTAGGGACATCCTAACACAAGGAAACTGCACTGACCTGTAATGTTATGACAACCAAGCTGTGTGAATGTAATGGTGAACTAATTGGCTAAATATGTTGTGGTCATGCGAGGGAGTAGAGAGTAAGCAGACCCATTGTGTTTCAACCCTACCTTCCTGTTCCTACTTTCTAACTAATAATAATAACTTAATACTACATTTTATTCATAGAGGGCTTTTCTAAATAGTCAAAGACACTTCACATAGCAAGATTTATAAACAGTTACTTTCATCTAACACTAGTAGCCATGTGGCTTCACGCATTGACTCTCCTTCTCTGTGTAACGTCTGTGTTATAATGAACTTAATATTAATGCAAACACGCCCTTTGCTGCTGCTTCACATCAAAAGCCTTCCACCTTCAAAACAAAAGAAACTGGAGGCTTTCATTGCTTCAGAAAGTGTCTCCCGTAGTGGCCGATACTTTGTGCCCCCTTTCACACACATGGAATATGTAAATTTGCCGGCTTCGTCTAGCTGTTAAAGTAATGTCTTCTTTGTCTTTCAGACATAGGTGTCTGTTATGTAAATGTTCCTTACAGCTTAATTCAGACGAAAGGACATTTACGGGGAAGAGCCACAATGCTAGCGTGATGTTTTGCATCTGGTGCGAGAGGTGAAAGAGTTTAGAAAGTAGTGATATGAGAGAAGATGAGTGTTTTTCTCTTGCAGGCTGCATGAGTGATCGGTTTTAAAACTTATTTTGCCATCCAAGTAAATCCTGTAATATATTTTCTCATCAGTTTCATCATTTAATATTATTAGAGAGTGATTTATGCTGCCTGTTTTCTAAAGTCCATCAGTGGACAAGCAGAGAATGATACAAACATGCTAAGTTAACTTGTTTTGTCCCGAGTCATGCTCAGAAATGCATTAGAAAAATGAGCTCTTCACGATGTTTGAGCTTTATTGAACTGGTTTTATTTTCTTTCTTTACCTGCTGCAGCCTTTACGTTAATATAACGGCATTCAATTTTGACTTGTGCCATGTTAAAAGTGACTGAAAATTTAGTAGGTCTGGCCTCGTCAGATTGCCGTTGTGATTTCAACATACAAGTTACTCGAGACATGAGCCAATCACGAGCCGAGCAAGAAAGCAGCTTGCTAGCGTGAGCAACCAAGCTGCTACGTTAGCACCACGGTAGCTGTTTGGCTAGAAAGACTCAACTAACTAACTTCATTTATGATCAAATAGGCAAATCTCCTCTCGGCTACTTCCCTCAGAGCAGCTGTCCATCACAGCTGCCAATCATGACGTCTCACCCCATTTTTATAGCATCAAATAACTAATTAAAACCAGACTTACATCAGCTTGATAAGAAATTTCTAAAATGACAGAAACCATCTTTGGAAAAAAATTATTTGACGTGTACTTTGACTTTTTAGTTTGTCCCATCCGCTAACATGGAGGGGGCGTGATTTATGACCTATACTGCAGCCAGCCACCAGGGGGCGATCCAGATGTTTTGGCTTCAGTTTTGGGGAGCTGTCATGTCGTCCATCTTTAGATACAGTCTATGGTATACATTTAAAATCATGATCGGGTTCTGATTATTGTTGGCTTTTGGGGTTTGTATTCCAATGTAAAGTCAATTTTACAACAAGCTTACCAAATGTTTATCTACATGAACTACTCCTCGTTTTGATTGGTATAGATTTAGCAAGGGAAACAGATAGCGATACACCTTTACCTACTTGGATAAGACTGCATTTCATAAAAAGTGCCATTAAAATATTATTAACAGCTGAATGAGCAATGACGTTTTTTAGAATTATATATATACTGTAGTTTTCATTCAACATATGTCTTGTATATCAGCCGTGATGCTCTCAGTCAATAAATAGTGTGTGTTTGTGTGTACTTGTGCACGTAAATGTGATGGATGTGTGATGGTTCAGGGCCAGTCAGTCAGATCAGAGCTAACTGTCACGCATCTGTGATTGACAAGCCGAAAAGCACAACACAACCTTAAAACACGCTGCATCAAAGATTTATCTACTTGACACGTACAGATACACACAGATCAACACATGAATTAATCACACACAAACACACACACACACACACACACACACACACACTGTGGTCTATCTCGCATACAGTAAATCATAAGGATTTTATCTCTCTCAGCCACATTCTCAAACACACCACCAGGCAATTTTACTATCAGTATGAAGATAGGGGAAAAATGAGATTTTTTTTTTTTTTTTGCAATCCAGCTTCAATCACATCATATCAAAGCAAGTATTATCTAAATTATATGTGTGTGCATGTGTGTTACTGTGCATGTTGTTCCTTTAATATCTATATTTTGCATTGCTGTCACCTCGTTTTCTCTTTGTGTGTGTTTGTGTTTGCATTTCTGTGTGTGTGTGTGTGTGTGTGTGTGTTGAATATGGCTGTCAGAGAGGTGCAGGCTGGGAAGTGTCTTTTTAGCAACAGATGAAACACTGTAGTTTGACAGCACATGCAAACGCAGACACAGACACACACACACACACACACAAACAGCTGAATCCAGATAATGAATGTTGAAGTGACTTCAGAAAACCGACAACGTCAACAACATGTCAGCTCGCAACGCCATCAAATAAACAAAGTAAACAACTTGATGATTAACAAACAAACGAAGAGAGAAATAAAGCAGAAAACTCGCAAAGATAAATGTATTCAAGCACAGAAACCAGCGGGTTCGACTGCTTGCAGCCAACTTGAATATGTGTTTGTGTGTTACTTAAAAAAACCCTATTGAATATCTCAAAGATGAATAATACACATAAAATGAAACAGTAAGGAATGTAAGTGGGTCATTATGTGACTCCAGAGAAAACAAGAGCTGGAACGGGTTCATGCGTTTTATTTTCTTCTTCTTTTTTTTTGTTCCATCACTTGTCATTTGTACAGTTGACCTAAAAAAATCTAACAAATCATCAATGGTGTTGTTTTGCGATGGGTTTGTTGTCACCATCTCTTTTATTATTAATCACATGTGTGAACCCCTTCATCATTTCTCATTTTTATGGGTCAAATGTAAATGATAATAACAAAACAAATCAACATCAGGGAAAAACTTCTAATGTGTGTGTGTGTGTGTGTGTGTGTGTTGTTTTCTGACCTAACCCGTCGCAGTGATTAATTTGTTTTTACTGTCACTCATTTTCTTTACTGATATTAGAATTTAAAAAAACCTCCAGAGGCATTTGTAGGTTTTCAGATTTATGATGAAGTGAACAAACAACGAGACAGAGACAGACAGACCAACAGAAAGAAAGACAAAGACTGTGTCCAGAATCATTCACTCATTCACTCACTACTCCTACTCACCATCCAGGGAGTTCTATGTAGAGTTCTATATATATTTTTTCTGTGCCGTTAATTACGTCATTGCTGACGAACAATTAAAACGTGGCCGTTCAACATCGGCTGCTGGACAATCGATAATATAGGGTATAATAATTCTCACTATACATTCGGACAGCGCTGCAAAATGGCGAACTCACTATATAGTGAGTAGTGAGTGATTTCAAACACAGCCAGAAAGAAAGAAAGAGATATGTTGTTGGTGACTGGCGCCCACTAGGCATGTTCTTCTTTGTTGTCCATCGTCAGCAACCTTGTCAATAAAGTTTACTTTGCTGCTGACATCACCATGGAGCTCACTGGAGGACATCTGACCTCCAGAGCACGAGAGGAGTGTGTGCATGAGTGTGCAAGTGTGTGTTTCAGTCGTATCGACAGCCAACAGTGGTAGTAGGTTTTCTATAGTTCCATAATGCCTGAAGCTTTACCTGTCACTATCACTTACAGTGAGCATGTGTGAGTGAGTCTGAGTGTGTGTGTGTGTGTGTGAGTGTGTGATAGGTTAAACAGGAGAAGGAAGTGACCCATTACAGGTTTAAGACAGTTATATGAATTCAAGTCAATTGTGCGTCCTCTTAAGTCTGATACATGTGTGTGTTTGTGTGCATGTTTGTGTGACAATAATGTTGCAGGAGCTTTTTAGGGCATGGGTTGTGTGTAATGCAAGCTGGCATGGTGTGTGTGTGTGTGTGTGTGTGTGTGTGTGTGTGTGTGTGTGTGTGTGTGTGTGTGTGTGAGTGTGATACGAGCTGGCGTGATGATGCGCTCTGTCACCGTAGGAACCAGAGGGCAAGGCTTTATTAGAGTTTGGCTTTGACCAAACCACTAGTGACAAACACACACACACACACACACACACACACACACACACACACACACACACACACATAAATACACAGTCAGACTCTCTCATACTTCTTTGTCTCTCACACACACAACGTTTATAAACTGTTTGTCATGTGAAATGTATAGATCTATCAGATGAAGAAGAGGAGGAGGAGGAGGAGGATTACTCCCTGATGGAAACATCAAAATGTGGTTAATCTGAGCTCAACTTTGTGAAGATAATCAACTAGTTTTAATTAACAAAACATCTGGGTATAAGAATTACCTGGGAATCCCATGACACCCCTCTCATGTTCCCATGATGCACCTCTGCCTCTACAAAATGTGCTTCTCGTCTCTGATCTTGACAGCTCCAGCACACACAGAGGGAGACCATAATGGCACATCTCTGTCATCTACATGTTATAAATATCAATAGACTCGGCCTGCGCGTACCTGCACCGAGGCAATCTCACATCACCCAGCAGACCACTTCTCAGCCTTTGAAAATGAAACCTGGGTTACCGTCCTACTGCCAAACAGTTTTAATATATACAAGTCATATTTTGGCACTTTCCTATGATTTCTTTCTTCCATTTTCCTGCTCCTACCAGATACACGATTCCTCCAGTAAGCATCCCTCATCTCACAATAAATAAATATAAAAAAATATTCAGAGCAAAAATATTAATAATGCAGCTTAACTCTGTCCATATTCATGGTCGTCAATGTCCTGCAGGAGCCTCAAATCTCCGACACGCATACTTTTTCGAGAAGTGAAATAAACATATTCCCTGTTCCTTTGATTTTTCTCCCGCTCTCATCTCCCATCTGATATTTCTAATAAATAAACATGAGGCTGCTCTCCTTCCACATTCATAACCACACAGTCCTCATTCTTTAATTGTGATATCTTTTCTAACAAGCGAGACTCTGGATCAATATTCATAATCGCCAATATCCCTCAGAGCTCCAAAAAGCGTCACAGATAGAGAGAGAGTGGACGCTTTTCAAGCTGACGACTGGCTACGAAACGCGTATCGCTCAAAGTGCGTCTTATTGAACTACGTGAATCTATTTTCATATATGTAGATCGGTCCTATTCATGTTAAGACACATGCCTCCTGCTGAGCGGATCCCTCGTCTCTCTCCTCTTCGCCTTCAAAAAAAGATGTTCGTGATAAATAAACATTAGCCACTTATGTATTCTTACTATATCAGCAAGGTCCTGCAGAAACAGTGGGTCTCCAAAACCAACATATTTTCTTGACCAAAGAGAAGACATTCCCAGAGGGCATTGCAACCCTAACCTTGGCGGCGTTAGTGCCAAGCGACACCGAGAGTTGAACCCCTAAACCAGCCAGCGTAAGAGCTCCATTATCTGAGCCACACCGGCTAAAATTAATATTCATGGTGCTCGCTTCTGCTTTGATTTCTCATTTCTTTCTCCTCTGCCATCTCTTATGCAGAATAATAAACATAACTCTGCTCAGCTGTTTACATATTCAGACATATTCCTGATTCTGATATGGATATTCTTGAGATAATGAGCAGACTATTTACATTTAACTTTTCCTCAATCTCCACTTCTCCGTCTCCCCCCTCCTTTCTGTCACTCCCTTATCATTCTTTCGCCTTCACCCTCTCTCTGCCCTGCTCCTCCCCCGTCTCTCTCTCTCTCCCTCTCTCTCTCTGGGAGATGAATTGAATATGTAAGCTATTGGATGTGAATGAATAAAGCATCCCATCTCAAACACACATTGGTGACACCTTATTAACCACATGTCAGCTGCACATGACAGCTAGAGCACACACAGTTTCCATTCACACACACAGCATACACATGTGCACATAGACACTAATGCCGCCGCTTCACACACACGCGAGCATCCACACACACACACACACGTGCACGCAAGTACAAACACAAGGCTGGCATACACACATCTACATATCGTCACACACAAACTCTCCTCATTAGTCTATATTGTGTTAGTAACTTACATTTTATCAGTCAGACACAGTGAATGCACATTTGATTGGAAAGACATTTGACATTCAAAAAGTTAAACACAACACAAAAGTTGCCCATAATACAAAATATAAAAAATATAACTGGGTCAAGAATATAACTTTGGTCATCAACAGGGTCACGGAGAGATTCAAATCAACTTCATAACAGCGATTGTTAAATATTAGCGTAGCAACCGTAACTAGGCCCAACGGCTCTGTCGGACTTTGAATTTGGTCTTATCTATCGGTCTAATCTGTCTTATTTATTTATCTTTTTGCTTTGTGAAATGAAAAACACAGGCAAAAGTCGAAAAAATTGATTAAACAGTGTGTTTGTTTACTGTAATGTAAGCTGCTAACGTTAGCATGTCTGCCTACTAACTTACTACATACAGGAGTAACCTAGTGTTTACCTCCAAGGCCTTTGGTACTTTCCAGTAAAAGCTATCTACTAAAGCTGAGGTATCAAATATTAAATCAGAGAAAACAAAAGGAAAAACAAGTATTATAGAGATAACAATCAGGCAAAACAATCAAGTATTTTTTTTAAATCCTCACCTCTGACGATAAGACCAGCAAAGTTGGACACCCCGGAGCCGCGCTCTGATTGGGTGACGCAGCGGTACAGATCTTGATCCTGATTCGTGACTTCCTTGAGGTGGAAAGTGGCTGCGAAGCGTCTGTGGTTGATGTTTTTGGTCAGAGCCACGGGAATATCTTCTCCATTTCTCCTCTGAATCACAGACAAACACACACAGACAAATCAGGTATCGCTGCTGCAGAGGCTGGTGGAGGGTTAACTGCCTTGCTCAAGGTCACAAGGCAACAATGGACCACACACGCACACGCACACACTCACACCTCCCCTCTGCCTCACTGACAGCAGGTTTGAAGGTCATGACTACAATAGAGCTGTAATGAAATCAGCAGCTATTAAACTCTTAATCATGTTAGCTGCTATGGCCTGGGGTCGCTCTCTGCATGCGCGCGTATTTGTGTGTGTGTGTGTGTGTGTGTGTGTGAGGATGACACTTTATTATTGGATGTACCCGTCCTGAGGGCGGAACGCTGAACACAATGTTTCATTTCTTTGTGTTTGTCTATTTCTACTACACCATATTGGGGGCATGCAAATATATTTAGTCGTATTTTATATTCAATTATTTGTTAGCAAGGATGAATAGCCAAATAACGAAAAAACACATTTTCTCACGTGCCTCTAGTGGCATCGAGCCATGTAGATTTTGGTTTTAATTGCCCGGTTTGTTGAGATAGTCTTCTTTGTGATTTCTGCACATTTAAAACAACTGGAGGACTATTTTCTGGTTGAAAGTAGTTCCAATGAAAACTGTTCACAGTGTGTTTTGTGGATTATCTATCTCACTAGTGATTATCCACTACTACTAGTGCTGCGCCCGTTTGTGGCGTTCGGAATGAGCCAATTGCTTTGCTCCAAGTAAGTGCAGCGTTGACGAGAACTGCCCATCGTTCGTTGACTCCAGGGAAGTAAAGAAGAGTTTGGTTGTTAACGTTAGTAGAGCTGACCCGAATGCTTCGAAGCTTCGACCGTTGCCATGGTAATCAATCTCCAAATCAGTATTCGAATGCTTTGTTTTTGTTTATGTTTTCGTAAAAGTATGCAATAATGAAGTATAAATAGCCCATAAAATAAGGTGTAATTATTCACATATCAGGGCATAATTATTCATTATTTTTATTCAACATTAATTATTATTATACACAGTACGCTGTATGCTTGTTTATTCAAAGTTTATCAATATTGAACGTGTCGAATGTCTAAATTGCACCAAATTCGACAAAGCGCTTCCTTGGCTCCCCAGCAAAACACCCACCAAGTGTGAAGTAGATCGGATGAACGGTTCTCGAGATATGTGGAAGACATACAGACAGAGACATGCCTTGCTTTATAGTTCGATTTTTGGAATGAGGAAATGCTGATAAACTTTGTAAATGTAATTTTTCAGTGATGTGTGCAGCATAGCCGATATGAGGAAAATAAAGTGTTTTTTAACATTAAAGCATGTAAACATGTACTAGTAGAAACCCGAAATGCAAATATGCACTTAAAAATAAGCATGATAGGTCCTCTTTAAGTGTGTGTGCATGTTTTGTAGCTGTACCTGCAGCCAGAGTTTATTGTTGGCAGTGTCTCGTTTTGTAGCGATGCACTGAAATGTGGCGTTCTGTCCGGCGTTCACCTCCACGTCCCCAAGACGAAGGAAATGCGGGGATTTATCTGCAAAGCAAATGAGGTCAAACATTAGATTGAGTTTACAGCAACTGCACAGTATGTAGTTGTGTTTTTAAAAGTTTTTGGTTTCATCTTATTTGTCTGTTAAAAGTGGAAACGAGGTGACAGAGCCAGAGGGAGTTATAGATACAAACAGGTTATCACAAACACACTATATACATTTCAGGACATTTTCTAACCCTAAGGAATATGTTCGTTATTACTGCGATTCGATTTTACTGGAGTCGGATGAAGCGCAGTGCTGGGAGGTAACATCAATGTCACATCCAGTATATATTATTCACATAGCTCCTAACGACCACGCTAAGATATGAAATAAGCCTTTTAGACCCTGAAGATGCAGTTCAGCTATGATATTCTTATTCTGGGGAGGTGATTGCAATCATAGATAGCAGCTACTATGGTGAATGAAAACACACACACACACACACACACTAGCTTGCACGCATGCATTCATGCACACACAAACCTGTGTGTCCAGACATGCAGCTGTGAGAATGAATGCTTCCACTGTGGCGACTAAGTACTAATTCCTTTTCAAATACTTGCCCCCTTCCCATTAGGAGTCCCGCTCTTCTGCCTTTAAAAGGACTCTTCTTTTAATAGTTTTCTCAGATTCCAGGTCACTTTATTGACAAAATTAATGTTTTTGTCAGAGACATAATCGCTAACTTCTGACGGCGAAAGGGACAACGGGGATACCGGGACCTCACAAACTGTACAAGAGGACGCTGCAAGACGGTTTATCTTTATGACTTTTAATCAATAGAATCTACTAAGAAACAAAATTGTCCCCAGAGATTTCGTTGCTGCTACAAGACAGATGACCAAAAGGAGTTGTAATTGCTTCCCTTCCAACACAGCGGACCCTCCAGGAACCTGCCTACGGCTCTAGATTAACAGACCCTTCTGTTAACGGTAACGGTTTGTCGTCACAGCTCTTTTCTGGCCCTCTAGAAGTAAGGAAACACTCAAGCGAAGGAGAGAAGAGACGTAGCGAGAATTTAAAATGGATCGCAGCCCTCATCTCTTTCCTGTCAGTGTGAGACAAGACAGCTACTGTTCACTATGTGTGTGTGTTTAACTGTGTGTGTGGGTTAAAGAGAGAGAGAAAGTGCTGAGTGGTCAGAATCTTCTCTCTCTATGATTGCCCTAATACTGTCTCATTTCCCGCTTCACTCTCTTTCTCTCAGTCTCACAATCTCCCTCTCCCTTTTCATTTCTCTCATTTTTTTCCCTCTACGACTTTTTTCCTCTCGCTGCATCCCTCCTCTCCTGTGTCACCTTCCCACTTATCTACCCATTCAAGTGCAACAGAAACCATCCCAGGTACAGTCTAATTAGTGGCCAAAGCTATCAGCGCCTATTCAGCGAGCTAGGACTAATTGCTGGCATGCTAATGACTCACCGCACGGGTAGCTGAGCACCTGAATGTCGTCGATGGCGATGAAGCCGGCTTTGCTGTCCGAAACCTCTGCTTCAAATATGACCTGAGAAAAGAGAGGGAGAGATTTAGCTGTTACTGTCTTCATTACAATCACTATTATATACAATATTTTCTAAACATTACATCCTTTATTTAAACAGGTAGTCTCATTGAGACCAGATGTGTTTTTAAAGAGAGACCTGTGCACAGGAATAAACATATACAGTATAAACCAGAGCTGCAATGTTATAATATTAATACTTAAATGTGAATATTTTCTAGTTTCTTTACTCCTCTATGACAGTAAACTGAATATCTTTGAGTTGTGGACAAAACAAGACATTTGAGGACATCATATTGGGCTTTGGGGAAACACTGATCAACAGTTTTCACCATTTTCTGACATTTTGTGGATCAAACAACTAATGGATTAATCGAGAAAATTAATCAACAGATTAATCAACAATGAAAATAATCGTTATTTGCAGCCCTGGTATAAACACACACAATTTACATACACTACAGTAGTTCCACATTAAAGAAAACTATTGCAAGTAACAATAGAAATGCTAAAATAAAGACAAAATAAAGATTAAAACATTCAAAAGAAATGAGAGCATGATATTCTGTTTATAATTTCCCCTTTCAAATATTTTTGTTGTTTTATTAGTTTAGTGTTTTATTACTCACAATGTGTATTTTTGAAAATAGGGTTATTAAATCAAACACAGAAAACATTATAAGAATATCGAGTCATTTCTGACCAGTGTTGTCAATACTGGAAATTCTAACCGCGATAAAATACCGTGAAAAATGTCAATATTCGATACCATTTTCGATACTACGAAGAAAAAACTGACATTGAGGGCATAAAATTTTAGATTTTTATTAAGCTGGTCATTGTTGTGAAATAAACCCTGCCGCATCGCCCTGAAGGGGTTTATTTCACAACAATGACCCGCTAGCTGTGCATTATCCCGCTTATTATACAACTACTTACTGAAGAAATCAATAATTTGCAACAAAAACAGTCCTCCATCAGAACTGCGCCCACAGCAACGGTCTGTTATACATAGCAACCGGTAAATTGCCGTAATTGACCAATCAGAATTGAGTATTCAACAAAGCCGTTTAATAAAAGATAAATAGCAATGTGTGTGTCAACTCGCTGTTGGAGAGAAGAGAGAGCAGAAAGCGCAGCTGGTACCCGTGTATCAATAGTGTGAAAAATGTCTATTGAAACCACTTCAAATATTAATTATCGATAATTCAATATTTTTGACAACACTATTTCTGACCCATTATTAGCCTGTAAATAGAACAGCTTAGAGCACAAACAAAATGTACAAAAAAACAAAATACAACAGCTGAAACACTGGAAATGCCGTTCCAAAGAGAAAACTGTAACTTACATAACCAACAAACGCCCTGCTTGCATATCACAAGCCAAATCATCAACCCTCTTTAGTGTTGTTACCAAATCAGAAGCTGTGACGTTTTAGATGCATTCTGGGTGCACTGGAAGCTACAAAGTAAGACTATTGCCATTTAAATTTGCAGTCAAAGTGATGGATCCAATCTAAGTTGTCACAGGATAGATGGAAAGTCAGTGACAGCCGCCGGTGCTGTGTGCACTAAACTGGATAAATACAAAGCTGCCATCCTGGATTTATACATTCAGGCCACCGAGCCAGGAAGGATAAATGAGATACTTCCTGTTGGATCATAATAATCTCCTTTGGTACACATAAAATGGCTGCCAAGGAAATGATAAAAAGTAATGAAACCAAACACGGTTAAGGTAGAGAATGAAGGGTTGGAGAGCGTATCTGTTTGTTTTTCTTTCCTATTCATTATTTCAAAGCAATAGTGAGGCACATAAATGGAAAGAGAAAAGCAGCTAAAAGGAATGAGATGATCAAATTATGGGCAAATTAATTGTGGTTTAATGCTGATTTGTGGTTGTTGTGTTTTATTCTAACCTGCTTCTCTAAATTCTATATTTCAAGTAGAGTTTTGCATGCAACAGGTGCTTCCATTTTTCTCTCATTCCATCAACTCATGGTCCAATAACTCTCCTCATCCTCATTTATCTCTTCCTCCCTCCCTCCTCCTTGTCCATACGTTAGCCCTCCACTCTTTATTTCTTCCATCATAATCCCTCTTTGGAAACCATTTCTCTAACCCGACTCCTCTCTTTCCGTCGCCGTCTCTGTTTTCTAACAGTGTTTGCTCAGAGAGGTGTGCTGTAATGAACAGAGGAGAGGAGGGAGCAGAGGAGGTCGCTATCAAAACGAGAGGCGGAGGGAGAAAGAGAGCGAGGGGGTGAGCAGTTGTTGTCATTCATCACCTGTAAAAGGAAATCTGCTGTGAACTGTTTACCCACAGCTTATCATCCCCTGCTTGTCACACTCTCCCCCTCTCTGTCTCCCTCCCCTACCAATCTATCTTGTCTCTCTGCCCTATCATTTTTCACTCATAGCTCACAGCGGAGCACAGCAGAAAGACATCCGCTGACTTTTAATACCTTCATCTCTGTCTGTCTGTCTGTCTGCCTCCCCAGTCTGCAGTTTGTTATTAGAAACACGTTTGTTTTGGTAGCCATAACATGACCTCATGGCATCTCCTGCTCTGTGTGCACATGTATAAATTAAATCTTTCTGAAAAGCTCACTTTTTGTAGAAAGTATCAATTTCATTATTAAAAACCTCAGTCTCAAGCAGTGGACAACCTTTGGGTCTGAAAAGTGAAGCCAATGTGAAAGTGCCTGAAACTTGCATTCTTTCTATCAGCCAGCAGGGGGCGACTCCTCTGGTTGCAAAAAGAAGTCTGATTGTATAGAAGTCTATGAGAAAATGAGCCTACTTCTCACTTGATTTATTACCTCAGTAAACATTGTAAACATGAGTTTATGGTCTCAATTGCTAGTTTCAAGTCTTCTTCAATACAGCATGATGTTCATTTAGTAAATTATGGTCCCATTTAGAGTCAAATAGAACATAAAGCAGGGGATGCTTTAGGGCGGGGCTACCTTGTGATTGACAGGTCGCTACCACGGCGTTGTCCGGTCTGCGTTTCTGTTCATAGAAGTTTATTGTAGCATTTTGGTGGCCTAAAAATGTCTTACTTAACTCAACCGTCTCGAGTCACTTCTGGTTGCAAACAACCAAGATGGCGACAGCCAAAATGCTGAACTCAAGGCTTCAAAACGGCAGTTCTCAAACCGATGCGTGACATCACAATGACTACGTCCACTTCGTTTATACAGTCTATGGTCTCAAGTCAGTTGAGACATGTCCAACAAAAATCTCATGATTTGTCAAATCTAGTCTCATGTTTTGACGGCTTTAGTCCAGGTCATAAGTAAATTGCAGGTCAGTTTCAAGTCTTTCAGGTCTCTGAATCGTGTTTCACAGCAAAGTCCAAGACTCAAGTCTAACTTTTTGTGACTTAAGGCCTTCACACACCGGGGCTGTTGTTTTTTTGTTCAATTAATTCGCACGTCAGAATATTTTTTCCGACTGTTATTCCGCTTGGCATCAACCAATCACGTTGTGCAGAACTGGTTGAGTTGCTCCTATATTTATGAAACAACAACACAGAGGCTCACAATAAAAGCCCTAGACCTATAATATTCGCAGGGAGTATTTGCATTTCCGTGTTGTTTGTTTGTCACGCCCCCAGTGTGTAAAGGCCTTCAGTTTCAAGTCTATTGCCCTGTTAACGGTCATGTATTTCAGAAAGTGGATATTAAATATTCTCCATGATGCCTAGAGTCACTGCAGCCTGGATGCAAGTCATTACTTGTTTTGCTTCCCTGTAGAATTTGATTATCAGCCGTGAGACTCTTTGCATTCTGTGATTCATGGGTCCGCTGTATGGTCACCTCTGAGGAGATAGGATTTCGATCATGCAGGTGTCAAGCACTCGCTGCCTGACTGGTCTCATCAGTGTGAGGAAGGATTACTGATAGCTCGGGTTTACAACTTCTCACATGGGCAAAACAACTCTGATACGCTGAAGGCTGAGGACTGACATATCATCACTCCAGAGGAGATCATGGGACGATAGCGAACATCCTCTTATCAACTAATGGCATATATCATTCTGATGCAGGCATGTATGGGAACTGAATCAACGACGTTTAAATCTGCAGGCGCAGGAGTGTTTTTCCACTTCATTTCATAGTTTGAATCCTCTTAGTCATGAGTCAGCTGGGCAACTGCTTTTACTAAACACATTGTAATTAAACTTCATCATCATGTTTATATCCAAGTGAGAACATTCTACTTATATGATCCAAAGCTTAAAGTAATGAGTGTAAAGTAATGAACACCCGCCACATGTGAAGTCGATGGGATGAACGGTTGTTGAGAAACTCAAAGGACATTCAAACAGACAGAGACTCCTTCCATTTTAGTTAGATAAATGACAAAGAAAAACATAAAATATTCACATGTGAGAAGCTGAAACCAGCTAATTTTTGAAAAAAAAATTACAAAGTCTTAAACAACTATCAAAATATTTGTTGATTAATCTTCTGTTGACCGACTAATCAATTAATCGACTCATTGTTGCAACTCTTATCTGAGGTTGGTTAACTGTATTGCAGTCTAGCGATAGTCAAGGAACTCAATCATCATCTGAAAGCCAGTTTTCATAAAAAGAAAAAAATGGAAATAAAGTAGGGGTGCAACGATTAATCGTTTAGTTGTCAACTATTAAATTAATCGCCAACTATTTTGATAATCGATTAATCAGTTTGAGTATTTTTTAAAGAAAAAAAGTCAAAATTCTCTGATTCAAGCTTCTTAAATGTGAATATTCTCTGGTTTCTTTACTGAGTTGTGGACAAAACAAGACATTCAAGGAAGTCATCTTGGGCTTTTGGAAACACTGATCGACATTATCTGTCATTTTATAAACAAAACAACTAATAAATAATCGACAGATTAATCAAACATGAAAATAATCATTAGTTTGCAGCCATAAAATAAAGACAAAACTGTAATTTCAAGGTCTAAAGATTGCTGTGTGGGCGTGGGTGTGCCTTTTGTGAGCGCATCAACTCCTGTGTGAGTGTGTGTGTGTGCATGACTCCATGTGTGTGCATGTGCCTACGCTTCCCCTGGTGAAACCAGTCTCATTACAACTCAAGCTAAAGTGCTAACACAGAAACATGTTCCAACATGAAAAAAAATAGCTTCATAACCTCAAATCCAATAACCTGTTTCATAGCCTGAAAAACCTACATAAGCCTCAGCAAACTGGGATGATTATGTTCAATTAAAACATGTTGACACACGAGTTCCATGCTGGTGATCTCCTACCTTCGTCACTGAGGGGGACTGGGCTCCAGATGGGCCATTTGGAGGATGCTTTCACACTTCGCCTTGCAGTAATATTAGAGGGTCCCCGGGCTGTGTGTGTTAACATGATCAGTGTGTGTGTGTATGCCTGCTAGGACGCTCGGAGACAAGCTATCCCACAACGTGCACACATCTGTCAACACCAGCCAACACACACACGCAGATCATGCTGACTGAGTGACGGACATAAATTAAGAAACATACAAGCACACGTTTTCTTTAACAGTCCTGCAATAATGTCTAACCCCTGTGAGTCCTATAATGTCAGGCAGGCGTTCATTAAAAACATTGACAACAATATCAATGTCCAGCCTGGTGACACACACCCTAGCACGCAAACACATGTGCACACACACACCCACTTCATTTTCTTTCTTGCCTAATCGTCACCTCCTGAGCCTCAGTCAACACAAATAAATCAGCTGCCTGCCTCCCAGCATGTGTGTGAGTGTGTGTGTGTGTGTGTGTGTGTGTGTGTGTATTCACATGAAGTGGAAAAAAAGAAACATTTACATGATAAAGGAGTCCTTCATTAACACAGCCGTTGGTTGTTATTTAAAGGGAGTTACCTGATATTCATTGGGCCAAAAGGTGGAGACGGCGAGTTCTGCTCTCTGCCACTCTTTACCTGAAAGACGACATCACAGTCAACACAAGGAAATAAAATCAACAGAGTCAGAATAAGTTATGAAATGGAGTCGGTCTTTACCAGTGTAGGACGTCAGGTTCCATATAGGGTTGGCCAAGGGACCCTTGTTTACCTGGAAATAACACAGAACACAATATAAAACATATGTAACATACAGTCCTTTACATTTCCTGATGCACTCAGCGAGGCCTCCTTTCCATTAGATGTATTTAATGCCATAGATTATGTTTTCCTGAAAACGAGGAGGTCAGAGGTCAGCTATACCACCACATCTACGCTGATGGGAACTTCAGCAGGGAGCATGTTTCATACTTGCCAACCCTCCCAATTTTCCCGGTGACTCACATTTTTCATTACCCTCTCCTGGTTTCCTCCCGGGGTCACAATTCTCTTGTTTTTCTCACGATTTATGGCAAATTTTCACAACTTTTATTCATTTTCATTATCTCAACCTGTTTCTGGCACTGTACAGCATCTAAAAGCCCTCCTGTTTACACCCGGACGACAATAGAGCTACAACAAATGGCGTTTCCCGGCTGAAGAGAGCAGTCTATGCTCGCGACACAGCGCGGTTTGAGCTGCGCTCACCGTTGGGTTCGGCGCACATCACAGTGTGCAGCGCCTAAAGTTGGGCTTTGCTCTACACAAAGAGAAATAGGATATAACGGGTTTCAGAGCGCAGTGGTGCTGTTATCGCGTTGTGTTTGAAAGGGCCTTGAGTGAGTGAGAGACAGAGAGAGAAATGGAGAGTACTAAGAGAGAGAAATACTCAAGAAGGGGCAAAAAATATTAGTTTACGCCAGAGATTCACACAATTTTTTTTTCTGAGAACTAAAAGTAAAATTAAATGTATTCAACATAAAAATGCTGTTGCAGTGTACTTAATATTTATTATTTTCATTCTTTAAAGGTCACCAGAATTGGAGGAAACAAAAACTCTTGACCCCCCACTTTTGTTTTGAAATCCTCCCTATTTTTGAGGTCTCAAGGTTGGCAAGTTGGCAAGTGTGGCATGTTTGCAGTAAAGTGTGTTTGACTTTGTGTCATCAGATTGAAGGGCAGTCTTCCAACTCATAATACTCCCCTGCTGCTCAGAACCAGGAAATGGTAGAACCAGTAAAAATGGCAATCTTCAGTTAATGTGTTTTCTAACCACTTCCACAAATTGTAAGAAAACTCGAGAGGAGAGAGGAAAGCATAGACAGGAGTGTTGTGAAAAGTGGAAGGAAACGTTTGGATCATTGCATCATAAAATGTGTGTGTTGTTGAGCCTATCCATCACACTATGCACTTTAATAGATATCCAACAAAATAACATCTTAATCTAAGCACAAAGTGTGTAAAACGTTCAATGTTATTTGTGCATGTGATTTTAAAAGTCAGTATTTTACTGTAAAATGAATTGCTAAAGCTTAATTAGGCAACCTCGCATAAACCCTTGGTTAAGGCAAGGCAGTCTATCGCATGCTAGCTGCATTACTTGTGGTTGTACTTCACAACATCCAGACCACATTTCCCATAAATCCTGTTTTGTTTAGTTTTAAATGAAGAGGTTCTGTTCACCATCTGCCATTGTGACAAACAGAAAGCTTTAACTCGGCACTTGAACTCATCTAGAGTTGTTTTATGGAGTAAAAAGAACGTTATGTTTTCTAAAAAAAAATCCAGCTTGTGTCTCATGAAATCAAACCTCTCCTCACAGAGGGTAAACTGCTACGTAGAGGCCAGTAAAGGCATTCAGATGATCTTGTTTAATGACTCGAGCTTTAAAAGGTAAGGGCAGGTTGTTTACTGTGCAGGTAATGCCATATAAATTGATCCAGTGCAATAAGTTTCAGTCAGTTAAGACAAATAAACTGCTGCATCTTTATTTTATTCTGTTCTTATTACCTTCACCAGGACGTTGAGGGTGCCGGGGCTGGAGCCGTCGGGGCTGGTGAGGAGATAGCTGAAGTCGATGCAGTGAGTGTCATTCTCCTTCATGACTGGCAGCTGAAACCTGGCCTTCTCCGCGACCTCAGCCTGAGAGATGTCCACATACATGAAGGAACCTGGACACAGAGATAAGGAAAAGGTCAAAACAGAATCATAATTTCAGGTGGATCGGGTTCACGGTGTTTGTGAATAAGACCTGACTCATGAATCGGCTCATTTGTGTTTGTAGCTGTTTGTGCTTGTAGCCCACATACCTGCTATAATTCACTGCTTGAACAGACTAGCAGTGGTGTCCTCTGAGGAGGTAGTTACTGTGTATGACTGGACTTGTCAAAGAGTAGGCTGTGTGTCCTCTGCCTGTGTTACATGTACCTACATGAGTAAACCGACTCTCTCTGCTACTGTAGAGCTTGGAAGTAACCCTTGTAGACATGAACAGCTAAGACAGATAGCTGCAACAGTTCTCTGAATTACAGTGAGTGTATACAAGTGTATTTTGAAGCTATTTTTTCATAGTAACACAGTTTTTTTTTTATTTAAACCTTCTGTAAATACTCTGTATATACTGGTTTTGATGTTTTAATTATTAATGGACCCCATTTGAAAAGATTTCGGACCTCAATCTGAAGAGATTTTGGTTGTTAGATATGATTATAACCAATATCCTATAATATATATAACTGTGGAGGAAGTGAAACCTATGATCAGAATAGTCACTCTCATGACTCTTACTCCCATTGGGCTCACTTTTATAGTTAATTAAATAGTGCAAACAAGTATTTCCTCATTTTTCTGGGGAGCTCCTGGAACTCCCTCAAGGACTCCTGGAGGTCCCTGGACCCCTGGTTGAGAACCACTGATCTAGGACACAAAGAACTTGAAACCAATGTGAACTTCCCCCCATTCCCCTTGCTCTTTCCTCTTTGACATAGACACTTTGAAGCTGCGAGTTTCTTGTCCTGGGAATAAAAAGAACCTAAAATAAAGAGCCTTTATTCTTTCCTTTTATATGTGCATGTTTTTACTCACTTGTGTGTTCCTCTCCCCCCTCCCCCAACCAGACACATAAAACAAACCACCGTTACTACAACTGTGTCATTTGTTTCCCCTTTGTGATTGTGAGGCTGTTTCTCATCAAGCCAACAACAAATAAACAGAGAATTAGAAAGAGAAGAGAAGAGAAGAGAAAAGCTACGTCTTTCTTTAATTTCTACTTCTCTTCTCTTAATTTTTAAGTCTCCTTTTCATTTCTGTATGAACTTTGTAGCTTCCAGGTAATAATAATTGCAAATATGTGAGCGTAAAAAGCAGATTTGCATGTCAACAAAATCTAAATTGGTGAAACCTCATCACTTAAGTGTCCAGTTGCAGCTTCCATCACGTCATGCTGATACTAGTCGCTGCAGTTAGCACAGACTCCGAAACCACACCAGTTAAATTTTTCCACAGTCGACAACATATCATTACCTGCAACAACCCAGCGGTGTCACATGATTAATTGCATTTTTCATAGCTATCCTCTGGGCTATATTTTACTGGCTTGCTTGTTTTTGTTTGCAGTATGTTCCTCCTTTCTCTGCTGATTTCAAATATAAATCCACTGGTTTTGTTATTCTACTATGATGGGACTCTGGAGAAAGCTGTCAGTCACTACTGATGAGAAAGACGAGTGAGACAAGAACAAATGTACGTCAGGTACTTTGTTATACCTGCTGTCACCACTCAGTGCTATACCTCGTACCTATGGCAGTCGACTGCAGGAAATGGAGCTTGAAGTAATACATAATCTGGGTGTGCTGACAGGACGGTCAGTCCAGATGTTCCAGTAATCAGCTCAGACCTCAACCAGATGTTGTTCCAGTGAAATATGATGAAATGTGAGCCTTTCCTGCCTGATGTCTAATCTCACATGAGCTCATCACAAACTGAGAGAAAGTAGCCATGATAAGGTTTAATGCTATTTGTAGGATAGAAATGAATCAAATAGAACTAGCGCGCTGGAACAATACACAATGATTCATTGGTAGTCTCTCAAATGTGAGGATTTGCTGCTTTCTCTGTTTTATGTTGTTGTATATTGAAAATCTTGATTATTTTGGGGTTCTGGACTCTTTGGTCAGACAAAACAAGCAATATGAAGATATCACTGAGGCCTCTGGGAAATTGTGATGGCCATTTTTGTCACTATTTTCTGACATTTTATAGGCTAAGCGATTATCATTTTCTGAATCATGAATAATTAAAACAATTATATTTTTAGTTGCAGCCCTAAATAGAATATAACACAATACACTTGAGGATAGAATAACACAGAACATGGCTGCATCCAAAACTGCATACTATGCACTACATACACAATATTGTTCAACATACTTTTGTGTGAATAAACACTAGTATGTATCTTACTAGAGCTGTCAATCGATTAAAATATTTTAAAGTGATTAATCACATATTTTTTTATCTGTTCAAAATGTACCTTAAAGGGAGATTTGTCAAGTATTTAATACTCTTATCAACATGGGAGTGGGTAAATATGCTGCTTTATGCAAATATATGTATATATTTATTATTTGAAGTCAATTAACAACACAAAACAATGACAAATATTGTCCAGAAACCCTCACAGGTACTGCATTTAGCATAAAAAATATGCTAAAATCATATCATGGCAAGTTCAAGCCCAACAGGCAACAACAGCTGTCAGTGTGTCAGTGTGCTGAATTGACTATGACTTGCCCCAAACTGCATGTGATTGGGCATGTCTGTAAAGGTGAGATTTGTGGGTACCCATAGAACCCATTTTCATTCACATATCTTGAGGTCAGAGGTCAGGCAACCACGTTGAAAATGGCCATGACAGTTTTTCCTTGCCAAAATATAGCACAAGTTTGGAGCTTTATTTAACGTCCTTTGCAACAAGCTAGTATGACATGGAAGGTACCAATGGATTCCTTTGGTTTTCTTGTTTCATATGATGCCAGTATCTTTACTCTCTCTAAACGTGTTAACTTTGACAGCCCT
The DNA here is from genome assembly GCF_043250625.1 of Sebastes fasciatus. Lineage (NCBI taxonomy): Eukaryota > Metazoa > Chordata > Actinopteri > Perciformes > Sebastidae > Sebastes > Sebastes fasciatus. Next base: position 24,077,256 of record NC_133812.1, on the reverse strand, counting down.
AATTAGAGTAGAAAAGAACAGAATAGAGTAGAATAACACAGAAAAGATCAGAATATAATACAACACAACACAGTATCTGTGCTCCAGTTAATCAACCACAGTCCTCCATCCTAACTGGTTAAATCTATTTGCATATTAAACCCTGCACAATATGCTCCATACAAATGAGCTGGAGAACAATGGTGATTATCACTTATTGTTTAGCTAATCTACTGTGAGAAAACACTTTTTTCTGTAGAATACAGCAGAACATAACAGGCTTTCAACTAGTACACACACACACATACACACACACACTCAGCTTTTCAAAACCACACACTGTATCCTAGTTATTGGATTGGCTCTTCCTCTCTCTCTTGATCTCTCTTTTCCCCACCATCGCCTACACACACACACAAACACACACTTCTATTCCAGCTATAGCAGTATTACAATAATCCTACTTCCTGGTTCTGAACATCACCAACAACACACACAATGAGAACGTCCAAACTGGACTACAGCCAATCAGACCAGAAACAATACTAGGCCAGCACCCTTCTCTCTCTCTCTCTCTCTCTCTCTCTCTCTCTCTCTAGCTCTGTAATCTCCATCCATCCAACATGAACACACGATGGATGTCACCCCTCTTCCTCCATTTCTGGCACTGATGCTAAGATGGTGACATGAGAAAAGTGTCTATAAGATGGCTGCCAAGATGATGCACCAGCTAAAAATACTCCTATGAGACAGTCAGAGACCCAAATATGTCACAACAACATGGCAAAAATATCACCTTTAGCACTCATCATAACGCTGCCTGCCGCAAAATCATAACAACAAGTGGATTAGGTATAGGTAAACATAGCTAAATAGTATTTGGTAAATATTATAGGCAATGTCCAACATGTTAAAGCGTCACCCCTGCATGGTTACTGCAATAATATTCAATAATATTCTAGAGATCATTCCAATGCTTCAGCCAAAAGAGAGAGACAGAACAATAACAACGTCTAATCTGAGACAAATATGGCATTGGAAAACATGAGTAATAAAAACTGACAAAACACCCCATGCTAAGAAAGCAGACCGTGTGATGCCAAGAACATCTGACACCTGAAGTCTGCCAGTTTCTAAAATGGCTGATGTCTTTGAACTGCCAAAGTATAAAATGGCCGCTAATAGAATGACGCCACAATATAACGATGAGGCTAAAAATACCCCCGTGACAGCCTTAAGACCTAGATATGTCACATAACAACAACAGCAGCGGCGGCGGCAGCAGCGTGGTACATAGAGGACAGTGTTCCTCAGCAAAACAGTAACAGCAGCTAATGGGAGAGTTTTGCCTTCAGCTTCTTACTGTACCGATCAGATTGAGTCGGATAGAAAATAGCTGACACCCTCTTGGTATAGCATACTAATAAAAAAAACATGCAGCCCGTCCACAATAAAGAAACAAGGCTCACTTTAATGCCAAAATCGACTGATCTCAAAGCACTGCTTGTTCCTCCTCAGCTCATACTCTATGTTCAGGCCTCTCATCACATGTTCCCAGTTAAAAATCAAAGGGTGATCACGTATTTTCCATTGTTGCTTCCAGACTGTGGAATCATTTCCCCATCACTATTCAATCTTTCCATCCCACTGGTATTTCTATAAACCTGTCTTTCAGGTCGGTCTTTTACATAGAGGTTTTTGGATGATATTATGACTGTGTGATTGGAGGTTTTCTGATTTTTGTTGCTATAAAATGTACTCTATATTATTTCCATTATCAGTTAATCTGCAGGTTATTCTCTTGATTAATTGTTTATTTGTTTGGTCGATAAAATGTCGAAGGTGACGTCTTCAAATGTCATGTTTTAATCCGACCAACAGTTCCAAAGATATTCGATTTCCTACCATATAAGACAAAGAAAAAGCAGTAAAACTTCACATTTGTGAAGCTGTAATCAGGGAATTTTTGGCATTTTTGCTTGAAAATGTGATTCTTTTTTAATCTTCTGTCAATTGACTACTTGATTAATTAACTGATCGTTTACATTCTTGCGCTCTATGAATAAAATGACTTACCTTAACAATCTAAATGCTCAACAAATAAATCTACAGTTGAATTTTAACTGAAATTACATGGGGTGTATATGTTTAAAATACAATGCAATCCAATGCAACAAATACTACTTTTGCAAAGCTTAATCTTCAAGTCTTGCAGCGACTATAGCGGGGTTTATGTTGCTGCGCCAAAAATGACTTCATCACATATTGTGCGTAAAGCGCGAAGGCTCTGCAAGTTGTCGCAGCGCTTGGTTGTGCACCTCTGAATTGTTGTAACTTGGCGCCCGCTGTGCAGTAAGATAAAAAGTAATTAACTTCAATTAAGCAGTAAAATAATGAGAGAGAAAGAGGGCCAATTCGTTTTTAAATGCTTTAAAAAGCAGGAGAGCTCCATTTCGCCAGCTGAATCAAATTGTTTACAGGATATTAAACCTTTCAACCTTCGTTTCATTACAATACATTTAATACTTGACCCATTTCTTTACAGGGATTGTATAACGGCAATAAAGTATGTCTATGAATATGAGATATGAGTTTACAGTAAATTACAAGTCCTTCACTGCATTGAGGTGATGGTTTATGGCGTTTTTCTCGTTGACTTCTTGCTTTTTCACAGAATCTTTTGTTTGTATTTCCTCTGGCGTTTTTGGAAAATACTGCAAAGATCAACGTGTTGATCATAAACGTCTTTGTGCGTTCTTGTAGCTCGCGGTCCATCTGTGGAGACCCATGCCACGGTGCCTCGTGCGAATATAAACAAGGCTTATGTCAGAGAGGTTTACTTTAATGGTAATGTTAACGCTGTATAGTTCGTGTTGCCATATCCATCATTATTGACTCATTATTAACACATCCAGTGGACGAGAGAGACTGCAGCTTAAATGCCTTTTTCTCTGCTCCCTTATTAGACAGTGCACTGTGGAAAACAAGAGGAAAGAGAGAGACATGGAGAGAATGGCATGCCAAATAGGTTTAGAGTGGTACTGGCTGACAACATTATGAGTCAAGAGTATCTGCTTTAGTCCACTGAGCCACAGAGCCCCAGCCTATGAATGTTCAACTGGCACAACGCACGTTGCCAACGTAGCATGGTGGCTGGTGCCAACATCAACCCCCAAAGAGATTACACAGAATAGTTTTAGCTCTATTACAAAAACTGCCAAACCATCCCTCCACACTCAATACTGCCTTAAGCACAAATAGTGATTAGCAACTGGGACGAACCGATGTGGGTTTATAAGGAACAAAACTCTAAATATTGGCTGAGTATCCAATGACTCTAAACGATTCCTGCGTAAAGCCCTAAGATGACTCCTATTCTTCTGCCAATACCTTTGACAATATATAACCCCCTGAACTACTAATCAGCAAACTCACTCCCAAAGGTCTTTGAGCTGCCAAATACTCTCAACAACCCCCCCCCCCTTAACAAAGGGAGTAGGCATCCCTTTGTTTTAACGGGTCAAAAGCCAAAAAGGTTTACTGCCTATGCTCTAAATCATGCCATGGCCTCAGGGAGACTGCAGCCGGACCAGAGTACTTCTAAATTACCGGTGGCTAGGATTGCCTCACAAAACAACAATTCTAATAATAGGCATTACCAATGTGTCCCTGGGGAAGACATTTAAGCTACCAACTCAACCCCTCACCCATTCCCTGCTCCTTCTTCCAAACAGAAAACCTAGCCAAGTGCTGCATCTGCAATCCCCTCCAGCTACCTCGTTCTCCATCCGCAGCACTGCTGTCCCACACCCTGCTGGCATTATTAACACATCAAATGTCAGTTCGTGCTCCCGTACCTTAAGGCAACGCTCTGAACCCCCCCTTTTCGCATCCAACATCTCCAAACCATTAACCTGCCCTGCCATCCTCATGCCCTTGCTCATCCCGCTAGTTGCTACAGGAGTTAATGCTATGCTAATTCCAGGCATTGCTTTAACCTCTTCAAACTGCCAGCTCTGGCCTCTCTGCCTGGTGACACCACTTGGTATTAATATCACTAAATGTTAGACTTTGGCTCGGTACCATTGGGCAAGGCACCCCACCCGTCGTGTCATGGCGTAAATATATGCAGCAGACAGCAGGTCCACACACACACACACACACACACATTTTGTGTGTGTGTTTGTGTGGAAATGGTAAAGAGCCGGTGTTGAACTGAACCTTTCTCTAAATGTCAGCGAGGCTGGGTTGTCATGATGATAAGCACGAGAGATAAATAACGGCATTACATTGTCATGGTAACAAAGTCATAATCTCCCTCAACAGAGGAGGAGAGGGGAGGAGAGGCGAGGGGAGGAGAGGCGAGGAGAGGAGAGGAGAGGAAAGGAGGTGACACAAGAATAGGAAAGGAGATGAGACCATAGGAGAGGTTAGGAGAGGAAATGAGACTAAATGAGACAAGAGGACAGGAAAGGAGACAAGAGGAGACGAGAGGAAAGAAGATGAGAGGAACGAAGGTGAAAGGAGACAAGGAGAGGAAAGGAGACAAGAGAAAGGGAAAGAAGAGGAGATGAGAGAAGACAAGAGGTCAGGAAAGGTGATGACATAAGAGAATAGGAAAGGAAAGGAAAGGAGACTATAGGAGAAGAGACGAGACGAGACGAGACCATAGGTGAGGAAAGGAGACAAAAGGAGACTAGAGGACAGGAAAGGAGATGACACAAGAGAATAAGAAAGGAAAGGAAAGAAGGGGAGACTATAGGAGAGGAGTGGAGACAAGAGAAGAGGAGAGGAAAAGAGACAAAAAGAGACTAAAGTATAGGAAAGGAAATGACACAAGAGAATAGGAAAGTAAAGGAGGAGACTATAGGAGAGAAGGGGAGAGGAGACAAAAGGAGACTAGAAGACAGGAAAGGAGAGAAGACAAGAGGAAAAGAGACAAAAAGAGGCTAAAATACAGGAAAGGAAATGACACAAAAGAATAGGAAAGGAAAGGAAAGGAGACTATAGGAGAGGAGAGGAGAGAAGTTGACAGGAACGAAGGTAAAAGGAGACAAGAGGAAATGGAAAGAAGAGGAGAGGAGTAGAGACTAGAGGATAGGAAAGGAAATGACAAGAGAATGGGAAAGGAAAATGAAAGGAAAGAAGAGGAGACAATAGGAGAGGGGAGGAAACAAGACAAAAGGAGACAAGAGGGCAGGAAAGGAGAGGAGACGACGAGAGGAGAGGAAAGAAGATGAGAGGAACAAAGGTGAAAGGAGACAGGAGGAGACAAGAGGGGACGAGTGGAGACAAGAGGAAAGGAGATGAGAGAAAAGGAAAGAGGAGGAGGAGGAGGAGGAGGAGACTAGAGGAAAGGAAATGAACAGAGAGGAGAAGAGAGCTTGAGATAAAAGAATTGAACAATCTCCAGCATGTTTGTGGTTGTGTTACATTAGTTTATTCCCTGCGGTTAACACTATTGTTCAGACACCAGTGAACATTCTTACTCTGTGGTTTTAATGTTGTAATGCCAGTAACTATCTCAACATCTCATAGCTGCTTATTGTTATAACATTTTGCTTTTTAAGATTGTGAAGTAGGCAACCTTCCCTGTTCCCTGCCGTTGATTAATGACCTCATATTCTGTTAATTAGACCCTCAGCCCTGAGGCAGAAAGATTTAATTTCCCCTTCATCATCACCACGGAGAAAAAAAACAACTGATTAAAGAGGGGAGGAGAGGATGTCGAGGAAAAGAGGAGAGACGATGCAATGTAATAATACTCCATTACAAGTAAAAGTCCTGCAACTCCTACTTAAAGCCCCCCTCCATTTCTATGAGATTTCATATTTATTTGAGTCATTTCATGACTAAGTTGATTAGCCACACTGTTTGCCAAAATGTTTTTGACAAATAACTTAATTTTGTGCTCAAAGTAAAAAAAAAAAAAAAGAAGGTTGTTGGTAAAACGGGAAGATGACGTATGACTATAGTAGAAGCTGCAAGGCATACGTCATCCTCCAAGCTTGCGCAGGCGCACCCATGCTCGTATTCTCTCTAGTTAGTGAGCTAGTTAGGAGTAGTTAGCTAGCCCAACTCGTTGCATTAGCTAGCTGAGGGTTTTCATTTTATCTTTTAGTTTCCTCGACCTTAGTTTAGTGTGTTTATTTTCACCATGGCATTTGTGTGTACAGTGAATTAGTCTACATAAATCTCATAGGCAGAATTAACACAACACACTGACTGTCTCTCTCACTCGCTCTCTTCTTTACCGTCTCCTCCTCCTGGAGATAAATTAACGGAAAGCAACCAATGCTGTTTTGGAGGTTTGCAGATCTCTAATGGGTCCGTATGATGGGAAGCGCAACTTTCAGCTCAAGAGAAAACAAGAGAAAAGTCCCGTTAGATAAATAAATTAATCAAAGTGCAGCCCACAGCTGAGGCGAGAGCGGCCAGTGCTGGTGGACGGTGCACCTCCAAAACGACCCAAAACTGCATTTCAAACGGTGGACCTCGGCAACATGTCTATTCGTCCTCCAGTGCGCTGTGGCCGGCGTGCAGCGACACGTCCGCCTCGCCAGGAGGAGACGGTAAAGAAGAGGGCGAGCGAGAGAGAGTCGGTTTGTTGCGCTAATTCTTGTCTCATTTGTGGTAAACAGTAGCCTAAATTCATCTGAACTGGTTTCATCTAAACTGGGTTGAAAATTATGCAATCTGGTTTCCACGGTATTGAATTACGTCTGACTATTAGCCACACCCCCATTCTCTGTTTGAGAAAGAACCAAAAAACAGTAAGTAAAACTTGCTGGATGGGGGCTTTAAGTAAATGTAAGTACTGGTTCTGCAGAGAAATAGCCCCTGTGTATGTAAAATAAAATAATAAAAGCTCAAAATTGCACTTACGGTCAGTACTTGTGTAAATGTACTCAGTTACTTTCCCCCACTGTGAAGTGTTGACCCAGTGGATGACAGAGACAGGAGAAAGGATGTGAAATCTCACCTTGTGGCAGGTCTGGTGAGACGTACTGCGCGTCCTGCGTGTTGATGTGCGTCCAGTCAAAGTCATCATAGGGATCTTGCTGGTAATCACACTGAGTGAAGCCCTCGTCAAACGTACAGCTCCCTGCAAAGAGAAACACAATAAGATTTAGTTCATCTCATAGCATCAGAGATTATTGACTGAATGAACTAATGGAACATGAATTCATCTCTGGTTTTATCCAGTAAAACTTTTTCTTCTTCTTTCCCGTTTTTTTTTTTTTTTCTGTGCGTATCTCCGTCTCAGCTCATTAACAAACCACCAGGAGTCTGAGCTCCAACAGTCATCACTCAAGGCCAGTCAGGATCACCTCTGACTCAACCATCAGGGCCTTCAGCTGATCATCTGAGCCCATCGCCACCGCAGCCTCGGGACAACCATGTGTGAGCTGGCCGCCCGTGGCCCAGCCTAAAACAGGAAGTGGCTCTAATAGAGAGAGACGTCGCTTGTCCCTGACGGCCAGCTGAAACAATCAACCTGCAGTGATATGTGGCTTGTACTGGCGATGTCGCTGATAGAAATAACATGCTGGCTACTGCTAGCTATCTGATTCATTGACCTAAGAGTGATGCACGGCTTGTGTTAATAAAATGGCTGGGAGAGATGTGGCTAAGAAAAGACACAGTGCCATCTGATTCAAGTCACTGGTGGTTAGTCACAGATATGTGTCCTTCTTGACATTGGCCAAAGTAGGAATATATAGTGTTATGGTAGTGATATACTTGTACACAGTAGTTGTAATTAATTAACTAATCGTTTCAGCTCTAATTAAAATAGCCAAACCCAAGACGATAATGAATCGTTTATCACAATATCAATACTATAATGATTTGTTGCCAAGCTCTACAGTTCAACCAGACTCCCCAGGCAAAAAACTCGCTTTCCATGCGCTGATCAATTTTGAGATTTTGGTCTATTTTGCTTCCATAACATGTCTTCTTTCAGACTAGTGGAAACAAAACATCCAAAATACATATTTAAGTGTTTATTTTAACTACACCTTCTACTAACAACAAAGTTAGCACTAGATAATGCCTCATTTGCATATTTAAACATACAATTTCAGAAAACTTGTAATACAATAATTGTCTTTATGTAAGTTTTCATGGTGATATCTATTAGTTAAAGATTTTTTTACACTATTCACATGTAGTGCCTTGCAAAATGTATGACATTTTACACTACATATCTCTCAAAAGGAGTTTTTTTCTCAGACTCTGAGCCAGAAATCTCCACTTCAGTCGCACTTACATCCACCAAACTTTCCAGTTTCATTCCTATCTATATTCTGAAGGTTTTTACAGAGGGGTTTGTTCTTATATCATTCATAGCCTGATTTATGGAACATTTTATTCCTAAAACATGGTGAAAATGTGTTATTTTATGACTGATGACAGTATTCTCTGATTTATGGAGTGATAAAAAAGAGTAGGGCTGCAAATAATGATTATTTTCATTGTCTATTAATCTGTTGATTATTTTCTTGATTAATCGATTAGTTGTTTGGTCTATAAAATGTCAGAAAATGGTGAAAAATGTAGACGAAAGCCCAAGATGACGTCCTCAAATGTCTTGCTTTGTCCACCACTCAGATATTCAGTTTACTGTCATAGAGGAGTAAAGAAAACAAGAAAATATTCACATTTAAGAAGCTGGAATCTAGAATGGAATTTAGACTTTTTTTTCTTGAAAAATGACTCAAACCGATTAATCGATTATCAAAAATAGTGAGTGGAGATTAATTTAATAGTTGACAAATAATCGATTAATAGAGTAATCATTGTAGCTCTAAAAAAAGAGATGTCCAAAATCCCCTCTGTAAAAACCTTTGACTCTAATATCAGCAAATTGAAACAATAATTGTGAACCTGGCTTTATCCAATGTTCAGATTTCTGTTATGGAAATGGATGCAAATTAGCACAAATTTGAGATGATGCCTCATTTGCACATGTAAACATAAGATTTCAGAAAGATTGTAATACAAAAAATAATTGCCTTAATGTAAAAAAAATAAAAAGACAGTCTTAGAACATTTTCTTTTCTTTGTTGTGTGAAATGTGCACATTTCTATGTATTTTGGAACTGAAAGAGCGGCCAACCTCAACACCAAGACACACAGAAGACATGTTTATACTACATCCACAACCACTAAGAAACCCAAGGTACACAGGCCACCATGGAGCACTATCAGCAACCAGCACTGCCAGCATCATAAATCTCCCAGCATTCAGTCTGCGCTGCAGCTTTGCTACCTGTGTCCTAGAGCGAGCTGCGGCGGCTGTGATGGAGAGCAGAACGACAGGCCCTCAGATACCCCACCGATCTGAGCTCCCGCTACAGAGGGATACCAAGAGGTGACAGCCGCCGCCGGAGGAGAAACAAGTTAACATCAAACTAAGCGACTGTCTTCGGCTGCCGGCTGTATGGTTGGCTGTGACTCACAGCCTCGGAGATGCACTGGATCACATCCCTATCGGCGTCATTCTTTAAACCAGCCTCTCTTCCTGCAGCTCCCATTCAATTCAATTAAGTCTTTGTCACAGCAAGTTACCTCCAGTCATAATGCGGAAAACGCTGGGACATGTAGAGGGCACCAAGTACAGCACGACAACACGCTTTTTTCTACCCCAAACTATTCCATCATAACTCACTTTGGATGTACGGAATCTAATTCAACCGATGTCTCACAAATGCTGCTGTGTATGTGTGTGTTTGTGTGTTTGTAAAACTCCATGACTTCCTGTCTCCCACAGTGTGTGTGTCAGTTTACATCTTGCTGCCAGGTAGCTCTCTCTGCATGGGTTAAAAGATCAAAAGTGTGTAACTTTGGGGTGTATGTTTGCACGTTTGTACAGGAATATACTGCATCATAAGCGAGGACAAGTGTTGTTATGTTTTCTGTTACAGAAAGGGTAACCTTGTTGGAAAATAATATCCTTTGTTAACGACAGAATAGTACGTTTTCCACTTTCTTAGTACAGAAATCGACCTTCGAAAGGCCTTTACACACCGGGGGCGTGATGAATAAATGACACGAACTTGTGCAATAATTCTCACTGCTCTTAATACTACAATGGGTTAAATGCAGAGGTACAATATCACTGTGTGCTGTGTACAATGCAATGTGTGACAATCAAATCTGATTTACAGTTTTTCCACATTTACATTTTATTGTGAAAGGTAAGAACATAGGAGTGGATCTGGTCTGCGCTGCCTTGGTCAAGGTCGAAAGGAGTGATAAAGTTTGCCATCCTGACTTCCGTGTTGTTGTTTCATAAATATAGGTGAAACTCAATCCGTTCCGCACAACGTGATTGGTTGATGCTTTTATTCGCGGTGTGAAAGCTCAGAAAATCAACCTCATTCCGAAAAAAAATTCTGTCGCTTTTTCTTCACGTAATATTCACGTTCTGTGTGAAAGTATTCATGAGTGTGTTAAGGCCTTAACTGTTGTCAAAGTGAGGATTGTGGAAATGACCACATGCACAGCAGCACTATAGACCATTTCATTGCCATTCTGTTGCTAGGGCAACAGCTTTGGTCCGTGTTTACTTCCGGTCAGCTTCTGCATTAACAAACATTGCAACAGGAAATACAAAGGGGCCCATTTAGAATGTTTAAGTTGTCAACTTTGAAAAGATCTATATGGTTCTTTGTAAGAGTAGAGCTTTGCTTAAATCAAACTGTGTCTTTGCTCCCAGATGACTCCCAAAAGGCTCAGTTATTCAGACGCTCAGTAAATATGATGTTCAAGTATGCTGAGCGAGGTGGGGATATTTAAAATACCAGCTATGATTGTTTAATTAATATGATCTCTGATTAGGTTGCAATCTATAATGAGACAAGACGAGCATTTAGGAAAAGATCTTGGTTTGGGTTAAAATAACACCGGAAGTGGCGTTACTTAAGAATGGAAGTTAGGTGACAAATAAATCAACATTGACTTCTGGTTTCACACGGAGTATGAACACCAGTCTCCTGTGCAAAAGTCCGGTGTTTTTGGACCCATCCATCCACCCCGACCTCCTCCCTACGTGGCATTTGTCGCTGTTTATACTTCCTGGTTCACAGGATTACATACGTATTGATTTGTTGGGATGTATACAAATTATGGTGCATTACATTTCGTAGGTATAGCTACGAACGGTGTATGAGAACAGCCTGATTATGTTAGCTCAAAAGCACTGCAGTTTACTGAGAAACTGGTCCTGAATGGGTGGTCGGCATTTAAAGTATCAGACTAATGAAAATACAACCCCACTAGAGTGAAGGCAACAGTTAAGGGAAATTCATGTTAACGCCAGTCAAGTTATTTCTAATAAAGGTAAGAGTAAAAACCTAGTTGACATCATTTATTCATGGCTCATTGACTGGAGTGTTTTGCTCAGCGCTGCTACTGGTGGCTGGAAAATTTGTGAGTATGAGTTTAGCGTAAAGCCTGGGAAGTTTGGGATGTTTTTCTGTAAGTGATAAACTGTTAGGCCATAGTTTTGGCAGTGCAGAAGCACTTATCCTTGATTCAGCATTTGTTTGGCCTTGTTTAACCTCGCCGAACTACAGAACACATACAGAAGCTCTATTCAGTTTCAAAGCTTTTTTTCCGGAATCTCTGCCTCTGAAAGCAGTGTACAGTGTACAGCGAAATTGGATTTAAACCCACTGTGTTTGAAATACGTGCTGTGGGCTTTTAACTGTGTACACACACACACACACACACACGCACACGCACACACCGAGTTGCACTCAGCTCTGATGTAGTGCCGTGGTAGAAGAGGTATTTTGCCTTGGCTTAGCTGTGAAGAAAAACATTGTCCGTGTTTTAAATTTCCGCTTTACAGACTGGTTTAAAAGAACATTTCTCAATCGTGAAGCATTCCTCTCTTCTCGTCTGCACACCTCTGATAGACATTCTCGCAGCTTTCAGCTACTAAACAAAGTACCTGTGTGTCCGTGTGTGTGTGTGTGTGTGTGTGTGTGTATGTGTGACTGTTAAAAAGGGGGTCTGCAGAAACCAAATATGTGTGAAACTGTCTCCAAACACACACACAAACCTCACGCTAGCTCGCCCACGTTCTCAGTTAACACTTCTCCCTTTCCTCAATGTCCTGCCAACTTTAACCAACACACACACATCGACAGACACATGCATCTGACAGTTAATCGTTCTTGCCAATAATGAGAAGAGCAGACCTTGAACTATTATTTTACCTCTGCTGAACACGAGGCATGTCTTTCCCAAGTGTTGTAAGAAGTTCAAATCTATCCATCTGTCTAGCTATGTATCGATCCAGTATTTATCTATGACTTTCTTTAATAATTAAACGCAAATAATCAAATTCTAACAACGTTCTATTTTGTATTTGGTAAGCTCTGTTACCAGTACAACTGTAATTAAAAGTGCGATAACTGATTTTTTTAGCCTCTTGGTAGCAACAGGAACAAGCTGTAAACACAACACTCATCACTTTTTTTATTGTTTTTTTTTTTAAGTGTATATGATAACTTTTAGCAAAAAGTTGCCTGTTTAGGCAACACGTTTTAGGCGGCATTCACACCAAATCAGGTGGTGCGGCGATTAGCGTAGGGTTGTGCGTCAGCGTGGGAGTGTGACTTATGGCCCGTTTCCACCAAGCAGTTCAGTTCAGTTCAGTTCAGTTCAGTTTGTTACACAGTAGAACGGTTATTTTTGCGTTTCCATGAGCAAAAATTGTGGGTGGTACCAATAGAACCACTCCATTCTTGGTACCTCCATCGAGGTTCCAAGCGAGCTGAGCAGATACTAGAAGGTGGAGTTAAAACACTGCAGACCACTGATTGGTCAGAGCGAATCATCACTAGCGCGACACGGGACATCCTGCACAAACCTGACGTTTTTAAATAGCCAAGCTGCCGTCAATAGCTAGCAGCTCGCAAAACTACACCGTACACTACTTCGTACTATTAACAAAGTGTAGATGTTTCTCTGTTTGGTTGCCGTTGAAACGATTCAGTGATCGTCCCATTGAAGATGATGTCACGGCAGTTTCATGCGCCGCTACAGCGATCAGCTGAGAGTCCCACCTTCACAGAAGGCGTAGGTAGTGCAGTGGAAACAATGCTAGAGGAAAGGACCTCGTACCAAAAGTGAGTCAAGTCGAGCATAGCTGTACAATGCCGTGGAAACGCGGCTTTAATGGCCCATTAATACCAAGCGAATGCGCCACGATTAACATCTTTCGTTCCCTCATGGAAGGGTTGTACAGCTCTGGATTGCCAGTGCCAAGTGATTGGCCAATGACTTTGGGTTGCGTTTCTCCAAAAGTTTATTCTGTTTCAACTTTTCGTCGCAGACCGCTGCCGATTTTTTTCCAGCACCCCGTGTGACCCCCACCCCTGCGCGTTTAACGCACTACCCCCATTCAAATGAATGGGAGGATTGTCATTTTGTGTATGAATGCAGCTTAAGTTGACCTAAAGAATGTATCACTCTCCTCTTAACTCCTTTTCGGGAAATATCGGGCTCTTTAGCTGCTAAATGCTCCACTATGTTCACCAGCTAGTCTGTTTGGTGTTGGGCTGGTAGCATATTGTGGGTTTTTAGAGCTTTTTGGCTGAAAATAGCTGCCTACTGTGGCTGAAAACAACACTATGAGAGCGGTCAAAGTGAACCAAAATAGTAAAATTGAAGCCGTAACACCAAAAAAAATGAGCGGAAAGACGAAAACGCTTTGTCATTACGACAAACCCCTTTCATATTATGTCATCTGATCTATTGTTATTATAAAAATTTCGATTATTTGCTACATGTTCCAGATATGCAGTGTGTATTTGTACTGTGTCTGTCTGCATGTGTTAACCGTATAATATTGTATAACAAATCCCTACAACATTTTCCCAACTATATGCACGAGTGTGTGTCCAGATGGGTAATTATTGCCTCCCCTCCCCTCCATTCACAAGGACACTGAGCGAGGGAGAGGAACTGACTGCATGCTAATCACTTCCTAATCAGCTTCTGTGATTGGCTGCCTCACTAATGAAATAATGGCGACTCATTTGCATTATAAAATAATTAGAAGGACTTGATAAAGGCTCAAGGGCAGAGAGAGGAGCGCCACACACACACACACACACACACACACACACACAGTGACACAGGACACAGCCGCAGTCTTCTCTAAAAGATTGTTGAACGGCATCAGACACAACATCTGCCACCGTCACTCAGACTCATTTTGTGGTGATTTGCATTGACCTCCACCTCCAAGAGGCAAGTCAAAGAAAAGTGAGTCAAAGTGTTGGGAAACACGGGTGCAGACGGCCCCAAGGGGGTCGCCGGAGGAGATTCATTCCTCGGTCATTAGCTTAGATCAAGATTATTAGTTGGCAACACGGCAAGAATGTGTAACAATAGCTAGTTTGATTAGCTTTCCTTTCCTCCAACGTGATCTAACCGATCTGCAGAACAGGCAGTATTAAATCAGATCTAACAGCTATAGTCTGCTCAGATACAAGTCCCTGGGACACGCTTAAATCAAATCAAGGTCTGAGGTGCTTTTATTTCTTTCTCTAGACAATTCCAGAAAATATATTATGACAAAGAAACTCCATTATAACTAAAGAGAGAGATGGCTGATTATGAAATCTAAGAATGCTAAGTCAATACTTGTGCCCTTGTGCAAAAAAACACTCCTCTCAATCTGTCTCTGAGTACATTTCTGAAGAAAGCAACATCCAAGAATCACATCAGCGTGGCCTTGGTGTTGTACAATCAGTACAATAAGCAACTATAGCGGTTACGACTGGCTTTATACCGCAAACTGACAGCTTGTACATGCTTCGGCATCGTCTCATGTTTAAGTGAATATCTAGCGTCTTCAATGCAACTTAATATTAGGCTACATTAACATTACTGCAAAAGGCTTATAGGCTTGTTTTTGTTTGACTCACATCTGCAAGTTAATTGCATAAATGTTTCAATTCAGCCCTTGAAGGACTACTCCAAACTGGTATTTAGGACTTAATATTCTGTAAACTGAATGCTCATAACCTGCGTTTTATTTATGAGATGTAAGGACAACATCTAAAGCAATCAGTCCTGTGGATTGTAAAATCATAAAATGGCAATACAGTTTGAGAGCAAATACATCTGTAAAGAATAAATGAGGGATTTGTGAGGTTGGTTTTGCAGTAAGTGGTGGTGCTGTTTAAGAAACATTAAAGTTAATTTCAGTTTTGGTTAAACTAGAATTACCGCCTTGCGGTTGTACACCTCCGCCAACCAGTTGCAGTTTACATCCACATCTGTCCAAAATGTCATCACTTCATCATGTTATCCTATTAGACATGTGTGTGTGTGAAATTGTCATAAGTAGCATATGAATTCTTGAGTTATGGCCAAAAATGTGTTTTGTGAGGTCACATTGACTTTGACCAACAAATTCCAATCAGCTCTACCTTGAGTCAGTCCAAGTGGACGTTTGTGCCAAATTTGAAGAAATTCCCTCATGGCGTTCCTGAGATATCACTAGAACGGGACAAACAACCCCATAACACAATGGCTGTCGCCGGTGTGGAGGCACAGAAAAGTAAAGTGTTTTAGTTAAACTGCATGTATTCTATGAATGCTAGGAATGAAGAAAGGATGAGCACTTTCAGGCATCCAATCTGGACAGATAAAAGGTCACAGAGTTCTGCAGATATGTGAGGTATCAAAGATATGCAAGGTCAGTGACTCGAGATCATGTCAGCATAACTTTTATGACACCAGAGTCTGCATTTTCTACAGCTCCACATTCACTGTTAATCATTTTAAGCTGGCACAAGTTAAAAACCTATACGTTCCTCTGCTGCCTTACAAATGTGACTTAACTGAACTTGGGTTGACTGATTAGTTCAAAGTTGTCTTGTGAGTTTTGAAAATGCAAAACCAAATGAGTTAAGTTACAGTTTTTCTCAATTGTTTACACACAAATACTGGTACTTGACACACAATGACCACAACATGTAACTCATGCACCAACCCCCTGAACCAATTCTGCTAAACTACAAGCACAATTCCTGCTTTACACTCAAATTGCAGTTCTAAAACACACTTTTTTCAAAACACTACACACAATTCTCTGCATTTGGCACAATTTTCATGAAGAAAATCTCGTTTTCACAAGGAACACACTGTCATTCAAAATTCTAAAGTCAATTGCCCTACTATGCACACTGACTCATCACATGGGCAAACACCTGTCACACAGTGTTACAATTAGCAATCATGGAAAGTGTATGACCGAAATCCACAAACGCGTATACCCCTTCTCCAAGCTATGGAAGACGCATGTGGAGATATAGCAGTTGATGCTTTTCATGGCTGGATTCGACATGCTAAGCGATATTTCCCCCGCTGCTTGGCCAGGGAAAACATTGCTTGTGATGTGGATGAGGTGCTGTGGCCAGACCGAAACAGAAGAGAGGATGCAGCATAGTTGTTTTTTTTACTGTAACTGTATACAGTAAATTCTTCTGTTGTTTTGTATGTAGACCACTGTATGTGCAACTTTGTGTTGGTTGGGATGTACACTGTGTACATTGTTTTTGTGGGGAAAATAAAATATATTTGTTACCGTGTATTTGTGTGTTCTGAGTATAAAAACAATATTCTAAAATATTTTACAACACACTTATGTATGTACTGTCTGTAGTAAGTGTAACACTGAACAAAAAAAAGGCCTAAGTCATTATGATGAATGGAGAAGAAGTGTTTTCCATTCATCATAGTGTTTTACATTGAGCACATCAGTGTTCAACTGGTTCTTATAAATGTCTATTCATATGATGGTTTGTGTGTGTCATTTGAAAACAAAATACCATTTTGAGAAGAAATAACATTGTTTTGAATGTAAAGTTTAATTTTGCAGGAGAATTGAGGGGTTTTGCCCATTGTGTGTGTGTTTTTTGATTTGTGTGTAGAGTTCTGAGAGTATGAGGCATGCTTTCAGAAAATGTGTGTAAACAATCGAGAAAAACTGTAAATGAACTTGAAAAAAAGTGTAAGGGGGTAGGGACTGGATTCGATATTAACCATCATGAATAACATTGTTTTCATTGAACTATAAAACAAGGAATGATGTTTTAAACTGTACTATATATTTGGGCTAATCATCATCATGTCTTGACCCTGATCACAAGCTGAGTTCAAACAGCTTAAATCTGCTCAGGAATCTGAAGGAGCACTAACGCTATCTCTCACGCACCCTCAGACAAAAAAAAATAAATCCAATTTTTTTCTGTAATGTACGTACTGTACATCTTGCTCTTTCTCTCCCTCTTTCTGACTGTGTCTAGTATTTATCAGCAGAGCTCTGTTTCAGTCTGCAGGCAGGAGATGTTATCAGCAGAGAGAACAGATAAGATGGGATGAGTGAAAGAGGGAGAAACAGAAGGAAAGAAATGGAGAGGGGAAAACAGACAGACAGAAAAATAAATACTTTTTTTGGGAGATCACTCTAAAGGCCGCCGTTTAATTGTATTTAGTAAAAAGGCCTTAAGCCTGTTGATTAAGTTTTTATAATATTGTAAACATGCATAACAGTTTTTCTTTTGTTTCAGTTGCCTTTTGTATTTTTGTTTCTATCCCTGTCTCGCTATCTTTTCCTGCATTAATAATACGTTCAATGACGATCAAAATCCATTTAGATTGGTGGCATCACAATTATACAACATGAAGAGAAGAGAAGAGAAGAGAAGAGAAGAGAAGAGAAGAGAAGAGAAGAGAAGAGAAGAGAAGAGAAGAGAAGAGAAGAGAAGAGAAGAGAAGAGAAGAGAATAGGAAGAGGAGCTCCATTTTGCAAACGGAAATAATTTCCAAGGACAATAATTACATTTACATCATTAAAATCCAATTCCAACCACCAGTAATACTGTTTCCCTCCAAATCATTAAAAATTTTGGCCGAGTCCAGTTAATAATTCCGTTTGCTGACCCGGATTTTCTAATCATATATGGCTTTGTGGGATATTTCATACCAGTGACTCACGGACGGTTTTAGTTTTTGGCTCAAACGCGTGAAGACGGCTTTAAAAAGGAGAGACGGAAAGTATCATTTTACTGTATCTGTACACTGTCCCTTTATAATGCCCTCTTGACATTGCTCTGTACTGCGGTGTATCACACTCTGTACTCCTGTTAGTGTGTTTGTTGTTTTTAATCTGTGTGTGTGTGAATCACTGAGTGGCCCTGACCGCCTCAAAGACACTAATAAAGTTGTACCTTATCATTTACTTTCTCTGTGTCGTCTTGACTTTTTTGTTCTCTCTCTGCCTCTCTGAGAATAGGTGAAATTAGCCTGAAATGATACAAGGTGACATCAGAGAGGCTGACACACACACACACACACTCTCTCACTCGTCACGCTTCAGTGGCCCTCGCAGCGCAGCGCGACGCCATCAAAGCCAAGACCCATATACACACACCTCGCCTGTTAAACATACACACGGGCACGCGCAATCACACACCCAAATACACACGACTTAACACGGCAACACACACACACACAGACACGTGCACACTGTCGCACACACACACTGACACTCGTGCGTGCGCGCACACACACTCAGAGCGGTGGTTTAATTGGAAGTGCTGAAGGCTGAAGAATTTCTCCTTCATCTCACAATACTGTAATTGAATCTGAGACGTGTGTGTGTGTGTGTGTGTGTGTGTGTGTGTGTGTGTGTGTGTGTGTGTGTGTGTGTTGAGCTGATTCAGGGGTTTCCATTGACAGTAACAGTAAAACAGAAATGTGTGTTTTTCCCTTCTGTGAGGAGCCTCTCTGTCCTTCCATCCCTGACTATCTTCTCCCCTCACCCCGCTCCTCTCTCGGGGTTAATGCCGCTTTTCAATTCAAATTCAAACTCAAGCAGTTTTCATGCGCCACATTATTTTTTCCACAAACTGATGATTTGGTCGTACTGTGGTGAAAGGCAGCCATGACCTCCATCACTGCATGTTGGCATTTCATTGGCGAGCCTGTCTGGATGAGGTGCGTTTAACTATAAAACGCTACTTACAGACTGATTCTTTAAAACGCTGCACATTTTGAGTGTTTTTCGTTTATAATTATAACTACTTCCACTTCTACTGTTGAATGAGGCTCTCATTACTACGTTGTAAGACAAAGACAGTTGAATGTAGTACCTGAAAACACGTCTCTGCTTGGACGGCCGCAAACAAAAAGCACCATCAGCAGACAATGAGGCGTGAACGACTTACTAATGACCTGCCATCACAGTATCACTGTCACGCAACACAATAGCAACGTAAGTGAGCTGCGAGGAACCGTCATTTGATGCTACGGCGGAGCAAAGTATTTGGTTCCACGTGGTAACGTCTCTCACCCTTTCCAGTGATGATGAAAGGTTGTAATGTTGTAATATCAATATCAGTTTCAGCCTCAAAGATACAGTAGTGGTCGGGAAACTAATTATTACTTCCATGAGCAGTTAGTATGTTGATTATCTTTTAATTAACTGATAAGTCATTTAGGGGCCGTTAACATGTTACGTCTAAAAATGCGTGGAGCCGTGCCGCTTTCATCCTTTTATCCAAGGTGTTTGGGAGGTTGTGCTCCTGTCGCTCCTGCCGTTATTATACAACCAAAACCTGCACGCTGCGATAATGATGATGATGATGAAGTTGCGGTAATTTAGCAGTCAGCCTCACTGACTAAACTAAACAGAGTCAAAACAAAGATAAATGAGTTTCCAGCACCGCAAAATCTCTCACAGTAGCTTTATTTTGTCAGTCTGGCTGACCTTTCAACCGGATGTTGTGGCGCTTTTGGACTCAAAGGGTGACGCAAGTAAAATAGTCCGTGGGACAGATCATAAAGCTCTGGGTAGCCCTGCACTAAAATTATTAACTTCTCTTCCATATATTTAGCATAGACTGATATTTATGGAAAAATAAAACATATCTGCCGGCTGTGATTGGTTGTTCCTCATCACATGCGGTGCTCACTGCAGCATTCCAAAGGTTGAATTATTTTTATCTGAAGGCGCAACTGGCGCGTCCTGAAAAACAGGCGCTTGGGAATGCTCCCGTGCCGCGACGGCGTTGCTCCTGCTTTTGAGCGCGCCTTCAGTGTGTTTACAGTGAAAACTGTTGAACACAATTTCCCAGAACCCAATGTGATGTCTTCAAATTGCTTGTTTTGTCTGACCAACCAAAAGATATGTAATTATAATACAATAATATAAAACAAAAAAAAATGCAAATCCTCACATTTTTAGAAGATGGAACCGGCTAATATTTTTAGGTATTTTTGCTTGCATTTAAAAACAAAAAATAAAAATGTCAGTGGAAATGAATTTGCTGTTGGTCAACTAATATTAATCAACAACTGTATTAGAGCTGCAAAAATTAATCGATTAGTTGTATACTATTAAATTAACCAACTATTTCAATAATCCACTAATCGGTTTGAATAATTTTTTAAGAAAAAAGATATAATTCTCTGATTCCAGCTTCTTAAATGTGAATATTTTCTGGTTTCTTTTCATTCTTTACTGTTTGAAGACATTTGAGGACGTCATCTTGGGCTTTGGGAAACACTGATCGTAGTTTTTTCACCATTTTCTGTAATTTTAGAGACCAAACAACTAATCGATTAATCGAGAAAATAATCAAACGAGATTAATCGACAATGAAAATAATCGTTAGTTGCAGCCCTAAACCGTACCAGCATTAATACTGTATGCAGCTCTGAATTCCTCATACTAGTGACATAATTAAACAACCTAAATGACCTGTTGACAATCAACATGACACCTAAACCCTAAATACATCACACCTCTATGGGAATGTCTCCTTTCTTCATATCTTTCTTTATTTCTGTCTTGGACTGACCACTATAATCAGGACAATGTGTGTGTGTGTGTGTGTGTGTGTGTGTGTGTGTGTGTGTGTCCAGAGATAGCTGTTAGCACTGTTAGCAGGGGTCGAAACCTTTCACAGACACTATCTTTATGACATTCACCTCTCCCTCTTACGCTCTGTGTCTATCTCTCCATCGTTAATCTCTATTACTATTCAAATGCTGACATTTAAAGCAACTTCACATGCAGACTGACTCACTGACTGGCTGCCAGATAAGGCTGTGGGAGAGGAGAGGACAGGAGAGGAGGTGGGGGATGATGGAGAGACGGAGGGGCGAGCTTGTCGCTCACGGAGAAAATTGGGAAATCCTCTTCACCTCTCCTTTACCTCCCTCCTCCCCCCGTTCTCGCCGTCTGAGAATGAGTTCACCCATAAACCCCAGAGGGAGTCAGATTTCACTCGGGAAAGCTGAACCATCCCCTCCTCTTTTTTGTGTGTTTGTTCACCCATTTACCTCTCCCCACACCCACATCTCTGTTTACTGTCTCCCTGTCCACCCCTTTCTTTCTGTCTCTGTCACTGTGGGTTACAATACAGTTTGGTACCGGAGGTTCCCATTTAACAATTCACTATAAAACATAGTGGTTTGTGATAGTTGACACACTTCAACTCAAACATGACAGGTCAACTTTTCAGTAGCAACGAGAGCTGAACTGAAACAGGCTGAAAAGTTTCATGGCCGGCAATTAAGTGTTAAGATGACTCTAGACATTGGTAGCTTATAACGTCACCGAAGGACTAGCCCATAAACCATCCACACGATCAGATCCTGTGTCAGTGCGTGTCATCCTGAATGAGTCAGGGGGGAGTAATTATTGGGCCCTTAGACGGCACTCAGCCCGGCTCAGAACTGAGAGCACAGCTGGTATTTTCTTTTAAGTAAAAATCCCCAAACAACAAGTCTCAACTGGCTGCTTCTCTCCACCCTTCACCGCACACTTGACCTCAAAAATGCTGACTGGCTGACTCACTACAGCTTGTATAAACCTTATCCATATGACTCCAAGTGGGAAGAATCTGGGAAGCAATTAATATTTTATCGCAGATCTCTTCGTGAAGCATCTAAACATCGTGTGAGTGATCTGAAAGATGAGAAACACATCCAGGTTTTACTGTGCAGCGCTGTAGAGACACACAATGTGAATGAGGCTGGATAGACAAGTCCCATTGAGTTATACAGAGGGACTGTAAAGGGATCAATACTGGACAGAATGGGGTCAGGATGATTGCTGGCGGTTGGCGGGCAGCGTTTGGGCGGAGCGGCGAGCCCCACACCTGTATGTACCCACATGCCACCGGAGCCAGCGAGCTTCTTTACACTGCGACACTAAACCATTCATCATGTTCTCCTGATAACCAACTGATAAATTACCAGGAGAATACAATCAAATAATGCTTTATCCATTGTAGGGGATTTGAATGGGCCAATCACAGAGCAGACAGGAGGCAGTTTGTTTCTGAGCCAATCGGTGCACAGCTGAGGTTTTGGACTGAAAAGCAGGTCTGGTGTGGACGAGATAAGAGCAGAACAAACACACATTAAACACCAACCCCCACAGACATGCACACACACATTCAAACACACACAAGGTAAGTAAGGCCAGATGGAGAAAGGAAGAGGAACATTTACAGAAAAACAAAAGGGAAGAAGGGATGTCACAATACCAGAAATTTAGTAGTTGATACCAATACCAGTTAAATTCCACAATTCTCGATACCTAAATTGATACCACGGTAAAAAAACAAAACAATAAATCCCATGTAGTTCAACATACACTCCTTTATTTTAAAAGATTACATTTGAACTAGGACTGTCAAAGTCATGTCAACCATGTCATACCAGCTTGTCGCAAAGGAGAATAAATAACGCTCCAAACTTGCGCTAAATTTTGTCGAGACATAGACATTTTGAACTGATAAAAAATTTACCATTTATTTGCGATTAATAATCGCGATTAACTACGGACAATCATGCAAATAATTGCGATTAAATATTTTAATCGGTTGACTGACCTAATTTGAGCACATCATGATAACGTTAGAATTTACCTTCGCCCATTTTTTGAATAGAGCCTGAACGCATCATAATGTAAATCAATGGCCCCGTGTTGAAATCAGCAGGACGAAAGCTAGTTAATGTTAGCTGTTAGCTCTGTGCAGGACTGCGCTGCTTACTGACTGCTACTAGCTAACGTTAACTAACTCTCATCCTGCCAATTTCAACACGGCATTATCAGGGGGAAAAACAGGGTGCGTCCTCTGGACGTGTCGATAGTGAGTTTATTGTGTCCCAGACACTTTTTCTATCGTCCCCGGGACAATGGTACGATGATAGGCTGCATTCACACAAGATCAGGTAGATCAGGTTGTGCAGAGGTCTGGGCAAGTCACTTTAATGGCCCATTAACTGCAATGATTAACGTGGCAGCCACAGCCCAAACGCACTACCCCCATTCAGAATGAGTGGAAAAACTTGCGTTTTCGCCGCACCACCCAATTTCGTGTGAGTGCAGCCTTAGTCTCGAGTCCTGACGGTACTTGCGGTACTGTACAAAAACGAGTACAGTCACGTTTTCAGGATTTTGGCATTGACATGGTACCAGAGTATCAGTTCTCGTGACATCCCTGAAGGGAAGGAGAGGAAAGAAAGACTGAAGAGGAAGGAAAGAGTCAGAAAAGTGAGAAGAGGAAGAAACCTGAGTGTCAGTTTAGAGAAAAAAATCCCACCCGGGAGCTATAAGCAGGTTAAATCTGAAGCAGCTAGCTTAGCAAGTCAGCCCAGAGGCTGGTGACACACTGAACTGCCTGGCTGACTCCTCCAATTGTCCAGCACGCTGGTTCAAAGGCTGGCTGGCTGATTTGCTGGCTGATTTACTGACTGACCGACTGGCGGCTCGGATTTAGTCTATCCTGCGTTTGTGCAGCAGAAGCACTTCTGTTGTTCAGCCTGTCGGACAAAAAGCAGTTCTCCGCGCCGACACACAAAGAACAACCTGAAACAGCACTTATACTGGAGAGGCCGACAGAGACGAGGAGAGAGAAAAGACAGAGACAAACAAATAAACACATGAAAAAAGCTTCTAAAACATCCAACTTCAAAGGAGAAAAAAGCGCCTAAAATAACAATTGGAAAATGTTTCTGGGACTTCTGAAACCAATAAAAATCAAATATGAAAAAAAAATATCTCAAATGGAAAAAAATAATGTCAAAGAAGCTCTTTTATCTGCGGTTGTGACACAGTTCTGTCGAACAACAAAAAGATACCTAACGATAGCATTTATGGTCCTGGAGGAAGTTTACTTTTCACTGCGCGGCACAGAAAAAGAGCACATTACACAGCGGTGGAAACCACAGAGACCCAAACAAAGGGAGTAACACACAAGTGGGAATAACACGCTAGCAGGCCAGACAACCACCAAAGCACCTACTTCTGAGACCGTCTGCAGAGCTAAACATACATAACACATCTCTGCCGGCCTGTCATGATGGTGCCTGTGCTGAGGGTAAAAACTGTCTGCAATGATAACAGGCATAAATACAGACTGTAGCTGTGTGTCACAAGAGCCAAGACCATGTGTATAAATGTAAAACAACATGAAACAATATTTACAGCTATGTTTGCACTGTGGTCACTGGGTTTACGTCCAAAGACAGGTTTATATTAAAGGGGGGCGGGTGTTGTTTAATGCAACCTGGTTTTGGCCATCATTCCTATCAGAGATAATAATAACAACACTCTCATAAAGTGAATCATAAAGTCAACATTGCTAAAAAAACGTCAGATGGGGAGAGAAACATATGGTGAACGGACAGGTTTGAAGCAAATTCCTTATTACCTAAACTGTCCTTTATAAACACCTATCACAGTTTAAAGAGCAGTTGCTCTCTCTGAGGTTTCTAACATTTCTTCCCATTAAAAGGCCCTGACACACAAAGCCGAGAGCGTCATTGCAAAACGGAATACGGCACAATAATCGTTTTATGTTGATTATCTTGTTTTTATCGTTGGAAGCCAAAATAAAATTTAAATTTGATTAATTCCACAGCCATATTGAAAATATTAATTACACCTTTAAAGTTGCCCAGGAATGAGTGTCTCTAACTTTTCTTTATGAGGTCCACAGTACCACAGACCTTTACACAGTCTTTTTAGTTATAATAATGTGAAGCATCTCGTGTTTTAACTATAACAGCTATTCTTCAAAGCATAACGAAAGAGAAAGTGTAGGAATGTGAACACTCTACACTAAACACTTTCCCCTCCCTCCGTCACAATCACACACACTCACTCGCCTGGAGACTAGAGGGAGCACATACTGCAGAGCGTGCATGAAAGTGAGTGTGTACGTTGTCACCTTCAGCTGTAAAATGTGGTCAAACGTCACTTACGGGCTGAAACAAGAGAGATGTGAGACAGAAAGAGAGAGAGACAGCGACAGAGAGAGAGAGAGAAATAGAGAGAAAAGAGAGGGCAAAATGAGCACTACAGAGACCTCCTCCCTGCAGGTTCACGGCGTGTGCATGTGTGTGTGTGTTAAATGAGTTTTGGGAGTTGTCGTCTCTTTACGATAGCTGTAACTGGCCCGAGGACAGCTGTTATTACACTTTACAACAGGGAAATACTGTATGTGAGTGAGTGAGCGTCGCTCTCAGAGAAACATTATGGTCATGTACTTGTGTCCTTGTGTGAGTTTAATGATAAAGAAAATTAAAGATGTTTTTAGGACAAAGCTCATTTGGAAAACGAGCCGTTTAAGGAAATGATATTAATTCATCTTGATACAGCGAAGTCTAGTTACACAAACTCTTGTGTTTTTATGAGTGTGTGGATGTGTGTCGTGGAGCAAAGGAGTGGCTCATGGGAGCAAGAGGCAAGTTACCTACAGGGGAGTGGTCTTTTAATAGCTATATCTGTGTGTGTCCGTTGTTAAATGACAAAGCTCTGAGCAGGAAATGAGTTGAACCGGTTTCTGACTCACATTCAGGTTACAGAGCACTGCCTCAGGCTCTCACACACACACACACACACACACACACACACACACACTATTAAACACCAGACACCATTGTTAAATGTGTCCCTTCTCTTTGTTTCTTGATCTCTGTCTGCACATATTGAGGTCAATAGACAAATATATGGGCTAGTTTGAGGGTTAATGGTCAGAGATATGACTGGAGGGTTGCTGGTTTGAATCCCTGCACACACACACTCGGCACCAGACAATAACCAGTGGCCTGTCTTTCAGTTGTAGCACTTGTCAGTGATTTTGAGTGATCACCATGAACTCTGGGTCACTGTCAGCCTTTCTTAAGGAAAAACTCTGAGGCCTTGGATGTGAGAGCAGAGACTGACTTGACTTTGTTGTGGTTGCTCAGAATTTAAAGAAAATCATCATTACATCCTTTAAAAACAACACTAAGTTGGAGTGTTATTTAGCCTCCTTCTCGACATGTATGGCATGCTGGTACCAATGGATTCCTTAGGTTTTTGTGTATTTATATTTTCTTACACTCCTACTGTCATTTAGCTTTTTTTAGAGATTAAACCCATTTAGTTCATTTTCTAGTATCAGCGCCGTGTTATCAACTCATAGTCGGACGACGGACGCTACAAACTGACAGTGAAAGTGTCTGCTCCGTACGGCAGGAGTCAGATTTCACACACGGTACGAGAGAGAGTTGACTGACAAGACGATGGTGGAGTATTTGGTGTCAAAGCGAAAAGAAAAGGTGCCTATTTGGCAATATTTCAGATTTAAACCCAATGCTATAAGAGAACCATAACATTAATGAGGCCATCGTAGTGCGGAGGACGGAGCGGCGCCAGGTGGAAACTTGCAGGCCTGCAGCGAAAGCTCAATCAGAGAGGCTAGACACACCGCCATCCAACGTTAAAGATCAAAGTAGGCTCTCTACATACTGTATATTAAGCGCCATCTTTTCTTGTAAAATGTCCGGTTGTCACAGGTTTATTAACTGGTGGGAAAATTTCCTCACTATGACATCCCTAATTGGAAATACAAGTTATTCCTTTGTGGTTTGTTAGTGTTGCTTTTCTACCTAACCACCCTGTCTTCTTTAATTATCAGGCTTTCTGAAGAGAGAGAACCACCATGTAATACTCTTGCAAAAAAGACTGCAACTAAGTAATTTTCATAATTTTCCTTATCGATTAATCTGCTGGTAATTTTTAAGTCAAGAAAAATGAACCTCACAACTACCTCTAGCCCAAGGTGACGTCTTTAAATGTCTTGTTTTGTCTGACAAAACCCAAAAGTATTGCATTTAACATTGATTAAGATGAAGCAGCAAATCCTCACATTGGAGAAGCTGCAACTAGAAGAGCAAAATTCTTCAGATAATTTATAGCGCTCCCTGGATTCCACTTACAGCAGATTTACAGCAGTAAAAAAGGATAGTCCTGCAGTTAGTAGATGTACTTGTACCTTGTCAGTGCTGTACTGATATCACCGTCACTTTTACTCCAACTGACAGCAAACACTGTCTCCTATAAGCAGAAAATGGTTCCTGACCTTGTCAGAAAGCCTGACCATTGATTTGGGGACAGCAGTGCATGAATGACTCTCTGCCAGCTTTCTGGAAACGCTAATGTAAAACGTCAAAAACACAAAGACTGAAGTGTGTTTCTTTAACTTGGCAAGTGAAAAAAACACTTCAGAGATACAAGGACTCTGCCCGGCCTTGACAACAATAAATGTAATGTAACAACATTTTATGACATATAAAAAAAAACTTTTTTGTAAACTGTATGAATGCAAAACTGTCACTGCAGAACTCTGTTTATATAGATGAAATGATAAGAAATGGCAAGATAACGACAATATATCCTCAAGGATGTGGGCCATGTAGCTGACCATGAAATGTCCATTTCATGGGGAGAGGGTGTGCACATTTTGAGGGGCTGTGTGGCCTACTGCTCCGGGGCATCCGACCCTGTTTTATCAGGCATGGACTCCCACTAAGACGCCTTTAATGTCAGCGTCATGGGAGGAGATACAGACGAAGGGCATCGCTGAAGCATGCACATGACCCACTCCATGACCTAAGACCCAGACACAAACACAGGCTGCACAAAGAGAGTGCTACAAGTCAGCTAACAATGTACTTTTCATAGTAGCAGAGATTACTTCCATGACATTTCATTCATGCAGCACAGGAAGCCTGTGGTGCTCATACAAAGACTCCTGTTGCTAGTGGTGAGCTGCATACATTCCTGTTCTACCTCGTCCCAGATTAAATTGAGAGAGAAATAAAACTCTGTGGGGATCTTGTAAACATGATCTTTAACAGAGATATTTTGAACAGGGAGAAACAATTTAATGTGATACTTTCTTTATTGACCCTTGTGGGTTGTTAATCTTCTTTTGCATGCGACCTCTGGAGAGATCGGAGGTCAAGATCAGATGCAGAACAAGATGCCTGAAGCTGGTATGGAATAGAGTTGTTGGGCGATCGGACGAATATATTGACTATTGGCGATTGGCTGAGTAACTTCGCGGTTGTTTTTTTGGCCGATGTTTGTCGTTTTATTTTGCTAATTTAATGTAAAATGCATATTTTCTCATATAACTCGGTGAAATCAGGGTTTATTTCAACCAAACCAGAGTTGGTGATTGTTGGAAAGACTAACCAAGACTGTTTTGGTGAGTTGTATTTATTTATTTATTAATTTATTTTGCCCCCTCTTAGTCAACTAATCGGTCGTTTTGGTCTTAGTCAACTAAGGCTTCTTAAGTCAATTAGTCGTTTTATTAAGCTTTTTTTATGCTGAATGACTATTTATATATTCATATATAATTAAATAAATAATTTTAAATAATTCAAATAAATATTGTTACTGATCAAAAACGATGCACTCTAGTTGGAAAAAAGTAGTTGCTTATGACCACCCGAGTATGAGCGTTGCCCCACATCTTATAAATTTTCCCACACTATTGTCCTTTCTATCCTTCCTTTTGTTTTACATACATGCACACACATTCACGAGCTCTTACTCCCGTTTGCGGCACGTACGCCTCGATGTGTGCCAAGTAATTAACGCTGTTTGTGTTTGCTCTGTGAACAGTTTGGAACCTTGATAATGGAAAACAAGTACAGACTGGCCGCATTTTGGTTTATCCCACCTATCTATCGATGTCCATCTTTCTATCCATCCCCCTCCTCCTCTCGGTCACTCATCCCTCCCACCATGACCACTAAACACACACTCTATCGCTTCCCTTCTCCTCCCTCCCTCCATGTCAGCGCCATCGCTCACAGCAGCCAGGCAGAAAATGCTGGTTCCTCTCTGGTTTGCCGCACAAGGAAACCATTGGTTGTTATACAACAACCCAGACAATCACTGCTCTGTTTGGTTGTTGACTTGTGTCTGGACCGAACTCACACACACACACACACACATAAACCCTGTCACTCTCTTTCTCTTTGACGCACACACAGGCGCATCCAGAGTCTTTTTCTTGCTCACGTTAATGTAAGTAATCAAAGTGGACAAGGGGCTTTGTAATGCTGAGAGAGCGAGGGAGACAGAGAGCGAGGGATCATCTCCTTTAACTGTCCACTCCTCTCTGCCTCCTGTCCTGCAGGCGAGGGGGAAGGGAAGGAGAGAGGAGACGAGGGAAGGAGACTGGAAAGTGGTAGTGACACAGGCAGACGTGATGAAAGAGAAGATCAAACCAGTTTCCCCACTTTACCAGCATTAACGGCCCATTCTGTGCTCAAACTGGGATTTCGCGATCACAACATTTTCCTTTCAGACTAAACAAATCCCCTGGCGATGCACGACGCGGACCATTTTACTGAACATTTACTCCATAAAACCCCTGAGATGGACTGTAATTTTCCCAAATCACTGCACGGTATTACAGCAAAAAGCATCAACTAGCAGTCTGTCGCGGCTCCGTCCTTTGATTCACAACAAATCTACATCCATCAGCAAAACATACAGAAGCTACTGTGAAAAAACTTCTGCCATAACAACAGATGCAATTTGAGGAAAACATACACAGACATTGTACAGAATAACTGGACTGTGTGGTGTTTCTAGATCTGGCTGCTGGTCAGCTGGACAGCACCTCTTACCATGGCTGCTGCTTCAATAGGATACCAGAAAATGTATATGAGTGTGTGTGTGTTATTATGCCATGCCCACAGGAGTAGAAGTCCGTACAATCAGGCCTAAAAATGTGCATGTGTGTTTCCACATATCTCTGTGAACGCATGCATGTGTGTGAGTGTGTGATGTTATGCCAAGGGCGTTGTGTAAAATCCACTCAAACAAACAACTTGAAGAGTAAAAAACAGCTTCCTTGGACCGAATATGTAGCCGTGGGCAATGTGGACGTGTGTGTGGACGTACAAGAGTGTGTGTGAGTGTTGGCCTGAGGCAGTGTGTGTGTGTGTGTGTGTGTGTGTGTGTGAGGAGTGGATTGCTTCATGCCTGGACGGACATGAAAGGTGGAAAGCGAGAGAGAGCATGCCCACACACACACAGACTGCAGACAGGAAAAGGCTTTTGCCATAGTACTCATGTATGGATGCGTGAACAAACAGACAATTGAATGCACCATCTCTTTTCAGTATGAACCCAGAAGACACAGGCGCACAAACACACATGATGATGATTGTGAACAGTGAAGCAGAGAGTTCTTCAACAGTCGAGGGAGGGGAGACGAGAGGATTATTCTTATTTTACCCCTCTGGGTTTAGATTCTTGTTTTTGTGGGACATTTCTACCACAAATAAAATGTTTTCATCAGTTCATTAGAAGTAATATTTAGGTCAAAAAGAAGATTATGTGTTTATCCTTATTCATGATCTTAACACATTGTTCTACTGTGCGTTAGTTCAGAGAACAGTAACAATTGCTTGCGATGCCTACTAGGGCTGCACGATTTTGAAAAATCATCTCATTGTGATGATTTTGACTGATATTGCAAATTAGATATGATTTACGATATTAGAGGGTATGATTTTTACATCATTATTCTTATTTTCATTGAAAAACATATTAAAATGATTATGGTGTGATTTTTTTGTGGGGATCTGTACCAAACTAAGATGTTTTCTTAAGTGTAGAATATGATGTGTAGGCCAGGACTTCTCTGCAGCACCACAATATTTAATTTAAAATGGTATTTCGACACACATTTAACATGATATTAAAGCCTCCTGTTTCGATAGAATTTAGATTAATTGTGCAGTCCTAATGCCTATCTACATCCAAATAATGTACACTGTCTTCTTTAAACAGTAAGTCTGCAACTGATGATTATTTTCATTATCAATTAGTCTGTAGAATTTTTCAAATTAATCTTTTAACCAATAAAATGTGGCGTTCACAAGCTCCCAGAGCCCAAGGAGACATTTTAAGATTGGTTCTGTCAGACTAAACAACACTAAGATATTCAATTTGCAATTGCAGAAAAGGAGGAAAAAGCAGCAAATCTTCACATATGAAAAGCTGGATCCAATGAATGTCTAATATTTTTTACTTGATAAATGGCTTAAACGGATAGTTAGGTAGTTAAATAGATTATTATGACAGATTAAGTCTAAGGCCTTGTCCACACATACACAGGTATTTTTTGTGAACAGCTTTTTCTATGCGTTTTGGCCTTTCGTCCACACCCAACGGCGTTTTAGGTCACAAAACAGAGATTTTGTAAAACAATGTGACATGTAGACAGGGAGAGTGTGTGCAACACTCCCACCATGCACTGTCAACTGCCTCTCCTGCTTTCCATAAGGAATGAATGGAAAGATGCCCGCCGTCACCGGATCTGGTGGAAACATGCCTTGAGAGTAGCCTGTACCAGAAAATTATGTTCATGTCAAGAGAGAGAAGTCAAACCAAAAACATGCTTCTTCTTGTTCACATAGATGGAGGGAGTGCTAACAATCCAAATTGTTTTACGTAATGGTGGTAAGCTGTAATGATAGTATCCGTGCTGACTTGTATGTAGTTGACTCTCTCCACTGTTAAGAAGTGTTGACTTTGCATTTAAAGTCGGACTAGCCAGTTAGCAGCTGCACCTACTGAGCACCCGGATGTTGGACATGTATCTCCTCACACTGATCTCTGGAATATTAAACGGGCAAATCTGTCTGTAACAGCAGAAAGACGGAATGGGGCACATTCTTCCATACAGACTGAAGCTGATTTCATTATAGATAAATCAGATTCATCTATTAAATCTCTCTTTCTGTCGCTCCCTTTCCATTTCTCCCCCCTTTCTTCCTCTCTATGTGTTTCTCTCTCTTTCATTATAGAGCCTTCCCTTTACTTTTTAACTCCGTCTGTCTTTCTCGATTTCTGTCATTCCCCTGTATTGGTCTCGTTATCTGTGTAATATAATTAGTATGCACGCAGATGAGTCGGGGGAATGAGAGAAGAGTAGAGGAATAAAAAAAGCAGCGGATGGTAGGAGAGAAACCGGCGGGGAAAAAGAGGAGAACAGAAAAAAAAGAAGTGCTGTGTTAAAAAGCTGAGTCCGCCAGAGCAGTCACAACAAATTCATCTCTCTCTCTCTCTCTCCTTTCTTTGGTTGCCTCTCTCGCCCGGCCTCTGATACAAGCTGGCCACAGTAATACAATAAAGAACTTGGCTCAGCTCTGTTCGTCTGTATGCATGAATGTGTGTGTGTGTGTGTGTGTGTGTGTGTGTGTGTGTGTAAGGTAGACGACACCTCTTACTCCCTACTCTCTGTCTCATCATTGCAGCTGTTCCACAGAGGTGTGTTTCAATATATCACCCTGTCACACACACACACATACACACATACACACAGACGCGGTCCCTGCTTAATAAGCAGTATTCAGAGCTCCTGGGTTTATAGAAGCTGAAACTGCACTCCTGCACAAAACTACAGTCTTTCTTTCTTTCCTTTGGTCCTTCTTCATTTCTTTTTCTTTATTCCCTTCCTTTCTGTCGTCTTTCTTTTGCTGCCATTTCTTCCCTCCTTTAATATTTCCCCCCTTCTTGGCTCCCTCCCCTTATTTCTTCTACTTGAACTGCAGCTCTGCTCTTATTAATATCTTCTCTTTCCTTATTCCCAGATTAATTTATTTTCTTGACCCTCAATCCGTCCTTCATCCTTCAGACAAACATTCAATTGAGTAACTTGAAGCAAGTAGGTGTGATGTACAAAAATATTTCAACCAAATGCTACCTCATTCAATGATCATCACTAGAGTTAAAGCTATGGAGTGCCTCAACATTATCTAATAAAACTGGTGTGTTTGCAGTCTCCCAAGAGCAAAATTTGGGCATGTGGGCATGTCTGTAAAGGGGAGACTCGTGGGTACCCAGAGAACCCATTTTCATTCACATAGCTTGAGGTCAGAGGTCAAGGGACCCCTCTGAAAATGGCCATGACAGTTTTTCCTCGCCAAAATTTTGCCTAAGTTTGTAGCGTTATTTAGCCTCCTCCAAGCTATTATGACACGACTGGTACCAATGGATTCCTTAGGTTTTCTAGTTGTTTCATATGATGCCAGTATCTTCATTGTAGGTTTAAAATTGAGCCCGCTACAACCTCTGAAAGATCGAAGAGTGGCCGGGCTAAATCGCAAGTTGCGTTAAAGAAATTAGTGATGTTAAAACAAATTTGCGTTAGTTATTCTTTCCATTGCTTTGCTGTCCTCTGCCTTGACTAGTTATCACACTGAATGTGTTGTTGTCCAGTTATTTTTATACAAGGATACGACAGAAAGCAAACAGAAAAGAGAGGAAAAAGAGCAAAGACGGCGGATGAGGAAAGTGGACACCTGGATGAGTCCTCAGGCTCTGCAGGGAGGAGGGGAGGACTCAAGGAGGGGGGAGGATGGGTAGAAGGGTGGGCAGTTTCCTTCAGCTGTTCCCTCATATCGGTGTGTATGTGCTGTCAAGTATGTGTGTGTGTGTACGGTCCATATGTGCATTAGTGCTGGAGGAGTTGAACAGGGGGTCATACCAGATGGACACACACAAATGACAGATTCCACCCACTAGCATCATGTGACCACAATTCAGCAGTTCTCCTGACTGCATGCTATTCAACGTACAGTATTCTCACTTTTAAAGCTGCAACATAAGCTGGAGATGCTTTAACTGACGTGAGATTTTCTGTCCAATTCTGCGAAATTCAACAAAATTAACTGGCACAAGGTTCTTTGAATTAAATGGTTCCAAATTGTTCTTGCGTGGCACTGATTTCAACAGTTATCAACTAATTCACACACATTTTATTGTTATCTACCTTTACATGAAAGCAGGTGTTCCTCCCTTGGATGCAGATGGGAAACAGCTGCTGTTACATCACTGACTGGGAAGTGGCCAGAAGTTCAACATGTCTAAAAGTTTCCACCCATAGAGAGCAGTGCGGCAATTTAGTTTAACATTTCTATCCATTTTACAAAGTTTCTTTCTCACACTGTAGAAGGGCTGTAACTAGCAATTATTTTCATTATTGATTGTTCGTTTCTGGTCTACAAAATGTCAGAAAATGGAGAAAAATGCTCATTGCAATGTCATAACCTCTGCTTCATCCCAGCCGGGAGCTTCTCTGTTTGTCTGTTTGGGTGTGCTTGATTACAGGAGTGGGATCAGGTGTGCGGGTGTCAGGTAGCTGCTAATCATCTTCAATCAGCTCTGCTTTAAACACCGGGCTTCAACGCCGCCATGCCGTCAGATCATAGACTCAGCTATTGAGTTAAGCCAAATTCACACAACTCGACTTTCAGCCGTCAGATCGCTGTACTGTTCACACTACACAACTGGCTGTCTTGTAATCGGTAGTCTTTAAGTCGTTGTGGTTTTCACGCTACAAGATCTTTAACCAGGAGGAATCCCCAATGAGGTCCCAAACTAAGTTTTGTCACGAAAACACATGCAAGAAATACACGGTAAATGTCATGAGACCATACACGAGACATATTGCTGATGTTGTTGTTGGCACATGTTCACAAAACAGCCTTTTTTCCACCAGTTTCCACGTCTTTTTTATTTATTCATCTAGGTACAACAACAATTTTAAGTTCCTATTGTTACAGGTGACCCCTCCTCCCCAGGTTTACCCTCAACCCGTGTCTTGTGCTCTCACCCTCGAGTCCCCGACAGGTCCAGATATTTAGCATGCTAGATATCTGGGATGTGTCTGCGAGGCATCGGCAAGCCTCTCGGCTCACGTTTTTGAACAGTTCACACATGATGCTCTAATACCGATGTGCGAGCGGCGAGCCAACATCAATTTGTCTCTGATCTGGGGCTTTTTGGCTCCAAAAACTGTTGGTTAGTTCACACTACACGACTTTAGCACTCTGGACCAAAGACTATCCCCTCTCACTCTGCCTGGCTTCCCACCCTAGCTCTGCTCAATCCTCCTGCCCATTGCTCAGTCCCTGCACTCCCCTGATCAAGAGACTCTCTGCCCACCTTTCACATTTAAGTATTGTTAATAAATTCTTCATTTGCGCCAGCTCTCTGTCTCAGTGTTTCTGCATTTGGGTTTAGTCACATAACTCCCACGTAACATTACATTTCCCAGAACCCAAGGGGACTTCTTCATACTGCTTATTAAGTCCAAGACCAAAAAGTATTCAATTTGCTATCATAAGAAGACAAAGAAAACTGGCCAATATTCACATTTGAGAAACTGGAACCGGTGAATTTTGGACATTTTTGCTTAGAAAATGACTTAAACAATTAATGTATTATCAAAATTGTTGCCCATTAATTTTCTGTCTCGACTAATCGGTCAAACGACTAAGGCTGAATTCACACCAAATTAGGCGTTGCTGTGATTCGGTGTTGTGGGAGAGTCACTATAATGGCCCATTAACTGTGGCGATTGACGTATTTTGTTTCCTCATGGTTGGGTTGTACAACGCTGGATTGACGGTTACGTGATTGACCACCGCAGCATGACGTCATGGTGCGTTTCTCCAAACGTTAATTCTGTTTCTACTTTTCCACAGCAGTCCGCTGCAGGTTTTTTGGCACCCCCTGTGGCTACCGCAGCCGCAGCCCCTTGCATTTTTGCCACAACGCTGTATTTGGTGTGCATGTAGCCTAACTGTTGCAGCTCAACATTACACTCATTACACTATATGAAAACCTCCTAAAATCAGTCTATGATAATATGATTGTGTAATATAATTATTCTATTGTTGTGCTACTCGTCAGATTTACACAGAACCGCTCTGGTTAAGAAGTGGCTACCGCAAAGCTCTCAGAGACAAATTGTGTCTATTGACCCCGATCAACCTCTCACTCTCTCTCAACGCACACACACACATCACAAACATACGGACACACACTCACACACACACAAACACACTCCACTTAATATCCGCTGCACTCCACTCTTCACTCCATTCCTCATCCAGTAAACTAGCTCTTGTGTGTGTTTGCGCCTCTGTGTGTGTGTGTGTAGAAGCCGAGGTGAGAGGTTAAATGATGGCCATTAAGATTCATCTCTGAGTTCACTACCAGCAAACCAAACAGCCACCCACACACACAGACACACACACACAGACTGAATCAGACGAGG
Source organism: Sebastes fasciatus (assembly GCF_043250625.1). Lineage (NCBI taxonomy): Eukaryota > Metazoa > Chordata > Actinopteri > Perciformes > Sebastidae > Sebastes > Sebastes fasciatus. The sequence continues at coordinate 24,040,798 of NC_133812.1, read as the reverse complement.
GTGGCCTCTGTCAGAGTGCAGCAATTGTCTCTCCTCTTGTGTTTGTCTCTCGCCTGTCATTTAGGCCAACTCAAATCACTGAATGCATAATGAATGCAGTAATTACAGCACTAAAGCTGTGGTGGAAAAAAAAAACACAGAGATCACAACAAGCTACTCATTTTGTTGCTTCTCCCTTTTTGGCCTCAAACTCCTGTTTTGTTAAGTGATTCTGGAGAGAGGCGAGCGTTTTCATGTTTTATAATTCCTGCATAAATCACTTTTGGTACAGCTGACGATGTCTCTGTGGATCTGTTGTGACATGCCATCTACACATTTCATAATATTCGCCCTCTCTGCTACCTCCCGGGATGAATAAAGGAAAGGAGGGATGAGGGCGAGAGGGTTACAGATAGAGGTGGCGAAGAGACGGAAGAAGAAAGTGGTGATTGAAGTCATTCCATCTTCACACCTACAGATTGGAAATCGCCAAGCAATTTCCTCGTTTCACTATGTTTACCGCACAAAAAGTGTGTGTGTGTGTGTGTATGTGTGTGTGTGCCTCAGTTAATCCCTTCCTCACTGACTAATTGACTGACTCACTAACAAGGAAGTAACTGGCTGACTGACAAACTGTCTCATTTTCTTCAATCTGAACTTTTACACACACACACACACACACACACACACACACACACACACACACACACACACACACACACACACACACACACACACACACACACACACACACACACACACACACACACACACACACACACACACACACACACACACACACACACACACACACACACACACACACACACACACACACACACACACACACACACACACACACACACACACACACACACAGCATGATGACTGAGTGGACCCCGTGTCAATCCCAGCATGCCTCTGCTCCGAGGCAGGAGATTCTGTCATCACCGCAGTTACTGTCAGGACGCATCATCGGTAGCCGTGGCAACTAATTAAGACCTGCCTGTCAGGCCTGTGGTCAGTGTGCGCGTGTGGAAACGTATACGAACGGACAAACACACTCGTATAATTAACTACCTGTCATAAACACGCACACACACACACAGCCACAGCTACTGTATTATCTGCCAGGATGCATCAGCATACCCAGTGTGTTACTCACCACGACTCACCAGTCATTAGTCCCACCCACACCCACCACAAACATTTAAATCCTTGTGGAGACTTATTCATAGGGCTGGAACGATTCACCTATCTCCCCATTCAATATTATCACGATACTTGGGTGCTGATTCGATATGTATTGCGATTCTACAAGTATTGCGACTAACTTTTTTTAATACTAGGCCATGGGAAAAAGTTGAATCATACACATAACTTAACTTTGGAAAATATCTCAATTAATACAGTAGAAATGATTAATTTTCAGCACTTATGTAGTCAGAGATGTCCTGAAGTCAGTCATTATCAGACATTATTTATAATTTTTTTCCCAGCAAATCAAAAATCAAAGAATAAAGAAATTTCCCTCACAAATTAGTGGTATTTTCTTTTTAATTTATAAGGGACGTGTAATGTTTTATACTTCTGGTGAATATAATCCAGTGATCCAGGTGTTTCATCTAAAGCTGAAATGATTAATCAATTCATTTACTTGACAGAAAAATAATTGGCAACTATTTTGATAATTGATTCATTTTGTCAGTCATTTTTCAAACAAAAAGGCCAAACATTCACTGGCTTTGCTGTTTTTCTTAGCTGTATTTGATTGTAAATTGAATATCTTTGGGCTTTAGGCTTTGTTCAGACAAAATAAGACATTTGAAGACGTCAAATGTCTTCTCAATATTTTGTGGCATTTCATAGTCATAACAACAACAATAACTCGAAGACATCAAAGAAAAATCATCAGATTAACTGATTATGAAAATAATTGTTAGTTGCAGCCCTAGTGTTAGTAGGGTAGTAGGTGGTTTGGTAGGTAAAAAGTATAATATTTCCTTCTAAAATGTGGTGGAGTAGAAGTGTAATGTAGCATGAAATGAGAATACTCAAGTAAAAGTACTTAGTTACTTTCCACCACTACTACTATTTTGTTTTATTAAAATGCTAGTCTGTCACTATAGCTCTGTCTCAACAATCACAACAAGCAACTAATATAAAGCTAAACAACATTAAAATCATGTTTCAGTCAGTTGTCACTCACATACTACTAGTGAGCGTCCACATCCGTCCTCACCACATTAAGCAGTGATGCAGGTTCACTGACTGAAAACTGTGTGTGTGTGTGTGTGTGTGTGTGTGTGTGTGTGGTCAGTAATGAGGTGTGACTAGTGTGTCAGTGAAAGTTGAGTGATCGGCGTAATGAGCAACAGAACATGGAGGAAAAGAGGGAGCAGACAGGAGGAGAAGAAAGACAGGAGATGCACAGAGGAGGATGTATTAATATCTTTTTCATAACGATTGATTACACATCTAAAGGCAGTCTGTGTCTCTGCGAGTTGTTGTTGATGCTGCTGGATGTTTGATGGGAAAAATTACACCGTCTGAAATCAGGCTCTGTAACTTTATTTATTTCACTTAATATCAGTCCATTTCTGCCTGGTAGGATCAATCAATTGATTAAAATGATTCTGACTAGACTAAGACATAAAAATTAGAGCTGTGCAATATATCAATCAGGATATTGGTATCTAACAATTTGTTTTATTTGTATCACAACTAATTAGGGCTGCCCCCTCTTAGTTGTTTACTCGACTAATTGATCATTTTGGTCTTTGTCGATAAGATTTCTTGAGTCGATTAGTCGTTTTTTATGCTTTTTCAAGCTGAATGACTTATTTCCAAGAAACTTATGAGCACATCTATGGTAAACACAAGATTTAAAGTGGTGTTTTTGTGTGATTCATTGTGGAGAAACTCAGTTTCACAGATCTGTCGATTAAATCAACTAATCGATTAGTCGACAAAATCGTGTTAGAGTGTTAGTTGACTAAGAATTTCTTTGGTCGAGGCCAGCCCTGCAACTAATACAATACTTATACCTGGTAAATTCTTGTGATATGTGACAATAAATTACCAAATAACGCTGGTCTGGTTGTGATCTTACGACTCACTAAAGGGTCTGAAACACATATATTTTTCCATGTATGCTTATATAAATAATACAAAGTCATACCTACATACAGTATTATAATGTTTTATATATATATTTTACCTCATAAAAATGTTGTTTTTGGAAGTTACGGCTTGTGATGCTACTGTGACTTCTTGTTTATGTGATTGGTTGCCGCACAGATGTTTCCTCACTAAATAAAGTCTTTACAGGTCAAGATATTTCTGAAGTTTTAATGGTGCAACTCAGTTTGGTAAAGGACTAGTTTGAAGCTAGCTAGTAGTTAGAAAGAACGTAGGAAGACCTTTACAAACAAACTTAGTAATGGATCATGTAGCATACTTTAGGCTTGTACAACTTCATGTAAGTAAATCAAGATGTAAATCACATGTGAAAATAAATTAAAGTCATTTTACCCTCCACTATATCTCCCCGGTTAAATCTAAACAGCTCTAGCCGAAAGCTGAAGAATGTGAAACAGAAACAGGCCCCCGAAACACAAACAGACTGATTTCACAGCAGAAACCTATCAGTCTCTGCACAGCCTGTTAGCAATGTAAACACACACATACATGCACGAGAACAAGGAACAAAGTCCATCCCACGAGCCTCCGTCTGTGTGAATATGGGTTAACAGCTTGTCCTCTTTCTGCTGGTCAAAGTGTAACCCTAACTACAACATCAAATGAGAAACGGCTTTTTGGTCCCTCCTACACATGGGGTGTTTGAGCATTAAACTCAAAACAGGACGCAGGCTTGTGAGGAGGAACAAGACGAGACAAAGAAAAATCCAAGCTCTGCGTCCTATCAAACCAGCATAACTTTCACTCCCTCCCTCCCTCCCTCCCTCTGTCTGTCTGTCTATCTCGCTGCTCTGGTGTTATCAGCAGATATGGAGGAGGTAGAAGGAATGAGAGCGAGCGCAGCTGCAAGTGTTTGTTGTGTCAGTCTGTTCTGGTCGGCTCTGTTCTTGCGCAGTTCCTTATCACACTTCAAACAGCTCTCGCTCCTTCTTGTTCCCACAGACTTTTATCTGCCCACTTCTATTCAGTATAATTTACTCCCAATTCATGCGCCTCCATTTTGTAAAGGATTAGAGTCAAAGTCTGGTCAGGTTAGGGCCTGTAACGTACATCTAAATAGCTTCTTATCGTGGTTATAACTTCAACCTGCTCTTTTACTTTCTTAAACTCTGCTTTGTTCTATTCTGTGTAGAAGAATACTTCAACTTCGACAAGGGCTGGGCGATATGGCCAAAATCTTCTATCCCAATATAGCTCATTTCATATCTCAATAAAGATATATATCACAATGCAGCATGTTTTCTGGTAATTCAACAAATAAATAGTCTACATGAAATAACCACATGGTTTTGTATACTCCTGTATGAATTAAAGGTCTTATTAATAACATTTTTATGTAGACAAATCATTTAAAAAAATAAAATACATCTACAGAGCTTTAAGAAAGGTGTCAAGTAAAAGTATGGCTTTTCCAAAAAAAATCCATAAATGTATATTCCTATATCTATAAACCAAGCCATATTCGAAGTAGTTGTTGCTTCATCTCTCAAAAAAAAGTATAAGCTTTGCGAAGCTAACAGCCATGAAAACAGACTTGTATCAATGCTACCCTGGTTGTTAGGGATGAGCTTCAGCAGAGACCTCATCACAGGATTCAATTTCCATTTACAGGGCTCATGAATTTAAGGTGATCTGATTCAGTACACGGCGACTAGAAATACTGCCACTGTTCACGGTCCAAAATCTAGAAATAAATCAATTTCACTTCTGTTGCGCTCGTATTGTTCACACTATTCAAACTAGACAACAACACTGCTTTAAAACAATTTCATCGGGTGATTTTTCTCCCTGAACACACATATAAAAAGGTCTTTGTGACAACAGAGAAAGCTTTCTAAATTAGCTTATTGAAAACGCCAACAAAGAAAAATGGTATCATACTCCCACGATACATTAAGTTGGTTAAACCACGCTTCATTATACTCTTAATAACACACTAAATTGATATCACAGCAGCAAAGAAAAATGATTTACAATTCACTTATGAAAGTCAGGACAGAGTGGGCTTGTCATAACAGCCATGGAGTGAAAAAACATTAAAAAAAAAACTGTCAAAGCCCACTCTTTGTTCACAGTGTCATTTAGAAGAAGTTTAGACGGCTTTCTAATTTGTTCTCACAAGTAGGTGGAGGTTCTGCACTCTTCTAGGATGCGTTGCTGGCGAGCAACAGTTGATTTGTCTCTGATTCTAAGAAAAACCAGGCGATATTATTAATGTGACTCGTGTTGTGAGGAATCCCAGAAGACAGAGCTACATGTTGAGTAGCTGTCAAATTCATCATATAAACATTAAATATAGACCAAACTATTTGTTTTACATTGACAAAGTTGAGGACCAAGTTAACCCCTTTACATGCAGTTTTTTCCCTTAAGTAGCTTTAAGGTTGTAAAATAGAGTGAAACATTCAAACCCATTCCACCAAATAGAAATATTCTAGATCTATTGTGCATCATTTTATACAAATTTCCACCAAATTCAGCCTGACATATTTAATATCTTTGAAAATTTTGGGATTTCTGGTAGAATCTGAAATAATGTTGAGTGGATTTCAACAATTTTTAGCTGCACAACATGAGTTTCTAATGACTGACCTCTGATATTTAAGGGGTTAAGATAAATGGTGCATAATTTTGCCTAATCTACTAAGAAATGTACTGTCAGTACTAAATCTTTCAATATACATTCTTAATACAATCAAATGTTCCAGATCTCTATGTCCACAAAAACTCACACAGCAGCCCTGTCTCCTAAAGATTGCATTCCCATACAACGAAATTGCATTGTGAATTACGTTTCAAGGGAAACATAACCATGATGTTTTTTTTTACTAAACCTAACCAAGTAGTTTTGTTGCATTTTTGTTGTGTTTTGGTTCAATTTTGCAGATATTTTGAGCCTAACCATGATGTTTTTTATTAAACGTAAGCGAGTAGTTGCCTAAACACATTAACCACGTGTTTAAAACTGTTTAAAAAACTGTGACCATAATCCGGGAGAAAATATGTTTCCCTCGAAACACAACTGAGGATGCAGTTTAGTTGTATGGGATTGTAATTTTTGTAGGAGACAGGGTTGCACACACTTTAACAGTTTTGTGTATGTTTTTGTGTTCCTATATTTAAGACAACCAGCACCAACAGCTCCAAAATCTTTAACTCTTGACTAACTTACAGAACAGTCACGACTCTGTCTGAACTTCAAAAACATGCTCAGTTTAACTTCAAAGAAATCTGGAATCTTTGAAGAGAAAGAATACACTAAAGAGCAAAGTGTCCACTTTTTCACATTATAAAGGCAGAGCTATGAGGATAAAACCAGAGCAACTCTTCAACAACTTTAAATGAGGTCATACTTTATGGGCATAAATACTGGAGAAATACAAGGTCTTATGTATTAAGAGTTGTGCTACCATCTAGGACATTATGGGTCCATGTAATCTAGGAAGAATCTAGTAAACCTTGAGTATACCTGAAGAATGCTAACAGCAGTTCATTATGGCAAGCTTGGCTAGTGGTGGTATGTAAACGTTGATAACATTGTTTAAAGGGACGAAAAAGAAACCACTTTCTATGCCTCCCATGTCTAAAAATGTACTTTACGTTTTGTTCACTTTACTTAAGGCAAACAATGACCACTTAGAGTAACTTATAATCACAGTATAATGCATTATAAAAAAGATTATAATGTATTACAACAATGACAAGTAAATAATAGGAACACTATGATCCTTGCTGGAAAAAAATGTCAGTGAGTGACCAGCAATTATGAAGTATTATGATACTTGACCGAACTATAAAAAATAAAAAAAACATAAAATACTTTATAAGGTGTATGAGAACATCCTGGTTATAGACATGGGCATCAAAGAAAGTGTTACCAAAAAAGTATTTAGAAAATGTATTAAGAAAATGTACTTTTACACTTAAACATGCATCAATGTTTCCCGCCACCACTCGTAATTGTGCCATATATGAGAGAAGAAAGGGGCAACATGAAAAGTACTGTAGAATAGACTACATCCTATTATTAGCAACTGAAGATAGATCCTCTAACATCAGATTATTTTTGCTATAAGCCTACATGAAATAAAATCCCCGCTGTGTCCATGGCCCGTTTAATGAAGTCCACATTTAACATCACCAGCTCAACATCATCACCGGTAATGATGAAATAATTATGTTTAGGTCATACACACAGCGAGAAGTGAATTCACTAAAAAAAAACATGCAGTCGCTCTCCTTCTCCTCTTTCACTCCCTCTTCTGCTGCCTCGATTAAAGTCACCCCCCGCCCTCCCTTCCTCCTTCAATCTCTCTTGCTCTCTTTGGACCACTAACCTTGATTCACTGTTCTACTCGACTCTGCCTCGGGCTGGGACATGCATTCACACACACACACACACAGACTCATGTACAGACAGGCAGATTTACAAGCAAACACACGGCGGCATACGCTGTATGGGAGATATACACATGTACTTGACCATGGTAAAGTAGAAGTGGTTAGTTTGGGGCCAGCGCAAGGGGAAAGTGTGGCTAACCAAAACCACATGTGGCTGACTTTCTCTCGCTCCATCCAGAGCTATGCGAGCCTCTGGTGTGTGTGTGTGTGTGGGTGTGTGTGTGTGTGTGTGTGTGTGTGTGTGTGTGTGTGTGTGTGTGTGCGTGTGTCTGCGGAGGGGGAGGTGAGATAGCAAACGGCAGGAGGAGAGGCAGAGCTAGACTCATGGCTTGACTTTAACCTTTATTTATCCAGGGAACAGTTGTGTTGGGCAGACATGCTGTTTGTAGCCATGCTGCAAGGTTACACGCCTGGGAGCTGTCCCACTGTAACTACCGCTTTCTACTGGTGGCCACTGCAGCAGTGCCACCAGATCAGTCGCAGGTTAAGTGCTTTGCACAAGGGCAAAGTTACAACAAGTACAAAGTAGTACTTACTGAAGCCACGCCATACATCAGAACCTCTGTTTATGTGTCAAATAGGACACTGACCATCAGGGCTCAAAGTGGGCCAGTACTCACTGGTACGTAGTATCGCCACTTCTACATTTTACTCCTTAGCGTACCGTGACTTTTTCTTGCGTAGCGGAACTTCTCACAAGCTGCTGGTACTATTCTCTGCCCTCTCCATATCAGGTTCTCTGGGAGATTCATACTGGTGATGCATAACGGCAACAGCAACAGCACCAGCGTATTTGTACAGCGCCCCATAAAATCTCTTCCTAACAGGACGCGATGCAAACAAGCGGATATCAGATTGTTTCAGTTTTTCCTAATGTAGATGTCCTCACCTGCTCCGTGCGTCAGCAAACAGGATGAGCACTGCTGACTAAAATCGGTTTTCAAAATGTGTCAAATGTGTTTGCATCCAAACAATTACAAAGAACGTCTCTCTTCTGTTTCCTCCATCTTAGTGTCAGCCAATCGCACAATATAAGGGATGTCACTGTATATATTTTTGCTTCATCAGTAATCAGTAATCTAATTGCTGGTTATAAATGGCAAGTACAGCTAATGATAATTCCAGGGCTGCTGCTTGATTAAACTGACCCTCAATCAAATCAACATTTAACCAAACAGTCACGTTAGCTTTCATCCAATGAAGATGCTTCCTGGAAAAGGATCTGACGTCATGACTCCGATGTGGGTGATGAATAAGTATTGAGCAGAAGGATCACAAACTTTTTAAACAGTGTTTGAGAGCAATGCAGCAGTTCATAGATGAATAAAGACTTCTCCATTTTGAAACACAATGCATAAGTGTTTCTATTCGCTGACTGTGCAAACTCTGACCTGCAAATCTGACAGAGCTGACTTGAGATCACACCAAAACAGGAAACATATCCTTGAATTTGTCAGTTGTATGGGCTTCAATTGAAGTAATTCAGAGACTGAGTGAATATATTACCAGGTGTTGCTTTATGTGGCCTAAGCTTTTTACTAGTGTGGTCTTTGACTGCATAAATGTGAAAATATGCCAATGAAAACTCATTGACCTCTTAAAGTAAATCAGAACATTTTTCAACCTTGGTTGTATTTTCATGATTGTGGCGATTCTGAATAAAACGACTTAACACTCGCCACCTTTCCTCTGCCATTCATTTTGACAAGTTTCACTATCAATGCAAACACCATGCTTGCGTCCAATGCATGAACACCCTGTGGTGCTTGCAAATTTATCTGCAATTGTCTTTCAAATCGCTTTTGTGAAACAGGCCCCTGGGTAACATAACTGCAGTATAACCAGATTAAAACTATATTAGCTATTCTTGCAAGGAGATGTACTTTAGGGGGAAATCCACTGGCCAGTGGTGATCAGCCAGAAATTTGAAGGCGACAATAAGTTGTATTTCTAACTTGTCTACTACACAACGCTTCAAATTATGTCTGTCAAAGATTGGCTCATACGTCAGAGAGACCAAAAGTTTCAAATGGAGCCACTCTGGAGAGATATTTCAAAAAGCTCTGTATGATGGATGAAGAACAATGGACAGATATACCTTTGACAATTGTGTACAAAACTCTGAATAACAGCAGTAGGCTACACTAATGCGTTTTTGTTGTAAAATGCATAATTTCTACTACGTAGAAAACATACTTCTACTCTGGCGTTTTAGAATCACTAAAAAAAGAAGTTTGAAGACGCTCCTGACCCCGTTTTAGTTTGAAAACTCGAGGGTTGCATTTTAGTCTAGACGGGTAGAAACGGAGACCATTGAAAATGATGACGCTGACACTCACGTTCGCTTCTTGATTGGGCCTTATCGGTCATAACGTGTCCTCTCTGAGTTGTCGCGCCCCTATCATGTGACACTTTTCCGGAAGTAAACAAATGGCATCAGCAAGTGGTTAACTACCAGTGGTTAATTCAACATGGATAAAGAATTACAGGTGTTGCTGACCTTGTTGTCTCTGCTAACAGCTGTTGTGCAGTTCATTTCTGCATTTTTATAATGCTACTACGGCCTACATGCGCATGAAGCAAGCTATTATTCAAACGATTTGTAAGCAGCGTGTCCAGCGGCGTTTGAAGGAGGGCGATGGACATAAAACAGAGGACTTTCCTTTTGTTATGTATGCTTATTTTGTTCTAGACAACTATTTTGAAGTTCACAAAGAAACTTTAAACGAACAAAGCATATAAGCTGCTCTCCAGTACGACAGGGACTTCCAGCCACCCGAGTGTGAGAACAGACAACGACGAAACCGGGGGGAAACGAGTGAGACGTGTGTGGAACAAATTTCTTGACCCATAATGTAGTAAAATTTGTATCCGTTTATGTTTTAAAGCAAATCTGATGTGTGTGAGAGAGATAAAGCAAGACTAGAAGCAGCCTTGTAAAGTGCGTTTGAAAAATAAAACTTGTTTTTATCCCACTAAATTCATCTCTGTTCAATTGTGTGTGTGCGAAAGCTAGAGGAAGACCTTACAATAACACTCAGTTGTATTTTCTGTAACTCAGCAACGGCATTTTAAAATGAAAACGCATTAGTGTGGATGTAGCTTTAGATAAATTCATGCCTGGATCTGAAAGGTATTCTACAGATTGTCATTGAAGTTAAAGACTCCCCATTGAGAGCTCAACACACAGACTGTACTTAACTTCATATAGCTCCCTTTGTAGTGAGGGACTAACCCTACGAGACACAGCGACGCTGTGTGTTAAGGTAGTATTGTGTGCATGTGTTTGTGTCTGTGTCTGTGTGTGTGTGTGTGTGTGTGTGTGTGTGTGTGTGTGAGGATGAGTGTAAGAGACAGTTTATGTCATGGGGAGGCAGAGCTGTATCTGCTAACCGTTACTCCAACAAGACAGCTCGCTTGGCTCACAATCACACACACACACACACACACAACCAACACACACACATGAGATGCACACACAGACACTTTATTTACCTTTGGCCCAATATAGACACAGTGACAGTTAACCTAGCCACTTAATACAAAGAGACAGTTTCTTCTACAAAGACTTATATTCAGAGGGGGGTAGTGTGAGTCAAAGTAAATCTGGCTGAACTGAAAACAGAGCAGAGAGAAAACACTAACAAAAGCATTCCAGAGAGTGGATGAGAGAGATAGTAAGACTCAGAAAAAGGAGAGAGAGAGAGAGACCTTGACGTGATACAGGAGGGGGTGAGGCACAGACGAAGGAGTGAGGATGTTTGGAGCCAGCATGACACTGTAGAGAGGAATTTGTTCTTTAGTTTCAGATAAAACATAGAGAAACATCACTGTTTCGTTTGGCAGCTGTATTAACTGATATCAACAGGCAATGGCAGAAGTAAATTACACTTACAGTACTTGTGTTACTATAATTGAGAGTTCCTGTTTAATTTTACTTTAAGTTTTCCTTAAAATGTTGCAGAAGCTGAATTGATTAGTCGATTAATTGATTCATAGATCGACAGAAATTCTTTGGTAACTATTTTAATAACTGATTAACCCTTTGAACTCTGCAATAGAGATGGTCAGCCAGTGCCAACATTAGTATTTTGGATAAAACCTCAGTTTGGATGTCAGTGTTTGTAGCTATTGTCAGCTTATAGGCAACTATTGGAAACTGCAGTATGAGTTTAGGTCAGTTAGAGATCCATAATTTCAGCATTAATAAGTAACAGTAACTCACTTTTAACTTATTCTAAAAGTACTGTATTGTTCTTCTGTTCCTCCCATGTTGCCCTGTCTGTGTATAACTCCCTTAACTATTACGGTTTCCACCTGAAACAGAATCCACACACTTAATCCCTGTAATACAACACCATTCAGTCTGGATTTGGGAACACAAAATCCCACCCTTGATTTTGTTGTGGGTCTTTGGAGGGGGAAACAGTGAAATTGGAGAAACGAGGGAGAGAGGAGATGGGAAAGAAGGGTGGGAGGAGGAGGAGGAGGAAAAGAGGGAAGAGAGGGGGAATAAGGAGAACATGAGAAGGGGGGAGGGTTTGATAAACGTTGTGTTGCTTTGTTTAGGCTAGTGAGCCATAAATTCCAAGGAACAGGAGGGAGGAGGACTGGAAGAGGGGAATGAGGTAAAATAACCGTTAGGAGAAGCTTGAAGGGGAGGAAAGGAGGGAGTCGAACTTAGATATGTTTAGCAAAAAGGGATGAGAGGAGAGGAGAGGAGAGGAGAGGAGAGGAGAGGAGAGGAGAGGAGAGGAGAGGAGAGGAGAGGAGAGGAGAGGAGAGGAGAGGAGAGGAGACTAGAAGACAGGAAAGGAAAGAAGATAAGATGAACGAAGGTGAAAGGAGACAAGAGGAGATAAGAGGGGACGAGTGGAGGCAAGAGGAAAGGAGACAAGAGAATAGGAAAGAAGAGGAGATGAGAGGAGACTAATGGATAGGAAAGGAAATGACACAAGAGCATAGGAAAGGAAAGGAAGGGAGAGGAGACTAGGAGTCAAAAGGAGACTAGACGACAGGAAAGGAGAGGAGACACAAGAAAGGGAGAGGAAAGAAGATGAGAGGAACGGAGGTGAAAGGAGACAAGAGGAGATGAAAGGAGAAGAGGAGGCAAGAGGGGACGAGTGGAGACAAGAGGAAAGGAGACGAGAGAAAAGAAAAGAAGAGGAGATTAGAGGACAAGAGAGGAAGTGAGGACAAGAGAGGAAGTGAGGAGAAGAGAGGAGGAGAGGAGAGGAGAGGAGAGGAGAGGAGAGGAGAGGAGAGGAGAGGAGAGGAGAGGAGAGGAGAGGAGAGGAGAGGAGAGGAGAGGAGAGGAGAGCTGTCTGAACTGAACTGACTGACTTCTCTCGACTCCACCAGACACGGTGGAGTCTGCACAGTATCAACATCGCTGAGGAGTGTGTGTGTGTGTGTGTGTGTGTGTGTGTTGCTACTATACTTTCACAGTAAGGATCTCACTACTCTCTACCTCCCAATGAAAACCTCACATGTCCTATTTTGGTGTTTTTCTTGGTTGCCATGTTGCTCTACAGCTGTGTGTCTGTTGGGAATTTCACTGCGCTGCCTTCTTATCACTTCCAGTGGAAAGGACACACTGTTTGCACCATTCAAAACACATTTATTCAGTGCTGCTCACTTAAAAACAGAAGTGACTTTGGGGGAAATACGGTCCCAGTAGGTGTCCTGACTTTACAATCTATAGGAACCGTGAGAAACCTATTGTTTAGTTCCATGAATGCGTGGAGATAAATCTGAACCGCTGAATGTTTGGAGGTATGACGCTGCCCTGTCCCCTCTGTCACTTGAAGCTGTTGGTGGTGCTGCATATTTTAACTTTGATGTAAGCCAGTAACATACTCTGATGTTTACACATTATTTGTGACCCCCCCTAAGGGGTATGCATTTCAGTTGCATTCAAGACTACTACTACTATACTCTTTTGTAGGCTTTTATTATAGTTTAGATTTAATTTAATTCCCCTCCATACTTTGCCTGATATCTTCCACTCTAACCGATTTCCATATCCGCCCGAATCTAACACCATATTAAGTTGACACTGATGCGTAGCCGCTGGTTTTGTCAGGATTTTAAGAGAGGAGCGAAGTAAACACAAACTACAATGTCGGGTGATATTGAGAAGACATGCCGTCTACGCATAGACTGTATATAAGAACCAGAGGTGACACGAGAGGGTGGAGCTAAGTATGGCCGAACACTGAATAAGACATTTTTAGGTGACCAAAATGATAAAATTACCTTTCATGAAGTGAAAACACACTGTGAAAGCGTTAAAGTTGTAAGATGAAAACGCAGACAACACCCAGACTGGACAACATCATAGTCACGACCTGTCAATCACAAGATAGCCACGCCCCAAAGCATCACCTACTTTATGGTTTATTTTACTCTAAATGGGATCATCAGGGAATTTTATATTTTTAAGATGTTTTCTTAAACTAAAATGTGCTATACAATTAGCAAACTCCTTGAAGGAATAACTTGAAGGAAGTGCGTAGATTGTGTGCTTTACGTTCGCGAGTGTCGTGTGCGGTACAGAAATAGATAGAGAGAGAGAGAGAGAGAGAGAGAGAGAGCGCAATGGAGAGTGTGTATGAGATGGACTCACGGTGAGTATGAAAATAACAGTAAAGCTGTGAGCGTAGCAGAGCAGTGTATGTACAGTTTAGGCTGTCGGTGAAGAAATGCAACGACTCCTCAAGCCACAAGCCAAGTTCCCGTGTTTTGCTTGCCACAGTCTGTTTACTGAAGGGGGTTAGCCGCGAAGTTAGCCACAACTTTGGCTCAGGCTCACTTAAGGTGGGCTGTTAAGGCGGACGAGCGCTGATCTCATTATGGCAAGCCGCTCCTCCGAGTTTTGCTAATCAAATTTTAGGTCAATTGATTTGTTATCAATCACTCGGTTAATTAAAGGTTTCATCACTTATTTAGTTTGTGAGTCCTTGGGCTTAGCTCTCTGTAAAATATCTACACCAGTAAAGTGGAAAATGAAACATGATTGAGGGAAGATACTGAATTATGATTGTAGATATCAAAGGTTAATGAGTCTCTAGCTAAATTTTCTCATATTTTATTCATATAAATAAGGCTTGTTTTGAAGATGAAAATTAAGACATCATTGATCTTATCTATATATGTAATATGCTTGGATATGGTAAGATTGATTTATTGATATATGACTTATCACAGACAGTGTTTCAGAAATCAAGGCTGTGGAGGACCAACCAGGAAACTGACAGACAGATGTTCAACATTTAAATGTCTGCAAACTCCCACACACCGCCTGTCTGTCTGTCTGCTGGAGTGATTGACTGTAGGTGCGTATACGCAAATGCTGTCAGACTGACCATGTGTCTGCAGTCATCCAGTCATCTGCAGACAGGAGGGACACACACACACACACACTGGCTGGCAGGCAGACGGACCAATCGACAGATTAGGACGACAGACAGACAGACAGACAGACAGATAAAAAAAGAACGGTGTAACATCATTTAGAGAAAGAAGATAGCTCTGGAATATCTGCTAGATTTAAATCTGCGCTTACACAGACAGACAGAGGACCAGCATGGTGGGGATGTGAAGATACATGGTCGGGGGAAGGGATGGAGATGATAATCTTAATGGACTGGTCATCTGTCTATGAGCCCCCCTGATTCACACTAACATAGAGGAAGGTTTATATATCTCGAAAGCTTTCTGCTGCTTTTGAACTGAAATCAGCTTAAAGAGCAGACGAGAGTTATTGGAAAAGTAGTATAAGAACAGTAAAAATAGTGTCAGGATGTATAATGTGGCTGTATGGCTGAAAGCTGCAGAATGTCCTGTGGGGTTTTATCATGAGGCTACACACAGAGATCAGGAATGAGACTTGCTATGGTATACTGCACAGAGATTGCTTATGGCTACTTCTGTGTGTGTGTGTGTGGTGCAGCTTCGTGACAGATGTCGTCCTAACTGGACTAATGGAAACCACTTCAGCCACTGCCTTTAGCTACACACACACACAGAGAGATACACTAGAGCCCTTTGGCCATGTCCATAAACCCAGTCCACCTGAAGGCTAACAGGAAGAGGCTCAATCCTTCACATACACAGCTTTGTTGTCACATTTACTCAACGTACAGACAAAGAAAAACACTGCCTAAAGTAAAGTAAAAAACAAAGAGCGTCTTTTTATGGACCGTCTTGAACAAATTCTTCCACTTGAAAGACACTTTCTTATCTTAATTTGTCTAAAATGTCTCGTAAAGAGCTTTGAGGGTGACAAAAATAGCCCTAGCAAGGACACTAAAAAGGCACATGCTCCTAAAAAGTCACACTTCCGATGATCTCCACTTTAAATTCTCCTTTTGAAGACTATTTTTGGGTATTTTGTCTTTAGGTATTTGAGCAGAGAGGCTGAGATTAAAAACAAGTGAGAAGCGAGGACGCTGGGTTACACTTTAGCCAGCTGAGTCACCAGAATTCCCCAATCACACACTCAGTGGTTTGGCTCGACCCCAGTATCGTCAAACATTGGCCAAACATGTGGGACAATGGTTTGGTTTCAGTGACAACAGGAAAACCGGAGATCTACCGGCTGGTTTCTGCCCCCAAGGCTGACACTGAGTGTAACCTTCACAATTAATGTAAATACATTATAGTATTAATAGCTCATTTGAGCTATTAATAGCAGAGTTTCCTGCAGTTTTTATGGCAGAGGAGAGCCACCTTGCCTGAAGTAGAAAACTGCCTCTGCCAACATCAGAGAAAAACTAATACACATAAAAAAGTATCATTAAAGAAAGCTTATTTCAACCTGGTGTATTTCACATACATAATGAGGCTATTGTGAAACTACGGGTCGTGCTAACTTTGCACTTGCCACCTCCACTGGAGAGATTTGGGGAAACAAAGACTTGCATAAAGCAATGTATATTGGGGCAAGCTGCAAAAGCCTCCTACAGCTTTCTGAATAAACATGATTAAGACATGAATCATTTCAAATGTTTGCCTTCGTCTGACCGAAAGAAAACACAGAAAGTAGCCACCTGGAACAGCAATTATTGCTGAACGCACATTATTCTTATATTTTTTTCTACCAAAAATGTTTTGCGTTGGTTAGGGGGTGCTTGGCTGTAAAAATATTTCAAAGGGGGTACATTATTAAAAAAGTTTCTAGTAAAATGTGACTAAGAAGTGAAAAAGAAAGTCAGCTAAACTAAGAGTGAGACGAAAGGTTTTTGACCATATAATGTCATGTCATAACTTGGCATAAAAGAAAGGAGAAATTTGGATATTTCGGCTACTTTTTGAGGGACTCAGTGGGGTTTATCTTGTGGATGGAAATTGAAAGCTTGACTGGATATGAAAGATGTTAATATACCATCAAAGCAGATGATCAGATCTCCGTCCTTCTTTGGAGTTGTGAATTATTAAAAATAGAACAAGAGTATTACAGAACTGGATTGATTGAAGTTTGATTTCGTCCCTGCAAACTCGAAATGTATGGAGATATGTGGTAAATCCACAGCTAATGTACTAAATCGTAAACTTATTCTTCAAAACACTACACCTTTATTAATTTTTTACCTCATCTACAACCTATCAGGTAAGAGCTCACAGAGCGATAACAGTAGTCACAAACACCTCCTGTCTCAGGGACTGAGTTGAGTGTAATCTACAGAGATTAGTGAGAGCAGATGTAGAACCTGCCAAAACCACTTTCAAGAACCTGTCCTGCTTAATATGAACTGACAGTATTCCTGCCTCGCTGGGCTTTCATTAGGTCTCTATTATTTTTGTATTTAATAATTTGTGTTTTGGAGCATAGCACTCCAAATCCTATGTTTTACTCCCACACACATACAAAACAACAAATAAATCAAAGCTTCTTTTTTTCAGTTTTTAAGGATTAACCAGAATGTGACCTTCACTGTGGAGTTTTATTGCTTTTGATTTTTTGTAAATAAACATCATATTTGCTTTGATTTTGTCACGGCGAAGCCTTGTGGGATACCAAACTCCACAGTTACACCGTGATCTCTCTGTAAGCCTCTGCAGTGTGAAATATCTGCGGTGTATTTTACTAACCTGTCACTTTCACAACAAAAAATAACTCCCTCATTAACAACCATCCGCTGTGAGTGTTTGTGTGTGAGAAGGAGAAAGACAGAGGGGGAAGGGAAGATATATTAGAGGATAGGTGTGAGACAGGATGAGAGGATGTGTGGACAGTTAGAAGAGAAGAAGAAGAAGAGGTGTGGTCGGCTACTGCAGGAACAAAGTTACTCAGAGCTCCTTTATTAAAGAGCAGGATCAACTAAACAAACAGCACCTGGAAACTTCAAACCTCCCGACAGCTGTCTATGTAACTGCACAAAGACAGACGGAGACAGACGAACACAGCAGGGGAGACACACACAAATGGCATGTAGATTAACAGAGAGACAGGTTGGCAGAGTCACGAGACAGATAACCGCAAACCAGCAAAAGAGCACTTCAAACATTTCATCAAGATGGCATGGTTAGTAAAGATGGGATGACAGCGGATGAGTAACAATTAGATCACTTCAACGGACATCTACACATTGAAAAAGGAACTTTGGGGTGAAGACTGTGGGCGAACGATGACGACACTAAAGACTATTGACGGTGATGATGACTATGACAGATGAAGCTCAGCTATTGGCTGACCACTCGTAACTCACCCTTCTCAGCGCGCCCCATGTGAGCTGGTTCCAACAGAAGCAAAGCAGAGAGTAAGAAGACAAAATTAGATTGGAGAGCATGCACAGGTGTATCATCACATACACACAAGAGGAAAGCTGTGAATTTTTTTAATTCAGCATATATCTATTCAGCATATATTGCAGGACTTGAGCAAAGAAATTCTTAGTCGACTAACACTCATACGATTTTGTCGAGTAATCGATGATTTAATAAACAGATCTGTGAAACTGAGTTTCTCCACAAACAAAAGCACCACTTTAAATCTCGGGTTTACCAGAGATGTGCTCATAAGTTTCTAATATATTGTTACACATTCTGCTCAGCAGCAGCAACCAAATGCACCAACAGCTTCAGAAATCATACAAAATAAAAGCAATGACATAATAATGGAAATATAACCTTCTATTTGATATAACACACCCAAATCTGTATCAAAAAGGGGAAGGACAATCTGTTGACTGCACATGTTCCCTAACATAAACTCTAACCTTTAACCAACAGATGCCCAACCTCAACCTTTAACCTCTACTTCACCTCATGGTAACCCTAAAAATAATAATTTTCCCAAGACTGTCGTCACCTGCTGCCACTTCTCTCAATCTCTTTCTAAACACACACACAGCAGCCATGTCTCCGTTATATATATATCATTATCACCACACACTAGACTACACAACTGGTACTGAGACTGCTCACATCTGTGTGAGTGTGAGGGAAAGAGAGTGTGTGTGTGTGTATGCAGTATGCACTGTAATGTAATTAATCAAGTGAGAGTGTTGATTACTTAATCTGTCATTAGCCAGCCATGTGTGTAAGTGTGTGCGTATAGTATGAGTGTGTATGTGAGGCAGCAGGGTGTTTCTAGCCCCCCTTGTACCGACAGCTGTGACCAGAGCCAATCAGGGCAGAGCAGAGATTGATGATACTGGACTAATACCATCATTCATCAGGGATGTGATATTTCAGGGATTGGGATTTGTTTTGGACGTGCTGCCTCCCTTCGTTTCCAATGAGACTTTCTTGGTTTCACTTCCTGCTCGCTGACTGATGATTTACACGCATCCCGCAACAGCATCCAAAGGTTAATCTGGACCATAACATTGGTTAGTATTTTAGTAGTATAAGTAGTATTTTTTTAAGAAACAAAAGCCAAAATTCTCTGATTCCAGCTTCTTAAATGTGAATATTTTCTGGTTTCTTTACTCCTCTATGATAGTAAACTGAACATCTTTGAGTTGTGGACAATACAAGACATTTGAGGACGTCATCTTGGGCTTTGGGGAACACTGATAGACATTGTTCACCATTTTCTGACATTCTATAGACCAAACAACTATTCGATTGATCAAGAAAATAATCATCAGATTCATCGACAATGAAAATAATCATTAGTTGCAGCCCTAATTCATGGAAATCTGAATCATAAAGTCATGTTCTCACTTTCCCTCCTTCTTAACTCTCTGACACCAACAAGAGGCTAAAGTTTGCATCGTCGCTATGTGACGCTAATCCATTTTTCAACACAAACCCTCAAATTCATTCATACACACACACACATGCACACAGTCTAATGAGGGATTAGCTAATGAATTCTCTCAACAGATTAATTACATTTACACACTCACGCCTGTGTGCGCACAGACTTCATCCACCAAACGACTGAAGACATGAGCCAGTACTTTCAAAGAGATGGTTTTTTTTAAATCTATCACTAAATTGAAATCCGTAGACACAGATTGGCTCTCTGGGCAAAGTGTTGTTTGATTTGAAGAGAAGACATTAAGACAGATCTGAAGGACGACGGGCAGAAGCATTACTTTTAAAGAGGAAAATAAATAAAACAGCCTTTGATTTGGTGCCATTTTACATGGCACGAGTAGAATGAGAAGGCATTTTCACATCAGTCTCAATGAGAGGCAAACATTGCACATGCTCGTCTTTGTACCACTGTACTCCGGAGGGCTTAAAAGCATCGGCCTCCCTCTTTCTCTTTAAGTGACAGCAACACACATTTGCTCACACACACACATAGGACATGACAGGGAAACACACACACACACTCCCTCCTGCCGTTTTCACAGTCTCTTGAGTGGAGGAGATGCCCACGGCCAAAAACCAATGGTTGCATTTCTTGTTTTTTTTTCCCCTCCTCCTCCTCTTTCCACTATCACTCTCTTTCTGGGGGAAAACACACAATTTTATTTCATCTTCCAAATGGAGCCGAAAAGTAATTATAATTAAACCAACTTGGTTCTAATGTTCAAAAATACTAAAATAATTCACAATTATAATTAAACCAGCTCAGATGTGGCGTTCAGTGGCAGCGGCAGCCTTCTAATTCGTCTGGAGACACTAATGGAAAACAATTATTTCACTTCATTAAGATTAAAGACGCCTGGAATCTGTGTCACAGCTCGATCAGAGAGGAGACAGATTTAGAAAGTTGTCAAATTAACATAAACTCACTTACTCGCTCAAATTTATTACACTGACTTTGTAAGAGATAGGACAACACAAAACTGCAGCAAAACAGCACGATAAGAAGAGACAAGGGAGAGACAGATTTATATAAATGCCATAATTTACTTTCTAAATGGGGAACTAGAAGATAAAGAAGGAAATGAGGCAGATTTAGAGAAAAATCATCTTAACACAAACTCAAAGTGACTTTGTTAAAATGTGACGGACAGTTTTTAAATCCTCGCCACTGATTTTTTTCGTCCTTGTCTGTGATTTCAGAGAGCAACGGCGACTGATGCTGCACCACAACACACATCTCTCCTGTGATTTCCTTCATTATTGGCTTCTGATCTAACAGACACCACTTTTTTCTCAGTGACAGTTCACTCTGGCTGCAGCTTATTAACCCTATCAGTCCCATCTGTTTTAATATTTTACTGAAGAGATCAAATAAAAGTGCTGTCAGAGATGGAAACGACTGTTAAATCTAGAAAATCCTGCACTGTCTTTGCATTGGAGCTGCAACTAATGATTGTTTTCCTGATCAATCGATTAGTCGTTTGGTCAAAAAATGACAGAAAATGGTGGGAAAATGACAATCAGTGTTTCCCAAAGCCCAAGATGACGTCCTCAAATGTCTTGTTTTGTCCACAACTCAAAGATATTCAGTTAACTGTCATAGAGGAGTAAAGAAACCAGAAAATATTCACACTTAAGAAGCTGGAATCAGAACATTTGGGCTTTTTTTTCCTTTAAAAATTACTCAAATCGATTAAACAATTATCAAAAAAAAGCAATTAATTTGATAGTTGACAACTAATCGATTAACCGTTGCAGCTCTGGTGCTGTCAGTGATGGAAACAACTATAAAATCGAACAAATCCTGCACTCTCTTTGCACTAGGGCTGCAACTAATGATTATTTTCATTGTCAATTAACCTGTTGAGTATTTCTCAAATATTCAATTAGTTATTTGGTCTATAAAATGTCAGAAAATGGTGAAAAATGTCGATCAGTGTTTCCCAAAGTCCAATATGACGTCCTCAAATGTCTCGTTTTGTCCACAACTCAAAGATATTCAGATTACTGTCATAGAGGAGTAAAGAAACCAGAAAATATACGCATTTAAGAAGCTGGAAACAGAAAATGTAGTCTTTTTCTTTAAAAAATTACTCAAACCAATTCATCGATTATCAATTTAATAGTTGACAACTAATCGATTAACCGGTGCAGCTCTACTTTGCACCAAATGCAAGCTCTTGTTGTGCCATAAATGAGAAGTTGTCTCCTTTTCAACTTCATCAATTAGGATTCACAGCGTATACAGAGTAGGGGGATGGCAATCACACATTCATCCCCAGGAATTGGCTCCTTTCATTGCAATTAAACAATCATTTTCCCTGCATCTGATTTACTTAAATTACCACTGTTGCTTGCTTTTTTTTATTCCGAAACACAACCAACTTCTCTTTTTCAACCCCCTTTCAACGCTAACGCTATAGCCCACCACCTCCTCCTCCTACTCTCTGCAAAGCAACATCAAGTCACTAGTACTTACTTGCAAATTAACAGCACTCAAATTCCCAAAGAGGCCTCAAAGAAATTCCACACATTTGTTACCCAGAGGGCCAAATGGCCACAAGGGAGAGGAAGAGGAGGGGTTATAGTGGGTATAGGGAGGAGGGAGAGGGGTGGCAATAAAACGTTCACAGATGACGTGGTAATTAATGCGTAATTTCTATGCAAATCATTAACATACTGAAGCAGAAAACGACGTTTTTATACTGTTTCTGATCATTCCTAGCACTTCAGTGGAGCATGATGTGTCCTTTATTGCAGCCATATATGGTTTTAGTGTGATTTTGGAGGTCAGCTGAGCTTTCTAACAGCTGCATCTCTCTTTCTATGTGTGTTTGAGTTCAGAGACGAACTGCTGCTGGTAAATACATCGCGCAGCAGACAGAGACACAGGTACAGAGAGAGTTTGCCTGCTCGGACACCGAAAGCTGCAGAAAATACATATGCACGGACTTTGTTTTCTCAAGTCCTGCACCAGCAACACACACAGCTATAAGATAATAACTCCCTTCTTGAGTTCATTTAGGGGACTTTTGCATTTGTGCATCGTCCCGGAGCGCATCAAGCAGCACGGTTGCAGGATTTTCCTCCTCGGAGTGCATACGTGTTTCTGCAGAAAAGACGGACGAAAGAGGAGCAGATGCACACTTTGCGATGTTTAAACTGAAGTCCAGGAGAAAGGAGCTCCCATGCATGCCCAGAAATATAAGGAAGAGTTTAATGTCACGGTCGTTTCAGTTACTACACACTGAAAGGGAATAATGCGCACGGCCGCATGTATAGTTTAAAAACACATCTTCACAGTTTGCAGAAAGATGAAACCTGCAGGGTCTGCAGAGAAAAAGTAACTGATCCTGTCCTTAAGTTAAATCGCACGGTGCACTAACAAAATGCATTTAATCAATCGGCGTATGCAGGCTATATTCTCAACCATTAGGTTTTATTGCATGCAGCGTGAATAAAGTTGCAGAAGAGAAGAAGAGAAGAGGATCATTTGGTTTGCAGAGAGTGAAAAGCTCACGGCACTTTGCGAACCGAACCGACCATTGCATCGTACAAAAGAGCTCCTCTTTAAAGACCTAAAATACATCCCAGACTACAGAGGATGACACCTTTAAAAACATGTATTATTAGGCTAATACTAAGACTTAAAATACATCCCAGACTACAGAGAATGACACCTTTAAAGGCATGTATTAGAGGCCAATACATGCATTAGTTAAAGACTTAAAATACAAAGAACGACCCCTTTAAAAGCATGCATTAGTAGACTAATATATACATTAATTAAAGACTTAAAATGCAAAGAATGACATCTTAAAAAGCATGTATTAGTAGGCTAATGCATGCATTAATTAATGACATAAAATGCATCCCAGACTACAGAGAATGACACCTTTTAGTAGGCTAATACATGCATTAATTAAAGACTGAAAATGCATCCCAGACTACAGAGAATGATACATTTAAAGGCATCTATTAGTAGGCTAATAGATGCATTAATTAAAGACTTAATTTGCATCCCAGACTATAGAGAATGACACCTTTGAAGACATGTATTAGTAGGCTAATACATGCATTAATTAAAGACTTAAAATGCATCCCAGAATACAGAGAATGACCACTTCTAGTAGGCTAATACATGCATTAATTAAAGACTGAAAATGCATCCAAGACTACAGAGAATGATACCTTTAAAGGCATCTATTAGTAGGCTAATAGATGCATTAATTAAAGACTTAATTTGCATCCCAGACTATAGAGAATGACACCTTTGAAGACATGTATTAGTAGGCTAATACATGCATTAATTAAAGACTGAAAATGCATCCAAGACTACAGAGAATGACACCTTTGAAGACATGTATTAGTAGGCTAATACATGCATTAATTAAAGACTGAAAATGCATCCAAGACTACAGAGAATGACACCTTTAAAAGGCATCTATCAGTAGGCTAATATATGCATTAATTAAAGACTTAAAATGCATCCCAGATTACAGAGAATGCCTGGAATTGGAGTCCGAAATAATTGCCTAATGCTATAGATGACGGCAAGGAATCACACCATAAAGTGCAAGATCACTGTCATCATAAACAGACATAAAAGGCTGTAAGTCATCACTGTGTACAGTACGTGGATATTATAGTTATTATAGGAGGAGGTGATCTCCGTGCATAACTTTTTCTCCATTCATGCTCAGCTGAACGATGTTTCCCCTCCACACTGTACTGTACAAGCAGCTCCACTCTCCACTCCGCTTCTAACACACGCTGTTAACCGGGGCAAAAAGCTCTACATGTTCAGTCATTGAGTCAAATAATACCACAAAAAGTCCGGAGCCCAAACAGAAATACTGCAACTTAAGTTTTAAACCTTTTCAGATGGAGTTCACAGCCCAACTATTGGCTCCGTGTTTTAGTCATTTTGTGGATAGAAGAACCGACCTACTTGGCAAACAGACTCAGACAAGACTCACATCACACAGGCTTAATACGACTTGCTTTCAACGTTAAACACATTATACCAGTGAGAAAAAAGCACCAGACACTCCACGAAACCTCCATCCGAGGGTGTCAGCTTACAGCTGGTACATTTTCAACACGGTAGTGAACTTTTTTCTCCTACTACACCTAAACACACCTGTCAGGGATTCATACACGGACACAGATGGTGAAAAAAAATGAGAAAATAGTCCAAACTTTCCCAACAGAAACCACTCAAACAGCCGTTTCTAACCGTTTTTTAACGTTTTTTTGAATTCTTACCTGTCGGTATCTGACCGTTGGTGTTTCCAACTGCCGACAACAGCAGCAGGAGTCCCGGCAGCAGCAACACGGAGAAAAGTGTATCATCCATGTTTTTTGAGTCCGTAACAGTTTTCCACCAGGACGAAAAGTTTCTCCTCCTCCGTCTTCTTCTTTCTTTATTTCTCTCTCTTTATATATTTTAGTGGGTTAGTATTCCTCCTGTTGTGGTGGATTCAGCCGCTCCATTCTCTCTGTTTCTCTCCTGGTTTCTCTCTTTTCTCGCTTCCTAGACGGGGCTCGAGCGGACACTACACTTTGTTTCACGCGGAGAGAGAGCGCGAGAGAGAGAGAGAGAGGCAGAGAGGGTGAGCGAGCGCAGCGGAGAGAGTGCGTGACGTCACGAGGCAGCCGTTGATTGAAAAAAAGAAAAACACTAATATAATAAAAGAAGCAATGAAGGAAAACTTGTATTTCTTGCAGCGTGTTGTTGTATTGTTTCTCAAAAAGGGATAAAACAAACAAACAAACAAAAACTACAAAAAAACACTAAATCAACAATAAAACTGCTAATGACAATAATAACAACAAATGACAACAAGTCAACAATTTAACAAAAAAACAAGCAAACTACAAAAAAACACTAAAATCAACAATAAAACTGCTAATGTCAAAAAATAACAACAAATGACAGCAAGTCAAAAATTTAAAACTAAAGAAAAACAAGCAAACTACCTAACCAAACCCCACTAAAACAACAACAACAATTAAACTACTACTAATAATAAAAACAACAAAGTGAACACCTGTCAAAAAGGATAAAAAAACAAGCAAACTACAAGAATCAATAAATCAACAACAATAAAACTTCTAATGACAAAAATAACAACAAAATGAACACCTGTCAAAAAGGGATAAAAAACAAGCAAACTACAAGAAACAATAAATCAACAACAATAGAACTGCTAATGACAAAAATAACAACAAATGACAACAAGTGAAAATTTAACAAAAAACAAAGTAAAAACACCACTTAAAGGTCCCATATCGTGCCCATTTTCAAGTTCTTACTTGTATTTGTTTTTTTTACTGGAACATGTTTTCATGCTTTAATGTTCAAATAACACATTATTTTTCTCATAATGTCTGTCTGAATATACCTGTATTCACCTTCTGTCTGAAACGCTTCGTTTTAGCGCATTTCAACGGAATGGCAATGGAATTGCATTGTTGGGCAACAGCTTGGGTCCATGTTTACTTCCTGTTAGCTGATGTCATTCACATACACTCCAACAGGAAATAAACTGGGACACATTTAGAATGATTACGTTTAAAACTTTGAAATGGTCTAAATATTGTAGATTTCGGACATCACAAATGGACATGGTCAAAAACCTTCTCATTTAACAGTACACTACAAGTTGTTTCTGAAAACATTTGAGGAGAGAAATAGCCATTACAGTAACAGAATATTGATTCATATTTGATCAGTGCTGCCTAGTTTGACCGTTTGATCGGAGTTTGCGAGTGATTGACAGCTGCTCAAAGACAGCAAGGCTATAGCTCGGCTCTGATTGGTTGTTTTCCTCCGGTCTGTGAAATCTTGCAGATGCCATTAGGAGCACCGGAGGACACAGAGTCACATTTTTCAGATTACCTGTCTCATGCACTACTGTCCGGGTATAGTGACCGTTTTATATAAAAAAAACTTTTTTTAATCATATTTGCTCCACATCTACCCACTGCTGCTTAAGTCAAAGAGCTGAATACAATGAAGCAAATTCGAATTTGTCAACTTAAAGTCAAAGTTGTGTTCATGACTTGTTTTCACTGCCCCAAAGTGGCCAGAAAATATCTGTTATCGCAGGTTTAAACACTGAAAAACATCCTTGCCAGTAAAGAAACAGGGACAGCCCCAAAGGCACCCCTGCTAATAAAGCATATAGAATAGAGTAGAATAGAAAAAAGAAGAAGAAAGAAGAAAAAAAATAGAATCAACCCATATACTATAAGAAACACAAACTCATTAAAAGGCTATGTTTTGTGATGTGACAATGTTTGTGTTTATGTTAATGTCTGTAAGTTGAGCTCCTTTACGATATAGAAAGATTAAACTGAGACATAAAAGAGTTCTGCAGGACATAAATCACCATCCCTCTTTCTCAAAGACACAAACCAGAGAGCCAGGACTCGGTTCTGCAACGTCATCAAGATGTACAGCCAGGAGGTGCTTCTCTTTGATTTAAAGGAGACCTTGTGGACAGTTGGTGGACTGTGAACATCACTGTATCTTTTATTTTGTGCTAAGAACCTTTCTGTCAAAAAGTGATTTGAATTACTGCAGGATTTAGCTGAAGGGTGACCTTTATATCCCTGGTTTCAGCCCATAAAATGCATCACCAGAAAACTGCATTTGGCACATTTTACACATTCATTTTAATTATTTATTTATTTACCTAGAATCCCAATTAGTTCCTACCACAGTACTCTTCCTGGGGTCTGTACAAAAACACTACATCACAACGTAAAAACAAATACGTAATTAAAATCCAAAGCAAAAAAAGGGAACAAAAGAAAAACAAACAAACTTCAATAAATCAATAAAAATAAATAAATCAACAAGAATAAAAGTACTAATAACAATAATAACAACAAATGACAACAAGTGAAACAAATGACAACAAAAAAACAAAAGAAAAACAAGCAAACTACCAAAAAAAAAAGACTAAATTCAACAACAATGAAACTATTAATTACAATAATAACAAAATGACCACAAGTCAAAATGGGATAACTAAAACTAGCAAACTACAAGAAATAATAAATCAACAACAATAAAACTGCTAATGACAATAATAACAACAATTGACAACAAGTCAAAAATTTAACAAAAAACAAACAAACTACAAAAAAACACTAAAATCGATAACAATTAAACTACGAATGACAACAACAACACATCAAGTATCCACACCTTTAAAACATTCAATACAACTCAAAAACAACAGCAGCACCATAAAAACAGCTTGTATAGATGAGGAAATGTAAATAAACCAAGAAAATTCCTCATTAATGATCACATAGTCAGATATTATGTATCAAAACGTGTTGTAACTTGTTAGTGTTTGCACCAGTGGGCAACCTTCGGGTCGGAGAAGTGAAGCCAATGCTGAAGTGCCTTAAACGTGCATTCTTCCTAACAGCCAGCAGGGGGCGACTCCTCTGGTTGCAAAAAGAAGTCTGATTGTATAGAAGTCTATGAGAATTTAGTAAATGATGGTCCCATTTAGAGTCAATTAGACCATAAAGCAGGGGATGCTTTAGGGCGTGGCTACCTTGTGATTGACAGGTCGCTACCAAGTTTTTGTCTTACAACTTTAACCCTTTCACAGTGTGTTTTCAGTTCATGAAAGTTAATTATAACCTTTTTGGTCACCTTAAAACATCAGGCTCGACCATCTCTCGTCACTTCTGGTTGCAAAAAAACAACGTGGTGATGGCCAAAATGCTGAACTTGAGGCTTCAAAACCGTAGTCCACAAACCAGTTTTTGACGTCACGGTGACTACGTCAACTTTTTATATACAGTCTATGATTTGCACCAGTTTCTGTATGTTCTTGATACAACTTAAATCAAATCATTTGCCCACATTTCACCATCTGCACACCGTGGTGACAGCCGTGCGTGTCAAAGTGAGGCTGGATGACATCATGACAGGCGCCTGCCAAAAAAGACAAAATAGATGTTTTGATTTGGTACACAGCTGAGCTAAAAATACGTGGTGTGGATGGAAATGTACAAGCAAGGGAACCGCCGTGTATCCTTTTAGCGTGTTTTGTCTCTCTTAGTGCCACCTCTCCCACATACAGATCTCTTCTCCCAAGTTTCCAGCTGTGAGAGACAAGAATATTTACACAGGCAAACTTTGGTCTCTGCAGGGAGACTGTAGCTTCATTGCATTGCTGGGATGTTGGTGTGCTGGTAATTATGGGTGACGGTCCTAACTGTAAGTGTTTGGCCCGTGTCCTTCAAATGAACCTGTCACCAAACATCACTGTACTTTGCTTCAAAATGTGAATTTACTATTGCTACACAGCATTGGTACCTTGCCATTATAGACAGCAGTGTATCCTCACTGCTGAAGTTGCAGGTTTCAGGTTGTTATTTGCAGTTATTTTCTCATACACGCTGCTATCACACCATACTTTTGTATGCATAGGTAGCTTTTACATTTGCAGGTTTGTGTACAGTGGGCTGAAATCATCTAAGCATACCCGGCTGTACTTTCAACACGGAAATGATTTTGCATGGGTTTATATACAGTGGATACAACTCTATTTGCAGTCATGAATGTCTTTTGTCGCCCTGCGGTGTGTTCAACAGCTGTCATATGCATCCAAAGTACACGTTTCAAAGACAAAAACTGTGTTTTAAAAACTTTTTCTTCCAGAGAATATCCACTCTTAAAGTCTTCTATTCGGTGAAGCGTATCACAGACATGTGCTGAAGTAGATAGACCACTTCTTGTATTTCTTTTTCAGAAGCCTTTGCACCAAACATTGTCTTCCACAGTGTGAATTCTGCTCTGTAATGATTTGAAGATGCTTGTACCTCTCTCACCATCGCTTTTTTTTTTTATCCCTCCTACAAACAAAACTATCATGTTGCAACACTTATCCGGCTTCAGGTGGCAAAAGCCAGCCGAGAAAAACATGGCAGGTAGTCATTGCTGTGTAATAACAGATCTGGTAGACGGAAAGTTAGTCTTCACGGGGAAAAAGAATCTCTGTGCTGGAAATGGACAGCGAGCATAAATAGATGTTATATTTGGAACTAGGGAAAGACCCCATTCGACCCCCGATGCAGGTGCATTTTCCCCTTTGCAGGCAATTTCCAGCAATCTAACCTGTCACAGCACTCACCAGCAGCTCAATGCAATTTTGAGAATAAATGTAGCATCCAGTGTGTGGTAGAAGCTCCTGTGTTTTTAGACCCTATCACCACACAGGAATGTAGATATTGGACAATTTTGCAGATTACGTTCAGTGTTTCTTTTTAAATTTCCAATGGCACTTTAGCAGCATGGCTCAAGGGAAGACAAGGCCAGAGTTTTGGACGGTCCATCAGACTGAAATATCTTAACAGCTACATGATGGCCCTGGTCCCCTTAAGAATGAGGCATATACTGACTTTGACGATCACATTAACTTTTCTCTGGTGCCACCAGCTGGTCATTTGGACATTTTTAGTGAAATTTCTCAACAGCTATTAAATGGATTGCCATGAACATTTGATATTCATGGTTCCCAGATGATGAATCATAATGACTTTAGTGATTCCCATGACTTTTCACCACCAGCAGGTCAAAGTTTTCAGTTATACAGTAAAATATCTCAACATCTACTTGATGGATTGGCACACTATTTTCTACAGACATTTAAAGTGTTCAGAAGATGTATATGACACTGAGCTTGGTGACCCCAAGTTTTCCTCTAGCGCCACCATTTATGATTTTGATAAAAATTTCTCAACAACTATTGGACGTTCATGTCCCCCTCATGAAATGTATCCTCATACAACGGTTCGTATGATATCTTACGAAAAGTTATTCCTAATTTTTCATGCATTTCCTATGTATGTCCAGGAACACTTGTCAATTTCCGCTTGTTACATGCATACAGTCTTTTCAAAATAAACTTCCGTCTCCACAGGAAACAACTTGGTTAGGTTTAGGCAACGTAACTACTTAGTTAGGTTTAGGTAAAATCGTGGTTTTAGGTTAAAATAACACTGGAATGGCATAACTTAAAGGACCAGTGTGTTGGATTTAGGAGGATTTATTGGCAGAAATTGAATATAATATTCATAACTATGTTTTCATTAGTGTATAATCACCTGAAACTA
Source organism: Sebastes fasciatus (assembly GCF_043250625.1). Classification (NCBI taxonomy): domain Eukaryota; kingdom Metazoa; phylum Chordata; class Actinopteri; order Perciformes; family Sebastidae; genus Sebastes; species Sebastes fasciatus. The sequence continues at coordinate 24,009,793 of NC_133812.1, read as the reverse complement.
AGAATCGCATCAATAATTACAATATATATTAGTCTGAAATGGGCCGTTGAGAATCAGAATGAGTAATTTTACCTTTTGTGCTTTCATGTATATTTTGATACGAATTCTTCCGTACTTTTTGTAAAATTTCTAAGGCAGGACTTTTACTTGTAACAGAATATTTCCACACTGTGGTATTACTACTTTTACTGAAGTAAAAGATCTGAGTACTTTTACTCCGCCACTGGACACAGGTGACACCACACATAAATACTGAACATACAGCTCTCTGTCTCTGACCACTGCTTGACTGACAGCTCTGTGATTCTCCTGTTATTTTATTCCTAGCTGTTAAGACAGGACGACTTCTTCTTCCTCCACTGTCTGTCTGTCATATGCTTTATTTGAAGATAGACACAGAGCAGCCAAAACTGACTTTGTCCTCTTTCTTCAGGTACTTTTAGAAAGCTGGATTTTACAATACATAGAAAATGGAAAAGTAAAATCCATCAAGCTGTGCCTCGTACCTCAGGCTGTCCTTTCTGTTTGGGATAAAGCCTTGAATTGAAATGGTATGAAATGGTTTTTGACTCTGATAACTAGAAATTTAAAGTTGACCTTACTTGAAACGAGCTCACTTATCAAAATACATTGAGGTTATGATAAAAGATCGGATGATTTCATTAAATTGATCATGATATTTTATAGTAAATGTGGATGCAGGCTTTAAAGGAAAGCCAAACATCTGTGAAAATATGTCCTAGAAATTAATTGATTATAAAACCTTTAGAGTGTTAAAACAACCTTCAATCAACCACAGAAATAAAAACGGAGTGGTATTGTCTCTGATCTTGGCTGCTTTAAAGGGACCGATGAAGAAAAGAAAAGAGGAGGACTGAGCGGAACTCGAGGTCGTCTCTTTTGATTTTGGCTTCAATCCATTCACGTGCTGAATAGAAACGGCATTTGATTTTTACTTTTTTTAAAAGGTGCAACCTTCACTCTGTTGTGATGAAATATGAGGTCCTTCCAATGCAAAAAAACACTCTTTCAATATTTGAATCACTGCGTAAAAACAAATTGAATGAAACTGTTATAAAGAGAATGTGACACTGGATGTTCCTGGATTCTGCCTTCAGATTTGACAACTACGTAGTTAATTTGTCAAAACAGAAACAAAAAGTCATCAGAAAATCAAATCTATTAAGCACAAAGAGGCTTCAACAAATAAATAATGAATTCCCTTGATTATAGCCACAAAATCACAGCAAGACATACCACACAAACCAATAAAACGGAGACATGACTAAAGTGTTTATAATGGTTGAAAATGTGAAATCAACAAGATCAATACCATGACTTTGGCAATACATTTAAATAACTGGAGATTCGTCATTGATATTTGCTCATTCACACATTCAACAAACATGGAGCAGCAGCAACATCATTAATTTGGAGTTTCTGGCCTCGTGATGAATGTAAGTGCAATAATCACTTTCCTTTTAACTCTGTTTTTGGTCTCCACCAACTCCTGAGGGAAATATGTGGCTCTTTGGCTGGCGCTACTGTCTGTGACCTGGAAATCAATTTCAGCGCACAATCTTGAAGGATTTCTCAATTCCTAAAATGCATTTTCGAGGAGAGAGGAGGCTTACCGGAGGAGCCAAATAGAGAGAATGCACAGGTGGTGTATCCTTTTCCTATCCAAAGTCTTTTTGTCATCAATGATGTATAAATGAGGCGTGACACACAGCTGGAATATACAAGCATTGCGAATTGAATAAAAGTTGTCCTGAACACTTTTATGCTCATCTGTCAGAGATCATAAAAAACAGCGGTCGGGTACAACAAAACAATGGACAGCTGATGCAACACGTCATATTTAAAGGGCGGTTCCATCTGCGTTTTTTTCCGTAGTGCCGTACTGACGGCAAGTTAAAGCGGCTGTGGACGGGAGCAGCCGAAAAATTTATTTTAGCCACCTTAAAAAAAAGTAAAACCAGTTTAAATGTACTGTATAATTATAAGTATTTTCACTGCTTTACCATTCCGACGGGGAACTGAAGCCGTTACATCGCTGTCTTCAAGTACACAAGACCAGACTGCATTCACAAAAACAGAACACAGGAGTTGCTGGTTTACCGCTGCATCGATCGGTTAGTTTCTTTGTGTTATTGTGTGACTTTCGGATCCGAACTAACATGGCGTTCACAGCAGTACATTGCTTCGCTTCCGTGCCGGTAAGTTACTGTATGTAACGCTAATACACAGACTATAAGGATGTATATATACTGTACATGTAGCAGCGTCATCATGCAGAAACCTACGTCAGGTCACGTGGGAAAACGTTTTTAAAAGGGCTTGGGAAAATAGCATTTTGATGCTAAAACATACATACTTTGACCAAAATGTGAATGTTCGGATTTAAGAAACACCCCTGAGAAGCTACAGAATGATATAAAACCTTCTAAAACAAACCTAAAATAATGGACACACCCTTTAAATAATGGTGGAGGTGCGCTAAAAAGGAGGATGTGTTTGTATAGTATGTGTTGGTGAGTTTGAATTAGCAAGAGTTAATGTGTATTACTGAGGGCCGAAAATCACCTCAGGCACCACACTGGACCTAAAATTATTTTTGGAAAAGGACACAGTGCCCTTGTCTCAGTAGCATGCCACTTTATGAGGTGTAATGTGAAGATGTGACATGAAAAAACACACTGATGAACCCATTCAAAGAAGGCAATCTCCCTCCCCTACCGTTTGTACAGATGTGACAGAGGAAGGCAGGTAGATTTAGTGCTGATTTTCCGTCGTCAGTCATGTTTTAACTGTGTTTGAGAAAAGCACGGCAGCCCCCCTCCCACCTCAGATGAGAATAATATAAAGAGGAAAAAAAAGAAAAGTGAATATGCCGACACTTCTGAAGGCCAAAAGTCTGAAAAGCAAATACGGGGGAGGAGGAATAAAACCAAAATACCACAGCTGAAAGATAAAGACCGAACAACTTTGCAAAAACCGTCCCCTCAAAAAATTAATAAATCGAAATAAAACAAAAAGTCTATTGAGCAGTTGTGAAGGAAATGTCACTTGCAAGAACCTTTGGAAAAACATTCATTCAACATTCAATCTCAGATATTTCAAAATAAGGAATTTAGCTTTTCAGAGAGCAGAGAGGTATTCAACATATCCAAATCAAAACCAACGAGATTGAATTTAGATTTATCAGTCTACGCTCTATGTTTGAAAGTAAAAACATAAAAGTTAAGCATGAAAGTTCATTCTTGACCTTGAAAATTGCAGTTTGACCAAACAATCCCAAGTCACGGTCCTAGAGCTTTTAACCCTCATCTACTGACTAAGGTCCCCGCAGACCCAAGAGGGATACTTTTTGTCATATCTCACAACAATACCTAAAATAAAATTTAAAAGAATTGCAATCTATGCAGTTCTCTGTGCTTTGTTGACATCGCCGGGCCGGCTGCATGTGCCTTTTAGTGCATGTTTGTGCATGTGAGCTCGCCCTCATGACCACCGCTCTGCACTGCTCTCATACGGCAGTTAAAGCCGATAACGCTGCCCTGCCATGTTGAGAGCCGTTGAGAGGCAATAGAAATGCTCAGAATTTCACATTTAGCTCCTTTACAGTAAGATGGTATTGATTGTCAAACTATCTGGTGCTGTTTTATTCATTTCTTATTGTTCCATCATCTTATAGTCCAAACTTAAGATTTCATGTTTTTTTTATTTTTGAGTCAAGTCTCAAGATCCCATATTGTAATCTTTGTCTGACTCATGTCCAAGTTCAAGTCTGCAGCTCTGGTAAAATTAACAGCCAAGTTTATTATTTATTCAGCCAATTCTAATGGGTATTTTTCTTCTTGTACTTCGAGGAGAGGAGAGGAGAGGAGAGGAGAGGAGAGGAGAGGAGAGGAGAGGAGAGGAGAGGAGAGGAGAGAATGCTTTCTTTTTGTAGACAGAGTTGGCAAAGCTCCACGTTAACACACATCCACAGAGTTAAACCATTTGGGGTCTGTGTGCGGGAGATATGCATGTTCATGTTCAGTCTCAAGGTCGCAGCTATGGTGGGAAGCCGCTGTGTGTGAGTGAGTGTGTTTATATTTGAAAAAAAAGACAGATAGGGAGAGAAAGTTTGCGAGCGTTATTTCTCTCATGCATACTCAGGTCTGAGGTATGCAGCCTGGTGTGGGAGTGTGCCAACACACATACTCTGCACACTTTCTACACATACTTAGAAACATACTTGAAGCCAGTTTTTCAGCTCATCCGGCAACGCAGTGGAACATTGGGTATTGTGCTCACTGGTGTGGACAGATGTTGCAGAGTTGTCCAACAACTAGCTGAAGGAAACATGCAGGCTGACCTGACACTCAGCCAAAAAAAAGATTCAGATGAAGCCACCAGTTATCATCTGTACAATCATGATAATATGTGCCTTTAAAGATGGGTCCCAGAATGATTTGAAAACCATTTTGTAAGGAATAACATCTCGCTCTGTCTGTCAACTTGACTACCTGTGTGACATAAAAATCACTCCTCGCATTTTTACCCGGTCTTGTCTTGTCTCAGACAAAGAAGACTCAGGATTTTATTTTAAGTCTGGTCAAGAACACAACTGCAACGATATCACTAAATCAGCCATGCATTGTCTTATTTATTTGTTAACATTATTACTGTGTTTGCTCATAGAAAACAAAGGAAAATTCACCAAAGACATTTCTCATGGTACACTTATATAAGAGGTGAATGAAGAGGAATCTTCATTTGTTTTCTGTGGGTGTTTTTATGGGAATGTGCGATTGAGACCATAAACTCATGTTTACAATGTTTACTGAGGTAATAAATCAAGTGAGAAGTAGACTCATTTTCTCATAGACTTCTATATAATCAGACTTCTTTTTGCAACCAGAGGAGTCGCCCCCTGCTGGCTATTAGAAAGAATACAAGTTTAAGGCACTTCTACATTGGCTTTACTTTTCAGAACTGGAGGTTGCCGCTTGGTTTATGGTCTCAATCGTTAGTTTCAAGTCTTCTACAATACAGCATGATGTTCATTTAGTAAATGATGGTCCCATTTAGAGTCAAATAGACCATAAAGCAGGGGATGCTTTAGGGCGTGGCTACGTTGCGATTCACAGGTCACTACCACGGCCTTGTCCGGTCTGGGAGTTGTCCGTGTTTTTGTCTTACAACTTTAACCCTTTCACAGTGTGGTTTCAGTTCATGAAAGTTAATTATAATCATTTTAGTCGCCTGAAAATGTCTTATTCAGCATTTGGTCGTACTTAGCTCCACCCTCTCCTGTCACTTCTGGTTTCAAATAACCAAGATGGCGACGGCCAAAAACCAAGAGAGCACAAACCACAAACCAACGGGGGACGTCACGGTGACTACATCCACTTCTTATATACAGTCTAAGCTCTTTAGCTGCTAAATGCTCCACTATGTTCACCGGCCGTTCTTATTATTTCTCTATTTTGTGCCTCCTCGTCTCCTCTTCTATAGTAGGAAGCAGCTGAATTTTATTTTTGCAGCATGTTATCTTCCAGTATATCCTGTGCCTCTCTGCCAATGTACGGTATGTGCATGCCGACAGAAGCCATGTGACAAAAGACCAAGAATGTTAAATTTAACCCAGAACATAAAGTCTTCATGATATTATTGTTGAATGCTGAAGGAGTACAACTTTGTCTCACAATTTCTTGGTCGCCTTTTTAAAAAAACCTTCATTGTATGTTTTTCAAAATGGTCAATTTTCTTAATCACAGCTTTTAATGACCACTTCACACGTATTATATTCCCATCTATGCGTCATGCACTGATCCATTGGGGGGGAAGTGTTCGTCCACACTTAAACTGTATAGCCATTATTTCTCACATTGCTCACAGAGCTCACAGATTCAGCCGAGGCAAACACAGTTGGCTGCCGGCTTTACGGAAAAGCTGTGAACCTGATTTAAAGTGATAATCTGCGAGATCAGTGTTCGGTTTTGTTGCATTTTGACGCAGCTAAAGAGGATTTCACCAGGTTAAGACCAACACTTGCTGTTTAGAACAGCAGATACGGGAAATAAAAGCCTCAAAGTGACAAAACTGACACTGAATGACACCCGAGTGTGAGAGAGTACAGTTTTATCTGCTGTATGGAGCTTTGAAGAATCAGCATTATCAAGAAGTGTTCACTGGTCCAGCTTGGCCCTATAAGGTTGGCACTGCCCACTTGTCTGCTCGGCCGTTACCATGACAATGCCCACCATGCCAGGCCAACACCATATGGTTACTATGGTAACGTTCCATTTCTTTTGGCTGATGCCGGTGAACCAGGTGTATCTGCCAGCTGGTGACGACAGGTGGATGGTGGGAGTGAGTGTGTGAGCGTGTGTGTGTGTGTGTTGCGTCTGTTTTAGAGCAGATAAACCAAAAACACTGAGCCTCCCGGAGACAGAATGAACCAAGAAAGAATAGAGTAGAGCGCTGTGTTTCTATTCGTCCCCAAAGGCTGATATTCAGAAGCATCGATTCATCATTTGTGGAGCTCACTGTTGGGTTTACACCGCTTTTACCGTTACCTGTAGGCCAGTGACTAACTACGCCAACAGTTGGCCATCGGGCGCTGTTGGGCCAAGCGTGGCTGACCATCGCCTGTAGTTTTTGCGAGAGCCCGGCACCATTAGTTCTAGTTGGCCTGTATCAGCTTCTGCTCTGCCAGTTCAGCTTTGAAGCAGGGACACAGTGAGAGTGGTTGATCAGTATTTATCAGTTGCAAATTTTAGTGAAATATTGTCAATTTATATTTAAAATAGGGCTTTCAATCGCTTAAAATATTTAATCGTGATTAATCGCAAATTAATTGCACATTTCTTTATCTGTTCAAAATGTACCTTAAAGGGAATAATCAACATGGGAGTAGGCAAATATTCTTGCTTTATGCAAACGTATGTATATATTTATTATTGGAAAACAATTAACAATACAAAACAATGATACATATTGTCCAGAAACCCTCACAGGTACTGCATTTAGCATTAAAATCAAATCATAACATGGCAAACTGAAGCCCAACATGGCAACAACAGCTGTCAGTGTGTCAGTGTGCTGACTTGCCCCAAACTGCATGTGATTATCATAAAGTGGGCATGTCTGTAAAGGGGAGACTTGTGGGTACCCATAGAACCCATTTACATTCACATATCTTGAGGTCAGAGGTCAAGGGACCCTCCAAAAACTCCAAACAATTGAGTAAGCTTGGAACCTGGCAGAACCTCGCTCAACTTTCCCCTTTCCTGTTGGGTTATACTTAGATATGCAACGTCTGTTCACAGGTAACAGTACAGAGTTGTTAATAGTCACAGTTACTACGAGGAACTTTCATTTTGTGTTGATTTTGGATAATTAATTAGTTAGTTAGTTAATTCTGCATTGTTTAAATCAATGTTTCGTTGCTTGCAGTCTGCTGCAGACACCAGAGTCAACATTACAACATATCAAACTGACTGCATTATTGAAATAGTTCCATTTATCATGTGGGTCCTTTCACTGTTTGATCAACCAGTTTAGCCTGATTCAGCTCAAGATTAAATGATGCAATGACTGCTGAACAGAACGGAGGCTCGACTATCTTCTTCTGCACAGTTACCCTTCACTTCACATCACATCAATAGAATGGAATGTGTTTATGCACTTATGTACACCTGAGATAGAGTCACAGACGCTGTCCACGATTTTAATTGCAGCACCTTCATTTTCTTTCATATGTCTACTGGCTTTTTTAAGTGTACTTAATTTTGACACTTTTTCACACTCCCCTACAAAGCCTGCTAATTAGTTTATTGTATGGAACTGCAACACATCATATCTTTTGAGAATGTGTGCAATTGTTCCTGGTTTGTGAAATTATCCAATGATTTCAGTATTGTATTCAATCTTTTACAAAGGTTAGTGTTCTTAGCGTGATATTAATATTGATATAGAGAGGCAAAGTCCCGCCCCTTCACCACCTTGGGGCCTTATTTCGGAAAATATATGAACAGTAGTCAACGGCGAGAGACAAATATTTTTTTGATCCCGTTTGAATTGTGCCATGAATCACACATATGATGTTTGTGAATTTGCTGTAAAGACAAAATCAAGAAATCTACGATTTGTTGGAGGTTTGTTGTAGTATCATTTAGTTTTGTGTGAAACCGCTCAGTGAACTACATCTCTCGTCTCACGCAATATACGTCACCAACACTAACTAGCTAGCTAACTTAGGTATGACCACCCACAAATGTGACGTTTTCTTACCCGATGTGTTTTATCCAGCGACTCCTGGTCTTTTTAATCAGCCGGGAAGCAAAAGAATGAGCGAGACCCATTGCTGGTGTGAATACATCCCAGTAGGAAACACACAGGCATCGTATAGGGTGAACAGATCCCAACAAACCAAATGTGGGACAAAGAGTATGTTTGTGTGGGACACATTCGCAAGGCTGAGAGGTAGTCTACAATTTTGATATAATCTATCTAACTTAAATAATAAACATTTCTATTCTGACCCTTATCTTGTAACATCTCTATGCATTATAACGGATAAGGGATAAAATGCTGTGCAGTCCCTCATAAAGTGGGACACCTGATCATCCTAGCATCGTAGCTTCAGCAAGCGAGACGTCACTTAGGCGACTTTTAGGTGTGTCGTCTTTCTAATTACGTATCTTCACAGTCTGATACTTCAACAGCTTTATGACAAACTGAGAATTTCTTGAGTTACAAAATGATCTTTTAAATTGACAAACATCATGTGTGTGATTCATGGCGCAATTCAAACGGGATCAAAACATTATTTGTCCACATTTTTTCCAAAATAAGGTCCCATGGTGATCCACCGGAAGGGGCGTGACTTTACCTCTCTATTGATATTGAAACAGATGTCGTGACATCACGAACATCTTCTGAATAGATGATGCGTCTCCCTGTGGGTCATGTGCAGTATAAAGAATGAATGGGTAAGTCCCAAACTTGGGGTCATAAGGTTTCTAATTGACATTCACAGCAGGCCAGAGAGGACGGGGGACATGAAAAATGACATCAAGCTTAGGAGCCTCTGTAAGAGTTTGCTCTTGCCAGAGGAGAGGTGTGTGTTGGTGTATGTGTGTGTGTGCACGTGTGTCTCTCTGTGTTTAAATGTGTGTGCTTACATGTACATTACAAGTATCTGTGTGTTGTGTTGGTGTGTGTGTGTGTCTTTGCCGGTGGAGAGGAGAGGAGGTAAATTCATATCAGAGTGTTTTTGCTACCGGCATGGTAATTATGGCAGTTTTTAATAACTATGCTTTATAATCATTTAGCACTGATGATACACACACACACACACACACATACATATCTCTTGAGGCACTAATGAATTTAGATGTGATAGGCACTGAAGCTGAACTTAAGGGTGGTGGGGGGGCAGAGAGAGATAGATGGATAGAAAGCGAGGAAGGCCAAGAGACAGAGAGGCGGGGAAACTTTGTTTTCAGGGTAACAAAATAACCATTCATGGATGAAAATGTTGTGCTGCATCGATCATTTTTATCAGTGCGTTCAGGAAATCATCAATGAGTGTGAGCCTATTCTGATGCCACGAGAACGCAAACACAAATATTTTCAAATCACTAAAGTGTGTACAGAGTCGTGGCTGAGAGGAGCTGCACTCTCTTGTAATCGACAGATCCATGATAGATTAAAAATCCTTCAAATTAAAAGCCTTCGTAAATGTCGGATACAACTTGTGCTGCCTTTAGACTGATCCAATAGTGCTCAATTTGGCCGATAAATCTGAGCAGTCACAACGTGATTTATGGGACAAGAGAGAAGCAGCTATTCAGATAAAAGGAGGTCTAAGGGGGGAATGAATCTTTGGTTCAACTGATCACAACTCAGACATATTCAACCAGTGATGAGGGCTCGCAAGCCGACACATTCTCACTCCCAACTCGTCAAATACCATTAGATTTGCGTGGCGATCCGGATCATGATCTGATGACGCGTTGATGACGCATGACCCAGCCTCTTTCCTTCAGAGAGGGGGGGAAACTGTAGATTCGGCGCGTTTTTTCACATTAAACTCTGTGAAATTACAGTTGAGTTCGATCAAAGCACATTTGGTGACTGTTGGAAAGAGTTACGACGATGGTTTAGGTGAGTTTTATTTTGTTTCTGTCCGGTTTGAATGAAGTGTTTTACAATGCTCCGCTACGTACAGCTGATCTCAACATAAACAACATAAACAAAAATACACGTGGATGATGGTGCAAGCTGAACGGAGAGGGGGGGCAATCGTACGGGCGGAGGTCTGCGCTCTCCGAGTGCCATTCTAGTTGTTAATGGAACACCCGGTGTGTTTCATACCGACATCAAGGAGTGCCTCGTGATTCTTTGAATTACATCACTTTGCTCTGACTGATAATGTCGTGGGTGGGTTTACGTTGGAGTTAGTTGAAAGCCTGGTGCATCGCATGCAGCTGCTAAAGGGTGCCTCCGTGCGTCGGTATCCGATAACGAGAGACGCTTACCAAGCAGCGGTATTTGACGAGTTGGGAGTGAGTCACTGACAATTCTGATGTCACGACCATCTTTTTGTTCGGCGTGCAGAGGTCTAAGATCTCGCTCAAGGTTTCTTTTGTGATTTTTCACACAATTATTTCCGTTGTTTTTCGTGTAAGTGCACACAAGAAGAGATTTAAGCTTTCGGATTGAGAAGGGAAGGAGAAAGGTTTTAGATAAATAAAGCATCCTTCCCTCCTCTCCTCTCCTCTCCTCTCCTCTCCTCTCCTCTCCTCTCCTCTCCTCTCCTCTCCTCTCCTTTCCTCTCTCCTCTCCTCTCCTCTCCTCTCATAGGTTTCGACAGGTACTGAGTGTGGCAGAGCTGAGTGAATTGGTTGCTGAGATGGGTCATTAGCTTTTCGCCCTCGCCATCGATCTGAGGCATGAGGAGGCGAGGGAGAAAGAGAAAGGGAGCGACAGACAGAGAGAGAGAGAGACAGGAGCACGGCTGCGCCTTTAAATTGGGACAATTGGAGAGAATCAAACACTGAATGGAGTGACCGCAACAGGATTGTCCAGGTTAAATGGATTAAGCTGTCTAGAATGCTTTGTTTTAACTTAATGCCACAGTCCAGTAACTGAGCCTGATAAGGCGGCCATTTTTTGCCCCGTTGTGTATAAAATTCTATATTCAGTTTAGTCGGAAATACAAAATGACACGAGTGAAATCCATAAAACCAGCAAAGAGGATTATTTTAGTCTCAGTTATCCAGAGCAGCTAATCTACTGAACAGAGTTAATGAACTAATTCTAAAGACGGAGAAGTCTGAATGTTATTCTAATTAATTTGTGGAACTGTTGTAATTTTCGTTAATGTAAAACTGCTCAGACTGTGTGTTGGACTGGGAGAGGCAATTCAAAGTCGAGGCATGGATGATTCCCTTGATCCCCCGTCCATCCTTCAATCCATTCCTCTGTCTTGTCTCTATATTCTTCTTTGTGGGGTTCGTCAACCCATTCTTACTCCCTACTTGGCAAATTTGCATCGGATACCGACGCACGGAGACACCATTTAGTGTTTGTATGTTTGGGATCAATAAAGTACATCTATCTATCTATCTATCTATCTATCTATCTATCTATCTATCTATCTATCTATCTATCTATCTATAAGACCTCCTCCTTATGTGGCGTTTCTCACTATTATATTTCCTGGTTCACAATTACGTTAATTACATACAAATTGATTTCGCGGGATATATACGAATGACTGGTATTACTTTTCGTAGGTATAGCTAAGAACAGTGTATGAGACCAACCTGATTGTATATATATGTATTTTATTCATACATTTTACTGTATTTAAGTTGTATTGTTTTATTGTTATTTTATCAATTGCTTATTTTATTGTATTTAAGTTGTATAATTTTATCCTATTTTATTGTTATTTAATTAATCGCTTATTTTATTGTATTTAAGTTGTATAATTTTATCCTTTTTTATTGTTATTTTATTAATCGCTTATTTTACTGTATTTAAGTTGTTTCATTTTATCCTATTTTATTATTATTTAATAAATCGCTTATTTTATTGTATTTAAGTTGTATAATTTTATCCTTTATTATTGTTATTTCATTAATCGCTTATTTTACTGTATTTAAGTTGTTTCATTTTATCCTATTTTATTATTATTTTATTAATCGCTTATTTTATTGTATTTAAGTTGTATAATTTTATTCTATTTTTTTATTTCATTAATCTACTATTACTGTTATTATAGCTTTTCATTCTATTTTATTACTTTTTTATAATTTTATTGTCTCAAGTGCATTGGTCTCAAATTATCAAATTATTAAATTGCTGAATTATTTTTGTCTTTCCTGTTGTTTTCACGGTCCGCCCTTATTGTCGGCTTGTCAGTCATCTGTGAATCACGTGAAAGGTGCTATACAAATAAAGTTTGATTGATTGACTCCAGAGGTGTGTTGAGACAATGAATGACCTTTCACCAGTAACTCCAGTTCTTTCTGTTATTTCCCTCCAGTCCCTCTCATTTTCCTCTTGTCTGGAGTAGATTCATATAAAGCCCTACAACTCTCCTACTACAGCTACATTTCTCCATCCCCCATACATCCATTGCTTGGTGTAACCTTCCCTACAGTCTCTCCTTCCCCCTCCACTCTCGCTCCTTCCCACTTCGCCAACACCGTGTAATTATCATGAAAGATGTGCTGCGTTTGTGTTTCTTTCCCTTCACAATTCTTACATTCAGCCTCGCACATCTCTTAGGGAGTGTAGGTGTAGCTTCCTCAGATATATGACTATACAGCAAAAAACACCTCAATCCTCTCTGCTCATCCCTCTCCACCATCTTTACAATCTTAACGAGCTGTGACATCACCGCCTCGCCGTTCTAACGGACTGTGACATCACCGCGTTTGTGTTTATTGATTAAAACGCTGGCAGCCTTCAGGAAGTTGAAATAAGATCCCAATCCAATCACGGCTCGACTTAATGGCATTAGTAGCTGCCATTGGCTGGCGGGTTGCTCGGTAACCTGATTAGTACTAAAGCAGTTTGATGATAATGAGATTTGCTCTTATTGGTGTCTGATCAAATCACATCACGAACGCGTGTGCACAGAAACACTCGCAAATACACACACACATACACCTTAAAGAATGCAAGAAGAGACACACATATGCTACAGGTATTAATGCACATATTAACAAAAGTAAATACAGGGATTTATATTTAAAATCATGTGCAAATACAAATGTATCTGTAAGATGCATTATGATGATTTCACTGCATTAAAACAAACAGAAAACCACCAGACAGACTAAAAAAAACCCAGATCAGAAATGATAAAGGGTTGAGAGAGAAATAGGAAGCAGAGTGATTAGTAGAACTTGGTTCTGACCCAAAGATGAGTCATGGGATGTTTACAATCTGCGCCCCAAAATGATTCTGCTAAAGCTGCCGATTTTGAGGCCCAACAACAAACTGGAACCGAAAGATAGACGGGTGGAGATTTGGGACTTCCCAGAATCCAAGTTCAGTTCAATCTGCAGCGAAAACCCTCCACCAATCCTCTGGACTTGATCCACTTGGAGAGGCAAAGCTGAGAGGTGAACCACCCCAGCGGGGTACACAGTCATCCTGAGCTCGGAGATTTTCATCCAAGCCACGTAGGCCTTTTTTATACATCACCAGCTTACCGCACTCAAAACATCTGCTCTGAGTTTCTGTCGTGGGGTTATAATGTCAGTGGTCTCAACATGTGTGACTGTATCTGCTGCAAGAGCTGACTGGAACAACAAAGGAGGAGGCTGCAAACCATGAAAGTAGCATTACCGGTTGTATACCGGCAATATAATATTAATAAGAATGTTTTCTTTAGTGTACAATCACCTGATAATAAGAATCGTTGTGTTTTTGTTACCTTAGAATGAGCTGTTTATATCTATGTCCGATATTTTTCTACAGTAGCCCAGAACGGACAAACCAAACACTGTTAACGTTTCCTGCCTGGGCCGGAGTCGATTACGTTACACGGTCCCCCGTCACTCCACTCAAGCCGCCAAAAAACGAGACACCGGATAACCTCTGTTGGTCTTGAGGAGCAGCAAAATTTTTTTTTTTTGTGATGATCAGCATATAGCGTATGTAATCCACGTAATTGTGAACCAGGAAGTATAAAGATCGGCGAACGCTGCGCAGGGAGGAGGTCGTGGTGGATGGGTTGGTCAAAAAACACAGGACTTTCGCCCAGGAGACCGACAAGTCAAAGTTGATTTATTTGTCACGTAACTTACGCACTTAAGTCATGGCACTTCCGTTGTTATATAAACCCAAACCACAATCTTTTCCTAAACCTAACTAAGTAGTTTTGCTGCCTAAACCTAACTAAGTCTATCTTTTCCTAAAACTAACCAAGTAGTTTTTTTTGCCTAAACTTAACTAAGGCATTTTGTTGCCTAAACCTAATCAAGTCGATCTTTTCCTAAACCTACTAAGTAGTTTTATTTTGAAGAGACTAGAGTGGAAATTGACACTGTTTCTGGACATTCGTAGGAAAACGCTCAAAAAAACACGTTGTTGAGAGTCGTGCTGAGCGTCATGAGGAAAAAAAGTTGAATTTGTGTCTACGTTCACAAATCAAATAGATAAAAGTTTTGTGACTATTTCACAAACTGACGTGAGACTGTATTATTATTTCTGCACAAACTGCAACTTCCACTCTACATTCACTTGATATTCTCAAAGCTAATCTAACTGTCTTCTGCTCCACTCGCTCACTTGTTTGCTCACAAACGTTCGCCGCCGCTCTCTCTCTCTTGCTTCACCACTCACCTTCCATGTACACGCACTCACACTGACTCTGCTATTCTCTAAATGACCTACGCTACAACAACTGGCTCTAGATGGGACCATTCACGTTTTTGCATCAGCCACCGTAGTTCTCCTACACGCTTGGCACACGGAAGTTGGTTGCAATCTGCAACCTCACTGCTAGATGCCGCCAAATCCTACACACTGTACCTTTAAAACTGTGATAATACCATAAAGACTTGAGAGCATTTGAAGATTATTTTTTTACAAAAGTGAATCAAGGATTTGATTAAAAACTACATTTTCAAAAGAATGTGGATGAGTCCTTGGTGGACAGAATTATACTACTGGTACAGACAGAGTCCTCCCTAATGCAATGCTATGATCATTAAGTTTTAGTTTTGATGACTGGCTTGGCAAACGGAGCACAGCTCAAGATGACAACCTGCCAACTGGCCAGGATCCGGTTATGAATATTCATGGGAGAACCAACTGCAGAGACTTAATGTCCACAATGAACTGGCTGAATTTTGAACTTGCTTCCTTTTCCTCTCAGTTTTTTTGCCTTCTGTCTGCACTAAACTTGCATTTTCGCACACCAAAAAATTGATTTTCAGAAATGCCCTCCATAGTAAATCTTTAAAAAAGATGGTCTTGTGTTGAAGATGTGAGGTTCTTTGAAAATGTAAGACATCATGTATGCATGTGCCTGCACAAAGACAGTTGAGTGTTAAAAATTCTGTCAAATCTCAAGAATTCTGTACAGCTCATGTCAGTGAACTACATCCATATTTCAGACGACTATAGATCCCTTTTCTGTAAGTAAACATGATGACGTATTTACGTGGGCGGAGCATAGGTGAAGGCAGAATAATTCTCTGAACACATTAGCTAATGCTGTTGCTGTTGGCTTGTTTTTATGCCTCTACGTTGGTGACAGCCGTGGCCAGAGGCTTTATGTTTTCGGGTTGTCCGTCCTTACATTCGTATTCTCGTGAACGCGATACCTCTAGAACGCCGGGAGGGAATTTCTTCAACTTTGGCACAAACATCCACTTTGATTCAAGGATGAACTGTGTAGATTTTGGTGGTCAAAGGTTAAGGTCACTGTGACCTCACATTTGTCCCATTCTTGTGAAATCTCGGGAATGCCTTGAATGAATTTCTTCAAATTTCGCACAAACGTCCACTTGGACCCAAGGATGAACTGCTTAGAATTTGGTGATCGAAGGTCAAGGTCACTGTGACCTCAAAAAACATATTTTTTTATGCCTCCGTTGGCGACAGCCGTGGCCAGGGGCATTATTTTTTCAGGTTGTCCATTCGTCCATCCGATCAACCGATATCCCAGGAACGCCTGGAGGGAATTTCTTCAACTTTGGCACAAACATCCACTTTGATTCAAGGATGAACTGTGTAGATTTTGGTGGTCAAAGGTTAAGGTCACTGTGACCTCACATTTGTCCCATTCTTGTGAAATCTCGGGAATGCCTTGAATGAATTTCTTCAAATTTCGCACAAACGTCCACTTGGACCCAAGGATGAACTGCTTAGAATTTGGTGATCGAAGGTCAAGGTCACTGTGACCTCAAAAAACATATTTTTTTATGCCTCCGTTGGCGACAGCCGTGGCCAGGGGCATTATTTTTTCAGGTTGTCCATTCGTCCATCCGATCAACCGATATCCCAGGAACGCCTGGAGGGAATTTCTTCAAATTTGGCACACATTTTGCATGAAGTTACATATATGTTTTTCAACTTTCAACCCCTTCCTTTTCTGACGTTACTGGTCCGTCCCAAGCTGCCTATAGGCTATCGAAATGACAAAGTGAACGCTAATCGTGTAGCTTTTATGACTATAGGTAATGTGGCTCTTTTCACCTACAGGCTGCCTTTCTGTTGAATTTGGGTTAGCACTGACTTTAGATAAAACTGTGTGAGGAACCCTTTAAAACTGTAATGTGTCTGTGTGTGTGGGAGCCAAAAATCCTGTTACAAGACAATGCAGAGGTAAAAACCTGTTGTTGGTGGCTGGTTGGTGTGTGTATGTGTGTGTGTGTGTGTTCGTGTGTGTGTGTGTAGGTGCAGGACTCCTTTTTTCCCTTTTTAGGTTGAAATGCCAACTCCTCTTTTCACTCTTACTGATTCCCTTATAATTAATCAGCCATACAATTATACTGCAGAATAGAGAGAGAGAGAGAACAAGAGATGGGGACGAGAGAGGCAGAGAGACACAGGGGGACGGGAAGAGAGAGAGAGAGAGAGAGTATAAAAACTTCTATTCGATTCTATTGTGTGGGGGAGCGAGAGAGAGAGAGATAAGAAAGAGACGGAGAGAGATGGAGAAAGAGAGGGTTTCTCTTGAAAGGTGATAATAAGGAGCCCTTAAAAGAACAAATGAAAATGTCATTTCTCCCTCCAACCCCTCCTCTACCTCACCCTCCCTCCTCTCCTGTCCTGTGGAGGGATAATGAGGGGGAAAGGGAGAAAGTGAGGGAGAACGAGTGTTTCTCAACATGAGACCTTTTGTCGAAACATCTCTGCGTCTCTGTACCCTGACGCCTTTCCTCCTCCTTTCCTGTCCCCTTTCCTCAGCACCCGTTTCCCTTTGTTGTATCTTTTTTCCTTGTAAAGACATGTCTTCCACCGCCCACGCCACCCTCCCTTCTCCTCCGTCGCCTGCACTCCATTATGCTGGACATTAATTCCAGGTTGTTATCAAGACGATAGGTTTGGACCGGGCCAGAGCCGAGGCCGTGTCCCCCTTCTCATCCAATAGAAAGGTCAGTTATTATGGTAATAGGACACAGTTTGATATTAGAAGCGCTCTCTTTGTTCCAGACAAGTTTCATTACTCTGGAGAAGCTCTCATTACAAAGAGCAACGCCTCGCTCCAGCTCTCTTTTGTTGAGAGGATAATACATGAGGCGGGTGAATGTAGGAACACTGTCTGCCGGCTGGAAATACGCTGTTGAGGTGCCCTTGAGCAAGATAATTAACATGTGACTGCCTCAGCGGGTTGAAATACTTCTGATCGCCGAAATGAAAAACAGCACATTCATAAAATAAGGTTTTTATTTGCTTTATTCAGAGCTTTCAACAGAATTATAGAATCAAAAGCAGATCCTCCTGAATGAGTTACTCCATCTCGAAATCATTCAAGTGTCAGAGCTGTGCTTTTAGCGTTGCAGTCGATAAGCGAGGTTCACCGTTCACCTCCTTTGAGGCCGTTTTCACATTGTAAGCAGCGACCGCTGAGAAATCAGTCATCTCCGGTGAAAGGTGAGTGCAGAGCCGCGAGGGCAGCCCCAGCAGGCAGAGCGGGAAACAGCCTCCTTCTCATGGAGACCGCTGTGAAACCACAGGTGAATCACGTTTAGCTTTTTGAGGCCCGTCTGCGCACGACGCTGTGCTTGACCGATGACATGACAGCCCCGATCTCTCTGTCAGAGAAGAAAAGGTAACCCATGCTGTGTGTGGTTTTTCTTCTGTAGCAGAGTTGTCTGAATCGTGAGCGCCGATAGGTGCAGCGCTTGGTGTGTATAATCCTGCTGCAAATACTGACTATGTTTCCTCGCTATGTCCTTGTGAAAGGCATAACATTATGTAGCCGTAAAGCAAAAACATTTGAAAAGAGCTGTAATTAATTAATATTTTCATTATTGTTTCATCTATTGCTCAATTTTCAGATTAATTGATAAATCCATTAGTCTATAAAATGTTCAAAAACAGTGAAAAAAGCCCATCAGAAGTGCACAGACCCTAAGGTGTTTTCTGATCAACAGTCCAAAACCCAAAGATTAAATTTAAACTGATATAAAACAGAGAAAAGAAGCAGATTCTCACATTTAACAACCTGGAAGCAGTAAATGTTTGGCATGTTTGCTTGAATAAACAATCAGTCATCAAAATGCCCATTTTTTTTTTTTTTGGGAGCAGTTTACCCTCTGGCAGAGGAGGGCATGTAAAATTGCATAGTGCCACAAAGCTAATATGTTTAGCTGCTCCATTTTAGACTTCCCACATCTTTCCAACACGTTCTCATCCCGTCACATACTTACGCTTTGTCAGGACCCCTTGGTGCCACTTTCTAACGCACTAGGTAGCACAGTGCCTCAAACTATGATGTACCACTACGGTTGCAGTAAACATGGTTGTGGTTAACGTTGTGAATACAAACAAAACACTTGATTAGGTTTAGGCAAAAAGGAAAAAAACATCATGGTTTGGATTAAAATTACTGTTTGTAAAGTGAAAGTGAAACGGGACACAAACTGCGGTCTCCTGGGTGAAGATCTTGTGTTTGTTGGCTGTAAACATGTTTAATTCTGCTTTAAAGTTGGGCCTTTTAACATCGGGGTCTATGGAGATTAACTCACTTTTGAGCCAGCCTCAAGTGGCCATTTGAGGAACTGCAGTTTTTGGCACTTTGGCTTCATTTCTCAGCACCGGAGGTTGCCGCTTGATCTATATGTTGCAGCTTTTCCATTAAAGTAAGAGTCAATGACATTTTAATATATGCAAATGTTTACATAACACAACACAATCATGATTGAAACTAAACCCAGTTCATGAAGGTTTTTATATTTGTTGTCCTACACAGAAAAGGATGTTTTCTATGTTAAACTAAATGGAAGATGAACTGAATATCTAGCATTAACAATGAGAGCCACCGTTGGTAAACAAAGAGAACAAACTTTATCAACATAAAATTCGAGGGCAACATGTCCTCAGATTGGACAGCACCAAAGGTGACGAATGAAAGAACTATAGTGATAATGTCTCTGCCCGTTAGAGGCTGTAAATGGAGACCTAGTTGAGACTCTGCTCCCTTCCTCCTCTCAGTGTTCCCACAGAGAAACCAGGATGTCGCCGAGAGGCTGCGTGGGTCTGCAGGCGACACACTGCTTATCGTCTGAGAGAGAGTTTAGGATGATTCTGTTATGCAGCCGCGGGGAGGCTGAGTCCAGCTGGACCAGACTGATCAGAGATCAGCGGAACACACCGTGGAATCAGACAAGACTATTACCGAGAGATAGACGGGCTCTCTCTCTCTCTGTGTGCGTGTGCGTGTGTGTGTGTTTGTGTGTGTAGCCAGCAGATGGGAGATAGCAGAATCAGTAAATTAATCCTCAACACATCACAGAGCACTAATTACTGATTAATAACCACTGGACTGTTCTCTCTGTCTATGTTTTCTCTCTCACACACATGCAAGGACAGGTTTATCTGGTTGTGTTTAGATGGGAATTATAGAGAAAATGAGTCAGAAATGGACAGAGGTAGGTCAACAGAAATGCAATCTGATAAACAGAGAGGATTTGACAGAAGAGAACGAAAAGACACAGCGAGAGAGAGAGACAGAGAGAGCGAGAGAAAGAGAGGGAACAAAAGGAGATGAGCGATGTAGGGATGTAGAGGGAATGCAAGTCTATTGTCTTTCCATCACAGAGCGCTCATTGTTTCTAATCCACTTACGCACACTGGGGTAACTCACACACATACACACACACACACACTACACATATGGCTACACTTTAGGCATTTAGTTGGCATCATGCAGAAACACACATGCACACACCGGGTTCAGACTAATTGTTGCATTGTGTGTGTTGTTTCACTGGAGAGGATTCATATTACCATACCACGGTAATATTACTGTAAAACTAACTACAGTTTTGAGCATACTGTAAAATGAAGTACAGTATAATACTGTTGTTGAAATGTTACTGTAGCTACTGTATAACCTATAGTATATACTATATATTATAACATAATAATGTTATTTAGCAGTTGATGAAAAATAAGAAAAAGGACAATTGACCAATCCTAAGTCCCGCCCTCCTTAGTTACTGTTGCTAGGTTGGACAAGCTTCACAAAAAGAAACATATTTCAACCTACTCCGGGGCAGTATGGAGCAGAGATAATATAAACAAAGGAAGGAAATCAGACGATATCATTCAGGTTCACCAAAAACTCCTTCAGCTCAAACTCCAGTGGGGCCTCTGGCAGCAACCAGCCCGCCGCGGGTAGACCCAGATCCGGCTTCGCTGCAGCCTTCAGTCTGAGCTCCAGCCCACGCCCAGCAGCAGCAGCGGCTCCTCTTCCGGCCTTCGCCTCGCTGCTCCGCCGGATGCCGCTGGAAGCCAACACTGCCACCACGCTGCTGGAGACCTAGGCCGTATTGCTGGGCCCGCTGGACAGAAGGGAGACTGTCAGAAGGAAGACTGTCAGACCCTGCTGCTGCCGTAAAATTAAAGGTTTTTATAAAGGAACTCTGGTGCTCGGAAACGCTACCGCTTTTGTCCACAGGGACCGCCAAAATCAACACAAAATGAAAGTTCCTCAGAGTAACTGTGACTATATACAATGTAATGTGTGACACCAATGTAATGTGACTTACATAGTAATGTTACCTTTGAACAGACGTAGCATATAGTACATGTATAACCCACCAGGAAAGGGGAAAGTTGACCGAGGTTCTGTCGGGTTCCAAGCTGCCTCAACTGTTATTGGAGAACAGAGCGAAACGACCTAGGAAAGGTCAAGGGAAGACTTAACTGCACAAAAAGAAAATGTATTGCGCAATTTGCACAATAAAATAATAATAATACAGAACAATACAACAATATAAACAGATCTGTTTTAGATAAAGCCAGTCATTTTAGTGGGTCATACAACAATAGTGGGCCATGGTATGGTAGCAATAATGGACATAAGGTGACACCATTTGGAATCCTGAAGATGGTCTTGGTCCCTCAAAATGGAGCAGCTATCTATTTATCTATCTATCTAGACAGGTGTTACTCTTCTTTCTGCCATTATAAGAGTGATGGATGGATAGCAGACGACTGTGTACAGCTACAAATAACTGCAGTGGATCAATACAGAACATGTTTGTTCTTGTGAAATTGCTCCAGAGATTAGCTCGGTTACATCAGCTCCGTTGAGTTAATGATGCTTCATCTCTAAAAAAGTTTTTTGCTTCCGGCGAGCAGAGATTAAACCACTTGATTTCAGTGACTAACACGTTTTCACCCACAGAGGAGGAGGACAGATCCATTCCAATGAACTGCCGTAGTTTTTCTGGCTGGTTTAAACACCGGTAAACATGTATGCCTACTCACAACACCATGACACATGGTTGCCTATCTCTGCTCCAGGCCACTGAATAATAATCAGCTTTCACTCGCTAAAATGTCAGAGCTGTTTGAGGTAAGTCCAAGTCAAGTCTAGGGATGCAACTAACAATTATTTTCATTGTCGATTAATCTGTTGATTATTTTCTTGATTAACTGATTAGGTGTTTGGTCTATAAAATGTCAGAAAATGGTAAAAAAAACGTCGATCAGTGTTTCCCAAAGCCCAAGATGACGTCCTCAAATGTCTTGTTTTGTCCACAACTCAAAGATATTCAGTTTACTGTCATAGAGGAGGAAAGAAACCAGAAGATATTCACATTTAAGAAGCTGGAATCAGAGAATTTTTACTTTTCTTTTTCTTAAAACATGACTCACACCAGTTAATCGATTATCTAAATAGTCGGCGATTCATATAATAGTTGACAACTTATCGATTAATCGTTGCAGCTCTAGTCAAGTCTGAAATGTACACAAGCAATCACAACTCTGTCAAGTCTTTCATCATTTAAGTTGATATTTATGAAATCAAACCTTGTTTTTGATACCTGCAACAGCCATTCAATGTGTTTACATTCTGTAATTCTCTTCATGGTAGTTTTCATATTAGTATTAGTATTTAGTAAACCCGCACGTAGACTCAAATTGTCTTCAAACGCACGAGTGATTCACTGGAGGATAAATGCATGCATTTAATACAGTGTAATTTAATCTCATTGATAACAGCCTTGCTGTTTGCTGTTCATTCTCCCTACAACCGTATCAGATCTTTATTAAGTTACTGCAGATGCAAACGGCTCATACTTCTGCTTCACTGTTCAAATGGCAAGGCTGACTTTTATTGTGAAGCAGCAGCAGGAAAAGCAATAAGACAACGGTCTTTTTTTGGGCATTTTTTCACCAGTGGTATTAAGTATTGCAGGGAGTAATGGAGTAAGAAGGAGCAGTTTCTGTTTCTGTGACTGTGTCCTGCTGTTGTTTGTGGAAAACCACTCGTGCCATGAAAGCCTCTGAACACCAACACAGGTGTTGTCAGTTATCCGGCTGATTAGACCTCTGCTCAGGGCGTGTACAGACTAATTGTGTGACATCTTCCTGAGTCTCCTGTTAGCTTTGTTGAACCTGTTAGGGCGGGACAAACCCTCATTTGACTGCAGCAGCAGGGTGTGACAGTCTGCTCCACAGCGTCCTGGTTCTCCCGTGACTACCTCCCCTCCAGCGGGCCCAGCAATATGGCCTGGGTCTGGGTGCCAGAGTTGGTTTCCCCAGTGGGGGACCGGCAGAGCAGCGAGGCGAAGCTCTGCTCCTGGCCGGAAATGGAGCCGCTAATGCTGCCAGGCGCGGAGTTCTTCACCTTCCACCGGAGCTCCGACCGCTGGTCACTGCCGGATATAATTTCATTATATAATCTCGGTCTCGTGCCGCCCCAAAGTATGTTGAAGTATGTTTCTTTTTGTCAAGCTTAGAATTGGTCAATTGCACTTACAAGCTGTATTCCAAACCGCCTACTTCTACTGATGAACGCAGTATGCAGTATACAGTACATACTGCGATCTGTGAGCGTGACTGCCCGGCTGGCAAGGTAGCTGTCATGGCAGTTTGTGGAGCTTCTGAACTCAGAAAACAGTGGAGCAAATGTTCGATTTGCCATCTAATATTGCAAAACTGTCAATATTCAGAATCTACACAGATGATTTCTCACCTCAAAAAATTTCAGGAGTGAATTTTGTGATGAAATAACTACGAAAATTGTAAAAAAAACTGTTGTAACCGTAGCCTGTAGTGGTCCAGTGCTTTGCATTGTGGGATACAGTTGGCGAGGTAGACTGGTCTGATGCATACTGGAGATTTTTTCCAAATCAGTACGACATCCTTGTATTTTTCCTCATAGGTCTTCTGTTGTATTTCTGACAAAGTAGCTGCTCGACGAGTGTTGGCTGTACAGTAAAGTGCACATCAAACAGACCAGCAGGACCATCACCTGGAGCTCGGCGTGTCCCTTTAAGAGGGGACAGCGATTATTGGATGGACTGGAAACTCTGCACTCATTACTCAACATAATGGACAGACGGAGAGAGAGGGGGAGGAAGAGGGAGGAAGACGTGGAGAGAGTTAGTGAGAGTGTGAGCGAATGTGTCCCGCACTTGATCATGCACTATTACCGCTCTAATAGATAAAGTAAAAAATGCTGAGTTGTAGTTTTCCCCACCTCTCTCCTGGACCATCTATCTCACTAACTGTTACAGCCTGTGGAAGCTGCTATTTCTACAGGAAATTACCATAGAGCCTTTACTTCTCCCAAGAAGGACCACATTAGCCTTATCTCCAGCACAAACTACAATATGTGGAGCTGTGAAGCACTCGGACGTAGACTCTATAGTCCCTTTGTGGCTTTTCATTTTCAGAAAATAAAATTTTAATTGAAAAGTTACATGGTCTTTTGTGTGATGATTAAATCCGATGACCCCTGTGAGAACTCGGGACCCAAGAAACTCTTCTACATCACCCTGTGGAGTTTTGAAAATGCAGTTTTCTTATCTAAATATGGAATTGTTCATCTTTAATCCTGAATTAAAACACTTCTTTTTTTATCCAGCAGCAAAAATATGAAGGTCCACTCACAGACACCCCCACTGTAATGGTTATAACCCCCATGAACATTTCACATTTCAACCAGGAAGCTGAGAGCAGTAATAACTCACATTAATTGATGTGGAGGTAATTCAGTGGGGATGTATATTGTTAATGCTTCCTCTATATTCCACAATTTATTTCATATAGGTTTAAAAATGTTCATCTCGAGGGCAAAGGTTAACATCACCAACTGAATCCAATAAAAAAACTAGATTATTATTAAAACTAGAGCATTGAAATAAAAATAAAAAACAAGTCTTTGTGGGAGAAGTAAAGTAGAACCACAACTTAACTTAATATAATATATTTAAAACTTCATCAACTTCAGTAAACTTCATCTACTGATAGGTGGGAACTTCAATGTGATGTTAAAGGTGCAAAATTCGATATCAAGAGCATCAATATAGCAGCAAACAACTGTAAAGATATTAGCCCTTTTCACACAGCCTGTTCAAGGCGGGAATGTTCCGCCGTTATTCCGCCTCGCTGTTCTGTATGAAAGATACGGAGAAGGACTGGGGGGGACAGAGTTGTTTCGCCTCTGAGCCGGCAGTGGAGGTATAGCCACTGAGCCAAGCTGACGTCTGTGTGAAAGGGACAACCGTGCACGGTGGGGCTACATGCCACGCAGACACACTAGACGCAGAAGCTGTTGGGTTTAACGTTAGACCCCTTTTGCTCTTGCGATTGCGGCATTATTCCGCCATTGTTTTTTTCGGTGTGAAAAAGCAAAGCCAGCGTAACGGTGTATCTTCTTTACGGCGGTAGGTCAAAATCTCTGTGTGAAAGGGGCTATAGAGGTGTATTGTCTACCTGAGCAGAGAATGAAGTTGCACTGTGTGTGTTGTAATCAGAGCTTCTCCATGCCGAGTGTGCTTTTAGTGCATGTGCATGGACTGACGGCGTCATCATGGAAGCGTACTGTGATCTGTGAAGCGAACTGTTATCTCTGTTAGTACTTTCGCCATTGTTTGCATTGTTAGCACTGTTAGCATCATTAACTGTGATTAACTGTGAGTTTCCGGCTTGCCTTCGCCTTGTTAGGAGCTGTTGAGAGGCAATAGAAATGCTCCCTATCCCGTATTTAGCACCTGAAGGTTCTATCATTGTCATTTGTCGTTTGGAAGTGTCTGTGATACATGTTTGTGAAGGTTCTCAGTCATCCAGGTCATGGTATCCGAGTAAGGGTTAAATCAGCAGCTACTGGACTTGGTTTTGATTCTTGAAGACGTTTCACTTCTCAAGAAGCTTCTCATCCAAGAAGCTTCTTCAGTTAAGTACTGAAGAAGCTTCTTGAATGAGAAGTGAAACGTCTTCAAGAATCTAAACCAAGTCCAGTTGCTGCTGATTTAATTTAACCCTTACTCAGGTGTCTGTAATACAA
Source organism: Sebastes fasciatus (assembly GCF_043250625.1). Classification (NCBI taxonomy): domain Eukaryota; kingdom Metazoa; phylum Chordata; class Actinopteri; order Perciformes; family Sebastidae; genus Sebastes; species Sebastes fasciatus. The sequence continues at coordinate 23,983,791 of NC_133812.1, read as the reverse complement.
TTCTAAAACAAATTGTTCAGGCGAGGATTCAAGACTGATGTTCCCTATTTTCACAACACACACGCACACACACACACACACACACACACACACACACACACACACACACACACACACACACACACACACACACACACACACACACACACACACACACATATCGTGTAGTTAGTACATGTGCTAATACACAACACACATGCTGCACTCATTGGGTGTGTTTGTTGTATATCATGAGGTCAGTCATTAGTGATATTGGTTCTCAGCAGCTGTTGGTCTCTTCTGTTTCAACAGCAGGATACGGGATGATCTGTCTGTGTGTGTGTGTGTGTGTGTGTGTGTGTGTGTGTGTGTGTGTGTGTGTGTGTGTGTGTCAGATGTGGGTCATTGTGTGTGTGCGATCTGTGTGCGTGTGATGATATTAATTTTAATCATCATCTGTCCGTCCACACCACAGCTGCCACAGCGTAGAACTGCAAAAGATTAGAGTAGACTGGGTTTCCCAAATGTACCTGTTAGTACTGTGATAATAGTGATGTGAAAACAGGAATTATATCTGAGAGCAGCCCGCCATTAAGAATCATCAGGTTAGAATGAGAGCATAAACTGTTTTGACACATCAGTGAAAACAGACGGAGAATCAGAAGAAGAAGAAGAAGAATGAATGTCTTCCTCCAGTACTCTCTCCATCACTAATGAGCTCTAAAGGGCTTCTTGAGTACTGTGCTCTTGTTCAGAACGGGTCATTTTTAATCAGTGCATTCGGAGCTGAAAGGCTCAACCGCAGCAACACTGAGACCAAAGCTACACTGATGTGGGTGTTTGGGGTCAAGCAGGGCAGGTAGTAGTAGGGCTTCATGATCATGGTTGAAATAATAATCATTATTATTCTCCTCAATACTTATATTAAGAATAGCTTCATTATTCAGCCATCGTTTGGGGGATTCACTCTACTCTCAATTCACTCTGCTCACTGCAAAACGACAACAAGACGGTCTATTTAAACATCCAATTTTGCAGCGGAAACAAGTTGTGCACACAATATTGACATACATACTTACTTTTCATGTTAAATTTAAAATCTCCACCACTTTATATATATATAAAAATGTCTTGCTTTGCATTTTAATTCGATGTGGTGGTTGTTTATTTACACATCCAACAGTTAAGGAGCAACATTATCATTCAATATAAGTCCAATATTCGCTCTCTTTTATCTCCGTTTTTGGTCTCTACCATCTCCTGAGGGAAATAAATGGCACTTTAGTTGAAGTTGAAAGCATTAAAGGGGACATATCATGCTCATCTTCAGGTTCATACTTGTATTATTGGTTTCTACTAGAACATGTTTACATGCTTTAATGTTCAAACAACACATTATTTTCCTCATACTGTCTGTCTGAATATACCTGTATTCCCCCTCTGTCATAAACGCTCCGTTTTAGCGCATTTCAACGGCATGGCAACGGAATTGCGTTGCTATGGAAACAGCTTGGGTCCATGTTTACTTCCTGTCAGCTGATGTCATTCACATACACGGCAACAGGAAATAAACTGGGACACATTTAGAATGTTTACGTTTAAAACTGTAAATTTGCCTAAATATTGTAGATTTGTGACGTCACAAATGTGCAGAAATCCTGACGGCTTGTTTTAAAATGCACAGTTTCTGAATACGAGCTGTGTGTATTTATCTGTGGATTGAGCGTTTTGATACTTTCACAGTATTTATATATCACTTAAACCTGCTTTATAATATAAAAGACATGAAAATCTCACTTTTTTACAATATGGGACCTTTAAGAAAATGTGCTATTAAACTGGTGAAGATCTTTCCTTCATTTGCTTCTGTCTTGTTTGCAGTCTGTGTTTTCTTGCTTTGAGTTCTCTCAGATATTAAAATACATGTAATAAATTCATTCAATCAGAGTTGGCAGACAGAAACAAACATGACTGAACATTTTAATTGACAGAAACCTGCTTTTTACTTTCACGTATTATTTAATAAATACAATTTAATTTCCTGTAAATCATATTCAAACACAACTACCTGCACCGACCGCTAAGTGAAACTATTTCAACAGCACATGTTGTAATCATTTCTGATTTCTTTCAATTTTTACACGGAAATTACATCCTGTATATTGTCGATTACTCCCCATTCAGTTGCCACCCGCAGGTTTTACCAAGAAGTGTTTTCCCCTGAAGAGTGACTCATCTCCCAGACTGTTTCTTGGAAAAACTATAATTAATAATACATTCTTTCTCAAATCTGAGTCAACAACAAAACAGTTAGCATCCTTAGCAACAGCCCACTAATACCTGTGGCTGATATACTGTTATAAAAGAGCAGATTTCCAGCTACAGACACAATTTTTATCAAACTAACATTTTAAGGAAAGACCAGACAATCCAGGAAATTAAAATCTTGATTAATGACTTTCAGATCAGCCTCGATAGACGTTACTAAACCTGTATGAAGGAAAATGTAATTCAAAATCTCAACAGAACGGATCCGTAACTGGACTTTCATGTAATCACGACCTGAATATTGACAGGAAACAGTTGTGTTCATTCTATTAGTGTCGTTTCTATGATGAGGCGTCCTCCACATCTGCTGACCTCCAACTCAGAGAGATTAAATGTGACCCCGGCTTATTAGGATGTTTAATTATCATAATGCTCTCATTATGTTGCTACCGCCAGTGATGCGATATTATTATTTCATTATTTGTGTTTTGTTTAACCTTGTGGGTCAGCTGGGCATTGATTCTTATGTGCAGTGACAGTCGAGCCAGAGGCAGAGCTTAGATCAAGTCACATAAAAAAAAAGTAGAGGCTCCAAAACTACACAGTGTACAGTAAAGGAAGCAGGCGACTATCAAAGCACATGTAGAAAAAGAAAGACATGTAAGAAAGGCAGCAGGTGCAGGAACCAGAAAGTGTTTTGACTAGCCTATTTTCAAAGGATATGGCTGGGATGAAAAGATCAATTTTAGGGATTTTGGAACTCATTGCAGTCGCTGGCAGCAGCACAGTGGAGCGGGTTACAGCCAAACGGAGGTGTGAGCTTCGGGGAGGAGGAGGAGGAGAGGAAGAGGGGGAGGTAGCTGGAGCTGGTGGAGATGTGGACTGGCGGGCTCAGATAAAGCGAGAGTCTTGCCAGGGATGGATTTGCAGATGAGTTGGTCTGATGAATGAGCGAGTACAGCGCTGATAGACTTGTAGGAGTGCCCGTAGCTCGTTAATATTTATGACAGCAGCAGCAGCTGACCAAAGTGGTTTGATTATAATGTTCGGGCCAAGTTGAGTGCTCAGAAACCCACCTAGCATGCTCCAATAGATCCCTTTAGTTTAATATATCCCCTCCAAACCAGCAGACTTGCCACAATTATGTGAAATACATACTATAAAATAGGTATAAACTTAATAGTGATGAGTATAAAATACACTTAATAACAAAGATTAAAGCAACAGTGTGGAACATTTACGGGATCTTTGAAGAGAAATATAATATAATATTCATAACTATGTTTTCATTAGTGTATAATCACCTGAAATTAAGAATCGTTGTGTTTTCGTTAACTTAAAATGAGCCCTTCATATCTATATAGGGAGCTGGTCCTCTTCACTGAGTCCACCATGTTGCTCCGCCATGTTGCTACAGTAGCCCAGAACAGACAAACCAAACACCGTCTCTAGAAAGAGTCTTTCATGTTTTTATGTTACCTGAAGACCACCGTATTCTCCGACACACTTGTGAAACTGCGGTAACGTGAGCCACAGAATGTAAAACAGTCGTTCCGCCAGCCGCCGTCTGACCTCCGTTGCTCCTAAAGTAGTGTTATTATAGTATAATGGTATAAAATGGTATAAAAAGTGATATAAAAGAAAGGCCAAAATAAAATAAAAATGCAAGCAGCTGCATAAAAGCATGAAGAAGAAGTAATTCAGTAACTTTAACAGCAAAATAGTTGTACCTTATTCAAAGATATAAGCCTCTCAAACCATTGAAAAGCCAGAAAATGTTGATATAAATATGCACTTGAAATTAGGTTTAACAAATTCTAGACTAAAGTATTAGAGTATTTCACAATATTCCAGTATTATGATACCAAAGCAACCTGCAACCAGCAACCTGCAACCCGGTATCACGCCAAAGCGTGTAATAGATGCCTGTCCACTAGAGGATAGCGTGTCACTGTCAGTGTCACGTTTTGCCACGCCGAAGCGTGAATATTATACACATGTATGGAGGTGCAGTACCAGCAGGGTGCAACCAAACCACTTAGATAGGTTTAGGAAAAACGTCATGGTTGGGCATAAGATAAGTACGTAAACTAAGTGCAATATGTATGGAAACAACGTAACAGAAGTACAGAAAACTCGTCACAAGCGTCACTAAAAAACACGTCACTGACGTAACACCGGTCTCCCAGTTGAAAGTCGTGTGTTTGTTAGACCCATCCACCTCCCCTACCGCCAGCCATGCGCGACCTTTCTCACTTTTTATTCTACGTCACTACCTCTGAACGCAGCATATTTGCGCTGATGCATTTACATTGCAGTCATGGCATACAAATGACACGCCTAAAGCAAGAACGGCGTTCTTATTACACGCTTTTGCCTTTTGCATTATCGTGACATTCATACACTTTTTCATGCGACCGGGCTGTGTACTTTGGTCAGCACAATATCCCTGATATTTTAATTTGAAAATACTGTAACCTACTTCCACAAAATGCAAAATACTGGCACATTCCTCCCGTCCTCCCGTCCTCCCGATGTATTCATTTGACTTGTTGCAACACTCTTGTCCCTTGACTTCACCAACGTGTAGCTTTGTCCAACATGCAGCAGCTGGAAGGTGAACCAGGACTGAGAAAGATGACCACATTAGCCTCGTCCTGACCTCCTTGCATTTGCTCCAATTTCAAGGAGCTCCAGCTGACATAACATTACATGGACTTGCACCATCTGACCCACAATGCAGCGCTCCTGACTATTCAGAGAACAAAAAAAACCCTACAGAACAGCCTTTGCTATTCTGAATAGTTTCCAGCTCTTGAAAAGGCACAGCGGCTTAGTCTGAATACAGTACAAACCTGTTATCACTACCTATAGCCTTATTCTGTATGTGCACTGTTATTACCATTTTCTTCTTCTTACAGTATATTTTATTTCTGCCGTTGAATATTAATGAGATTTCAAATTACTGTTCACATATTTTTTTGTAATCTCCATGAGGCACTGATGGCTGCACCTGCTGCCACACAGCTGTTTTAAATGTCAGTAACCGTCCTGCACCAGGTTGTTCTCATACACTTTTTGTACTTATACCTACGTAATCAATTTGTATGTAACCCAAATAATCATGAGCCAGGACAAGTGGCGCCGTAGGCTATAAAGAGCGACAAAGTCTGCGTAGGTAGGAGGTCGGGATGGATGGGTGGCTCTAGAAACACCAGACTTTCACCTAGGAGACAGGTGTTTGTGTCCCGTGTGAAACCAGAAGTCAATGTTGATTTATTTGTTACGTAACTTCTGTACTTAAGTAACACCACTTCCGTAATTATTTTAACCCAAATCACCATCTTTTCCTAAACCTAACCAAGTCGTTTTGTTACCTAAACACTGCAGGAACTTGTGCAGGCGCACTGATCGCTCGTGTTACTGCACATTCGTAGGAAAACACATAAAAAATAATAAAAATAACTGTATGTAAGATATCATACAAACCGTTGAATCACACGTCTCTATATTTCTTTTATCGGAAACTTTATTTCCTTATCGTATAAAGTCTTAGTGCTCGGAGACGTGAATCAATTTATCAGATGCCGTTTTGGATGATGACGTTTGCACGGACGGTGTCTCTCAGTGGTCAAACAATGCTCTTTGTGAAAAAACGCAGAAAATCAAACCCGTTCCGAAATCTTTAATGACTGACGAAAGTTTCAGAGTCGGCGTGTAAACGTGTTTCACACAACGTGAGGTCATATTTATTTTTAAACGTGACAATGCAACAATTTTGGAAGAATAATGCAGACTCGGTGTGCAAAGGCCTTTAGTTGTTGTAAAGCCTTTAAAACTTTTACATATGTTTGTACCTGATTTTTCAACTCCAACACAAAAGTTAAAGGTTTCTTTATGCCCAAAATCCACCACATTTTCTCAAAAGGAGCTTAAAAAAGCCTTTTCTTTGGAGATACGGCCTTTTTGCCCAACAATTATTGTCTAAAGGAGATACAAGGTTATTATTCCACAGAAACAATTCACCGAACTAAGCCAATAAAGCTCCAGAGGGGTGAGAGGTTTGGTTTCTGTGTGTGAATTTTATCGCTCTGAAAGCAGCTCTGTGCTGTGGGAGGCACACACACACACACACACACACACACACACACACATTTATGACGTATACATGCACACATTCACACACACACACACACACACACACACACACACACACACACACACACTGAATATATGGAGGCACATGCATGACCATATGAGCTGAGCTGAACTGATATGCAGACTTTCACACACACATGTACGCTGCCCTACAAAGGCACTCCCACACACACACACGCACACACACACACACACATCCATCATATACACACAGTGTGCTCGCCAGCCAGCCAGATGTGAGAAGGATTAGCAAAGTTGGCAGTCAGCACAGAGCTCCTTATCAACTGGAGCTAATTCACTTTACTACGCTACCTCTTCCTCTCTTTCTCTCCATCAATCTTTGTCTCCATCTTCACCATCTTATGATCTCTCTGTCTCTCTCTTTTTTTTTTTTATCTATCTTCACCCCTATCTCCCTTCTTTCTCACCCCCTCTCCTCCTCTCCTCCTCTCCTCTTCACTTCCAGCAGGAGCTTCTTGATTTGCTTTGTCAGGCAGGTGAAGATCTCTTGGAAAGCGCTCCATGTGCCTCTGGCGGTAAAAGCCCAGTGCTGATAAAGGTGTAGTAGTGCAGATGGGTATAATGTTATAGAAATTGTAAAAAAAAAAAAATCCATGTCAATGTGACTCAGATAATTTAAGCTATTTTGAGTTATCTGACTTGTGTAGGGAGGTCAGATTTACCCTGGTAGATCTAAATGGTGCTGGTTTGACCCTGGAGCTATTTGGGATTCAGCAGGTCCTAGAAGCTTGTTGGCGTAGCAACTACTCACAGGGCTGGTGACAGTGGACGAACTCCACGTCTGAGAAGTGAAGCCAATGCAGAAGTGTCTTAAACTTGCATTCTTTCTATCAGCCAGCAGGGGGTGACTCCTCTGGTTGCAAAAAGAAGTCAGATGAGAAAATGAGCCTACTTCTCACTTGGTTTATTACCTCAGTAAACATTGTAAACATGAGTTTATGGTCTCAATCGCTAGTTTCAAGTCTTCTTCAATACAGCATGATGTTCATTTAGTAAATTATGGTCACATTTAGAGTCAAATAGACCATAAAGCAGGGGATGCTTTAGGGCGCTACCACGGCGTTGTCCGGTCTGGGAGTTGTCGGTGTTTTCGTCTTACAACTTTACAGTTCATGAAAGTTAATTATAACCTTTTTGTTTGCCTAAAAATGTCTTCGTCAGCATTTGGTTGTACTTAGCTCCACCCTCTCGTGTCACTTCTGGTTGCAAAATGCCGACGGCCAAAAGTCGTGTCTAGAAAGAAGTCTGCAAATTGCAAAATCTGATCTGAAATCTGCAAAAGCTTTCACAAGACTCCCTGCCCAACGACTTATCCTAACCTATTCGAGGTCAATGCCTAACCTTAACAATCTCACGAGAGTTTCCCCAGTTTGCGGCTCCTTTCTAGCCACTACAACGACCAGAATCCAAAATAGCAACGGCCAAGATGACGAACTCGAGGCTTCAAAAGTGCAGTCCACAAACCAATGGGTGACGTCACGGTGACTACGTCCACTTCTTATATACAGGTTTTTAGGGTCAGTCTGGCCTCCAATAGGTTTCTGAACAGATTAAATAAATTAGATATTACAGTATGTGTTAATTAGTTATCTTTAGAGGTGCTGAAAGGCAGATTTTGTTTCCTTCACACAGAGCCAGGCTAACTATTCCCCCTGTTTCTAGTCTTTTTGCTAATCTAAGTTAGCCAGCCGCTGGCGGTAGCTCCACATTTTGGCCTACAGACATGAGAGTGGTATCCATCCCAAAGAACGTTTCTTTTAAATGCTGGTGTGACTGGGCCTTAAAGTAGTATATATGCTTCTCTTCACAGGGGTTTAAACCTGGGTCACCAGGTTGAAGGACAGCCATCATGACAGCCACATGTCACACAGTGGATACCTTTATCCAGAGCAGCTCACAGTGTGGTGAGTGCATACATCTTGTGCATAATTGGCTCCGGTGGGATCGACTGAAACAACCTTCCAACCTGACCCCAGACGACATGGCACAACCCAGCCCACGCTCCGGCTAAATCAGAGCCAATGAGGTCTAAAAATACTGTAGCTGTGTAAGTATCTGGTGATTCGAGAGGATAGGTGGTAAAGCATAAGGGCATATTGTACAACACTAGTCACTGAGAGATAATTTTTCAAGGAGGACCTCCCTGCAAAGTGATCCAAAAATCCACACACAAAACAAAAAGGTGCACCGGTTACTGTAAGCGCTATTACAGTAATTCACTATAACCCAAAAGGTATATGGCAAAAGCCCAGCATATAAATAGCGTCATTTATCAAAAAGTACAGCTCCAGGTCTATTGAATACAACTTTGGGGACAACTGTAGCTGTGGCGGATAACAAGGTATTAGGTTTGCTTTATGATAAATCAATAAACCTAGAGGTCACCAGGATATCAGCACAGAGGGAACATTGTCTCCTTTTTTTTTGTGTGTGTGTGTGGCTTCCAGAAAAATCGCTGGGTTTTCTTGCTTGTAATTTAACGCTGTTTTCATGTTCATTTCTGCCTCTGTACAGCAGACGCACTGTCCTGTTTGTTTGTTACAAAAGGACGTGTAAATGTGCCGTAAATACTGTCCCCGGGTGGGAATAGTGTGCTACTTCAGAAATCCAGTCATGCAACAATTGGAGGCCAGACTGACCCTAAAAACTGGGACATCGCTAGAATCTGATTTGACCAGCAGGTCACGACTGCCACAGTTGCTGGTAGTTTCACAGATTCACACTGAGGAGACTCACGCTGACAAGTGTCGTTTAGACTCTGAATGATCCAGTCTGAGTGGACCAGGCCCTGATGCTGCACAGTGTGAGGTTACTTTACGTTGAGGCTTCTTCTGAGACAAGAAACCAACATGTTTGGTTTAAGTAATTCTAGCCTGAGAGCGTTATCAAATTACAGGTAAACACCTCAGCAGTGTTGGACTCATTTATCCCTCAATAAAGCCATGTGATCACATTACTTATTACAGTCATAAACTGTCTGAAAATCCCCCCAGTCTGGACCTGTTTCAGAAATGGTTCAAAAGGCAGATTAAATACGTAACGTGATACACGTCCCTTCATTAATCCCCATGTGTTACTGCAGCACAGCCGGGTGAAAACTGATCTCAGTCTGTGTAGCAGGGTGGAGGCACTGAAGGAGACAATGCTCCTTTACTACCGGTTTGTAACGGGTGATTTGTGTCAGGTTAAAACAAGGGTTATATATGTAACCTGGTTACGTGCAGATATCTAAAAAAGCTCTTATTTTTAAGCAAGTGGACGCCCAGACGTCTTTTCACCTTCAGCTCACCTAAAAATGTTTGCTGAGGTGTGAAGGGTGGCTGAGCTGGCATCCAGTGTCTGAATCTGTCTGAATCTTCTGTCGAAGGTGTGTGTGTTTGCGTGTGTGTGTGTGTGTGAGAGAGAGAGAGCGATGGATAGCTGACAGACTGACATGCTGTGTACATGCCGTATCACCATATGAAACTGACACACACACGTCTTATAATGATATCTGTAAGGAGGTGACAGGTGTGTTGGCTTAAAGACTTTGTCACCCTGTCAGCTGTGTGCGTGTGTGTGTGTGTATGCATGTGTGTGTGTGTGTGTGTGTGTGTGTGTGTGTGTCTGTGTGAGGTTGTAACATGAGAAGGTAGACAGTTTGTAAGCGTAACCCTAACAAAAAAAAAAGTAGGCAGAAGGAAAGCAGGATTGAACGACGTGTGGAGAAACAGACCCCTTATTATCACCGCCCAAATATTAACCACAAATTACATGTTTATCATGTTTTCTGATACGTGGTATAATAACGAGTATAAAGAGTCAATAAAGTCCACAAAGGGCTTGTACTGTAGGAATGGTGGTGGACGGGTCAAACAATCACAAGACTTTCACCCGGGAGACCGCTGTTCGTGTCCTGTGTGAAATCGAAGGTCAACGTTGAGTTTCTGCTTGCAGCGTTGTTACGTAGTGTTGCGTAAGAAATTCTATTAAGGGTGTTTATTTATTTATACTAGTTACGGTGTTACCATTGTGTCGTTACGTTACGTTGTTACGTTGTGTCGTTATGTTGTGTCGTTACGTTGTGACGTTTCGTTGTGACGTTTCGTTGTGACGTTTCGTTGCGATGTTACCCTGTGACGTTACATTGCTATGTTACTTTGTGCCGTTAGAAGCAAAGAGACGAAACTCCAGTGTGTTTTTGACAACAGCCGCTGACGCCATTTTGGACTGAAAACGCTCCTTATATTTTTTATATATTATTGTTCAACACAGGCCATTTCGGTCAAGACATTACAATTATGAAAATAGAATAGAAATAATTTAGTTTTACTTTTGTACGGCACTTTGTTGGCGGACGTTTTACTGGCGTCCAGTAGCTGCTTTCAGTCCAAAATGGTGGAAGCGTAGCTTTGTTGCTGGGCGCTGATGTTGCAATGGAACGAACAATTGACTTTCACTTCTTTGCAATATACGTTCTTTGATTATACTTACACCTCAACATTTGTATGCTAATTGTTTTTTTAAGCAAATAGCACCTTCAAGTTTATTCATTAGTACTATTAGTCACTTTATATCAAGTGCTTTATACCTGGCATTGTGCGGTACTGGTTATCTGGTCAAAGGTTGATCGAGCCTTTATGGACTAACAACAAAAACGATTTGGTCTCAGGTTTCCTGTTGTTTTTTAGCACCTCCTCCCCTCTCTTTGTCATTCTGCCTCTCATTCTCTTCTGCACTTGATCAAATACAACTTTAATGAGATTGAACCATAGATGTTAACAATGCAAATCCACACATATCACGGAGATAAATTTCTGCTCACAAAAAAAATATCTCAGGAATTGTTTTAGTTTTGAGAGGTTACTGTGGTGCAGTGGTATGCTGTGAATGTGTGTGTCTAAATGTCTGATTAGTAAATCGAGCGTAGCGTTAGTTCATGCAGGCCATGATGTCAAGCTCTGCTCATACTATGGCGATCAGCTGATAACAGCTGATCTTAAGCCAGCCCAATCAGCTGATGCATCAGCTGACAGATCAGCTGATTCCTCTCTATGCATTCATTGGTCAATTTCATACAGGGCACCTTATTTAAGCTGCTTCAGCCGGCCTACCGTTGCTGCTTCCTCTACAAGCCGCTCGCAACCCACCTCCACCCCACCACCTCCTTTTAATACTGTTTCTAGGGCTGGGCGGTATGGCCTAGGATAATATCGCGATATTTTAGGCTATATCGCAATATTTTCAAATATCCTCTAAGCACTTCATAAATGCTCAATTTAACCCTTTGATGCATACAATCACACCAATATTATGATCTTGTAGTCCCTGCAGTATATGTCTGCATTAAAATCTCTGTTGATATTCATTAGTGGTTCTTTGGAACAATTTTAATCTTTCATACAAAAAGGGTTGGCTTGGAAACATTACATGACAATTTGTGTTCGATGTTCGCGATGTAGTCGTTTTCTGTACCGCAGGGGGACAAGCCGCGATACATCGACTATATTCGATGTGTCGCCCACCCCTAACTGTTTATGACTTAATCAATGTCAATTCTGTTGTCATTGATTCCGGCTCTGTTCTGCACCCAGGGGGGTCTTTGCTGCTGCTCTCCCTGCCTTTGGCTTTCCATGTGTGCACATGGAAGGGCAAGGAGGAGTGCTCTCCTTGCCTCATGCTACCACGTAGGCTCGTGGATCCACGTATGCGCGTGGATGGGCAGGGAGGTCCCAGAGCAGAGCCATACCGCCAAATATAATGTATATATTACTGCAATGTAATAGTGTCTTTGACTAAAGTGGTCCTGACTGAACTAGTAGAAATTCAGTCACATCGCCCCCCCCCCCCCCCTCCCAGAGGAAAAAAACTGAAAACTTTAATTTCTCCTCTGCAACTTTCTCCCTCTGTTGACCTTCTTTAATTCAGCTGTGATTCAGTTCTCGCCTTTTCTCAGTCTTATCTTTTTCCTGCTCATTTTTCTTTCCTCTCGCTTTTCACATTTTCAGTAGATATTTTTAACAGTATGAAAAATGAAACCATTTTAGTCTCCTCTGTGGTTCTTATTTCTCTTCTCTTTTCTTTCACAGTTTGGATCAACCCACTTCCACAGTGCGTTGGAGGCACGTAAACAGAAGACGAACCAAAGCCAAGATTACTCCCACCTGCCACACACACACACACACACACACACACACACACACACACACTCACACACACACACACAGACTCCATACATACTTTAACAATTACAAATTCAGACAAGAGATAAGACAATCACTCAATCTTCTCCAGCCCAAAGGAGGAGAAGATAAGTTATAGTTTTTAATGTTTATTTCTCCTGAAGGCTAATTAGACCATTTTAACAATAAAGATACGGTTCACATATATATGCAGAAGAGTTTTTACAATAATGCTACAAAACAAAAAGGTTCATCTCGACATTTAATCTTCAAAAATAGAGTTAATTGTATCACAGTTTATTATAATTTTGCACTTTTCATGCTTCAGTTTTGAATGTAACAAAAGTCCACGTCCTACTTGAACAGACATTCTTGACATTATTGCCATCTATGTGTGACATTCCTCACAACAACATGAACTACATTTACTTTTACTTCTTCTTCTCACAAACAAGACAGTGTGGGAAATGAGATTTTTAAAAGTTTTGATGGTTTGGTTAATAGAATGCCATCCGTGTTGACAGGTGGATCTACTATAAGAAGCTTAAAGAAATATGCTGACTGACGTACAGTTTCTTATTTTGTATTGCTGATTAATTCTCATCTTCACTTGGCTCCACGTGTAATAATATTTCACCATGGTAACTTTAGGATTTTACTGTCCTTACATTGCTGCAGAATATGCTTTGACTGACTCATTACTATATTGTAGGCAGGAGGCGACTCCTCTGGTTGCAAAAAGAAGTCTGATTGTATAGAAGTCTATGAGAAAATGAGCCTACTTCTCACTTGATTTATTACCTCAGTAAACTTTGTAAACATGAGTTTATGGTCTCAATCACTAGTTTCAAGTCTTCTTCAGTACAGCATGATGTTCATTTAGTAAATTATGGTCCTACTTAGAGTCAAATAGACCATAAAGCAGGGGATGCTTCAGGGCGTGGCTACCTTGTGATTGACAGGTCGCACAAGTAGTGTATTGTAGTGAGCTTAATTGTCATTAAAGCTCTTTTGCTTTGTCACATCACAGCCGTCAGTGTTTAGATGGGTCCAGCACACACAAAACTTTCATCCAGGAGACCGCTGTTCATGTCCTGTATGTTAAGTTTCACTTTCATGTTACAATCAGCCGTTCGTTCGCGTCCCGTGTTCACAACGTTCAGTTTCACTTTCACTTTACAAACATAGTAGTTTTGAGCCCAACCATGTAGTTTTTCTTAAATCTAACTATAGTGTTTTTTTTTGCCCAATTCTAAAGTGATGCCAAGGGTAACTATAGTGGTTTTGATGCCAAAAATAAAGTGACGTATGTGACGATAAACGACACTGCAGAGCAACGAGAGTGAACCAAAACATTAAAGTTGTGGTCCAGAAAACCCAAACTGCGAGCTGAAAGACACTAAAATGCTTAGTAAAGCTGAGGGGAACTTCAGAGTTGATGATCGTCTTAAGTGGATTTGACACTTTTGACTCCTCTGACATACTTACTCATGTGAACTAACTATGAACTATGAAATTATTGATTATTGCTGCTTTAAGGACTAGAGTCATCATGCACTGATACAGTTTTCTAATACAGAAAATATTACGAAAGAGAGCTTTCAACTGTCCTCAAAATGACCTGTTTGATCTGCCCACACATCTACCTTTCCATCCATCAATCCATCATCCTACAGTCCTCCCACCAGTCTTTTCACTGAACAAATCACACCAGACACACTGCAGACGAACCCCAGACTCAGTATACACACGTCTATCAGCCGCTCCGTCACAGCGAGGCGGCCCCACTGCAGTCGGAGGTGAAACAGGCACGGCAGTATGAGTGTCATGGTCGCCCCGGTCACGCTGCCTGTCAAACCCATCAGCAGGGAGAACTTGGGGACCAGCAGGGCCAGCAGGTATGATGTCATCAGCAGGGCGGTGCGGACCAGCAGGGCCGGACGAGACACGCCTCGACCTCCGTGTTTGGAGTACGATGAGACATCTGTAGGAAGATTGAACAGAGAAGTTGCTTTTGGTGGCAGTTTGTGTTAACAATGTTTGTTTATGGGTCGCTCTAGTCTGACTCATAGTTTTCCAGTTGCATCTATATAGAGGTATCATCAGCCTCGCACTTTTTTTCTTATTTACAGTATTACATCATTTTAATGAGGGCATACGAGGACAATTTAAGTGACATTATTTACTGTAAGTATTGAGAGTTGTGTTTTAAATATAAGTTGTAGAGGACAGAGAAGCTTTAAATGACCATTGCATATTATTATTGAAATGTTCATCATTAAACGACATGACATCACTTGGCGCAAAGGTAAAGTATCGTGTTGACTTCACGACTGTTGACAGTCAATAAGTATGAAAAGTTCAGCCATGGTGACAAAATGTGTTGACAGTGAACACATTAGTTTCCCTGATCACTCAACTCTCAGATGGAAATAAGTGGCATGTGATATTTGTTTGTTTTCTGAGTTATATGTTGTATTTTTTGACATAATTTCTGAAGTTTTATTTAATATGTTTTGCTTATTTTATCAGACTAGATTTTTGGTGCATCCTTCAAGATCAGACTTGTATTGATTAATTAATTAATTTATTGTATTAACATTGTTTTTTAGTTGTTAGGTTAACTTCTGAGATACACCAACATCCTCTTGAATGTGTTGTTGTTGTTGGTGTTACTAGTGTAGTGCCAGTACGTATTTCATGTGTTGTCTGCTGTGACCTGTCTGAATTTGTGTCTCTTTTGTTATTTGTCACTGTGGACAGCCAAACTAGATCCCCCCGCTGGGGATTAATAATGTTATCTAATCCAGTGATTCTCAAAGTGGTGTGCGTGAAAAGTTTTCTGATTCAGTCATTTAAATTATCATGATCGATTTTTCTTTCTTTACAAGTTTTCTTCATAGTTCAACAAATAATATTTATCATTTCTAAATCTACAGTAAAATAGTTCATAAATGATGTTCTAATCTAACAAATCTATAACTCTTAGGATCTGCAAATATGTTTAATACATGTCTAATATCTTTCTAACATTTCTCTTGTGTTGTTCTTTCACATAACTTACATATACAGTATGTTATGTATATATAGGGGGTCCCCGGTGTATTCTCTATCTCGTAAGGGGTCCTTGGCTGTAAAAAGATTGAGAACCTCTGATCTAATCTTCTCTATTTGAATTAACGGGCCTTGTTGAGTGTCCAGTGTTTGAATATCTGGACTGAATAACACAAAGCTTTGTTCATCAACACATACAGTATATTTCCTATAACGTCCTGGTCACCTATAACCATTTATGTTTTCTCAGGAGCCATAATTTTAGTAGTTATGTGGCCTCGAGGGTGGATGTCAGCATGTAACATAAGTGGGCTAAACAAACCTTTAATAGAAAGTCAACTGTGCTCTCCTGCTCCGTTCCAACACGACCTTTCTGCAGATATTCCCACCTGGAAGTTGCCCAGTCTAACCACAGTTTACCACTGGTGACCTCTGGAGCAATTAAATGTTATGCTCAAGGCAAACTGGACAGTACGAGAGACATCAACGCTATTTTCTTTGACTATCCAGGGAACCTCCAGCCTCAGGCCTGATTCTCCAGACTTCTGCTGCTCCACAGAGTATTTAGAGTAAAGGAAGCAGTAGCTACCTAAGGCCATGTGTTATCTACTGTATGTATCAGATATTGTAACGTATAAAATGTTGATCTACAGTCATGATCTTAACCATTTTACCTTAGATCTTTAATAGATGAGCCTGAAGGAACTCTCACTTCATGTATTGGGCAATAAAATCGACCTGTCATCTGTGATGTTCACCTCCAAGCAGACAGCTCTGCAGTATTTCAGCAGCAGAGTAGAACGGCAGAGGGTAGGACAGCAGGGCTTTAGCCAGCAGACACAGGTTGACGAGAGGTCGAAGGTCAGAGGGCAGGTTGTCTGTGATGACCTCGCTGGTCTCTGCCCCCCAGGTCAACACGGCCTAATGGAGGACGGAAACAATCAGTCAATCAATCACTCCATTTGTCTGTCCCTTCTTCCATCTCTTGATTAGACCTGCTGTTGTCAGCCAGATGTCGATGATGGATATCTGACCATCAACAAATAAAACTATATTTCACTATATAGACAACACAGAGGCATCACAAACTCATACAAGCAACGCTATCAACTCAACAATTACAGGAACTTTTGCCGTGTCAACACTAACCAGTAAAGAAAAGAGAGTTTTCATGACGCAGGCGGCTCCATGTGTCCACCCCAGCATGGCGTTAAACTGCCCTCTGTCCTCCATGCTGCCCTCCAGAGGAGGGAGGAAGATCTGCGAGGTGTAGGAGAAGATGATGACGCCCACGGAGACGAGGAAGTCCTCCGGGTCCACGGACAGAGACAGAGTGGACCAGGACCAGCTGCTGGCTCGACTCAGACAGTACAGCATGACCAGCAGGCTGATACAGAGGGTCAGAGATAAAAGATAATGCTCAATAAATATAGCATCTAAAATTAATGTAATGGTAATCCTTTCATTAATTCAACTTTTATTTAAAAAAAGAATAAATAAATCATTTTTTTAAATGTTTGATGTTGTTTCTTATTTGTACAGGGTGGTCTAGTAAGAGCTGTTTATTAGGAAAACAATGGAAGAAATATATAAATTATAGAAAATAAAATACAAGAAATAATAGTAACTAAGTATATTTACTCAAGTACTGTACTTTACTTGAGTATTTCCATTTTCTGCTGCTTTATACTTCTACTCCACTACATCTCAGAGTGAAATATTGTACTTTTTACTGCACTACATTTATCTGACAGCTTTAGTTACTTATATTTTGTGTTAATAATCTGAATCAACTAATAAATTATGATATATTATTATAGATTCAGTCGCTCAGCAGTTAAATATTTAAAATTTACCACACAATAACTGGATGCAATATTAATGTGATGTTTACAGTAATGTAGCAATAATTATAATCCAATAATATATATATATATTATTCTGAAATGGGCATAATAATAATTACTTTTACTTTTGATACTTTTAAGAATATTTTTATTCTAATACTTTTGTAATTTTACTTCAGTACATTTTTGAATGCATGACTTTTACTTGCAACAGAGTATTTTTACACTGTGGTATTACTACTATTACTTTACTAAGTATACATTGTGAGTATAAAAATGTGATAGGGTAGCACATCCCAGATTTCAAAATCAAGGAGAACAAAATACTAACATTTCACTTGTTTAATTGGCTCACATCACAATAGACATACGCCTTCTTCAGAGCGTTGAACGTTGTGTACGCAACAAATGGTTACTTTTATTTAATTATTTAACATCTGCTCCCGAGGGTGAGTCCCAATTAATCCAAGCAGCAGCAAGAGATTAAGCAAAAAAATAGATGAAATATGTTTCTCTCTGCTTAAGGTTTGAATTGTGAGGGACTAAACTGAGAAGAAATGTGTATTTGCACATGACTTAATAGCCAAAAGAAGAGACCCAGCTCCATTTACCAAGACACCTGGCATGAGAGATAAATCAAACAACCAGTAAGAGCAGAGAGTAGCAGCAGGTGGGAGCAGACAGCAGAACCAGCAGCAGCTGCAGAACGATCACAGGAGTGAGAACGAGAGCAGATTTTAAACATTATAAACACCGCCTTGTTGTCTCGATAAAACACGATTGGCGAGTTTGTCAGCCGATCAGTTGATGCACAAATTTATACTGCTCCTGATTCGTCTTCTATTCAATCACCTGATGAGTATGTGAGCCAGGGAGCACAGCAGGCTGAAAGTGGAGACTGGTCTGAGATCAGTCAGCAGCAGGCAGGGCAGCAGGAACATCAGAGACGCCAGAGAACACACTGATCGAGGAACAGCCATCACTGATAGACTGTCAGATAATAGACTGGTGGAGACGACCAGGTACAGGGTGCACGTCATCAACAGTTCAATGACCTGGAATAAAAAGAAAACAAGGTGCAAAGAGATGATTACTTCATGCATATTGTGGGAAACAAACCAGAATATAAATGTTGAATTATGCTAGAGTAATCTAGAAGTATTTCAGTATAAGAAGAGTTTCAAGATTCAATTTATGTGATGACTGATTTGTAGAATAAAGTATGTGTGTGTGTGTTACCTG
Source organism: Sebastes fasciatus (assembly GCF_043250625.1). Taxonomy (NCBI): domain Eukaryota; kingdom Metazoa; phylum Chordata; class Actinopteri; order Perciformes; family Sebastidae; genus Sebastes; species Sebastes fasciatus. The sequence goes on along the minus strand of NC_133812.1, from coordinate 23,965,061 downwards.
AGCTACGTTAACCATCCAGCCGCCCAGTCCGGGCCAGTTGGGCCACAGTCCTTTGCAGCAGGCCTCCACAACGTCCTGGTAGCTGTGTCGCACTCTGACCTTTGACCCCGAGCCTCCACTGAACGATACAAACACCTTCTTATTAGAGCTGCAACGATTAATCGATTAGTTGTAAACTATTAAATTATCGCCACATACTTTGATAATCGATTGATCGGTTTGAGTAATTTTTTAAGAAAAAAAAGTTAAAAGTCTAGCCTCTTAAATGTGAATATTTTCTGGTTTCTTTACTCCTCTATGACAGTAAACTGAATATCTTTGAGTTGTGGACAAAACAAGACATTTAAGGACGTCATCTTGGGCTTTGGGAAACACTGATCAACATTTTTCACCAGTTTCTGACAGATTGAGAAAATAATCAACAGATTAATTGACATTGAAAATAATCGTTAGTTGCAGCCCTGCTTCTTACTGCGATAAATTGTGTCTGATACATATATTTTTTTCAAAGCTACAGCATGTTGTCGTTGAACTATTAAAGGTGCAGTGTGTAGCTACGTCCTACCTGCCTCCCCTTTCTGAGTGATGACACAACATGAAAGCAACGTCCCCTCATTTGCATGAATAAATGTGTAAAGAAAGAATATAATATAATAATATATAAAGAGATAAATATGTTTGGGGAAATAAATAGACTGTGAAATGCTAAGGGAAAATTATGTATAAATAAATAGATAAATAAATAAACACATAAATACATGCATTTAAAAATAAATATAAAACATGAATACATACATTTAGAAATAAGTATAAAATAAATAAAGCAAAATGCAATAATAATTAAATATATTTAAAAATTCCTAAAAATAAATATATGAATAAATAAAAGTGGAAATTAAAGAGAAGAGTAAATAAATAAGGGAATTAATACAAAGGTAAATAAATAAAAAACAAATTATAACAGAAACATCAATTTATGTCATATTTTATCAATTAATGAATACATTTATTTTTTATATTATTTTTGCTACTTTTAATGGCATTATTTATTTATCGAGTCACTTATTTATTCATTTATTTTTTATTTTGGCACGTTCCGTCCTCCATCCGTCCATTTATTTTACAGCAAGCTAATGTATATTCAAAATCAAACTCAGCTCAGAACTAATCTGGATTTAATTATACTGAACCCACAAATCAATGAGGCAAAAGTAAACTCAAACCACAAATGGACCACAGTTTTGCAGAACACATTTCCTTTAGCTGTGTGGCGGCGGTGTTTTTCTGAGGCGGCTCACCACTGCTGAATGAACAGAATAACATGTTTGTGTATTTGGACTCTAAAAACTCTCCACTCTGCAGCGTTCGCACCACAATTGGGGTTAGATTCCCCCGAGGAGTCTGAATTGAAGAGAAGGAATAAATATGAGGACGACTCTGTTGTCACAAATGATAGTCGCCATCGCTGAAAATACAGAGAGGAGAGCAGCAGCTGCAGAAACTCTGACTTAGCCAACAATGAAAAAACATCCCAATACGGAGCACAGTGACAAGAGCTCTCTGAGAAGCAGAGCCAAGAGGTGCTACAGCAATGACACAAAGTTAAATAAGTAGCTTAGCCAAGTGCAGTGATAAAGTGCTTTTATGTAAATAAAGTAATGTAATCTGATTATAAATTGATATTGCAGTTATGCAGAATATGAGAGAACCCATACCTTTGATCCTCTTCATAGAGACAGGCCACCAGGATCTTCCCTGTGTGGTTGCAGACCCAGGCTGACAGAACCAGCAGAACGAGACCAACGTAACCTGACTGGACCAGAGCGAAGGGTAAACCCAACACAAAGATACCCTGAGGAGACAAGAGAGAAGGAAGGAAAGGGTAGGTCAGAGATGGGTAGGTCTGTGAGGAACATAAGAATAGGGAAGAGACCATTTAAAAAGGTTGCCTCAAAAAGTCTCTCATGGTAGTAGAGGAGTTAAGACACTGACGATGTAGCCAGGACAATTTCTGGTTCAGTTCTGGCTGAGAACCTTTGTATTATGCCATTTCGTCTAGTTCTCCCTGTGTTTCCTGTCTCTATACTGTCATACCAACACACTGTCATCCACAAACTGCATGTGATTATCATAAAGTGGGCATGTCTGTAAAGGGGAGACTTGTGGGTACCCATAGAACCTATTTTTGTTCACATATCTGGAGGTCAGAGGTCAAGGGACCCCTTTGAAAATGGCCATGCCAGTTTTTCCTCGCTAAAATTTAGCCCAACTTTGGAGCGTTATTTAGCCTCCTTTCCGACAAGCTAGTATGACCAATAGATTCCTTAGGTTTTTTAGTTTCATGTGATATCTGTAGCTTCACTCTAGCCCTAAAAGTGAACCTACTAGAGCCTCTGACAGACAGTAAAGTCAGTCAGGATCGCGGATCTCAGAGGGTTAATCGACAGATCTCTGAAGTTTCTCCACAAAGAATCACACTAAAGCACCACTTTAAATCTTGTGTTTACCAGAGATGTGCTCATAAGTTTCTTAGAAATAAGTCATTCAACATAAAAAAAAGCATAAAAAACGACTAATCGACTAAAGAAATCTTAGTCAACTAAAACCAAAACGACAGATTAGTTGACGCATCGACTAAGACGTTGCTTCAAGAAAAGAGGAAAGGAAAGAATAAGGAAGATGTTTGAAGAGGAAAGGGAAGAAAGGAGTGTTCACGGTTGGACGATGAGGAGGCGAGAGGAGAGTTTTGGCGTGATGCCCGGAGAGTTCGAGGACGCAGGAGACCAGCCGGAGCAGGAGGAAGAGGAGAGTCGAGCTTTGGCCCGTCGTCACCGAGGGAAATGACTGCCAGAGAGAGGAGAAAGGAGGAAGAGTGGAGGTGGAAGAGGAAGAAAAGAGGAGAGTAGAGGAGCGAAGGAGAAGGTAATAGAGAGAGTAAGGAGGAAGGACAGGTGCAACCTCACAGCTAGAGCAGGAGGTTGAAGGAGGAAAGAGGAAGAGGAGGTCGAGGGGAGATCAGAGGAGACAACGCGTTACTTTGATGGAGAACATGGAGACACACAGGCACACGTAGTAACACACACTGCGGATGCATAAACAGACACATTCTCTCTCTTTCAAGTCTCTATTTTGTAACTGGTGTCTGTTACGCATATGCTGATAGAGCTTTGATGTTCAAATGGAGCTGCTGGTGATGAAAGCAGTTTGACGCTCAAGTATCTGATCTCATCTCCCCTCTCTCTCTCTCTCTTTCCCTCCACGTCTCTGTCTCTCTGTGTTTTTGCCAGCTCATTGGTTTCTCTGAGCACAACCCGAAGCAGCTCCCAATCACAAACGTGTGCAATAAGGGAGGAAAAGAAACCCCCTGATTGGCTCTGAAGAAGATGTTTCAGCTTCATCCTGTCATAATCTGACACCCAGTTTATTCCGGGAAGGTTGACCTTTTTCATACCTCACACTACATACTCAATATCATCCACCGCGCAGCAAGGGTGTTGGAAAAAAAAAAAGATTATTACACGTCCGCTGCTCCTGTCTGGACTTCCCAGGTGCAGGATTTCAACTGCTGCTCTTCAGGTCATACACGATGTTTTATGCAAGCACATGCGCTGAGCACAAAGAGTGATAGAAACATGTCTTTCTCCACCATGAGAGGATAATGTGGAGCAGACAGGTTTGACATTTAAATAACTGGAAGTGTCATTTTGTTAAACAAATATGTAGCGCTCAAGTTTAATCAAAAGTTGTTTTATTTGTTCAAATACAAAAAAAACTCTGAAAAGGTTTTGTCTCATAATCCTTCTATAGAGAAAGTGTTATACTTCCTTTGTGATCATGAAAAGTGCCACACAGCATACTGAGGTTGAAAATGATAATGGAAAATCTCCCTTCTTTTATGGTGACGATTATATTAGAGCTGAAATGTTTAGTCAATTGATTGGTTAGTCGATCTGCAGGAATTTTTATCAGCAACTACTCTGATACCTGATTAATAATTCAGTCTTTTTTTTTCAATGCAACAATGCCAAACATTCACTGTCAAATACATTCTCAAATGTGACAATTTGCTGCTTTGGTCTGATGTATAATAATATAATGTAATATCTTATGACTCTTGGTTGCAATTTAAAGATATCACCTTGGGCTGTGAACTTGTGTAAGGTTTTTTTTAAACAATTTTCTAACATTTCACAGAGTAAATGATTAATTAAAGGGTTACTCCAGTAATTTAGTAAAGTGCTTCCATAAAGTTGAGTGACTCACAAGGCACAGATTTTAGTCCCTAGTATGAGTTAAGCTCAAGTGGATCCACATTTCCCATAATGCAACTGTCTTTCAACTACCATCTTTTATTAAAATTGCCTTCTTAATGCCCACGTCTTTCAAACTGAGACGAAACGCAATCTCCGAACCCATCGGCTATCGTCTGACGATGAGTTCGCTTTTTAATTCAGCTCTATAAACAGATATCTGAATATAAATGCAGATATGCAATCCGGTCATAGACATCGTCTCTCAACTCCAACTCCATTTTCACGTCTCAAGGTACTAATTGGACTGTAAGCAATGACCGGCGCATGGAAGAGGAAGTATTATCCGCCCGAAATATTGGCCAACGGAGGCTAAATTGTCTTCCGACCAATAGCTGATGGGTTTTTGGGATCGGGTCAGCTCCATCAGTTCATCCTCAAAACAAACAATCTGAAGACGTCACATTGACTCTTGGGAAATAATAATATAACATGAAAATATAAATAAATATAGGAGATAATCTACCAAATAACTGGTGGGAGACGACACTAAAACTGCATAAAAGTAACTTTTTTAATGGACAAGCAGCCACATTTATTCAGCCTCTCTATTTGCAGGATCTTGGGATGTATTTGGCAGCGTGATGAACCAAATAATTTTTGACAGCAATCTCCCCAAAACAAAATGGGACACTCTTCATTTCCCTACGGCTTGTGTTTGGGTGTGAAAAACCCATTTAGAACTTGAATTTCCAGCCCAGTTTACTGTAAAATGTCGCCGAAAAGCCGACAATCACAGGCAGTCAGATTGATATCAGTTTTTTTTCTCAGTGACAGAAACAAAATGTCCACGTCTCTAATCTGAGATGAAGACACTAAAAGAGGATCTGCCTCATTAACAGTCGGGTTGGAATTAAAACTGAGTTTCATAATATTCCCAGGTTGGGAGTCTGGAGAGCTGGAGCTGGTTTTAGCATTTTTGGCAGCAAATTTGCTCTCTAATAAAAAGTTTATTAAGCTGGCAGACAGTCGTATCAGAGTTATATTGGCATCAATAAACAAACACCAGAAAATACATATTTTCTTTTTAGCCTTGATGGCAGATAAAACTGATGTTCTTTTTTTCCATTACTAGACATCTGTTAGCCTTAACAAATAAATGGCACTGATGTTTATACATCTGATACATCCTGCGTCTCTTATCGTTACGATGTGGTCGTCCGTCACCGTCTGAGGTTTTCAAGCATCCAGTGAATCATCACCATTAATGAAAAAGACTCCTTCCTGCTACGTTAGTCATGCGGTACTCACCTCATCTTCACCTGTCTGTGACCTCAACCGAGGGGATTACTGAGCAATCCATTTGGTTAAGGTTCCTGATTACAGCGTGCTGCTGCAGGTTATGAATAACCTATAAAACCGACCCCAAAACCCCCCAAAAGAAGCCCATACTGTTTCAGCACAGTTAGAAAACAAAGCATGCAGCAGGAAAATACAGTAAAATAGGAACTATTGAAATCACAGCGTGGTTTTAGGGACAAATTAATTCAAATATAGACGAAAGCATTGACAAATCATTGATTTGAAAAGGCAATTTAAAGGACCAGTGGGTAACATTTCTGTGGGTCTATTAGTGTTTTCATTAGTGTATAATCACCTGAAACTAAGAATCGTTGTGTTTCAGCCTGTTCTCATTCCACGGAGTCAAATGCAGACGCTTTGTCACGGCTGTCTGTGTTCGATACCGCTGCACAAGGCACCCTTTATCGCCAGTATTTGACACACCGGGCTTTCCATTAACTACAATATAAACCCATCCGCAGCAACAGTAAACGCTCAGAGAAAGTGCTGTGGTGGTAACGTAGTTTAAAGAGACCGCTGTTCGTGTCCCGTGTGTTACGTTTCACTTTCACTTTACAATCAGTTGTTTGTTTTTGTCCCGTGTTCACAACGTCAAGTCACACTTTTCCGAAACCAAACTAAGTAGTTTTGTTGCCTAAACCTAAGCAAGTGTTTTTGTTTAATTCACAACATTAAGCACGTGTTTACTGCGAGCGAAAAGTGACGCCAAGGGGTCTGACAAAGCATCAGTATGTGAAACTGCGGTAACATGAGCCGCAGAGTGCAAAACCGTGGAACCACTAGCTGACTTCTGTTGCTCCTAAAGCAATGTTATTATGGTATGGATGGCCTCTGAGCGAGGTGATCGGGGTTACCACGGTTTTGCACTGGCCGACTCACGCTACCGCAGTCTTGGAAAGGGAGGAGTAAGCGGAGGAGCACTCAAAGCCGCCAAATCCTACACACTGTACCTTTAAATCAATAATATGGAATATAACACAGTTTCAGTTTTTGTGCATTGTCTGGCACAGAAATTTAAATGTGAATTTAAATTCACAAAAATCCCGTCCTTCAGATAGATAGACTAGCATCAATAAACCAAGCACATAAAATATTTGTTTATCTACTAAATATCATGTGTATTTATATACAGCGCTAAAAGTGAATTAAAATCTGTGTGTTTACGTCTGATGCAAATTGACCTTGACTCCTGAATGAACATGTTTGCATGCATGTGTCATCATTTGTTAGTGTGTGTGTGTGTGTGCATGTGTATTGATGCCCTAATGTCATAATGTTCTTTACGGACCCAGTGACGCCGTTCAATTACACCACAGTTATTCAGTGAAAGGACACATTTACATGAGTGCAGCGGTTGAATACAGCTCAGCGTTTACAGCATAATAAGCTATTAGCATTACCGCCACGAGGACACACTGTGACCTGGAGCTTTTCTTTTTTTTTATAAAATGATTTGATTCACGCTTTGTTTGATTATGAAGACCGGAGCGTGCCAGACAAACAAGCCTGCAAGACCACAAAGCGTTGTTTAGTAATATCAAAACACAATGGAAGCGAATTAAATAGTCTGTCTGTTTAATGCTTTTTTCTAATGTAGTGTGCAGCTCGGCGCCTAAACACTTTGCATTTACATTTTACATTTTGCATTTTGCAAGAGAGAGATGGAGACATCAAGTTTTTGACAAAAAGGAGGAATGACATGCTGAAATTGAACCAACAAAATAATTAATTCCACGTTTGCAGCTGCAATAAACATGAGCTGTGTTATCGGGAACTCAAACTCAGGAGACTGATGTTCAGCAGCCGACAGTTGTGCTTCACAGGTTGATTGCTATGCAATGATTGAATAACTTTGACCGACACATAATTCACTGCCTTGGATTAGTTTTTCATGTCATCCTTCATTACATTACATTCATTTGGTGGTAGAGGTCTTAGGTGACTGATATGTGGGGTTGTGTCTTGCCAAGGAAACAGGAAAAGGGATCAAAGAGGGATGTGAAATTGCGACATGGCTGTCTGGAAAGTAGGAAAACATATTCATGAGTCCAATAAAACTATGGTATCGAGATCAGTCTTGGTCTCGAGACCGGTCTTAAGACCACATTTTGAAGGTCTCCGTCTCTTCTCGGAAACGACCGCATCTTTACTCGGTTTTGTCTCGGTCTCAGACAAAGACCACTACTGTCTATCACTAAACTGCCTGTGCATTGTCTGATTTATTTGTTAACATCATTACTGTGATTGGATATAAAACTTCCTGCTGCAAATGCAACCAATAACTTGACTCATTTCTAATTTGAAATGTTTGTTACGTTACTGTTAACGGCTGTCACCTCTACCCGACCCCTTCACACACATTACAATACAGAAAAAGATGTTGTGTTAGGTGGATGATAAAATATGGAAAAGGAGAGCTGAATAAAGATGGTTAAATTGATTTCAGCTCCTTAGTATATTTTTGTCTGTATTTGTTTGCTTATAGAAAACAAAGGGAAATCCCCACACATAAACTTCACCATACCATAAAATGCCTCATTTCTCACAGTACACTGATACACACCCACACAATACATGACAATAAAAGAGGTGAATGAAGAGTAATCTTCATTTGTTTTCTGTGCATCTTTCTTTGGGAATGTGGATCTTTCAGATTTAAATTTGAGGAGTGCCTATTGTTTGCATTTCCCACATTTTATCCTAAGTCTGTCATGCATGCAGTGTGGGTCTCGCACTGGTCTTGACTCGGTCTTGCACTGCCTCGGTATTAGTCCTGACTTTGGATCTCAATCTCTCAAAGTCTTGGTCTTTTCTCGATACACTCTGGTCTTGGTCAGTACTTCGTCTCAGTTTAGGTGGTCTTGAGTACAACACTGGTTCACAGTAATCTGAATTATGTGTTATTTGGGGTTAATAAACTAAAACATGAAATTTTTTTAAATCAAAGTATACCAAATCTATAGTATTTTCTTTCGCTTTTCTCATGTATAGAAAACATTTCTGCCCATGCACGTATGAGTGTACCTGTATAGCGTTTGTGACGTTCCAGCCAGCCTCCCAGGCGGTGATGGTGAGAGGAGGATTCAGACCTGTGGTGCCAGTACTGGGACTCTGAACTGGATTAGCCAAACTCATCCTCGCTCTCTCTCCTTCACAGAACTGAGACGTCTCTTCCACAGTTTCCTCTCCATCCTTTTTCTCCTCTCCATCCTCTGAAAGTCTGAGTTTCTGCATATTCCCTCTAAACAGCCTGTAGGATCCTCTCTTGTTACCCTGGTTCTGGTTGAAACTCGGGTTCTCCTCATTGTTGCTTCCCATCCCTTTGCCATAATGTTTGGTGTTTTTTAACCAAAAGGAGTCTACTGTGGAAACCGCTGAGGTTATGGTGATGGTTGCGGGTCCGGTGGAGATCACAGTAGCTCTGGTTTCTTTAACAGTTGGACTCTCCTGCAGTAAGGTGCTGGTGGATCCTGGGAGACTGGGATCATCTTGCTCAGTCAGAGATCTGGTTCCTCTGGTGTCATCGGAGCTCGTGTTATTTTTGTTTGTGATGTTGTCAAAAGGCGATCTGCTGTCCTCACTGTAGGTTCTGTTCAGCTCATCCCTGTGGGTCAGAATCAGCATCTCTTCGTCCTCCTGAAACAACCTGATGATCAAAAACACTTTATTCATTATTTTGAGTTCATGGTTTCTGTGCCCTCATCCACTTTAAAACGGCTCCAATTTACTCCAATGGGAAGACCAAGTTGTGTGACTATTTGGCCAGTTAAAAAAATAACTAAAGTTCTCTACAATATTGCCAATAAATTGTCGGAATCTAGCAGATTTGAACTTCATAAAAACAACAACAAATAGTATATATTAAGAACAATATTAATATATAAAAAACATTTTTATTGACTTGTAAAGCACCTTGTCACTCACAGTCTTGCAAGTGCTATATAAATAAACCTAATATATTTATTTTTCTACTTATGTGTATATAAGTGCATATAGGGCAGCCTGTCACAATAACGATATTATCGTGATATCTATAGAAAATTTAAAAAAAAATAGTGCTATCAGTCAAAAATAAAAATTGTAATAAAATAAAAATAAAAATAAAAATAAAAATAAAAATAAAAATAAAAATAAAAATAAAAATAAAAATAATGCTATCAGTCAAATTCATCTTTTACTTTCTTTATTGTGCGTTTGGTCTCTTTTTTGGCAAATTAATTAAACTCAAAATGCGAGTGTAGGGAGGTGGAGAAAGAGAGAGTCTGTAACCATAACTATTTAAGAGGCACTGGATTATTTACACAATATTATCATATGTGTATTATTAACATAATATCAATATTTAATTTTCTAAATATCTCGTCAATACTGATATATCGCGACACCCCTACTACATAGTCTCACATATTCGTACAGGTATATATTCATGATTAATCTAGAAATATGTATTTGTTAAATACATTTCTACTTAATTATAATAATACATAATACAAAGATCTTTTGTGTATAAGTCAATGACAGATACTCTACATGACTGAAGTTTAATATATTATGTTAAAAATTACCACAAAACTGATTTGTTGATGATATATATATATGACTCACCTTGTCGTCCAGTCCAGGTGCAGCCTCGACGCTGCCCAGCCCCACAGAGACCCAGCAGCACTCCAGGGCTGCCCGGAGCTCCGAGTCCAGCGGAGAGAGCCCATCTTCACCCTTGTGTGTGCACAGTCAGCCTCCCTGCCTCTGGAGGTCTGAGGGTCTGGAGAACTTGACTGACACTGGACACATAAACATACTCATGCACAAATTATCATCCCCAAATACACACTCTCACAATATCTGCCTGTAAAGAAACTGTACAAACACCTGAGCCACACACACACACTTGCATTATACACACATGCACAGGTGCATGAATTGATTGACAAGTTGGTGAGCTGTAACATTATAATATAGCAGTGTTTTCAACAGTGAAGGAGTAAACAGCTACAACGGCCTTCCCAGCAGATAAGTGCACTCAGCGATGAAGTGGAGGGAAAAACTTAGTTTAATGAACTTTTTATTATTTTTTTTGCAGAATAAAATGTCTTCACTTTTACATGCTGATATAAAATATAAACTTGCATTACATAATAGCAATGTTCTAATGAAAAACCTTCAGACTTAGGTGGTTGTGTTTGATTACCAACTGTATGTCATTATCTAACAACCTTTGCATCATCGTTGGTTATTCCAGTAATAAAAGTCAACTAGTTTCACACACTTTTTTGGAAGTTTAAGAGTTTAGTGATAAAACTTCTCTACACAAATGGATTAAATATTCACATTGTTATCCCTTATTCCATGTGATTTTATGGTCGTTTGAACCTGCTTGCCTCAGTTTTTGCCCCAGACTGTGGTGAGTTGTGCAGGGCAGCAGGAGGAGCCACTGAACAGTTGTGTTACTCGCTGGACACAACTGGACCAAAACTTCTGTCCAACTCTTCACTTCTGATTGTACTCTATACTCCATTCAGTTCTTTTCAACTCTTTTATTTCAACCTCCTATGTGCTCTTTGTCTATTGCATCCAAAGCTGTGTTTCATTTGCTTTGTTTTACCACCTGGAGCTTTTATTTCCAAAAGTTCTGCAGCACACTGATACACAGCAAAACTCTTCATGGATTCAGTGTTTTAACATCTGCCTCACATTCAGACAGTTTTACATTTTCCCATTTGTTTTTTTGAGCTGTGGAAAGTTTATCACAATAGCCTACTGCTTAAAAGTTAATTGGCTTGCAACAAAAAGTAATCTGATGACCTGCTTGATTACGCTTTTTTACATGATTTAATTAACTGTAAACAGTGTTGGAAAGTAACTAAGTACATGAACTCAAGTACTGTACTTAAGTACACTTTTTTAGGTGTACTTTACTTTGAGTATTTATTATATGCTACTTTATAGTTCTACCCCATTACATTTCAAATTTTACATTCATTTGAAAGACAAAGTTTTAATGCTAGCCCAGAAAACTTTCAAGAATATTTTTTTTAACATACAAAACACAAGATCAGGTGCTTTTATCAGGTGATAAAAATGCTGCTTACAAAATAAATACAAAAATAAATAAAAATAAAATAAATAAATAAATAAAAATAACCCAATGGGTACTTTTATTGTTGATACTTTAAGTAGCCTACATGCTGGTGCTACAAAAGTAGACCCATGCGTTTTTACTTGAGTAAAATTATGAATGACTTTTACTCGTCTATCTATCTATATATTTTCCTTAATTAAAAAAATAAACATCTATCTATCTATCTATCTATCTATCTATCTATCTATCTATCTATCTATGATTTCATATCTATGATTACATATTTCCATATATTTATATATATTTATATATACATTTAAATATATATATTTATATATATATATATATATATATATATATATATATATATATATATATATATATATATTCCATACATTTATATATTTCTGTATATATTTCTATATATATATTTCTATATATGTATTCCATATATTCATATATATATATATATATATTTATTTTTTTATATCATTAACATCTGGCCCAACTTTAAACCTGTAGAGGAGGAGGAGGAGGAGAGGAGAGGAGAGGAAGAGGAGGAGTAGTAGAGAGAGAGAGAGTTTGGTTGAACTTCTCTGAAACTTTCCTGGGTCAGTAAACGCACCACGGAGAGCTGCACGTGAGGACTACAGCGCTCTGACACCACAAGCAGCGCGCGCGGTTCGATATCAAACTTTCCCAGACAGCACGAGATGAAACGGCTCCGGCTCGTGCTCCTGACCGCGTTGCTATGGCAATGCTGCCGTGCCCAGCAGAGAGGTGAGTCCTCCCAGAGAGGGTGATAGATAGATAAGAGATTACTGATCGATACACCAATATACCTGGTAACGAGAGAGACATTTTACCGGTGAACAACACCCAAATGAGCCCGGGTTTCAATTACCCTAACCCGGCTGCTCACTTACCCTTAAAGGTCCCCTATTATGCTCATTTTCAGGTTCATGTTTGTATTTTGTGTTTCTACTAGAACATGTTTAAATGCTGTAATGTTAAAAAAAACAACTTTATTTTCCTCATACGATCTGTCTAAATATACATGTATTCACCCTCTGTCTGAAACGCTCCGTTTTAGTGCATTTCAACGGAATTGCAACGGAATTGCAACGGAACTGCGTTGCTAGGCATCAGTTTGGTTCCATTTTTACTTCCTGTCAGCTGATGTTATTCACATACATTGCAACAGGAAATAAACTGGGACACATTTAGAATGTTTGCGTTTAAAATCATGTAATGGAGTTAATATTTATATATTTGTGACATCACAAATGGACAGAAATCCTAATGGCTTGATTCAAACGGGCAATTTCTGAATACAGGGCTGTGTGTTTCTCCATATATTGAGCGTTTATATAGTTGAACAGTATTTATATAGCACATAAACCTGCTTTATAATATAAAAGACCTGAAAATCTCACTTTTGACAATATGAGACCTTTAATAAGCTAATCAGTCCAACGGCTAGCTAACGGTTAGTAACACCTCTGCTAGCTAGCTAAATGAAAAGTGTCATGTCTGACCACGGGAGAGACTTTTAAACGTCCTCACATCAGTGTGGTAAGCAGGATAATCTCCTAATTAATCACACTTTGTTTCTGTCACAGTTACAGGTTGTTTATTGTTAATAAAAGAGGGCAAATCAGGTGTTAAACACTTAATATTAGCTAGCTAAATGATCCTAATATTAAAACAAACACACAAGTGAGAACACATGAAAAGATGCTTGTAAGTTAGTTTTTTACATACAAAACACAAGATCAGGTGCTTTTATCAGGTGATACAAATGCTGCTTACAAAATAAAATAAAATAAAAAATAAATAAATGAACAAATGAATAAATAAAAATAACCCAATGGGTACTTTTATTATGGATGCTTTAAGTAGCCTACATGTTGGTGCTACAAAAGTAGGCCCATGCGTTTTTACTTGAGTAAAATTGTATGTATTTTTATAGTGTCTCTCTATCTATCTCTCTCTCTCTCTCTCTCTCTCTCTCTCTCTCTCTCTCTCTCTATCTATCTATCTATCTATCTATCTATCTATCTATCTATCTATCTATCTATCTAAAAACTAGAAAAATAAAAAAGATGCTTGTAAGTTTAGTTGTATGCGACCAGAAAACATTTAGAAACATTATGACTCATCAAGGGTCACTTCTAGTTGGATCTGTTGTTATTTTTAGACTCATAAATCAAGTTAACATGACAGACAACAGCATAAATATGTCATTTGGATTTTGGCCTTCTGCAGTTACTGCTTAGCCAACAGAGGTTATGATTACCCAGAGTGCACTGTGTGTCATTTAAAGTTATGTCTACCCCCTGGGGAGTCTTGTTTTTCCAACTTTTCACATAGTTCCAGTGCATTAGTCACTCACAATGTAGACTGTACACTTTCAATTCAATTCAATGGGGCTTTATTGGCATGAAAGTTTCAGGAACAATGGTGCCAAAGCCATTGATATGTATGCTACTGTACAAGGCCATATGTGTCTGTTCCATTGTTAGAAATCATCAGATGATTGTGTTCCATATTGGTTTTGGTTTTTGTGCAGTTTTCCAAATGATAAGAAGTTCAGATTGCCATTTGATCCTTAACTTTTAAAGTGAAATATGTAGTGTTTCCATCTGTGCTCTAGTTAACCTCTGTGTATTCCTCCAAGAAAGTAAACAGTCAATCACAACATGACTTGAAGGTTGCTCACCCAAATTATGAAAATACACTTTTTTTTGCCACCACACCAATACAATGAAGGTGAATTGAATTTTGTGTTGTGGTGCTCAGAGAATTTTGCAATATGCTGAGTATTGCCATAAGATATATTGCAATAAATTGTGATTTATCACCTTTTTTCAACCGCAAATTATGTATTTCATCAACATCTGTTTTATCCAATAAGACACAGTTTTCACTCTGTTCATCTCAGAGTTTTCATCCAGATATCTTGAGGTCAGAGGTCAAGGGACCCCTTTTGAAAATGGCCATGGCGGTTTTTCCTCACCAAAATTTAGCGGAACTTTGCAGCGTTATTTAGCGTTCTTCCCGACAAGCTCACATGGTTGGTACCAATCTATTCCTTAGGAGACTTGTGGGTTCCCATAGAACCCATTTCCATATAGTTGATACCAATTGATTCCTTTTGTCTTCTTCTTTTATATGATCCCGGTATCTTCACTCTGGCTTTAAAACTGAGCCCGCTACAACCTCTGAAAGCTCGATTGCGCTGGTGAAAGAAATTAGTGGCGTTAAAATGAATTTGAGTTACGCGTTATTATTGCGTTAACTTTGACAGCCCTATTTTCAATGCTTTGCACCATAAACAAAATAAATTTTACAGCCATTGCATTGCTGTGCAGACAGAAATCTCAGATGAATCTCTCAAAACCCAGACAAATAAAACCCACATCAATCTGCATGCCTGGATACCGCCAGGGTTTTTGTCATCTAGGTGAACCACCAACCCTTTTAAAGATCAAATCATGTCATGAAATGCACGTCAGAAGAGCTGCTGCTCGTTTACTTTGTGTATTTGTGAGGTTGTGGGGGATTAATTATGTGCTTTTTGTGTGTAAGGGCCGTGACATAGTCAACAATGAAAAATGAGCAACAATGCCCTCAGCGGAGATGGGGATTGACAGCTGGGACAAAATCAATATGACACGGTGCACAATAAGAGTCAAAATATTCATGTTGAATATGGATTGTTATTATTAGTCAGATTGTCCCACTTATTACAACAATGCTGTAGAGTACATGATGATGATCGGCAAGCTGTTTAAACATATGAGTGTGTGTATTGTTTACATGTTTGTGTGTAAGGGGTGTAACAATACGTTTTTACATTTTTTTGCCAAAAATCAATGTGACTGTAAAATAAATAGCTGGATATTGGACAGTGCAGGTCAGGATTCCTCAAAGTTTGTCTTGTAGGGGAGGCAGGGATAAATTAATTGTGGATATAAACAAGTAAACACAACGATAAAGGGCAAATACATACACCTTTTATTTGAAAATAATAAAAAGTGCAACTTAAGGACTTGCTTGTTCAGTTCTCAAGATACAAGGCAGTGTAATATTTAACAAAAAATAAAATAAACCAACTTCTATTCAAGCTGCTACCTGCTGCTTCTGTTCTCATTTTCAGTATAAATGGTAGAGCAATAATATTTAACAAAAAATAAAGTGCATGGCATCTCAGTAGGTGCTCTCTCGCTCGTCTGGCTTTTCCCCGCCGTGCTTCGTTTTGTCGACGTCTTTCTGAGATTGGCGCTGGTGCCGCATGACGACGACGTCATACACAGGGAGAGTGAACCGGAGTAACGTTTAACATTCCTTTACTATCAAAAGTGCTAAAAAATACATCCATATAACGTTTGTTGTGCTTAAATACAAGGTGCAAATTCTTAGTATCGATACAATACATTATTTACCTTGCAAATCAATTTTAGATTGATATACTTCCCCCGTGAAGGACAAATTTCCGAGTACCTACCGATGTAGTTGAATCGTAGGAATATAAATCGACACATCGACGTAGTCGATGAATCGTTACACCCCTACGTAGAATATAGGAAGAGGATAGGTAAGCTGTTTGAACATATTAGTGTGTGAAGGGTTTGTTTGCATGTGTGTGTGTGGAGCGAGGGTTTGGTGTCGGTGACTGTCGCTTGAAAGATGAGACAAATTTAGTGCTCGTCAGGCTTTTTTCTATTTATCCTCTTCAAAACGTCTCCAGCTACTGTTTAACCCAGGAGAGCTCTGGACCTCCTGCAGAGTGGAGGAGGGGAGGCGGTCTGTGTGTGTTGATAGCATACTGTGTGTGTGTGCGTGTGTGTGTGTGTGTGTGGGTGTGTGAGAGAAAGTGAGTAGAAGAGGGCGGGAGAGGCCATCTGCATTAGGAGCCTCATTACCAGGCGTGTCAGCCAGGCGTGCTCTCTATCAGCGACAGAGCTCCGAGAGACACCAGGAGATAATCAGAAAGAGAGGAGGAGGAGGAGGAGGGCTGAAATAGAGAGCAGAGAGGAAGGAGGGTGCGTTCAAGAGCTATTAGGCATCGCAGGAGACATCAGTGATGGAGAGAGGATGGGTGAAACAGGTAGACGGAAGGGTCAGAGGTCATGAGAGAGAGGATGAGGTTGAAGCTGCAAGATGGAGTTAGCAAGGGACATTGGAAGTATACACAAACACAACGGAAAGTTGGAAATGGAAGCTTTTGAAACAGTTTCCTCAGAATCAAAAAAAGAGACAGATGGATTGTTGATGATGAAAAGATGCTTTTTTGGCAACGTTACAAGAATTCAAGCAACTTTGCAGGAGAGTTGGGCAGAAAACTGTAAACCCTGCAGGCGTGTTATTAGACTTTGTTGCAGAATTGATGGATAAACTGATGCAGTTAGTCGATTTATCGCCTAGCCTATCACTGGAAAATAAATTTACTACAGTTTTAGTAATTTAATTATTGTTTCACTTACTATGAGTGCTAAGATGCTGCATGAACGCAATATTTTCTTGAGGTTTTGGTTAGTTTACAAGAGAGGCTTTCTGTATTTTTGTATGTGCTATTCTCACTGAAGTCGGCAGGTCTCAGTTTTGAAAGATGCATTTTTGTGCACCAATCAAGTTCTATCAATATTTGAATCTAAATGTGATGATAGTTGTGCATTTTCTTTTTTGCTTCAGTTGCTTCATCATCAAGTCAAGAGTGTTAAACTCTTAGAAAAAGAACCTTAACTTTGATTGTTGTGCTGAAAAGGAATACTTTGAAATCACACTAAGTTGTTTATCACACAAAAAGCACCAGATGTGCTGGTTAAATCCTCCAAATGTGAGGGTTTGTTGCTTTTCTCTGGGGTTTTTTATCACTGTAAATTGAACATCTTTGCATGTTAGACTGTTAGTCAGAGAAAATATAATATAAAGATGTCATCTTGGGCATCTATTTTATGACATTTTATAGACTAATTGATTGATTGCTTTAATTGATAGTTGGAATGACCATTAGTTGCAGCACTAAACTGTGTTTTCATATTGGTTTGATGCTAGTATTGGTCAATAAATGTTTAACTCTGATTTTCTATCAGTTGAGGGTCAGTATGATGCCTGACACAGCCAAACACCTACATTGTCAAAAGATGGTGAAATGTCAGGAATGTGTGGCTGTTGCCGGGGAAAATCTTAAAAGTTGTGAGAAGTTGCCAGAAAAGTTGAGTCGTTGGAGTTATGTGTGTCTTAATATGAATGATAGCAGCCTGATTTGCATGAATGGATATGAAGTTAACTCACTAGAGACCCCAGTGTGGAATGAATCCAGACAAGGATTGTAAACCAACTGAGAAATCAACATATTCTTATTTAGCAAATCCATGTGACTTATTCCTAATATCGCTGTCCTGCAGAAAACCTCCTACTGCATCTTCAAAACAGCAAACATATCAGGAAGGTAGAGAAAACAGATTGATTTCCCTGTTGATGTTTATTGGACTTTGGAATAATCAAAGGTGCAGCCTGATCCTGTGAAATATTTTCTCTGCTGAAAATGTAAAAAAAAATAGTTAATTTGCAGATAAAAGGTCTCCTCAGAGCAACTACAGATGTGTTTATACGTTTATGGTAATGCGGATTTAACCAAGCCGGGCTGACTGTGATGTGATGCGAAGCCACCAGAGGTGTCTCCGTGAATGTGATGTGAATCCAGAGCGTTTCTCTCTGCCCATCAGAGAAATCAACTTTTTTATGGAGTGAATTCATCCCAATGTCATAATGTTTCTAAAATATGTTGATCTCAGTCTGCTATGTTAATGTGAAAGCAGCCGAGCTTAGCTGAGTGGATTTGATGGAATACACCAGAGGGATCGCGCTCAGACTTTCTCAGCCTGGGACACAAAACTCACTGAATATAATCAATGTGTCCTAGAAAATAAGACGGAAGGGAAGGAGGGAAGGAAGGAGGGAAGGAAAGAAATCAGGAAGATTGGAAGGATTCACAACAGTTTAGTTTAGTCTAGTTGGCTATGTGCTGTAATAACGGGTTAGGTCTATTTGGCAAAATTATATAGTTTTGTTAAAACATGCAGATGAATGCAGATTATGGATACATGAGTGCTGTATTTTAGAGTGGGTTTGGAATAAATACAAACATTACACGCTCATTTACTCCTAGAGTCCCATTCACACCATATCAGTGGTGGAAGAAGTATTCAGAGGCTTTACTTAAGTAAAAGTAGCAACACCAGAGTGTAGAAATACTCCGTTACAAGTAGAAATCCTGCATTCAAAATGTTGTAGCAGTAAAATGTACTGAAAGGACCAGTGTGTAAGATTTCGGGGATCTATTTGCAGAAATGAAATATAATATTCAAAACTATGTTTTCACAAGTGTCTAATCACCTGAAACTAAGAATTGTTTTGTATTCGTTAGCTTAGAATGAGTCCTTCACATCTTCATCTTCAGTCTTGAATAGATGTTGAATTTCTCCAGATTAGGGATGCACCGATACCACTTTTTTTCAGACCGAGTACAAGTACAAGTACTTACATTTGGGTACTCGCCGATACCGAGTACCGATATGAGTACCAATACGAGTACCGATATGAGTACCAATACGAGTACCGATATGAGTACCGATACGAGCACTACCGATACGAGTAGGGTGTGAGCGACACACGGCAGGCTGGGGAGTCCCGCATACTAGGCGGTGCGCCGCGACCGGCTCTAGGTCGGCTTGGAAAGGTTCGGGGCGAAGGTGGCTTGCGGCCGCCGCTTTACAGCACTCCCCGTCCGGACCTCGCCACACCGTGGACAGAGGGCTCGCTGCGCCCTCTCTCCCGCCGGGGAGATACGGGGCCCCCTGCTCCCGTTGCGACTGTCGACCGGGGCGGACTGTCCTTAGTGTGCCCTAACCGCGTCATGCCACGACCCGCGTAAAAGGCGCCAGGGGTCTGCGGCGATGTCGGCAACCCACCCCACCTGTCTTTAAACACGGAATAGGAGTCTAACGCACGCGCGAGTCAGAGGGTGCAAGCGAAACCCCGTGGCGCAATGAAAGTGAGGTCCGGCGCGCGCCGGCTGAGGTGGGATCCTGGCCCAGCGGGGTCGGGCGCGCCATCGGCCCGTTTTTGCCAGCACCGTCGGGGAGGTGGAGCGTGAGGACCCGAAAGATGGTGACGAGAGGTTAACATCATGCTGTAGTAAAGTGGTATCGGTGCCGTTATATCGGAGCCGTTTTGCAAGTACGAGTACATTAGCACAGTACCGGACCCTATACCCGATACTGGTATCGGTATCGGTGCATCCCTACTCCAGATGCGTGTATGTAAATGTAATTCACTTTGGACAAATGTGTTGCCAAAACAATGTGATCTGTGTGTTGGCTGCACCTTACAAGGACATTGAGTTTTATGTTTTATTCTATTTAAACTGACAGTGTATAATTATGGGTAGAAAGGGGAACTGTAGTATAGTGGAGTTCCTGTGGTGTTTTTGCTGCGACACACTTTTGATTGAATTATAAAAGTTAACATTTAATGCTTGTCCTTCATCATTCATCAGGCCTCCCACCAGAAATAAAAGTCTGTCCTGGTTTTTTAATTACGTGGCGTCTTGGAGTTTTACTATCAACCTGGCACTTGGTGTACGCGTGTGTCTGCTTGCACTTTTAAAATAATCTTATTTTGGCAGATTTGATATATGAGATTCGTCTCATTAAAGCACTCGTTATGTGTATGTTTGTATATGTTTGTAGCTTCCTGTCAGACCGTGTTTTTGAAGTTGTCATTGGCTTCAAGGCAGCCAAGAATTAATCGATGACATTGTGCCAAAGACACAGATCACATGAGCACCAACAGGTGTGTGTGTGTGTGTGTGTGTGTCTGTGTACTTTAGAGGAATCCTCTGGGAGCTAAAATTAGCCAGGTGCTAAGTTGGAACGGTGCTGTATCCTTCCTGTCAATAAGAGAGACACGAAGCTGGAGGAGAAAAAAGAGAGAGGGGTTTGGTGGCACTGACTTTGACATTTTAAATCTTAGTCGGGTTGTTTTTTTCGTGACACCTGTGACAGTGTGGGGCAGAAGTAGGTCAGGATGCTGGCTTGCAGCTAAGTGATACCTCCTGATTTAATAAAAAAATAAAGTGTGCTCTGACAATATAATACTTTTGGAATTGAACTAAGTATCAGGAGTGCTATGTAGAATATAAATAAATCACAGCAGGGCTCCAGACTGCCACCAAAATGGTTGCATATGCGATCATTCTTTGTGAGTGTGCGAGTCAGAATTTCACGTGATCGTATTAATGCGAGTGCATGATAACCAGGACAAGGGCCGCCGACTGAGGGGGAACATCGGGTCAGTTCTGGGTCAAAAATGGCCCTTTAACCTAACAATTCAAGTGTTAACCTTTTTATAAATTCGTCAAAACTTAAACAGGAATTCAAATTCCAGTATATAATGTGAATAGTATACAAACTGAATTGAATTGAATAGATCGGCCCCATTGTCACCGATACGTGATCCAGCTATTGAAGTCAGTATCGGGCAGATATCCGATCCGGCATTGGTGCATCCCTATTTGACATGTATTTCTGTTTCAGTAAAATGTGGTGGGACAAGTAGCGGCTTTCTCTTTACTGCAGAAAGAAAAGGGGATTATAGTCTCAGTTGTTTAAATACAAATAGTGCCAGGAGTAATGGAATGATGTACAGTAGGTCTACAGTACGGATGTTCACGAAGGTTACGTTCTGATTGCACAAGCTATGCATAAACATGTGATGCATAAACACAGTCTAATGTCCATGGGACAGTGTTCATCCTAATGCATGTGTGATGAGACTCAAAACATTTGCTTCAGTTTGTTTTGCATGTTTGATGATTTGCCTGCATCATTGTTTGCGTATTTGTTAGTGTGTGCTTATTACAATAGTGTGTTAATATTTGACTTTCCCCGCGTGGCTGTGCCGCCTCCTACAAAGCACATCTCACATTGAACAGAATCTAGGCCTGTGTATGTGTGTGTGTGTGTACGCCCATGTGTGTGTGAGTGTTTCCTGGCTGTTTTGTTGTCAGAACAGCATTGATAATGCTGAGGAGAAAATCAATAGTTAATTCTACCAGGAACACAATAGCTGCTCTGTCCAGCTCCATTCTAGTGTGGGCTTAGACACAGAAAGCATGAGTTGATGAATTGATGAAGTGTGTGTGCATGTGAGTTCATACAGGGTGTGCATGTGTGTTTGTACAAGCTACTGCACCGTGGCTGTTTACTGTGCCTAAAAAATAAGCACAACTGTGATATGGATTTGTAGAAAATAAATTGTATAACATGTTGATTGACAAACTTTGCCGGTTGGAGTACAACTCCCAGCTTTAGTTTGAATACATCCCTTATTTCATCCACAATATACTGTATATGAAAAATAATGGAAATTAATGTAAGTAAATGTGTTTAATAGCATCAGTGCTCCACGTTGAAAAGTAAAAAATATCTAGATCAAAATGAGTATCTTGTGAAGTCATGTCGCATGTACTCCAACTTGTACATTTCAGTGGGGCATTTCAGTGAGCAGAAATAGCAAAATGACCCATCTTCACTCTGAAGCACGAGTCCAGTGCAGTTTGATGGTCTCATTCGGCTGCTGCTGTGTGGGTAAATTGCTCTCCAGCAGCATTTGACTTTTAGCCTACAGGGTAGCTAACTTGAATAGTAAAGAGCAAAATGTAGGTTACTCCTTGGGAGTAAAAAGTAAGGCTGACCTCAACCAAAGACATTTTTAGTGGACTAACAATTTTATCGACAGATTAGTTGATTTAATTGACAGATCTGTAAGACTTTGTTTTTCCACAAAGAAATCACACAAAAGCACCACTTTAAATCTTTTGTTTACCAGAGATGTGCTGATAAGTTTCTTGGAAATAAGTCATAAAATAATTAGGGCTTAAAATATTTAATCGCGCTTAATCGCAAATTAATTGCACATTGCTTATCTGTTCCAAATGTACCTTAAAGGGAGATTTGTCAAGTATTTAATACTCTTATCAACATGGGAGTGGGCAAATGTGTGTATATATTTATGCTTGGAAATCAATTAACAACACAAAACAATGACAGATATTGTCCAGAAACCCTCACAGGTACTGCATTTAGCATAAAACAATATGCTCAAATCATAACATGGCAAACTGCAGCCCAACAGGCAACACCAGCTGTCAGTGTGTCAGTGTGCTGACTTTACTATGAGTTGCTCCAAACTGCATGTGATTATCATAAAGTGGGCATGTCTGTAAAGGGGACACTCATGGGTACCCATAGAACCCATTTTCATTCACATATCTTGAGGTCAGAGGTCAAGGGACCGCTTTGAAAAAGGCCATGACAGTTTTCCCTTGCTAAAATTTTGCGTATGTTTGGAGTGTTATTTAATCTCCTTTGCAACAAGCTAGTATGACATGGTTGGTATAAATGGATTCTTTAGGTTTTTTAGTTTCATATGATACCAGTATCTTCACTCTAGCTTTAAAACTAATACTAGTAGACTAGTCTGATTTTTTCATGCTGTTTTCTTCCCCGGATAAAAAGGCAGTCTTGTTTCACTTGTTTCAAGTGTTTTATTGCGACTTTTTGAAGAAGCTGAACTTTAACAAGCCTTCTGGTGAAACGGACAGTGTTCATTTGAATTATGTATGTATGCATGTCTATGATGGATGAATAGATAGATCTGAGTGCATGTTCGCTGCGGGATTTGACCCCGTGACCTTGTGGCTAAAACACTGCACGCCTGACATACAGATGTACAGCTGCTAAAACAGAGGCTACTGACCCTTACACACACACACACACACACACACACACACGAACAAACACGCACAAACACGCACAAACATACCCGCCTGCAGCTGCAAAGACTTTGGCATGACCTCCGTTTCTTCATCTTTCTTTCTCTGTGTCATCCTCTCATCTCTGTCTCGCTCTCTGATCTTTCTGGGTGCTTATATTTTCCCAAGGAGCTTCCTGTGGTAACACATGGTGTCAATAATGAGCCCCCCTACACACACATACACACACACACACACACACACACACACGCACACACACGCACACACACTCGTAGACACTTTCCCCTCCTCCGCTGCTCATAATCCTTCGTCCCCTCTCGCCTACTTCTTTCTTTCCTGTCCCTCCTTTCTGTCCTTCTCTCCTTTCATTCCTTGGCCTCCTGATTATCCTCTCCTATGCTGATTTGTGCATTGTTTGACGAAGTCCGGACCTAAATGTTTGTCTTAATCTTCTAAAAAGTCAATAGTACATTGGGAAAATTTATTAATTTTGGCTGATGATGGACTTCTTGTACATCTTCTGTGCTTTGCTGTTTCTCTATTTCACATCCTTCCCCCTCTCCTCTGTGCCCCTTTGTACATTTCCCCCCCTCACCTCCTCCTCTTCCTCCTCTCCCTCCTCTCCGCTATCTATCTTTCATCCTATGTAGGAGAACTGCTGACAACCTCTGCGGCCAAAGCAGAGCTCAGTGTCTGGCCTCAGTTTGTTTGTCTTGCTACTCCTTCACCGTCGGTTTCTGGAGGTCTTATTGCTCTTTTCCAGCTCAAATCACTTCGGTTCAAAACCTCTGTTTATCCACAGCGAACACACTGAGAGCAAGCTGTCTTTTTACAGGAGAAATCTGTCTGACACAGGCAGTTCAAAGACAGCCATAAAGCAAGACGGATGCCCCCTAGCTCTATTTTGGAATTTTTTAGTTTGTTGGGTTTTGGTTTGTGTGTATGCTTTTTTTCTGAGTTAGACTTTGGGAACTAGTTCTCAGTTTGTTGATTCTGGTCCGGGGCTGTTTTTTCCTCTCAGCTCTCATTATGTTTCATGTAAGTGGTTTAACTACAACTGTGGAGTGCACCAACGTGGTTTATTTCAATCAGAGATGATCAGGTTTTGGATGAATCATGTGATAATAGATGTTAAGTCAGAGATGTGGGTATGACATAAATGCCAATCAGAGTCAAAGCATGAATTTGATGAATTCAGACTCAGATTCACAAAATCAGAAAAGATGCAGATTTTGACACCGATTGTTACTAGGGTTGAATACTGGTAATTGTGGTGTACTCTTCTACAGTATTTCCTGTGAATTCTCACCAAAATTGTCTCCTTTCCCCAGAAAAAAACCTGCATGAACTTGGGATTTGTAGTATTTGTGTGCCTGTGTGTTCCTGTACTGAATAGTCATATGTACTGGAACAACAACGTCTTCTCCACTAACACTGTGATACACGAGTCATGTCAAGTCATGCTGCATTAGCTGCTAACAGATGTATGGATGTTTATCCAACACAATCTGTCGTTTCCGCAAATGCCCAATAATGATATGTTTACGTTCAAGTGTCAAAGACCTCTAGCGGTTGTAAGGAAATCGTTGTTATAGAGCCACAAAGTCAGACTTTGAAATGGGTATTCACCACAGTTTGTTTCTCGTTTCCTACTGACAGTCAACGTTGGTTTCTTTTAACCGTGACCACAATCGTTCTTTACCTAGTAGTTATTATTTTATTTTATGACATGGACATGGACATGGACATGATGAAGGTCCACTAATCTTAACAAAATAGTAATTTAAACCCAAAGCATAATCTTTCCCTTACTTTAACCACGTCTTTTTTTGCCTAAACCTAACCGGCTTTAGAAGGCACTGACAATATTAGGTTGTTTTGCCAATGGGGGGCGTCATATCAGAAAATTGTTGTTCTCATTTGGTCGTTTGATTTGGAGTACTCAATTCTTCTTCAAAGTGTTAAGACGACACAATACTGCCAACTGTGACTTCTCCTGCAGTTCATTCAATGCAACACACATGGCCTACACATGTTAAAATGATTAGCTTATTGTCTGTACACACTCTGATTCAATGGCTTTGTTGTGGCTTCACAATGGAGTCCTCACTCCCAAACAAATATTCAAAACTCAGTCATATTCAAAGCTGCTAACCCATTTTATAAAGCCTACTCTAGATAGAAAAGACCTGGGGACGCAGCAAAAAACATCAGTTTTTTACATGTCATTTAGCGCAGTTTTTTCTTCATTTTATTGAAAGAAGTGAAAAAAACAAAACCTTTACAGAATGATATAAAGGGTCCCCTCGACGTCGACAGAAAGCCAATGTACCAGACTCCCACCAACATCAAAATGCTTTGTGGATCGTGTTTCAAAAGCAGATTTTTATACTTTAGTTGGCAAGTCTGCTGTGGGCCTCTGTGGTCACAATGTCTGAGCCGAGGCTTCTTGTTAGACTGCTGTTCCTCTGAAGTCGTGTATAGATTGATACCGGCTGGTTTTAGTGGCTGCTAGAAATGACCAATTACCTTGCCCACGACATCCTTGTTCAACACATGGTCACAACATGGTTTTCAGACTCTGTGTGTGTAAGAAACATTGAAAGAAATTGTTAGAGAATGCCTTTGAGTGTTTGTTGTTGCATGTGTTGTTTCCTTTGTGTGTGTCCAGCTGTGATGATTTTGGGTCATGACCTTCAATATTAAAGCAGCCTCTGACCTCTCACATTCATGACCTTTGACCTGTCAGGGTCACCGTCCTCTACATCATGGACTCAGTCTGGTGTGTGGTCCAAGTCAGAGTACCTAGCCATATACAGAGAGGGTTTGGACAGTTTGCACCAAAGTCTTAGACGTACAGAGGAGAGTAGATTTTGAAATACATTTTTTAATGCCAGAATCGATATACTGTATTTGCTTCATTTGAGTCTATGCGGAGGTAGAAGGAAGTTACCACTTTTATTGTTGTAGTCTGAGTAATGAGACGTTATATCCGTTCCATATCCGTTAACCGGCTGCAGTAAACTGAAACAAGATTGGATTATATTCACCAGAAGTATAAAACATTACATGTGCCTTATAATATTCCTGACAATGACTGATATATTTGACTTCAGGACATCTCTGACTACATACATGCTGAAAATCAAACATTCTTACTGTATTAATTTAGATATTTTCCAAAGTAAAAATCCCTAGAAGTTTATGATTCAACTTTTTCCCATGGTCTATAATGTTTAAAAAGTTAACAAAAATAAATCACAATACATAGAATTGCAATACTTAAAAATCACAATACATATCAAATCGGCACCCAAGTATCGTGATGGTATCGAATCGGGATATAGGTGAATCGTCCCAGCCCTAGCCTTTATTCACACATAATTCAAGATACTCTATTTGATTTCAGTTATCCTGCAAATAACCACTTTAACTCCAATGCTAGAGGTCCTTATCGAACACCCTAAACTCAGTTGAATACCATTTAATTGCTAAAACTGGTGTGTGTTCCTTCACTACCTGGCACTCTGTAGTTTTTGCACATTTGTAACTTTTAATTAAAATCAAATATGTACAGCCGGCTTGACTGACAGGCGGATAAATGAATGAATGAATGAACGTCTTGGACCTCCTAACCCAACAATTGCCATTTCTGGCTTTAGTGACAGATCTGTATGCAGTGCACACACAGGCTTTGCAGCACAGCTCTGAGATAGAAGCACACACACACATGCACACACACAGAAAGAGGCAGCAAACAGAAAGGCCATTATTTTGGGGCTGAATGTTTGTGTGATTGAGCTGATAAAGCATCAGAGGAATAAGAGTCTATTAGACTGGCCTGGTTAGCTATGGATTTAACATTTATACACACCTCTGTGTGTGTGTGTGTGTAGGTGTGTGACAGAGTGAAAACACAGGCAGGCAGAAGTCGAGTGAAGGAGGAAGAAAGAGCTATGTGCTGCGTATACTGTACATTTTTGCTTTTCCATTATTCCAGTTGCTTTTCTCATCAATATTGTGTGTGCGTGTGCACAGAGAGAGAGAGGGACATATTCTGTATGTAATTTCACATTTCTATTATATTTTTTGTATTTCCATTATTCTGGTCCAAGGCAAACCCACAGAGAGCCTAATGCAGAGCAAATGTTCACATCTGACACAAGATGAAATATGTGAAAAGTGGTGTGTGTGTGTGTGTGGACGGGGGCCGCAGAGCCTTTGCAGCCCTGCAATAATAGACCGGCGACACACGGGAATTTTGGGCACCGGTCTGTGATTGGACAAGGCTGGTACCGGGTGAATTATTCCACAATGCCATTTCCTGTTCATGGCACAATGAGGTTGGCAGAGATGTAGCCGCTGGTCGTGGGTACAGTCGTGTGTTTTGTGCTTAAATGACTTCATAATGGTTGGCCTTATGGAGCAAAGTATTGAGGCTAAAAACAAACACTGAAATGCCAAACAAATTGATGAACCTCTGAGGAATGATTCATCTTGTTTGTGAGTGTCCTAGAGGCTGCCAGCATCACTGCAGAGGGATTATGTGTTTCCTTTTTGGTCATTGGTATACATATCTCTGTAATATCTGATTGGCTGGATAAATATAGGAGCATTTATTGCCTTGCTTGACACAAAACTCCCACCTTCAAATCTGAATTCACTCCCTATTTTCCATCCAGTGCACTATATTTCTTCATGAGATTCAAGTGTGCAACAAAAACTATTGCATCCATAGCATGTAGACAACTTTTTGCATTAAAAAAATGATGTAATTCTTCACTTTTAGGTGACATGTAAATAAAGTTTTTCACAGGTCCCTATTGAGGAGGTAAGAAATACCAGGTCCCTTTTTATTTTATTTAGATTAAAGCTTTTGCCTAAAAATAAATGATAGATTTACTGTCTAAAAAATATCACAATATTTATTATAAGAATGTAAACTTGGGTCAGGTCATAAAACAACAAATTTCAAAATCAGTAGCGAGGTTAGGACCTTGTTGTCGGTGGTGGTGCAAAAAGATGTTTTGTCAGTGTCCGAAGTATTATT
The DNA here is from genome assembly GCF_043250625.1 of Sebastes fasciatus. NCBI lineage: Eukaryota > Metazoa > Chordata > Actinopteri > Perciformes > Sebastidae > Sebastes > Sebastes fasciatus. The sequence goes on along the minus strand of NC_133812.1, from coordinate 23,936,475 downwards.
ATACCGCTCATTATGCAGTAAACTAATGATTGTTTATTAAAGGAACAATATGTAGGACTGACAGCTAGCGCTTAAAATAGGTCACAGCAGTCCATATTCAAAACATTGGAGCCGTGGCCCGTCCGCTCTTATGGTGTGACTGATAGCGGCGCACGTTTTCGCAATTTGAGGGTTACCTTCTAGACATGACCGTGTTACCCTCTGGCCAGCAGCAGTAGTCAGAATCACTTCACTGGCTGTGTGTCTCAAATATTCTCTGCCTTGATAACCCAGCTGCACACGGACCACAGAGAGACGTGCTGAGGCTTTTCAGGTCGGGTGGAATCTAACGTTAACGTTATCTCTGTTGATCCAGTTTGTTTGCTTACTTCCATGGCTGCAGAAGGCTGCGTTTGTGTGCAAGTTTGTTTCATATGTGACATCGGGGTGTTGAAGTGGGGAGTGGATTTTCAATTCAGCATGTTTCCTTAATCTCTGATCACATATCACGGTAATTTTTCATGATTTATTACAGTAAATATATTACATATTGGTCCTTTAAGTATGCAACAGTGAATGTGTGAAAGAGGGAGTGATGTTGGATACAGCAATGCTCTGTTCGTTGAATCTGACCTTTGACCTCCCTCATTGTTGGAAGGAATTCCCCTGTTTGGATCAATGAAGTATTTAAGTATTAGTGTATCTTAGAAGAAGAGCAAATGCCCCTTTCCGTCAAAAAATAGCCAACATAGTTGGAAGAAAATATTCAAGAGTCCTGTCTATCAAACCTTGTATATTCCAGTTTTTAATATCTGTGAGGCTCATACATTATGTGTCTTCTGCTGACCTTGTTTGGCCCCGCAGAGGAAAGCAGACCTAAGCATTCAGCCAAGCCCTAGGCTTGTTCTGGCAGTGGGTGGGAGGTGGGTGGTCCGTCAGCACATTTATTCCTAGAGGAGCCCACTGCTCTGTTCTAGCAACTCAACCAGCTCGTTGTCCTCTGCTTACTTGGACCCTGTTAACAAAGACTTCTGTTAGTTTCAGATGGAGGGGGTTGGCTCTGCTCTGCTCTCTGCTGGGACTTTTATTTTTATTTTCTTTAATGAAAGTTTGCTCCGGCCGGTGGGCGGTGCTTGCTTTTGGCTCGACTGTTTTCAACATATCTGCCGGGTCACAAACTTTCTCATTTTACAGCTAAACAGTACGCTAAAAATATGTTTCTGAAAATATTTGAGGTGAGAAAAAGGCATTACTGTTACAGAATATTGATTAATATTTGATCAGCGCTGCCTACCTTGTTTGATCGGAGTTCACGAGTTTCTCGGGCTGCTGCTTTAGAGACTGCTCGGCTCTGATTCGTTGTTTTACTTCAGGCGTGGTGAAATCTTGCAAAGAACACAGAGGAACATGATTTTTTTTTCACAGATTAAAGGGACTGTTTGTAACTTTTTAAGCGTATAAATGTAGCGGGTCGGCACACATGCGCGTTCGCATATGCGCGCTCGCGTGTGGCCGGAGCCTCGTCTCCGCTGCCTGCTCTCCTTCACTCAGACAGCGCGCGCGTCCTCGCTGTCTCGCTGTCTCGCTCCACCTCTAGACGTGAACGCGCTCTCACTCCACACTGCAGAAGAGTTAGTTTAGCTCTGAGAATATCTAGTGAATGTAGAGTGGACGTTTGTGCAGAAATAACTGCTGCAGCTCCTCCAGACTAACAAAGGTTTTCCGTGTCTTCTGAAGTGACGGGGCTCCTCAACGAGCTACGTTATCGTCTCGTTACCGACCGAGTGCCAGTGTCTTCGGCTGCGGTCGGGAGGCGATAACGTAACTTGTTGAGGAGCCCCGCTGCTGAAGCCTGCGTTGAGCAGGAAAAGCCAACACTAGGATCAGCATTGTTGCATTGAGAGACCTTCGTCTGGTCAGCTAACATTACTGCCAAGCAGCTGAAATATAGAGTGATATTGTGGTTTTAGCTGACGTCTGTCGCCTCACTGTTTTAAGCGATGCTCGTTCATGTCTATGTAGAGCGAGCAAGTGCGAGCTCGACGCTGACTTTCTTTGATTTCAAGGCCACAGGTGTCGCTGTTAAGCAGCATTTCTGAAAGTTACAAATAGTCCCTTTAACTGTCTCATGTGCTACTGTCAGGATATAGTCACAGTCAGGAGTCTGAAATTAAAACTCTTTTTACTGCGTGCCACTGCGGCAGGCAAGTATTTTTTTTTATCTGCCACTTTTGAAATCTTTGCGGTAAACAAAGGAAGATCATTTCAGAACTGATGTCATTCAATGTTCAATATGTATAAAAGATATAAAAGATATTGTATGCATGGTAACTTCCAGTGTTAAAATTACACCGGAGCTTCCGGGGGAGCCCTATTTTTTGGGGGTACTGTACTTTGTTATTGTCATCTATAGTGGTTACTTGCATTAAAACACACAATTCAAATAGTTAGGAAATAAATTATTGTATTTTGTATTTAAATATTTGCTTCGATTACCAGCTACATTCATGTGTTAAATCTGTAAAAGTGTTCATTTGTGAACACTATTTCATATTAAACATGTATAAATATCACAAGCCTGTGTTAAACACAGTCTGGAAATCACATTCAACAAACTTTTGAAGTTATTGTGGAACCGTGGTGGAGCTAATTTCCAGGTGGCCTACATAAAATTATTGGCAGACTGCTGGTGCTCAACCAACAGCTGAATAAAACAAGTCTACTACACTCTAGGCAAATGCATCTTGGGAAATGTAGAAAGGTATCAAATGAAATGCAAGTAGGTTAATTAGAGGAAAGGGGATAAAAAAAAAAGAGATTGCAACACTTAATCACGATTTAACTGCTGGAGATCCTTGACCAGCGCTATAAGCGTATAAGCATCTGGGGTGGGGGGGTGACGGGGCCCTTTAATCACTCTCCAAAGATCCTGCACAATTTACAATGAGCTCTGTGTTGCTAAGTTTACCACTGAATTGCAGTTTTCGGAAAGTGTCACTGTAATGAGCACATATACTCACCGGCCACTTTATTAGGTACACCTTGTACCTAATAAAGTGGCCGGTGAGTGTATACTAGGGGTGGGGAAAAAAATTTATCCAGCATAGTATTGCGATATTTTGCGGGGTTATATTGTATCGATACACAGACATCAAGTATTGATCTTTTATTATATAAACTATTAAGTAGGGATGCACCGATACCGAATCGGATATCGGGCCAATACTGACTCAAATAGCTGGATCGGATATTGGTGGCAATGGTGCCGATCTATTAAATTCAATTCTATGTTTATATACTATATACATTATATACTGGAATTTAAATTCCTGTTTACGTTTTGACCAATTTTTTGCTGCATTTAAAAGTTTTTTTAGAAGGTGAATTGTTATTCCTGTTAATTTTTAAGATTTTTTACCAAGTTGCTGTCATACAATATATTATTTATTAATTAATTATGTATTTATTAGTTACATTTTGTTTTAAAAAGTTAGGAAAGCAATGTTTAAGTCAAGCCTGTCATTTCCTTACACATAACAGAATGATCCCAGTCACTTCCACACAGTTAGGCATACAGCTTATTAATTAAACACTGGCATCAGATCGGTTCTTGGTATTGGCAGGTATAGCTATCGGTATCAGGACTGAAAAAGTTGGATCGGTGCATCCCTACTATTAACCTCCTAACAATCTGATGTCCTGCTGGCGGGCCCGGCCGCTATTCTGTCTTTCAGAGGTTGTAGCGTGCTCAGTCTTAAAGCTAGATACTGGTGTCATATGAAACTAGAAAAACCTAAGAAATCGACATGTTAGCTTGTCGGGAAGTACGCTAAATAATGCTCCAAAGTTACGTTAAATTTTGGAGAGGAAAAACTAGCATCGCCATTGTCAAAGGGTCCCTTGACCTCTGACCTCAACAGAGTGAAAACTGTATCTTATTAGGTAAAACAGATGTTGACAAACTGCAAACTATATCTTATCACAATACTCATATCTCACAGCATATCACAAAATGTTTAAAATCACAATAAGATTGTATCATGACTTAGGTATTGAGATAATATTGTGTCGTGGGGCCTCTGGTGATTCCCACCCCTAATGTACAGTATACAGTTACATGTATATACAGTAGGTACAGCCTGAAGCACGTGTACTGTTGCTAGATATGGACCGACTGGTTCTCGGGTGCTAGTTACAACCACCACTAACATTTGTCTGTTACTCGTACACTCACAGACACACTCATTTAATAACACTTACTTCCTTTCTCGCTCTGTTGGTGTGTGATTTATTGTTTTCTAAAATATAGTGCAGCAGAAATTCCATCTGTTTCACAACAGACGCCTCTATGGTTTGTGTCATAGACTTAACAGCTGTTCATCAATACTGTAGGAGAAGTTTGGAGCGCTCTAATCGAATCTGTTCTGTCACATTTCTTTTGGTACTCTGTGCTTTATTGTAATGTTATTGGACACCGATTCAGTTCCCAGTTGACATTTTCTTTCCACGATGGAAAAATGTTTCATGATGCTAAAACAAAAACTGTTTTTTTGTTGTTGTTTTTTTTAGACCACAAACCTGTGTCCTAATGGGAAAACCAGGTTTCCTATCTGATTTACATAGTGATTCAGAGCAGAGCGCTGGCCAGGAGATTTGTTCTCATGGCCATTTTCCACAGTCCTTCTCTGCTGGTGTGTGTGTGTGTGTGTGTGTGTGTGTGTGTGTGTGTGTGTGTGTGTGTGTGTGTGTGTGTGTGTGTGTGTGTGTGTGTGTATTTGCTGAGGCAGCAGGTCTGTGTACTAGTGGCCAGCTCACAGCCCTAGCTGTTGATGCATGGAGGAATCAGAGCTCCAATAATGAGCGGAATCAGCCTTTAACATGGTAATGTGTCATTTAGGGCCTATCCATTTAGCTAACGACTTGCTTCCTTTTGAAACCTATTAGCAGTAATGGTAAATAGCAGCGCCCCTTTCAACTCACATCTGATCTATTCCCTTTCTCTTCTCCTCTGTTTGTCTTCCTCTCTTCTCTTCTCCTTGTTTTCTCCTCTGTACTTCCCCACTGTACCTTCTCTTTTTCCTCCCTCTCTCTTTTCTTAATCCCATCATATCCCCACACTATCTGTTTTATCATTCCCTGTTTCCTTTTTAGGGCGATCATTGTCATTATCATTTATTTATTTTCTCGATTTATACATTGTCTATAAAATGTCAGAAAATGGTCAAATACAGTAAATGTCTTGTTTTGTCTGACCAACAGTCCAAACTAGAGCTGCACCTAACGATTATTTTCAGTTTTGATTAATCTGTCGATTATTTTCTTGATTAATCGATTAGTTGTTTGGTTTATAATATGTCAGAAAATGGTGAAAAATGTCAATCAGTGTTTCCCAAAGCCCAAGATGACGTCCTCAAATGTCTTGTTTTGTCCACAACTCAAAGGTATTCAGTTTACTGTCACAGAGGAGTAAAGAAACCAGAAAATATTCACATTTAAGAGGCTAGAATTTTGACTTTTTTCCCCTAAAAAGATTACTCAAACCGATTAATCGATTATCAAAATAGCTGGCGTTTAATTTAATAGTTGACAAGTAATCGATTAATTGTTGCAGCTCTCATCCAAACCCAAAATATATTTAGATTACTATCATTTATGACAGAGCAAAGCAGCAAATGTTCTCATTTGAGAGACTGGAACAACCACATTTTTGTCACTTTGCTTAAAAAAAAAAGACTAAAACAATTGTTTAATTATCAGAATAATTACTTTTCTTTTGATCAATTCATCGACTAATCCTTGCAGGTTTATTTCCTTTCTCAGATCCATTCACATCCTCTCCTTGTCTTCTATTTTTTGCCCTCAAGTTGACCGCCTCTGGTATTTTTTCCTCTTCTCTCCTCTCTTTCATATGTCTTCCTCTCTCCTTTTTTTATCCTCATCTCTCTTTTTTGTTTATTCACGTGCTCTCCTTCTCCATTTTTTGACTTTCTTCTCTCATTTCTCCACCTCCATCCTTCACTTCCTTTCCTCTCCTCCCCTCTGCTGCCCATAGGGGCTCATTCATAACATGTACCCATTACCCACCAAGCTATTAGGTTTGCTAACAGTGAGATCCATTGGGTGAAAATCAATGTCTATCCAGGGAGCAGTTTGTCTGTAGCGCCACTGTAATGAATGCTATATACTCCAGCACACACAGCTCTCTCCATCTCTTTCACACACTCACACATACAGGTGCCTTGGTGTAACGGATGGTTTTGCGAACCATACATCTGAACTTCAGCGAGAACAAACACACTGTAGTCGATGCAGGGCTGTGTTCACTCATCCACACTTTTCCTTTCTGTGCAACTAGTTCTCCTTATCGCTCTCACATAGTTCTATCTCCTGTTTTTCAATGTCCTTCTCTCTTAAGATGGGCATACACTGTACAATTTTGGCCCGAGTTTTTAACCGTATGTGGGCTGCTCCTTTTAGAGTCGGACCGAATTTCAGCTTTGTCAGGCGTCGTTTGCCGTGAATTATACAGGCGGCACCGGGGATCGATTAACTCCTCCTTACCGCTAGGCTTGCCACAGTAGTCGTGTAACCTGTGTTACACAGTGCTCAGGCACACACCGATTACATTATTTAATTGTCGCCCCCACCGTTGTGTTGCTTTTTTTACAAAAATAAAACCCATTTAGTTAATTTTCGCATATCAGCGCCGTAGTCGGACGACGAACGCTACAAACTGAAAGTGAAAGTGTCTGCTCTGTAAGAAGTCTCAGCTCAGAGTAGCAGGAGTCGGATTTCACACACTGGACGAAACGATGGCGGAGGATTTGGTGTCGAAGCGCAAAGTAAAAACGCCTATTTGGCAATATTTCAGATTAAAACCGAATGCCATAAGGGAACCATAACGTTAATGAGGTAATCGTCGTGAGGAGGACAGAGCGATCACAGCCGGGTTGCGCAGAGGAGCAGCGCCGGGTTGAAACCTGTGGCTCCGCAGTGAAAGCTCAACTGGAGAGGCCAGACACACAGCTACGTGACGTTAAAGATCAGCGTAAGCGCGCTATACATATTGGCTGTCATCTTTTCTTGTAAAATGTCCGGTTTAATCTGTAACACTGGTGTTGTCACAAGTTTATTAACCGGTGGAAAAATTTCCTCACTGTCACATCCCTACCGACCGGCCATGGGACAGTCGGATGAATTTCTGTTTCTCTTTTTCCTATTTTACATGTAAGAATTACACAACAATATTTCTAAAATCGTACAGTGTATGCCCAGCTTTACTAATCTTTCATGTGAATATAATCACTGAAACAGGCAAGAGTATCTCAATTTGTGTCCTCATGAAAATGCTGAAAAAATGTAGATCTCCAATATCCTTAAGCATAAAAGATTCACTTTCATAAAGCACTGTAGACACACACACACACACACACACACACACACACACACACACACACACACACACACTGTCTATTAAGCGCTCACACACACCGTAATGGATTCTATATTGTCAAACACACATTTCAGCTACGCTCAATCTAACCTGAACATGTCCTGTGCCAGAGCAGTTAGCGGTAGCCCGGGGGCAGCTAATAGTAGATGTGTAGTCATCAGCGCTGGTCAAAAACGATGAGTCAGCAACCTGTAGTTCAGCCCTGTCAAAATCCATAGCCATCATTTAATGCTGTGTGTGAGAACCTCCTAACTCCAGGTGATCTCGTTTCTATTTTATTCCCTTTTTATCCACATTTGTGTGGTGCATGGTTACGATGTCCAGTGTGTGACAATGTTACATATCTGAAATAATATGCAAGAAAAATGAACTATAATAGCGTCCATTCAACTTAAACAAAAGATATAGAGACAATTATATGCTTTGGAGATTTAGTATGTACAGTATGAACTGGTTGCTAGGTAGCTGCTGCTCTTTCTATAGCTGCCTACTGAGCTTCTATATTAGGATATGTGAAAGTAATGTTGAATAGACCTTTTTTTACTGCAGGCGTTTCAATCTTTAATTACTTATTATTATTTTAATTCATATTATTAATTGCTGCATTGCAATAATTGCTGAAGGGCAGCCATCATTCATGTTATTCATTCCACCTCTTTTCCTGCGAGGACATGATTTAATGTAAATTCAAATCAAACCAGATAACATTAAGCTTTATGTATGGTTCTCTGCCATTACTAGACTGCAGCTGACTCTGACCTCCCTGTGAGAGGGCTGGTAAGAGCTGGTAATCTGCTTTGGGGAATTAATATGGTTTCATGTTGTTATAAGAAATGTATGTGACCAGGAGAGATGGTTCCAGTGTCCCATTCATGGAAGCATCTGTAAGGAATTTGAAGTTTGGATTGAATGGACCAAAACTTGCGTTAACGCAAAATCGTTTTAACGGCACTAATTTCTTTAATGCATTAACGCAATCAATCTTTCGGAGGTTGTAGCGGGCTCAGTTTTAAAGCTAGAGTGAAGATACTGTCATCATGCGAAACTAGAAAACAAAGAATGGTACCAACCATGTCATACCAGCTAAGGAGGGTAAATTTTGGCAAGGAAAAACTGTCATGGCCATTTTCAAAGGGGTCCCTTGACCTCTGACCTCAAGATCAGTGAATGAAAATGGGTTCTATGGGTACCCACGAGTCTCCCCTTTACAGACATGCCCACTTGAAAGCATGAAAAAATCAGACTAGTCTACTAGTATTAGTTTTAAAGCTAGAGTGAAGATACTGGTATCATATGAAAATAAAAAACCTAAAGAATCCATTTATACCAACCATGTCATACTAGCTTGTTGCAAAGGAGATTAAATAACGCTCCAAACTTACGCAAAATGTTAGCAAGGGAAAACTGTCATGGCCTTTTTCAAAGCGGTCCCTTGACCTCTGACCTCAAGATATGTGAATGAAAATGGGTTCTATGGGTACCCACGAGTCTCCCCTTTACAGACATGCCCACTTTATGATAATCACATGCAGTTTGGGGCAAGTCGTAGTCAAGTCAGCAAAATGACACACTGACAGCTGTTGTTGCCAGTTGGGATTGAGTTTGCAATGTTATGATTTGAGCATATTTTTTTATTCTAAATGCAGTACCTGTGAGGGTTTCTGGACAATATTTGTCATTGTTTTGTGTTGTTAATTGATTTCCAAGCATAAATATATACATACATTTGCATAAAGCAGCATATTTGCCCACTCCAAATACACTATAAAAAGATAAACTACGTCTATGCCTTTGATTAATTAAAAGAAAAATACAATTATTATCATGGCAGAAACATAATAAGAGATGTTTTGATGTTTGAATGGCCAGTCCTGCCTTCAGAAATCTAGTTTTTACAAATAGAGTAACATATTTTTCAATGTGTGTTCAATGATAGCCGTAAAATTTAATTAAACACTTATTTCACAAATGTAAACTACTCTGGGGCCCATCAGGTCACACTTCATTCTCTCAGCAGATTCATGTACAAATCGTGTAAGCGAACCAGGTTTAAACATCTGTTTTGTGTTTTTGTTGGCCTGTAATGATGTTATCCATGTCGACTCTCAAATTGTTGGCTGTGTCTGCTGTCAACAGACTGTAAAACTGTTACCAATCTTAAGATCTCAGCAGTACTGCCAACTGCGTCTCTGGTAACTAACAGAGAGACTAATAGCAGTAAGTCTAGCTTCCATCAGTCTCTGTGATGGTGAGCCCTCTCAAGTACTGTGAAGGAGTCGTTCCCCAGAGAAGCCAACATTAATTCTGTGTGCGTGTGCGGTGAATATTACTCATGATAACTGGCTGTTGCTTTTGTACATACTTTGTTGATTGGCCCCCATGGACCCGCCCACTTAACTCTCAGCCAATAGTACACTGTTTCCTGTCTCCCATTCATAAATCAAGTGAACGGCGAAAAAGAGGGTAAGCGAGGAGAAAGGCCATGAGACGAGGGACGACGAGGAAAATGAGAAGAGAGAATAGGAAAAGTCGGAGAATAAGAAAGGCGGCCAGGCGGAGATGAGAGATATTAACGTTGTAGCCCGTGTGTTTGGTTTCAATCTCCTTGGTAACCGTTTCTTCCTGGAAGCTCATGCACGTCCATCTGGATTTCCAATTACCCACAATCCCCTGTGACCCTACCGGCCGCATCTAGAGAATGATGTTATTTCCTGACCTGACAAATACAGAACACACTCAAGATAGGAGCACCTGCACACTCCCAATACACATCTACATAAACACATGGACGAAATACATAAGTCCAACATAGCAAGGCCTCTAGTCATCACACAGTCATACTCTCCACCCTGTTTCTCTCCTCCATCTTATCATCTCACAACATTTACATCAATTCCCAACATAAGAGATATATTATTATGTTTTCTATATATATTAAACTTTGTTTAGCTTCAGTATTGTACTTTGCTGACAGTATCAAGGGCTGCTCCCTCTTTAGTAGTCATTAGTTGTTTAGCCGACAAAATTGGTTGTTTTGGTCTTAAGGCCCTGACACACCAGGCCGTCGGTGAGCGTCCGTCGGCCTGGTTTTTGCGATGTGTCCCATACCGTCAGCTCTAGTGTGCTTGTGTTGGAGGTTTTTCGGACGATTCAGCATGTTGAATCGCCAGCGGAGCCCGTCGGTGAGAGAAATCACTCTGATTGGCTGTTTAGCTTAAACAAATCGGTGCATGAGAAGAGAAACGGAAGTGAGGAAAGCAGGAAGTCAAGAGTAAAGTCAAGAGTAAAAACACAAACGGCTTTTCCACCGCTTTGTTTCATATACGTATCATAACAACGACTTCTATATCCACCGTCCTCGGTCTTCCAATTTCCCTTTTTGAATGAGGAAAACAGACTACCGCCACCTGCTGGTGTGGAGAGTTATTTCCTCTCACGCAGGCGCAGAACATACGTTGTAGTTGGCCATCGGCTGTCGTCTTTGCGGTGTGTTTGAGTGCAACTTTTTGGCCAAGACAAAGGCGACGTGAGGCGACGCAACCGGTGGCCATCGTCAACGCAAGTTGTTTGATGTCAGGGTTGGTGTGTCTGGGCCCTTAGTCGACTAAGATAAAAAATGTGCGATTAATTTGCGATTAATCACGATTAAATAGACAGACCTTATATACATGCATGTTAAACAGCTTATGATAAAGTGAACCTTTCATAATACATAATGTAAAATTGATGTGATTTTGTCCTTTTTCATTAGTGAGTCCCATGTTCAGTTAACTTGACCACGTTTATTTGAACACTTTGCAGCAGTTTGGAGAGAAAATGTCCAACAGGCATTATGCTCTTTTAACCGTCTCTCTATTACGTCCCCCATCTGGAAGTTCAATTTTTTCCACTGCCAAAATTGTGAACTGTCTTTAAATCACGCTCATTCACGTGAATTGCCACTGTGTAGTTACACAGTAACTTCTGTAAATACCACTATTCTGACCTCTGGTGTTTACAGTATTTGTAGGTGTTGTGCTCACATACAGCGGGAAAGCTGCAGCTTCTGTGAGGTCAAGTTGTTTCAATTGTTTGGCTTTACTTGAACATAGATTCTCTTGAAGCCTGAGCAGTCACTGAACCCTGACTTTATCTCCGGGGAACGCTTTAGACATGAATCAAGAGCAGTCAGCAGTGTGAGGAGGAACAACTGCTGAGCTCAAGATAAATGTCCAAACTGATTTTCCCAAGAAAATCACGCTGTTGTTATTCTATTCTGCTTTATTCTAGTCTATTCTATATTGTTGTGGGGTTGTGATCGTAGCTATGCGAAGATTAGATCCTCTACCCGTGATAAATCTCTCTGGGGCCAGAGGTCAAGTTGCTCTCTCCTGTAAATCTACTCACTGGCATGTTTTCATTACCAACGCCAACATATCCCCGAGACTGTGTGTGTGTGTGTGTGTGTGTGTGTGTGTGTGTGTGTGTGTGTGTAGTGGCCTTGGCTGAAGTATTAACCAAGGCTAGCACCGATGAGTTCCTACTTAAATCATACAAAACCACACACACACTCACACAACTGTGTCTCTGAGGTGCTTGTGGATGATTTAACAAAGTCCTCATCACTGCCTCATCAGGTATGGACCGTGTGTGTGTGTATGTGTGTGTGTGTGTGTGAGAGCGCAGTTGGTCCATTGCAGGATGGATTTACTGCTGGCTGGTCTGAGCTCAGCTAAATCACTTCTACCACTTATCCAGGAGTTATTGCACATAAACATTCCCTCTCCGTGCTTCTATCTTCCCTGTGTATATATATATATATATATATATATATATATATATATTTTGCAATTCACGTTCAAGTTAAAGTGGGGTTTTTAATTTACTGAATTTTGATTTTGACATACTTTAGTATCATGATGGTGTTTGCTTGTGCTTCATGGTTAATAGATCTGAATGTAAGAGTTTAAACTTCCATTTACATACTTGTTTTTTGTATGATCGTATATTATTTAGTGTGCTGCGGTTGGTGGGCAGTGCTTGGTTTTGGCTCGACTGTTTTCAACACGGCAGGCCGTGTCACAAACTTTCTCATTTTACAGCTAAACAATACACTACGAGATGTTTCCGAAAACATTTGAGGAAAAAAATTATGCATTACAGTAACATAATCTTGATTCATCTTTGATCAGCGCTGCCTAGTTTGACAGTTTGATCAGAGTTCATGAGCTTCACGAGCAGTGATTGACGTTGGAGACGTGGCTCTAATCGGTTGTTTTTCTTCGGATGCGGGGGAATCTTGCAAATGCCTTTTAAAGGGAGGAAGAGGAACCTTGTTTTTTCACAGATTATCTGTCTCATGTACTGCTGTCAGGATAATGTGACAGTTTGAGCAAATATCACAAGAAGGTCTTTTTTATTAAAGTTACTAACTGTTTTAATGTTAATCTAACGTAGTTTTAAAATGTTTTTCCACATGTTGTCATGTATGAAAAGACCCAAAATGACACTATAAGCAGAGTACTTGATTACTATAAGCAAATGATTTAAACAGCATTTGTATAGGAATGATTCTGTCCCAAGCGTTTTGATCCATATAAGCGGTTTCCACTGTAATATATTGCCAAAGCCCTCCCATGTGTCTGCACTGTAGAAGGATATATGTTGTATTTTAGCCTACTTTCTAGTCTGAGAATTTAAATTGAGTGCGGAGAGAACCAGTGGTCCTCCTGGGAGACAGTTTAGACTGAGACACCCCCCAGTCTGGAGCACAGTGATCATCGTAGCCTCTAGCAGACATGACCAGTTCATTGACATTGTGTAAGTGTGTATGAGTGTGCCTAAGTGGGGGATTAACTGTCTATAACTTTGTGGTTTTCCTGTTTAGTCTGACTTTATGACCGTCTGGAAGAGGACAGCATTTGCAAAGATCAACCATACAGACACACCACACACACACACACACACACACACACACACACCCACACACACACCCACACACACACACACGCAGACACACACACACAGACTGTAAGCCCACATGTCTCTCCCTCTTCTTTTCTCTGAATAGTGTGTGGCCATCTGGAAAAGGACGACATTTCAGTCTCTAATATCCTGTAATTGCAATTGTGAGCAGAAGCTTGATGGGCAAACGCACATTGGCACGATGAAGAAAAATATACAGTAATATGAAAAATATAATTGGTAGTATGTGAGTTCTTACTTTGAGATTACCCATTACAGTAATTATCATGACATACAGACATATATAGACTGCATATAAGAAGTGGACATAGCCACTGTGATGTCACCTATTGGTTTGTGGACTGCCGTTTTGAAGCCTCGAGTTCGGCATTTTGGCCGTCGCCATCTAGATTTTTTGCAACCAGAAGTGACACGAGAGGGAGGAGCTAAGTACAACCGAACGCTGAATAAGACATGAACTGAAAAACACACTGTGAAAGGTTTAAAGTTGTAAGATGAAAACACGGACAACTCCCAGACCGGACAACGCCTTGGTAGCGACCTGTCAATCACAAGGTAGCCACGCCCTGAAGCATCCCCTGCTTTATGGTCTATTTGACTCTAAATGGGACCATAATTTACTAAATGAACATCATGCTGTATTGAAGAAGACTTGAAACTAGCGATTGAGACCATAAACTCATGTTTACAATGTTTACTGAGGTAATAAATCAGGTGAGAAGTAGGCTCATTTTCACATAGACTTCTATAAAACCAGATTATTTTTGCAACCAGAGGAGTCGCCCCCTGCTGGACATTAGCAAGAATGCAAGTTTAAGACACTTCCGCATTGGCTTCACTTTTCAGACCCAGCGGTTGCCCACTGCTTATAGCTGAAAGCTGTTAAAATCAAATCAGATTTAGCGTTGCTTGTAGTTAAAATAAAGTGCATTATGCCTGGTTCTGTCTTCATTGCATTATTATTACCACAATTTAAAGATATCAACTCAATAGCAGATGTGGGATGGGGCAGTAACGGGAAAGAAAGGGACATCTTGTCATGCGGGAATCGAAAGAGAGCCCGGGGAAGTGAGATGACCCTTCTGATCATCCCACAATCTTTCCTCTCTTTTACATGAACTTTCTTCCTTTATTGTCTTTGTATAATAAGCCATTCATTGCTGTCTTTCAAGGCAGGGTGACTAACTGTCTGCTTGCATTTTCTTTTGGAGCTTCATCGCTGATGGAAACACACACGCACACACTCTCAGAAACACACACTCCTGGGGCAGGAAGTCCTTGTGAGAGCAGGATGTTGACTTAGTTTTTATTTCAGCTTTCTCCGAAAACCCCTGGAGGTCGACAGAAGAGCAGCCAACAGATGTAAAGCCAGAGATACAGGCAGCGAAACAAAAGTATAGATTAATGTACATCCAACTCTTATCGCACCAGACAATTTATAACAAGAGAACTAAAAGTACATATTTATTTACAGCAATAGTGTGGAGGGATAATATTTATAAAAACAGCAGTGGAAGTCAGACACAGAGAAATTGAGTCAAAGGCAAACCAAGAGACTGATTTTATATTTATTGATGTATAATAAAATGCCTCATCTTTGTCTAATGACACTTCTAAAATGTACTTTAAACTGCAGTTAGCTTTAAATGTAATATATTCACTGTGACGCTTCAGGAGACAGTGCCAGAGTGACACATAAATATGCTTTTCTAGTGCTTTTATTATATTTCTGTGGCCGTCCAGTGACTGTACACTTTCCCAAAATGCAAGAATCAAAGCAGGCTCCTCATGACAGCATTCAGTGTGAATACTGAAGCTGTAAGCATGTTGTAAAATAGCTATGAGGGTCATTACCAGTATCAATCTGTACAGCTCATTTTCTCAGCATGACATTTGAGGGTAATATTTCTGAAAATGTGACACTTGAAAATCCTTCAACAATTTTCAAACCATTTCTGAAGCCACCTCAAGGATGTCAATTCACTAAAAGTCTCTAGATGTAATACCAGTTAACAACAAAACGTCTAAACCCAACAGTTTAAGCACCAGTTACAAAGTGTGCGACACAGACGATGTTCTGCCAAACTGTTTTAATGTGGAAGTTTGTACGGGCACAGAGACAGAGAGTGACAGAAGGAGAGAGTTAGTTGATGTCCAGGAAATGTAATTTACCATCTATTAGAAAAGTCATTAATTTATCCAACATGTCAGTACAAACTATGTTACCATAGAAACAACACGCAGCAACCGCCGAACACTGACAGCCGTGTGTGTGTGTGTGTGTGTGCGCGCGCTAATATTAAACCTTTTGTTAGATGTGAGCTTTGCCAAAGTCAAGTCATCAATAAATGTTGTGACGAGCAGCAGCAGCCAGGACAGGTCGACAGCGAGGTGTGTGTGTGCGTGTGAGTCTCCGTGTCTGATTTGATCAAGCTGGAGATGATCACATCGCTATATTTAAACCTTTCACTTGTGATCATTGTATAATGATGCTGGTCGTGCCTGGGTTGAATTCCTTTTCATTTTATTCATTTCAAGAAATTATACTTATTTAAACTCCAATCACGGAAAAACTTTTGTCATGACAGTTTGAGCCATGTAGGTGTTACTGAAGAATATCTATCTTTAGGTGAGGAA
This sequence comes from Sebastes fasciatus, assembly GCF_043250625.1. Taxonomy (NCBI): domain Eukaryota; kingdom Metazoa; phylum Chordata; class Actinopteri; order Perciformes; family Sebastidae; genus Sebastes; species Sebastes fasciatus. The sequence goes on along the minus strand of NC_133812.1, from coordinate 23,920,442 downwards.
TGAAAGTTTCTGTTAGTTATACTGTTCTGATTAAATTCAAATTGCATACATTTATACAACTAAAAGAAGTTCCTGATGAGGTGCCTGTATAGAACCAAATATAATGTGTATGTATTTTTAATCTAATGATACAGGCTGCTCTCATACATCATTCCTGAATATACCTGCGAAAAATAATGCACTGTAATTTGTATATATCCCGCAAAATCAATTTGTATGTAATCCACGTAATCGTGAACCAGGAAGAATAAAGAGCGACAAATGCAGCGTAGTAGAGCTGCAACGATTAATCGATTAGTTGTCAACTATCAAATGAATCGCCAACTATTTTAATAATCGATTAATCGGTTTGAGTAATCTTTTTTAAACAGAAATAAAGTCAAAATTCTCTGATTCCAGCTTCTTAAATGTGAATATTTTCTGGTTTCTTTACTCCTCTATGACAGTAATCTGAATATCTTTGAGTTGTGGACAAAGCGAGACATTTGAGGACGTCATCTTGGGCTTTGGGAAACACTGATGGACACTTTTTTCCATTATGTCATTTTATAGACCAAACAACTAATCGGTAAATTGAGAAAATAATCAACAGAATAATTGATAATGAAAATAATTGTTGCCGTAGGGAGGAGGTCGGGGTGGATGGATGGGTCAAAAAACATCGGACTTACTCACTGCCAAGAGGCCGGTGTTCGTTTCCCGTATTTTGTTTTACCCAAACGTTGACTTATTCGTCACGTAACTTCCATTTCCACGACCTTTTCCTGAACCTAACTAAGTCATTTTGTTGCCTAACCCTAACCAAGTTGTTTCCTGTGAAGACGGAAGTTTATTTTGAAAAGACTGTATGCGTGTAATGAGCGGGAACTGACACGTGTTGCTGGACATCGGTAGGAAAATGCATGAAAAATGAGGAATAACTGTTCATAAGATATCAAACGAAGAGTCGAGTGAGGATATACGTTGAATGATAAATGCTACACGACTGCTGAGAGCAGCCTCTGGTGTTTGATTAACACATGGTTGTCTCGAGATAATGATTTAATTAAATACCTTGCTAAATAATTTGACTACTAATTAAACTATTGTGGTGATGTCATACTCAATGATGAACATCTTTATCGGGAGGATTATTTCTGTACTTAAGCTCTATGTGTGTTATCTCTGTATTATCTCATTATCTAGAAATAATTGTTATCTTGAGCCAGACAATTACATTGTTTTTAGTTATGAGTTATGACTCAGGCTACCATTGCGGCCAAATTAAGTCATTGTCTTGAGAAAGCATCTTTTTCTTTATGTAATTGTTAAAGAAAACAAAGCTTGATATATCAAGATAACAAGATATTATGTTCTGATATCAAGACTGCACAAACATGATAAAATATTACAATGTATATCGCCATCAGCCTCCATATCTATGCTTGGTGGTGGGTCATATTCTCTTATTTATATTAACACAAATCCCAGCTTAATTTCTTGATAATAATGGGGCTTTATTTGTGTGTGTGATTCACAACACATAAGAACCAACCGCTTTCTGTTTCACCTGTATGGAGACATTTTGAGTAGATTTTTCCCAACTAGGGACATGCGTTGAATTCTTCTGTCCTTGTTAAACTGTTAAAATCTCATTTCCTGGATTGCCTTGTTTGTGAAACTCCGGTAGAAGAGAAATCATATTTCAGGTGTTCAGAGCACATCTGAGCTAACAAAGCAGATGAGTTTTCTGGATGAGATCCTCCCAAAGCTGAGGATGAGTCCAGGACTGATTAGTGTTTATATTGTTTCTTGGTCCAAATCTGGCTCCATCAAATGTGGTGTATTAGGCGCGGAATTCATTTGAGTGTGGGGTGTGCATGTGTATTGTACATATTCATTTGTGCACATGTGAGTCTGCATGGCAGATTAATTGTCTAACACATTTGTGAATGTATATTTTTGGCAATCCTATGTATAGGATGTTTTACAAACTATCATTAGTGGCCGATGGCTGCGTAGTCTCCACCAATCACGCGGGGACATCACTGTTTAACGTCAAGGTATAGGGGGAGTAAAAAGTTATCTCTCGAATGTATAACGCAACACCATCAGCTCTTTGTCCACGATACAAGACAGGTAGACAGGGAGGAAAATAAATCATTCACTGTTACTTTAACTTGCTTACTGCACCAATTTGGCGTTCTCCCTTCAAAATAATACAGACACATAACCATCCACTCATGAAATGAAATCGCACACTTAAGGATCCTCCTTACCCCGAGAATTAATGTTTTTTAAAAGTGGCATTTAACAATGTAACAGGATCCTGGCCAATCATAAGCCACAGAACAGCGCGTCGCCCATTGTAAATGAATCGCACATGTTCCAACGATGTATGGTGCCTTCAAATGAAGCTTGTGTTTACAACATGGGAAGTCGTGTACACAATATGCTTGGCATTCAAGCGGTCATTCGTGAGACCTCGTGTCAAAGTCGTGAGAACACCGCTGCTAAGCAACGGCAAAATTAACGTTACTGTTGGCGTCTGGAAGCCACAGAGGCTAAGCTACCAAGTAGGTAACATAATGCAGGAAATGCAAAGGCATAATGACAGAGGAAAAAAATGAGGCTGATGGGAATATCAAAATTTTTCTCAGACATATTATAAAATTACGAAGTAAAACAATGCACGACTAAAAAAACAATATATGAACTTATTATGCACCGAAAAATGAACTTCCATGGCCTCCTCCATTTCTGACAACATCAACAAACACGTCACAAGTCGTGAACTCGGAGCTTTCAGCGACTTTCCACTTACGAGGTTGTGAATACCACAAAAGGGGGGGCGTTCATATGGACTCTTCTCGTAAACACGGTAAACACGAACCCATTTGAAGGCACCAGTAATCCATCAAATCACACTTCAGGATATTCTCTTACGAATTATTAAATGCGGTCTGACAAAAAACGGATTTATTGAAAAAGGCGTATATTACAGTATCTGACTAGACTGCTGCAGAAGTAAAGAATATATCGGCCGACTATTGGCTTTTTCCTGTTCCAAACTATCGTAATATATCGGTCAACCTATAATCCTATGCGTCTCTCACTATTTGGCATCTGTATTTTTATGCACACACACACTTCTGTATGTAGATGTCTTTATGTAATGACTGTGTGTGTGTGTGTTTATGTGTGTGTGAGTATACAGGATTATCGCAGTCTCATCCCTCATTCGCCTCCTGGCCCTGACCCTTTTAAACAACACTCTATCTTTCTCTGGGAATCCCTCCATCCATCTCCATCAATCTTTCTATCTGTTTCTGCATCCATATCTCTCTCAGCCCCCCCAACTACTCAGGATGGAGGGAGATACAGAGAGAGATGATCCTGTCTTTTTCAACCTTCTTCTTATTCCATCAAGCATACATCTAGCCTCAAAACTCAACAATAACACATCCATCACACACACATGAACACACACACACACACACACAGAAGGGCAAGCAGTGCAGAGTCATCGTCTTCCGTGACTGAAAAAGCAAATAAAGTTTTATTCATAATGTAATAAGAAGCCGTTATACAATAAAAAGAATTTGCTGTCATCCTGAATCTTGTGGAAATCCAGTCACGTCTGGACATTTTCTCCTTAAGTGTACATTTAACTCCCATATTGATATCTTATTGTCCTTCTTACCACATGGATGAGTAGCGTGCTTCAATAAATGTGTTAGTGCACGTGCAACCTGCAATGTAGATGGAAGTCGTGCCGCCCATCCGAAGTTCACTTTTAGAATCGAATAACCACAATTGGAAAGCATGTTATGGTTCCAGTTGAATTCGGGCGCACTGTACTGTATATTGTTTAATGTTGCATTTCTCCCCTCGACTGCTCAGAACATTTTTCTTGACATATTCGCAAGGTGCAAATCGGTAAACAGACAACGGACAATGTGAACTTATGGATTTGATATTGATGAAGATTTGTGTTACACGAACACGCACACAGATGGCGTAGATTCACAGTTGAAAGGGAACAAACTGGACAAATAGAAGTTTATACTTTGATGAATAAATAGAATTCATATTACAAGGTCCTCTTATTTGGTTATTTTTTAAGCATCCACATCTGTACAATATTATAATATAGCAGCAAACAACTGTTTGTAATGTAAAGATATAGAGGAGTAATGTCTACCTGAGCAGAGAATGAAGTTGCTCTCCCTCTCTTTGTGTTGTAATCTGAGTTTTTTTGTGCTTTGTTTGCATAGCCGGGCTGGCCATGTGTGCTTTTAGTGCATGTTCGTCTCTCTATATTGCCCCACTGGCTCGCTCATGGCACAATTTGACAATATATCTGGTATGACTATTTTCAGAAGATATTTACATGTAAGTTATAATAATAATTTAGACATGCTGACTAGGGATAAATAATATTTTTACTAAATAGAGCCTGAATGCATCATTATGTAAATCAATGGCACCTCTCATTAACGATGGGACGCCTTGAGTCTCATGCCCTGTCGGTATACCATAGAGAAACGAGTACCGTCCTGTTTTTAGAATTTTTTGGCATCGACTTGGTACCGAAGTATCAGTTCTTGTGACATCCCTAATGATGACCTAACAGGTAGCTCATTATAAAAATGATCTGAGAAATATTAGTGTATGTATTGTGAATAAATGGCCATCTTTACCAGGGATGTTTCTTTGTGATCAGTGCCAACTTCTTTGGCGATGACATTGCCCAGCTTTCACTGGGTGTACTTATACATTTTGACAGTATTATAATTTAGAGCCTGTATGGCAGTAAATCCTCTGAGACGTCTGGTTAACAGAGCGTAGACGGGGATAGAGAGGCCAACAGATAGACAGACAGACAGACAGACGGACAGACAGACAGGTTACCATGGTTATCAGAGCAGAGAGGAAAGAATGGAAGGTGATGAACCTGAGTAGATGTCTCTGTGTGTGAGTGTGTGTGTGTGTGTGTGTGTGTGTGTGTGTGTGTGTGTGTGTGTGTGTGTGTGTGTGTGTGTGTGTGTGTGTGTGTGTGTGTGTGTGTGTGTGTGTGTGTGTGTGTGTGTGTGTGTGTGTGTGTGTGTGTGTGTGTGTGTGTGTGTGTGTGTGAGTGTGTGTGTGTGTGGCAGCCGAAGGCAGACAGTCATTGTGTCCTTGTCATTCAGTGAATCTGAAATCTGAACCCTGTCTTTAGCCGGCCCTCTCCGTTTCTCTGTTGTTATCTCACCTCATTGTTCAACATAAAAGGCAAGAGAGAAAAAGTGTTATCAGTAGCCAAAGTTGGAGTCGTACACATGATCGCGTTCTCCCAAGAAATCATTTTGATGTTTAGTAAAAATTTCTATGGCAGCCAACACAGACAGTGAGAGGCCATGAGAGTCTAAAAAGAACATTTAGTTGTCAGTCGTTCTTTCTTGCTGCTTCCTGCATTATTTTGTGAAAGCAGGACTTGAACACTTTCCAAAGATGTTTTTTAAAGGAACAGTGTGTAGCATTTAGGGGGATCTATTGGCAGAAATCGAATATGATATTAATAAGTATGTTTTATTTAGTGTGAAAGTGACACAATAACACAAACAAACTAATCGACTGCTGCATCGAATAGATAGTTTGTTTGTGTTATTGTGTGACTTTCGGATCCGAACTAACGTGGCGTCCACAGCAGTACATTGCTTACGGCACTCCTGTCTGCTTCACCAAACTGAGAGTATGCCGACAGCCATGTAAGTTACTGTATGTAATGTTAATACACTGACTATAAGGATGCTTATATCCAGTATATACTGTACAGGTAGCAGCGTCATCATGCAGAAACCTACGTCAGGTCACGTGGGAAAAAGTGTAAGTTTAATTAAATAGCATTTTGATGCTAAAACATACACACCTGATTTGAATACACAAGGAACACCACTGTGAAGCTATAGAATGATATAAAAACCTAAAAAAACACACAAATAATGGACCCTCCCTGTAACACTGCACCAAAATTGCCAGCTAGATTGAAAGAGGTGGAACTGGCACAAACCAAAACATGTGGTTACACTTGGAACAAATGTAGTTCCCTTTCAAATCCCTTGTGATTCTGTAAATCAGACACGCAGTACTGATGGGAAGCTTAAGGTATTAGCTGTCTCAAATCAAGGTAAAATGACACTATTAAAGATTGCTCCCACGTGCATTTGTATGCGGTTGGAGACTCTTCCAGCTTGTGGATCTAAACCCAGGAATACGCAGGATGTTGGCTTGATTTCCTGGCAGAAGCAGGAGGCGGTAGTTAGAAACGGTGTGGAAGGACCATGAAAAACATGTTCATCAAAGCAACGGTTTGATCTTGTATTAAGGCCTTTAAATAAGATATTTTTTATACGGAAGTCTGGTTAAAGGGTTTCCTGTGTTGGCAACACGACAAAAAGATGGTGCACTCTTTTTGTTTGCTCTGGTAATGGGTGCATTTGAGGATAGATCCTGTAGGCGTTCTTATATATGGGCCTTGCATGCTTTTACTCTCTGTTAGAGCTTTTTCTTTTGCCCACTGTGACTTTTCAAATTGGGAATTAAATTAACAAAAGAGCGCAGTGAAAAGAGTTCAACCTGCTCTCCACTGACGGGAGTCTTTGAGGTGTGGACCAAATATCAGACTTAAAATCTTGAGGCATCCAAAAACTGCAACAATGAAAAGATGGAGCTGAAAAGACACTGATACATGAATCATTCAATGTTCAAGCTGACAGACAGAGTAGTTTTCACCTTTTCATTTTAAGATGAGTTGGGAATTGAAGTGCAGGTCCATTATTATACATTTTTTTGTTGAGGTTTTTATATCATTCTGCAGCTTCACAGTGGTCTTCCTTTTGTATTCAAATTCGAACATTAAAATTTTGGTCGAAGTATTTACAGTATGTTTTAGAGCCAAAATGCTATTTTCCCAAGCCCTTCTAAAAACTTTTCCCCATGTGACCTGACCGCTACTACATATATAGTATATATACATCTTTATAGTCATGGTGTTTTACAAACAGTAACTAAGATGCAATGTACTGCTGTGGACACCACGTTAGTTCGGATCCGATAGTCACACAATAACACAAACAAACTAACCGATCAATACAATGATAGACTAGTTCTGCAACTCCCGTGTTCTGAGAGGTAAAATTACTGGTTTTGTGAGTCTGGTGGCTTTGAAGACAGCGATATAACGGCTTCAGTTCCCCGTCAGAAAGGGCTGTCTGGTTGCAAATTAAAGCGGTGAAAATATACTAAATCTAGCGTATACTTAAACAGTTTTTTCTTTAGGTGGTTAAAATCCGTTTTTCTGCTGCTCCCGTCCACAACTGCTTTACCTCGCCGTCAGACAACCCGTTCCAACAATAACTGAAGCCGTTATATCACTCTCTTCAAAGCCACCAGACTCCATTCACAAAACAGTAATTTTACCTCACAGAACATGGGAGTATACATCCAACCCCACTTCAAAAAAATCCAAACCAAACCTTTCAGTTATTTCCAAACTTAGCACAGCTTACTTTGACTCAGCTACTGCTAGCGTTCACTTTATTCATAAACTTATTGATCAGCTTTGATTAGCTTAATTTGGTAACCTACGTCAATGCCTTTTGCTAAAGGCTGACTGGGCATTTCCATTTGAAAAAAATGTGTAAAGAACGCAGATGGACTTGACCTTTAAGCTTTGAGATTGTGATTGCCTATACTGTATGTTAGGTAACATATAAGGGACATTATTGATGCATGAATTGATGAATATAACTTCCCTACAACAACATAAACAGAATGCCATTCATTATCTTAATTTGACATATGTGTGTTATGTATATTTGCTTTTTTGAGTTCAGGTCCCTTAATAACTTGTCTACTGCTCATTGACTCAGAGCTGGATATGGTAGGAGCTTATCCAACCCCATTTGTGTCCTTTCAGTGAGAACTTTTCCTCTATGAAAACACTGTTATGGAAATCTGGGCTCCCTCAGTGGCGCAAGTTCTCAGATATCATTTCTGAGAGGTCTGGAAGGTATGACTGAGTGTGTATACGATATGTTGTGAGTAGTTGTGTGAGAATGTGTACACATATGTGAGAGAGTCTTTGGGTGTCTCAGATGTTCTTCACAGTTCATCAGTGTTGACATCTGGCCAAACAGCTGGGCTCATCTGGACATGCACACACACACCGTCCACACTTTCACAAGTGCTTTTCCTCTGTATTTCTCTTTTCCTCTCCTTCCATCTGATCTCCCCTTCCTGTCTGTCTCCTTTGTGTACGGTTGCTGTACATTTATGCGTCTCTGTGTTTATGTTTGTATATCAGTGCACACGTTGTTTAACTGTAAAAGCTGTGACCTTAAACGAGGACTGGGAGTTGTGACGTGTCGTCGTACAGGACGTGCATGTATTTGTCTCTGTGTGTGAGAGTGTTTGCCAGACAGGAAATGTGAACCATGTGCACAGTATGTTGAGCATTCCAGTACTTTTAAGTCCAACAAGCTTGTCATTCACTCTAATGTGCTTTTGCTATGGGAACAACACAGAGAAGTCTGCTGGAGAAAAAAAAGAAAAAACACGTGTGCGCAGCCTCATGGTGTGTTTGTGTGGTGAAAGATCAGTTTGTTTAAAGTGCAGTGATTAGTTCAGTTTATTTCTACTTTAGATAACACAAGCTACTTGGCTTGCTGGCTGTCAGCAGGCTCACATTTTATAGCATGTGCAGATACTATAGCAGGGCTCAACAATAAGGATTGCCCACTTGCTCGGGGCAAGAAAAATGCCCCGTCAGGCTAGTATATATAATATAGTATATGGTAAAAAAGAATTACACACATCGTTTCTTTCCAGAACTGATGATGGAAGTAGCTAAAGTGTGAGCCATCTCGCTTCCTTCTCATCTCTGTTGAGAGTTGCACATGCGCAGTACCGATATCAGGCACGCGCAGGAAAATGGCAGCGAGTAAAGACAAAGTTTATGCAAGCATTTCAATTATCCTGGAAACACAAGTTTAGGTGTTTGCCGTTAGAGGATGTGGGCGAAACTGCAGATTAATTTACTTCAATTAACTATTATCTTTGTTTTTGTTTGATAACCACTAATTAGTAAAACTACTTGTATTGGGGCAAGTAAACATTGACTTTGGGCAAGAAGATTTCTGACCCACTTGATCGACAGGTTAAGTGAAAAAAATATTGACGTTGAACCCATAGATGTGCTTTTGATTGATCAATATGATACATGGCAAAATTATCCTCACCTAAATTACCTAAATTATTTTCATAGTTTAGTTCCTGTATTACTATACAGGCACTGTACAGTATATAATATATTATATTATTATAATATAAATATTTACTTGTCCTCTATGATTGTAAACTGAACATCTTTGGGTTTTGGACTATTGGTTGGACAAAAGGAGCTATTTGATATCAACTTGGGCTTTGGCAAATTGTGATTGTTCACTATTTTCTGACATTTCATCGGACAAATTAGGGCTGCAACTAATGATTATTTTCTCAGTTAATCGATTAGTTGTTTGGTCTATAAAAAGAAAAATGTCTGAGTGTTTTCCAAAGCCCAAGATGACATCCTCAAATGTCTAATCTATAACTTGGGCTTTAGGAAATTGTGATTGTTCATTATTTTCTGACATTTCGTAGTGCAATTGATTAATCGATTGAGAGAATAAGTGACCAATAATGAAAGTAATAGCGCAGCCCTAATAGCAAGTCCAGCCACTCTGGCTCGCTGGCAAAAAGCCTTTCTAGCTGATAAAATGTTGCATCGATTACAGTACGCATGTTATTTTCTTTCTACCCAGTACGGTAAGAGGAGAGGTGACTGGAGCACACTCCCCTGGTTGTAATCTTACGGCTCCAAGAGTTGAATATAATTCTCATGGAGATGAGAATTTGATGTATAGCTCTACTTTCATGTCTTCTAGTAGATTTTTTTTGTTTAATACCCCGAGCACCCATAAGGCCACGAGGGAGGAAAACAAAGTAATGTTTGCACAGTAAAACATTATTGATGACTTCCAACAATATCCTGGAAAAAAAATGTGTGTACTTTGCAGTGTTTTCCATAATGTATGTTCTCTCTGAGTTTACATTCTGTTCCAGCGCTGAAAAATATCCACGGACAGGAAATGAAAAAAAAATTGCTTGGGCAACATAATGCAAATGAATAGTCCTTTGATATAGTAGCATTACACTGCCCAAAGTCTGCACAGCTGAACGCTGGCCAAAAAGCTGTACTCTGTATGCTGCTTTTATCCAAAGATAAAGTGAATACAGCTCTCGCTATCTGTGAGGGGCAAATGATGTTAACTGCATTAGACTGCACCGAAAATACACCCAGATTAACTAACGTGGATGGTATAAAACACCTGCCCTCCCCCTCATGTTCCACACTAATTACTCATAAGCTCACAACAACAGCCATACAAGCTAGCTGGCTCACTCGGAACAAGACTACACAGAGAAACTGACATTATTTTAATGATTTTTAAATACAAAACCTGTGTGCAAAGCAGGGTGTGCTCCTAATAACCCCTACTGTACTGCATTTTAGCAATATAACACATTTGTTTTGCTTTGAAGGAGGAATACAGTTTGACCTCTTTTGAGTTGCTGTTAATGGACTTGAACCTGTGATCAGTGATGATCTGACTACACAATTAATGTCAGGTACACACTACACAAGAATCAAGCCAATTTTGGGCCTGATTCCCCCCTCTCGACAACGGTTAGCTGAAGGCTGGCCCACACTACAAGATTTTTCAGATCTTAACAGATGTTGAAGATGTTAGAGAGCCCACACATGTTATGTTAAATTTAACAGTTTTGTTCCTATAGTATGTGGAGAGCAACGATTTGGCCAAAACAGCTCACCACACACTAACAGATTCCATTCATGAACAACAAGAGTCCTGACTCTCAAAACCGAAAATCTTGCAAAATCTCTCGCAATCAAACGTGACTTTAGTGTAAACTAACATGGCGGACGACGAGCAGGAAGAATTGGCGTTGTTAGTTTACTACGTTATACTGAAAATTCACGAAGATGGATGGATGAAGTCCTGGAGACACGTTCAATAAACACTTTGTTGTGTTGTTGCGACAAATTAACAAGTTGGTCGTCCATTTCTGAGGTCCATCTTACTTCTACTTTATGCTTCAGGTTTTGCATTAGCTCATGACAGCTGTGGTTGTCCTTCCTTCTTCAGTCAGCTTGGTTCTCAATTGGCTATCGTTCTTTCCCACGTGACTGCGTCATCGGCTGTCCGCGGGGTTTCCCACACACAACAGGATACCCGGTCGTAACAGTTGAGCATGTTTAATATTTATGATTTGAAATCGGTGCGGCCAGGATGGACTTCCGAGCCGATCAGGGGACGTAAAAAACACACATACCTCACACCACAGGAATATCTGGACAGATAATCTTTAGAACCATCAAAAAATCGGGGCTTTGCTGGGTACACACTATACGAGAATCAAGCCGATTTTGGGCCCAATGAGAAGATTGATGTCAACATCATCTGTGTATGTCAAGCATAAACGAGTGTACTTCCCAAAATATCAGACTTGTAATATTCTGCTGCATCGTGACGTCTATCAGACGTCAGTACTAATACATACAGCTGTTTTTGTTTCATTGTCTATTTCTGTATGTAATTGCCTGTGTGTTTTCTCCCCAGGTCTGTTCCCGGCTGTGCTGAACCTGGCGTCCATGGCAGATATATCCACTAATGCTACCTGTGGTTCATCGGGTCCAGAGATGTTCTGTAAGCTGGTGGAGCATGTACCAGGCCAGCCCGTTAGAAACACTCAGTGTCGAACTTGCGACCAAAAGAGCACAAAACCATTTGGTAAGAGCACACACAAGACTTATAGGCCTGGTGATTACAACAATTAATCATTCTAGATTAGTTAATTAGCGGCAGAACCGGCCAGATGTTATCCAATCGTTTTGTCTGAAATGATCATTACTGAATGAACTGAGGGATCAATCGCAACATGACAGGATGACAATACAAAATTAGCCTGCGATCATAATTCAAACAGCCAACTAGACGGTCGGTTATTTAGCCAATCATTGATCAGTTAACCTCATAAAACCAACCAATCAGTTAGTCAGTCAGGCAGGCAGACTGTCATCAACCAGCCAGTCAGTCAGTTAATGAGTCCAGTTAGCTTTAGTCAACCAAGCTGAGAGGAAAAAGAAGGTTTGGATATAGTGCTGCAAAAAGGAGCTTGAAAGCTTGAAAAGAATGAGATGGAAAGATCAACTGAGACCATACTGGTCACTTTAAAAAACCTCTATCTTCCATTATGTGATTCTTGTGTGATTCTTTATGGAGAAACTCAGTTTTACAGATTAAATTAACTAATCGATGTGTTAGTCGACTAAGAATTTCTTTGATCGAGGACAGCCCTTCTTGTAATGTAAGAAATGTATATTCAGTTTTCTTTCTTTGCCTCAGAAGGAAATAGGACTAAAAAAAAAACGAGGGAAGAGGAAGGATGCTGTTAGAAAGAGAGTGAAAGTACATTTACCGAATGAAATACATTTAGCTCCCTCATTTTTCTATCAATAGTTGCCATGTTTTTTTTTAACAGAAATGTCACACATAAGTAGCTCGGTGATTGACAGCTGCAAGTCAACCTGAAACATCACATCTTCACTTAAAAAAACTCTCTCTCACATCCACGTAAACACCCAAACCATCCCGTACACACAGCCATCCCTAAAACTTCTGCATAAGTGACCTTTGCTATGTGATAAACTAATAATGTGTTTTCTTCCTGTTCTGTGGAAGCTATTGTGTGGAATAGTAACAGCGGCCAGGAGTAGATTCTGCAAATAGGGTGACTTTTTTTTTTTTTTTTTGACTCAGAAGCGAAATAAAATCATCTGAAATGGAAAAGAAATCTATTATTCTTTCTTTTACAAGGTAGAAAAATGTGCTTTTGATGTCTGGCCCTTGAATGGTTGAAATGCCAGAATTTTATTAAAAAAAAAAAAGAGTGGAGAGGAACATTTTCCCCCCTCAACGCTGGATTCAACGATTTCTATTAACTTATTAAATATCTAAAATATATGTTTTTCTCTCTCTCTTTGTTTGTGTGTGTACAGAAAAACATCCCGTAGAATATGCCATAGATGGGACTAATCGTTGGTGGCAAAGTCCGTCTATCAAGAATGGAATGGCGTACCACTACGTGACTATCACTCTGGACTTAAAACAGGTAGAGACACACACACAAACCTGTAATACTATACTTGTGAGGATATTGTTCCCTAGAGGCTTACCCCAACCTTAAACGAATGCTTCTGAGTTTCAAACATCCACTCCCTGTAGCATTGACAGCTGGCTCCTTCTTCACAAAGACTGACAGCTGTGGTCGGCTTGGATTTATGCTGTTTGGATTTTAATGGTGACTCGTCATTACTGGAATCCACTGTAACCGCCATGAATCAAACGTCAAACCACAGCCTCCGCTGTCTGAGACGAAGCAAACTGAAAACCTTTTCTGTTTTATCAAGTTTGTCCTTCATTTCTGATTCTCGGTGACGTCAGGAGAATCTCAACGCTGATAACGCTGAAGGCTCAAGTTGAAACGTTTCAACTCGTGCGTACGTGTATTTACGTCTATTTGTGAAACCTGGTGCAAATTCGCTTCCATTTACGTCTTTCCATTGACTTTGTAATCACACCACGCAAAAAAAATTGTTTCATGTTTGCTCTGAACACACCTTAAGGAGACGAGGAACTTCATAATACTTTAACACATTTGGAAGATGGAAGGACAGTTGGGGGTAACGCAGAACCCGAAGATGCCCACAGCGGTCTCCGTGACATCACTCATAGGTCTCTGAAGAGCGTAGAGAAGAGTGTGAAGCTCAAAGTGGGCGGCTCTGGCCGTTGCCAACTCCCGGTTAATCCAAAAAATGGGGAAAAGAGATGGAGCGTCGGTGGAGCTGAGGCGGGCCCGGGTGACACAGCAGAGCAGAAAGCTTGCAGCTAGCGACCTGGTACGGCACCCACCTGTCAATCAAAGCAGCCACACCCTCAATCTACCGAACTTTAAACCTTAAAGGGGACATATCATGCTCATCTTCAGGTTCATACTTGTATTATGGGTTTCTACTAGAACATGTTTACATGCTTTAATGTTCTGTCTGTCTGAATATACCTGTATTCATCTTCTATCAGAAACGCTCCGTTTTAGCGCATTTCAACGGAATGGCAACGGAATTGCGTTGCTAGGAAACAGCTTGGGTCCATGTTTACTTCCTGTCAGCTGATGTCATTCACATCCACTGCAACAGGAAATAAACTGGGACACATTAAGAATGTTTGCATTTAAAACTGTAAAATTGTCTAAATATTGTAGATTTGTGACATCACAAATGTACAGAAATCCTGACGGCTTGTTTCAAACGCACATTTTCTGAATACGAGCTGTGTGTATTTATCTGTAGATTGAGCGTTTTGATACTTTCACAGCATTTATATATCACTTAAACCTGCTTTATAATATAAAAGACATGAAAATCTCACTTTTTACAATATGGTTTATGATATGGCCTGTAGCTATATCTCATAGCTTATGAAATGTAAAAAAAAATGCCCTCTTCTCTTTTAAAAAATTATAAATTTAATGGATTGGATTTGGATTTGAAGTGTGCACAAAATAAAATTTGGGTCATCAAATGCACACAACATTGGTCCCAATGCTGCCTCTCTTGAGTATATTTTTATATGTTGTCAATCCCATAGTAATTAGAGCAATTAGTTAATCATATAAAAGATGTGTCTTTGTGGGAATTAAGCTACCTACTGTTATTACAGCAGTGCTGAAATTAGTTAAACCAACTTTGCTATCAATCATTTCATGAGCTCGCTTGTCACTCTTCAAATAATTGGGTTTTTGATTTTGGAGGCTTGGCAGGAATCTGGGTGATTGAGGGGCTGTGTACTGGCATGGGATGATTTAGGACATCTAGTCTAGTTTAGAAGCGTGATTAAACAGATTACACCGGCACAGTATAATTATATAGATGTCTTGAGAATAAAACTAATGAGGGCGAGAGATTTTAGTTCATGAGAAGCCCTCTGTTCATTAAGAGAAGCCTGTGAAAAAATGCTTTTAAAGTTAAAACAAATTAATATTAGATGAATAAAAAATGCTAATATTCCAGACAAAAATGCAAAAGTGAGGACAAAAAAGCCAAATTAGCAATAACTACTTTGACATCACATATAAGAGAATGTTGCTTGAGCACATTTTGTCAGTTTTGTCAACTTAAAGTACATTTTTGTGGTCTCATACTCCTACTGCTTTTCGAACGTTGTAAGGTTGAATCTGGGTCAAGATCTTTGTCACTCTCCCGTCTTTTCTGTCTCTGTTCACAATGCGCTGCAGAGATGCCTTAAATTTATCAAAAAAGTAGATTTTAGAAAAGGAATCTGGGAAGAAATGATGATGGAACAGCAATGAGGGACAATGTAGGAGACATACAGAGAAAATAGAAATAAGAAACCGAGAAATAATCAGTGCAGAGGGATATAAATTGTTCCGTAAAATGTGAATGGGTGAATAAGAGGTACATTTTAAAGTGCTTCAGACAAAAGTGCTGTATAAATGCTGTCCATTATTGTTGTCTAACACCATTTTACAGGCTTTTCTTGTTTAAAAATAGATATATTACTTCACCTAAAAGCCTAAACCCAAAACCTGAAACCATTATTTCTCTGCTCTACTCTACATTGCAGAGGTAGACATGACAAAGTCTAGAAAAATGCATTAAGCTGCAACAGCGCAATAAAGACCTATCTTAATCTACTGCTGCAGTTTATACACCAAAGGTTGTCTATTCGATATCCAGAGCATTAATCTAGCAGCAAACAACTATTTGCTATGTAAAGATATTGAGAAGTAATGTCTACCTGAGCAGAGAATGAAGTCACTCTCCGTCTTTGTGTGTTGTAACCAGAGCTTTCTCTGTGCTTTGTTGATATTGCCGGGTCATTGGTGCATTGCTCTGTACTGCTCTCTTACGGCGGTTACAGCTGATAATCCCGACTGATGGCGCAGACACGGAAGCGTAGCACCCACCCTCCGGTTCTCCTTCATGTTAACACTGTTAGCTCTGTTAGATGCTGTCTCCATGTTGAGAGCCATGCGGAGGCAATAGAAAGGCTCCCAATCTCGCATTTAGCACCTTTAAGTAAAGAGTCAACCAGCTACAAAATAGCATCGTCTTCATACTGTCACATCCTGAAACGATTAAAATGGCAAAACAATTGAATAATTGAAGTGACTAAGTCCGCAAAGAAAAGAAACTCCCAATTTTTTGCAACTGGCTTAATTCACAAAGAGCAGAATCCCTCCACACACATCTGTTTCCTCATTATTGTAATCTTTCTATTTTATATTAATAACTTAAACACGAAACAGATAGCTCATTGTCAGTGCAGTGTGTTAGAGTAAACAAAAGGAGACCAAAAGTTATAATAAAAAAACAAAGTTTTGGATTCTGTCTTTGAGATTTGAATACTAATGTGAATATTGGACTATTTCAGGTCAGCCTCCTATTATTCATATGGAGTTTAATTTAGAGGAAGAGAAAGAGAACATAAAATAGTAAGAGGCAAAACTGAGGGGAGCTTTATTTATTTTTTGCCAACCTTCACATGCGTAGAATATAATTCTATCTCTGGACAGGAAGTAAAGGAGCAGCCATCTTGACATGTTAATGACTTCAGGCCCATCAATCACAGCTTTCACCACTGTGGACCGCTGCTGCAGAATATATATAAGCCCCTAAATAGTCCCAAAAACACACACACACACACACACACACACACACACGTTTCACACCTGTCACTGTGAGTGGTACGGCCAATGAATGCATCTGCCTGGTTACGCACCCACATACACACTTTGTCACTCACTCACTTCTGACCTTAATATGAGTGTGTGGAGCAGGAGACTGGCATGTACACACACACACACACACACACTCACACACACACTATTCTTGCTCTTGCATAGAGATGTGCAGAGAAATGAATGAAAAGAGAAATGATTATAAATGCTGACAGCTGGATAAAGAGTGTGAGAGTATGAAAAAAAAAACCCCCTCTTGTTCCATTTGTCACGAGCAGGTTCTTTAAAAGCTTTTTAATACCAGCATACTTTTTCTCAATGACCACCTACTGGGCCGTCTCAGCTCTTACAGTCCTCTTCATCATACAATGGCCGTGTTTGACGTGCTCACAGCGTTTTATTATGTGTATTTATTTCCGTGAAAAGCCTGTCCGTCTTACTATAAAGCAGTAATCGTTGAGGTTTTCATTTGACTAAACGCTCCTCTGTTATTGTCAATTGAAAAAAAGCTCTACTTGAATCAAAATTTGAAGGGATTTGGCTGTTCAATATGAAGATTTGTCTATTCGTTCCTTTTTTTTTCTCCCTCCGTGGCGATGCGTTGCAACTAGCTCTTGGTCTGCCTGGAAAGGCCCGGGGGGGAAGGTGGCTTGCGGCTCCGGTTGTGAGCTTTACAGCACCCCTCTGCCCGGACCTCGCCACTTCCTGGGGTCATGGAATTAGTACTCCCTTTGCCTTCTCTTCCTGCGGGGAGGGATGGCCCCCCTGCTACCGGCGCGACTGTCAACCGGGGCGGACTGTCTTCAGTGCGTCAGGGTCTGCAGCGATGTCACCAACCCACCCGACCCGTCTTGAAACACGGACGCTGTCTCGTTTACCATGTTTTGTGGGTGTGACTTTTTTGCTATGTCATCTCCATTCATATCTATACTACAACCAGTTTTCTAGAGCACAACATTTTTACAAGAGCACAAAGTTCTTCATAGATTTAGCCTCTTAATTTTGTTCTCAAAGTGCATCAATATAATGTAGGCTAATGCACACTGACTGACAAAAACATCAACAAAACTAAGTGACTGCTCGACCTGGAGCGGTCACCGACAGATGATTCGACTTTCAGGGGGCAGTTCTAATTTGCTGTTTCCGCCCATGAAAAACCGTCAATCTTCAGGATTATCACTTTACTATTACAACTCATTCAGTGTACCATATACAAAGTGATGAAGGGTTGTCTGGATGGTGCAGAGTGGCACAACGTGAACACACAGGGCCAAATGTAAAAGTTTTTTTTAACAGTTAACAGTTGTCTATAGTTAATCGTGATTAATCACACATTTTTATCTGTTCAAAATGTACCTTAAAGGAACATTTGTCAAGGATGTAATACTCTTATCAACATGTGAGTGGGCAAATATGCTGCTTTATGCAAATGTATGTATACTGTACAAACAGAACCCATTTTTATTCACATATCTTGAGGTCAGAGATCAAGGAACCCCTTTGAAAATGGCCGTGCCAGTTTTTCCTCGCCAAAATTTTGGAGCGTATTTAACTTCTTTTGGACAAGCTAGTATGACATGGTTGGTACCAAAGGATTCCTTCGGTTTTCTAGTTTCATATGATGCCAGTATCTTCACTCTAGCTTTAAAACTGAGCCTGCTACAACCAAAAATTCACAGGTTGTGTTGTGCAGCCCTAGAAAAAATAGTTCAAATACTATATACTGTATATTCTCAAATATTTGGACACGAAAAGCCTTTACAACCAACTTCATCAGAGAAGACTGAAAACGATCCTTTCATCACGTAACTCAATTAATTAAATCAATTTTGTATTGATCAAAGTTACGGTAGATCGACTGTCTACTCACTGCCAATAATGTCTGTGCGTGTATGTGTTTGTGTGAACATGTGCACCCTTCAGTGAGTGTTTTGTGTGTGTATATGTGTGTGAGTCTCGATCAGTCCAACGGAAAGCTATTTACCCTCCAGTGTGCGCTGAATTTCCCCTGCGACCTCAGTCATCTCACTCAGAAAATGACAGTGGGCCTACGTGTTGTGTGAGTGTGTGTGTGTGTGTGTGTGTGTGTGGTTATCGCCTGTGACATCACCACCCTCATTTCCTTTCTTGTTATTGTTGAGCCTCTCTGGATGGAAAGACTAAATAATGAGAAAGAGTGGGAGCCCAGGGTCCATGGGTGTTACCTTGTCTGTGTTTGTGTGAAAGACATTTGACGTCCGTGTATGTTCTTCATCATCTTTTTAGATGAATTCTTGAATTGTAATTTTGCATCTGACTTGACAAGTAAAAGTCTCCTGTAGAGACCTGTTGAAAAGGGTTGAAAAGCACTTCAATGATGAAACCGTAGTTCCCAAATTTTGGTTATTTTTAAGGTTTAATTTACAAGTTTAAGCTGATGTGTAACACTCTTTTTATTTTTCTAATTATTGGGCTGTTATACCTCCAGTTATTCCATATCAAAATAAAAGTTTTCCAGCTGTGCGTCTCCAACGTGTGAAGTCTTGAGTTGCCCTAGGGTTATTCATTAGTATGCATATAAATTAAGAAATTATTAGTAAATGTATGAGGACCACTTCACCATGAGGGGTTAAACTTGCCTCGCCATGGCAACAATCTTCTGTCAGCTTGAGACGTTAAATTGCAGTTATTATGGAAATGCAGCGGCCACTTTGATTGATGGACAGTTTGTTCAACGTGGTCAAATCATGCGGCGGCTCTGCTCTGTGGGGGCGGGCCGAGAACCTGGCAGAGTGATCGCGGGGCCTGAAAGAGGCTGTCAGTCAAAGTGCTGTCATTATCCACAGCCCTTAAATACCTCATACAGACGGACACACACAAAGACTAGCATGAATGCATACATGTCACATGCAAAATTACTACCTTGAATTCACCAGGAACTTGTTCATGCACACGCATGCAGTTGGAAATTAATATTTTTTTTTAGGTACAGTGTGAACATAAACTGTTTGAAGGAACAGTATGTAACAGTTCAGGGGATCTATTAGCAGAAATGGAATATAATATTCATATTTTCTTTAGTGTATAATCACCTGAAACTAAGAATGTGTTTTCGTTAGCTTAGAATGAGCCTTTCATATCTACATAGGGAGCAGGTCCTCTTCACGGGGACCGCCATGTTACTCCTCCATGTTTCTACAGTAGCCCAGAACGGACAAATGTGGTTTTATGTTACCTCGTTACCTCCAGCCGCTGTCTGACTTCCGTTGCTCATAAAGTACCACGGTTTTGAACTCGGCAGCTCACGTTACTGCAGTCTTGGAAAGGGAGGAGTTAGCAGAAGGTTACTCAGTCGGTTGCAATCTGCAACCACACCACTAGATAACGCCAAATCCTACACACTGTACCTTCAAGCCAAAATATTCAAATGAGTGATTAAAATTCGTTAGCTCAAACAGCACCATAAATTACATTTATATAATCACCCTAAAAAAATGTAAAAAATATATTTTTTTGTTATTGTGATGACGTCACAAAATATGACGACGCTTCATTCGTAAAACCTAAATAGAAGCTTTTAGTGTTAAAAAACAACAACATTTGGTACAATCTTACCTATAACCAGACCAATGAGCTATTTATTTACATTTATTTGAATATCCAGATCACTGAATATTGCAGCTTTAAACCTTCTTACTCTTCAACTGAAAATCATCACAGTTCAATTTACCACAGTCTACAGTCAGTTTCTTGCTCAATGACACCTTAATAAGGCAGATGATTGAGCCTGGAGTCCACTGGTTCTTGAAATCAACTCTTATAAGGACTCAGTGAAGCTTTACCTATCATAGTTATAGCTTTATATCATATACTATATGCTTGGATGAAAGCGGCATATACATCTTATATGAGACGTTTTGTCTGCTAAACATTTCCCTTTATAAATTGCCATGGGTAACATACCTCAAACTTTTCTTTACTTTTTTTTAGTTTATGTTATAATTAGGAATATGAGAATAATATGTGGTCAGGGCTTTTAACGCCAGAAACAATAACTTTATTCATAACAGAGAGAAGGTAAATGAAACATCTGCTGTAGCCAATGAAACTTTGTTGGTCCATGTTTGACAGTATAGCTCGGGCCAAAGCAAGAGTGTGGGAGAGATTGCAGCATCTGGTGTTTTGTGCAGACTAAAGCCTATTTAAAAAGCTTAAGGCTAAATTACGACCAAGTCTGTGAGCGAGCGGGTTTGTGTGCACATTTGTACTATTTGTGTGTGTAACTGTGTTTTTGGCAGTTCAGATAGAGAGGCAGACGTAAAGAGAATAGATTTCAATTGGCTGTTACACAACGGGACGTCTCTCAGTTTCATCCAGAGGCTGTTGTCTGTACAGTATACGCTGCAGCCTCTCCACTCTTTAAGCCAATGAAAAACACAATCATTTTTAATATTTCATATTCTGCAATTTGGTTAGAAATTTGAACTCCATTCTAATGTGTTTGCTGCAGAGCTGTCAAGAGACTGCCGTTCAAAAATACTGCAGCATCTCTCCCCAAATTGTTTTTAGTGGCAGCTCAGTGGCAAAGCAGAGCGATCTTGCGATGAGATGACTGTGTGGCTCCAGTGAATATCTCCTGCTTGTTTGCCTGCACTAAGCTTGGCAGTCGGGGATGCTGGATGATTCACACAATTTAGAACTGGGCCAAAAGCTACTTTATTAGTCCAGTGAGATGTTAACACATTTTCTCTTGAAGTGACGGTAAATTTTAACAAGTCTGCATACCAGGCCTGTTGCTCTGGCGGAACAGCCACCTGTGTGTCTGCATATTTGTTTATGTCTGAAATCCCAAAATTATTCAGTTTCATGTTTCTTTCTCTTTAATTATTTTTGTCTCATTCTGATCTTATTCCACTTTGTTTCTGATCTGTCTTTTGTGTGCAAATCCTGTTATAATTAGATGGAGTACTAACTGGAAGTGGGGTTCGATGCCAGTTTATCAGGCCAGAGAAATTTGAACACGTTGCCATGTGAATGGCCTGTAAACACCAGCTGTTCAGTAAAACCACTGTCACTGTGTGGCCAAATTGTGCCGAGACAAAATGGATTCTTCACGGTCCATTTGATTGTGGGCAACCCGACCATACTGGACACAGGGCTTAAATGGACTGATTGAGCATTAAAATAAACATTTTAAGTGCTCATTTGGCTGCTACGCTCAAATATATGTGGAAGAAGTCATTCCCTGGCATGTCATAACTATTTCCTGTCAAATATGTAAGATTGCTCCAATGAAATGCTTGAGAACTGTGTGGAAATGAATATTAATTTTTGTGGTTTGGAGCATGGGTGCCCAAACTTGAATCGCTTGGAGGGCCAAAACTAGAACTAAATGGTCAGACTCGGGCCAAAATCAAATGCCTACTGTATTGTATTGTTAAGATACAAAATGGTACTAGGATCCCAAGTTCCCCTAATTGAATTTTCTTCTAGCTTTTACAATTTAACCCCTTAAGACCCACCCGCTGAATACAATTGGGCTCATTCCTAGTCATACCCAATGTATGCAGTTCCAAGATATAATAACACATTTATACTGCATTCAAATAACTGCATGTTTTGTTTATTTTCCCCCAAAACTGCATGTGATTATCATAAAGTGGAGATGTCTGTAAAGGGGAGACTCGTGGGTACCCATAGAACCCATTTTCATCCACATATGTTGAGGTCAGAGGTCAAGGAACATCTTTCAAAATCGCCATGCCAGTTTTCATCACCAAAATTGAGTCTAACTTTGGAGCGTTATTTAGCCTCCTTCCCAAAAAGCTCACATGACATGGTTGGTACCAATGAATTCCTTAGGTTTTCTAGTTTCATGTGATACTAGTATATTTAGTGTTTGGTTTTCTAGCTCTAAAATCGAGCCTGCTAAAGTCTGTAAAGTCAGTCAGGATTGCTAACATCTGCTGGGCCAAATCGAACCTTATCGTGGGCCAACTTTGGCCCACGTGCCCCACTTTGGGCAGCCTTGGTATGGAGTATTAGAATCACTGATGAGATGTAAAAATAGGAGACACTTGTCATATCTGGAGATAAACACAATTTTATAGCCTTCATAGACTTGTGAATAATTTGCTCCACTCCTCTGCAATCTCAACACGTCTATAATGTGCAATATAGAAATGAGCAAATTCAGTCAGTAGTTTAATTTAGAATCACAGGATTATTCATCAGTGCAGAAACAAAGTATAGATACGAGATTACATCATTTCATCTAAATGAGTCACAGATTGTTTCACTCTTTAGAAGAGTTTAGTTGGACTTTAACGTGTTAAATTGGGGCATATAGATCTGCTTTGTTCTCTCCTTTGAGATAAAAACAGTACTCAAAATAGAAGAATTAATATTTGATACTTTTGTCAATATTATATTCCATTTCTACCAATAGATGCCCTTTATCTCTATTGTAGTAATACTCTTTCTTGTGCGAATTCAGTCCCAAATTGTGTATTTATTTATTTAGTGTGGTATGCCTTCTTTATCCAGTGAGATAACATTTCATTTGCTTCATTCTAACTTGCATTAACAAGGTCTCAAATGTAACCTGATGAAACTTGCAGACACCCTGCAAGTTTGAGCTCAAAATTGCCAAACCAGAGCTGCAGTAAAGAAAGTAAAAGATAAATAGAAAAAGTTGAAAAGTGAATCTAGCCAATTAAATTATATACAGAAGGCTGATAATATGATGTGTTTGTGACGTGAACTCCCCGTAAACTTACCTACCTGACGTTAAATGTCACTAGATAAACATTTATTTACCAGCCGTGTGATTTCTTGCAGGACAGTTATTGGTGTGTTTATTTGTTGATGCTGCGTTGAGCTTTAAGGCAAAAAAAAAAATCCCTAGTCTGATCAAAACATAGAATATGACACACGCACTCACACACACACACACACACACACACACACACACACACACACACACACACACACTGCATTAGTTAGCTGTGTTCATCTATGTTTAGCTGCTGGAGCTGCCTAGCTGTCCCAAAGCTGTCACCATATTACAAGCTACCGCTGAGAGCTCTCTTACACACACACACACACACATAACACACACACACACACACACACACACACACGTACACACACACATACACACGTAACACACACACACCATCCCGTCCTCGGTGGGAATACAAGTAACATTGACTCTTTGTAGGGGGTTTGAATGACTGCTATAAGGTTACCCTGAAATACACTTTCTCTCTCTCTCTCTCTCCTCTAAGCACACACACACACACCTGGTAGCTTTCTCCCTATTCTAATTGCAGCAATGTGACACTGCTTCCCACATCACGAGAAGAAAGGGAGAAATACTGAGAGAGAGAGAAAGGATGGGGTGAAAGATGAGGTTTAGGAGGGAGACGGGGAGTCAGCATTTGACCTACATCCAATGTTTCTAACTGTCTGTCTGTCTAGTTGGTGATCAAACTGAAGGAAAGTCAGTCGAAACACAGATATTTGTATTTTATTGACAAATAATATGGTAATTCCTGTACTTATTTTGAATATTAAAAGGTGAACATGAAAAAACAACCAATGCCCTATACAGTATGTACCTCCTACGTACAGTGCCCTCAAAAATTCCCACAATAGAACAAGTAAAAGATGATGTACAGGGAGCCGGTCATTATTGCAAAATAAACCCCTACAGGGCTGTACATTATCTTGCTTATTACATGGCTACTTACTAAAGAGATCAATTTGACACAAAATATTGATTTAAAAATGATTTTATTTCTTTTGTTAAAAAAAACCAAAATAGTCCTCTCGCTGTGTATGGAGATCAGGACTGCGTCCATAGCAACGGTATGTTATTCGTAGCAACAGTCTGTTATTCATAGCAACGGTCCTTTATTCATAGCAACGGTCTGTTATTCATAGCAACGGTCCGTTATTCATAGCAACGGTCTGTTATTCATAGCAACGGTCTGTTATTCATAGCAACGGTCCGTTAGTCATAGCAATGGTCTGTTATTCTTAGCAATGGTCTGTTATTCTTTGCAACGGTCCGTTATTCATAGCAACAATTCGTTATTGAGAAAAACGGTCTGTTATTCATAGCAACGGTCTGCTATAAAGAAATAACAGACCGTAGATTTTTAGTGGATAGAAAATTGACCAATCCGAATCGAGTATTCAACAAAACCGTGTAATAAAACAAAAGTAGTGCTGATGGTATTTTGACTATTTTCTGATAACAATCCCACAATGCAATGTGCCACAGTTGTGCGACATTACATCTGTCAGCAATGACCCAAAATGATGATGATTCTTAAGTGTCCGAAATCTCAAGTAACTGCTTACGACAGAGAAAACAATGGTGTTTTTTATATAGTAGTCTACTTTAAAAATGTATACAAACTTAGTACTCCAATGAAAACCAAAGTGTGATCATTAAAACCAAAGTTGTTTCCGCAGGTACCTGTAATTTAGAAGTTATATAATATACTGTATATTAAATTAAGTTGAACTGTTTTCATCCTCTGTGTTTTCCAGGTTTTCCAGATCGCCTATATGATCATAAAGGCAGCCAACTCACCTCGCCCAGGTAAACATTCTGCTGCTTCATAGTTTGTGTTTAGGCAGCCACACACTGATTCAGGTGTTAACATTACTGCTTTGATTATGAAAATAAAACAATGGCTGTGTGATTAAAGTGCCAGCTACAGACTTATTTTCAGTCTCTGTCTTATGAACAGTTAAATACAGTAATTACAACCTTTTGAGCACATAATCCCCCCACGGAGAGTCATTGGAAAGATGAAAATTACATTCAATAAATTGCATTTTGTTTTCAGTCATAACAATAAAACAACATGAAAGCACTTCAGAGCTCATTTTTAGTTTACTTGGTGTTACAAAGACGACGTTAATGGTAACTGAAGAAACATTGAAACATCATGTGGCCAGTTTGCAATGTGCATCAGCTAATGTTCATTTTTAATTTAAAAAATGAAACTGGTATATCTTGATAGTTGCATCGTTTTTATAGTGTTGATAGCAGTTTGTATGTATTCTGTTTATTGCCATGTAATTTGCTGATTTTGTTTTTCCATTAACTGGACTCCCTTCACTTTACATTCAATCAATTCTAGAGGTTGAATATCACAGTTCTGGTCAAAGCTATAAGAAATTTTATTGAATGTTCTGTCAATTTTCTATGTATTTTAAGTAGGGTGACCCAAGCACAGTCTTGGATGTCCATCATTATTTTTTATTGATCTTTTCTCTTCTCCATTTCACACGTTTGAAGCGTTTCATCATTATTTTCTTCACCAATATTTTTGTCCACAGGTAACTGGGTCTTGGAGCGTTCAATCGATGGCGTGACCTTCGACCCCTGGCAGTACTACGCCATCACAGACACGGAGTGCCTGACGAGGTTCAACATCAATCCACGGAGAGGACCTCCATCCTACACCAGAGATGATGAAGTCATCTGCACGTCTTATTATTCAAAGATTCACCCTCTGGAGAACGGAGAGGTAACACTCAGATAGATAAAGAAGTTGTTGCACTGCCACTGTGACCTGTCTGTAGTTGAGTTGGGTTTAGTTTTGCGTGGGTTGGGTTGACTCAGGCTGGGATGGAGTGGGTTGAGTTAAATTTGGTTAGGTGGGATTAGATTTGGAAGATTTTGATTGGGTGTAAACAGTGATTTGGATTATGCCACGTCTACTTAAATTGCGTTTGAGTTTAAACTGTGTTGGATTGCTGGATTGACTTGCTGAAAACTATGCCTGCAAAGTATTTTTTAGTGCATCATTGTGTAACAGGTGAGTACACAACACAGGTAAGCAGCTAGAGAAGGCAAACAAATCCAGAAAAGGAGAAGGAAGGAGTGCAGGTAAAAAATCCAAATCAGGCAGGCAGGGCAGAGGCTGGAACTTTATGGCCAGGAGGTGCATAAGATGATCTGAGAAAGAGAGTGAGCTCGTGGGCCGGTGTACATACTAAGTGACTGATTAGGAGGAATGAGGGCCGGGTGTGCAGGCAGGTGATGCTCAGGTCACAGGGAATGTAGGAAAGGGCTGAGGGCAGCAAGTCTAGAAGGTGAATAACAGAGTTTGGAACGAGAGGAGATGTTGCTACAGCAGCGGATATGAATAATAAGCAGAAAATGTGAAAATGAATTAAAGAAACAGTGTGTAGCATTTAAGGGGATCTATTTGCAGAAATTGGAATGTAATATTAATAAGTACGTTTTCTTTAGTGTGTAATCACCTGAAAATAAGAATCGTTGTGTTTTCGTTAACTTAGAATGAGCCGTTTATATCTACATACGGAGTGGGTCCTCTTCACAATCCATGGTAGCAAAGGTGTTCATTCAGACAGGTAGTTTGTAATGTTTACCGAATGGAGAGATGTTTGACAGGGACAAAAAGAAAAACACACAATGCTTCAGAGACGAACAAGACAGCGTGCTCATCTGCAGTAATCAAAAATATGACGAAGTAGGGCTGCACCGAGTAGTTTGGAGCTTCATTCATAATGTTGATTAACCTACCTTCCACCTTCTCTTACCTCCTCTCAAACACACATAGAGCGAGAGACGCGGCGCTCCGTCTGTCTCTGTAATTGCTTCAGCCAAAATTTATTGAAAAAGAAAGAGATTGTATTATTTCCAAAATTCACTACATGTTTTTATCTAACGAAATATTCTGCTTCAGCCTTTCAAAAACAACCGTTTCACTGCAGTTAAAAACTGTTTTCTCTCCGGCACGCACCTGTAACTGGACAGAATTACATTTATATGAATATAAATAATGAATGAATGCGGTAGGAGATGACGAGGCGTGAAAATATTTCTTGCTCCAAAGGGGGGAATGACAGAAATAGTTTGAAACCACAGCTCTAGAGAGAGCCATTCGCATTTTCACATCAGCCAACCGTAGTTCTCCTTCACGCTTAGCACACGGAAGACGTTTCAGTTGGTTGCAATCTGCAACCTCGCCGCTAAATGCCACCAAATCTGACACACTGCACCTTTAAGAAGAAGCTCAACTCCTGACACCAGATCAAACTGTATAAAAGCAACACAAAAATCATATAAAACAGAAACGAAAGTTTATATGAGCTCTCGTTAAGACACCAGTCTAGTCTTCAGAGCTGGATAAATTATGAAATGTCGGGTTTCAAGTTAATAAGTAGATGAGAGCTTGTTTTCTAAAAAGTGGGAAACTCTTAATATAATTTTAATCACTGATGGAAAACACACACACACACTGAAACACACATGTGCACACCACTGTTTACTGTTGTGCTGCTTTGATCAGCTGTGTGTGAGATTGCACCCAGTAAGAGCATACAGGGCAAAGCCTGCTATTACTGACATTAATGAAGAGAAAGAGGACTGCGGAACACACACACACAAACACATGCAGTGAAAACAAGCTAATCACACATTCACATCTCCCACACAGGCCTCTAATTGTAGATGCCTGTCTGAATATGTACAATATATGCATTTATATGGGTGCTGTTGTGCTGTGCATGTGTGTGTTCGGCGTGTCGTTTTGTGTGTCTGTGTCCTGCGGGGGAGCGCTAGAGGGGGTGCGAGCTGGGAGATGTCAAGAGCTGCAAGTAACGACGGAGGTGTCTGGATGTGTGTGTGTGTGTGTGTGTGTACTGTGTGTGTGTGTGTGTGTGGTTGACAGCTCCCTAGCCGTCTGATCACAGTGAAACCATAATGAGTCGTAGGCGATGTGTCACAGCATCGCACACACATTCACAATGTCACCCCACCACTCATCACACACGCGCACACACACACACACACACACACACACACACAACCATCTCCTTCGTTACTTCCAAGTGTGCAGCTTGCACCCATCAAGTGTTCCCCCTTGACACACACACATACACGCACACACACACACACACACACACACACACACACACACACGCACACACACACACACACACGGTCAGCCCACTCTGTATGACTTTTTTTGTGCAGATCCCAAATGTTGCTTTTGGCCACTTAAGTGAGACGGACAGATGGACAGACAGACAGGCAGGCAGACAGGACCTCACACTCTTTGTTATGTGGCTGCCTGTTGATTATTGGTGATACTGCTCATTCTTCTTCTACATTAATTTAAAGGTAGAGCAAGACAGTTACAGTACAAAGAGGTCAGTTTATTTGGTAGACAAAATAAAATTGTCTAGCAAATAAATAAATAAATAAAAAGCAGTGAATGTTGGCAATGGGCATACTGTAGATCGTGAGGTGCAGAATCTTCCAACATGAACTTAGGGATTCTGGGCTGCGCAAGTGCATGCCATTTTGAAAGCACACTACCTCTTCTAGAGAAGTGGGGGTGTATGCATTTGCCTGTATAGGAATATTTATTAAGCAATTACCAGATGATTATTGTTCAGTAACAATAATTATTACAACACGTTCTCATCCCAACTCGTCACATACTGATGCTTTGTCACGCCCCTTGGCGTCACTTTAGGTTCAAGCAACAAAACGACCTAGTTAGGTTTAGGAAAAAACTACATGGTTGGGCTTAAAACAGCCAACCTTTTTTCCTCTGAGATCTAATTTGACAAAATGAAAGTGTCCGAGAGCTACTGATAGCACCAAGTGGTACATCTCCAACAGCAGGCATAATTTCTGTCTTACTTTTATGTTCCTTTAATGAAGTTTCAGCCAGCACACAGTCATCGCCGCTATTACAGTCCCGCCATAGGCGAAGAAGGGCTTTTAGTGTTTCATTTGGGATGTGCGTCGCTAAACGAAGCCTCTGTTGCTGCGTCGGCCGTCTTCATCAGTGTAGTAAACAGAGACTGTTGTCTTTTAAGTGTTGTTTTCAGCTCCTTTAACCTTCTCTGTTCGTAGACTGCTACCAGAAGGAGAGATTGGATTGAAATTTAAACAGGTTTACAAAGGGAATTTGTGTTACCAAATTTATGTACATATTCTGTACATTGAACCTTTAGCGAGCCACTTAGAGAGCTACTGGTAGCCCCTGGCTTAAAACTACTACGTTTGTAAAGTGAAAATGAAACTGAATGTTGTGACTGCGGACACCAACAGCGGTCTCCTGAATGAAAGCCTTGTGTTTGTTGGACACATCCACCTCCCTTCCCGCCCACCCTGTCAGTGTCTTCTTGTTCTTTGAACTACGTCACCACAGTCACTCCTGGAGCACTTTCTCAGAGCTTTAAATATTCCCATGGATGAGTTTACATTGTAGTTAATGGAAAGATCAGTGCGTCTCATACCGGTGCTTAAGGGTACCTTGTGCGTCGATATCACGGGCTGACGTCCGTGACAAAGCCTCGGTATCTGATGCCCTGGGAATGAGAACGGGCTGATTTTTTTTTTCTGACATTTTTCCAGACTTTTTTTTCTGACATTTTTCAGACTTTTTTTTAACACATTTTTCAGAGCTTTTTATTCGGGCATTTTTCCAGACTTTTTTTTCTGACATTTTTCAGACTTTTTTTTCAGATTTTTTTCAGATCTTTTTATTCGGGCATTTTTTCAGACTTTTTTTTCGGACATGATTTCAGATTTTTTTTTCAGACATTTTTCAGACTTTTTTTTTTCGGACATTATTTCAGACTTTTTTTTCGGACATTTTTCAGATCTTTTTTTTCTGACATTTTTTTTTATCTTTTTTTCGGACATTTTTTCAGACTTTTTTTTCGGACATTTTTCAGATCTTTTTTTTCTGACATTTTTTCACATTTACTTAACAGGATTCCACAATATTAACAATAAACAATATTATTATCCAGCAATTGAGGAAGAAAGGGTAAAACTGCTCTGCACTAAATGACATTTTGTTAAAGTTGGTCCACTAACGGGAGTGTGCATGTGAGCCTATAGATAAATTGTGTCTGTCTGCAGTAACAGAGGAAAATAAAAGCTTTGTTCTTATTGTGTAATCTTTAAAATGCTCTGCATCAGCCTAGCTCACCCTATGTTTACCTGAGCAGATGGTTGCTTCCAGTTAGCCAATCACCGGTCTGTAGTGGAACTGTAGGAGGCTGTAGGTTTTATCTGTTGATTCTTTTCAGCTATAAGTTGTTTTGTTAAACTTCCTAGGTTTTTTTTTTTTCTCTGTTTCATTCACGTTTTTGCAAAGAAAAAGCATGTTTATTGCTCCTACAGTAGTGCTAAAGTAAAGTTTGCAGCTCTAGTCGCCTTCTATTGCTCTTTCCTTCTAGTCCTTTGGATTAATTTAGAATCACCATCTGCCGTCTATATGTTAGAAACTGCTCTTTGCACCACACAAACACACATATATTCTTCTCTTTCTCCTCAGCCATTTAGAAAATTGTACCTCTGTACTCAAAGGTGTTACATTTAAGCATCTTTTTGAACTTCAGTTATATTATTGTCTATTTAAATGTGCCTTAGTAAGTACAAATATGACCAGAGTTGTTGCTTATGCAAGTCTTTCTTAAATTTAAGGACAAATGTTTCATAAACAACGCTTCCTGTTACGAAAAGGTTGTTGCTAGTCATCCTCCTCCTCCTTCCAATCTGTTTATATTTGTTGTGTCTTTGGCTCCACTGAAGAGGCTCCTCACTCCCTCCACCATCTGCTACTTCCTGAAACTAAAAGCACCTTTAATGTTTATCTCAGTTTAACTCTAACTGTTACTTACAGTACTTACCTGTCTATGTCTGTCTATAGATCCACACGTCTTTGATCAATGGCCGGCCCAGTGCAGAAGACCCCTCCCCGACCCTGCTGAACTTCACCTCCGCCCGCTACATCAGGCTGGTGTTCCAGCGAATCAGAACGCTGAACGCCGACCTCATGACTCTGACGTTGACCCGTGACCCGAAAGAGAGTGATCCCATCGTGACGAGACGGGTGAGGCTCAACGCACTCTTCTTTTCTGCTCTTTTCTGTTCTTCAGGAAATTATAAATATCTGCCAGGAAAATTACAAATAGATCAAAAGTTATCTCATCATTATAATAATGTCAAAGTAAATTAATAATTGTGATGAGGTGTTTCAGAACTTAAAGATCTGTCACAACTTACAAGGTTCTGTTACTATATCTCAGAGTAATGTTTGAATGAATAGCTGAAAGTCATAACTAAAATATACCAAGTTTAATAATTAAGATACCATCTCATAAGTCATAATTATCAGATATTAAATCATGAATATGACTCAACGTTAGAAGATACTAAGTTTAGCAGTGACTAAAACTTTAAGTATTTAGATACAGATAAAAAAATTTATTGCTATCATTCTTAGTTTGACATAATTTATTGTTTATTTAGGAGTATTATTCTTGTGATAATGGTCTTTTATACAACTCAGAGGGTTTACTGTTGATTAAATTAATGAATCCTCTATGTATGTATTCACATTAATTTAAAAGTAATGATGCTTCACAAGATGCCCTGCTTTCACAGCTATAAAAACTGGGAATGGTAGAATATTAATTGTTAACCATAAGAGTAGTTAGATGTGATTTATATTTTGTTTTGTAGTTTTTACTCATTTATTATTTCTTGTTTTGTTTTTCACTGATGCCTCTTGTTGTTGCGCTGTCCCCTTTGCTGCTCTAACACTGCAAATTTCCCCATCAGTGGGACTAATAAAGGATTATCTTATCTTTTATCTTAACTGTTATGAAAACTTGTATCATAATTAAAAGAGTCATGCTATTATGCTGTAACCTTAACAAATCAGATACCAGCAGATAATGTGACAATAAATGAAAATCAACCTTGACTAGATTATATTGTAAAGGTAGATTGTAAAGTGCTTTAGATAAAGGCACTATATACACGCTACCATTCACCAGTACTGCTGTTAAACACATCACCAGATGTGGTGTTACTATAGGCGCACCTTCATGACATCATTTGTCAGATCAGGAAATCCTTTTTCAAGTGTAAATCTCCTCTGAGATAAGAGAGCACAATCTCTTAAACTGCTAATATGCTCATTAACGATCACATGTTCTCTCTCTCTCTCTCTCTCTCTCACTTTTCAGTACTATTATTCCATTAAGGACATCTCAATTGGAGGGATGTGTATCTGTTACGGCCACGCCAAAGCTTGTCCACTCGACGTCGCTACAAAGGTAAAATACTTAACTGTGCTTCCCTCAGTCCACTTAACAAAACCACCAAGGTAATGGAGCTCCTCAGTACTGCTGAACAGGAGCAAAGAGCACCCTCGGGCTCCGGCTTTTTATCTGCCGCCGCCGCCGCCTTGTATCAAACTTTCTCTGTGTGTGTGCGTGCATGCGTGTGTGTGTGTGTGTCTGTGTGTGTCTGAAGGGGACACAGGTGACACAGTGAAGCGCTGTCTCCCGTGTCACTTCAAACAGCGGAGTGTTTGATACCAGACACCTGATCTTTCTCTCTCTCGCTCACACACACACACACCTAGAGTCTCGTGTCCTTTACATGTCCTGAGGCTGAACCACGGAGACTAACTCAGATGTGACACTGGTGTCTGGTCCCTTGGTGATGATGTCATTGACAATAGGTGATGTCACTGATGTGTTAAGAGCTCCTGTTTCTACTTCTCTCTTCTTCCCATCTCTAAAGGCCATATTAAAGGGATAGTTCGGATGATTTGAAGTGAGGTTGTATGAGGTATATATCCGTAGTCGGTGTATTAACCTACAGTAGATGACGATCGGCGCGCAGACAGGAGTTACCGCACGGAAGCAAAGCAATGCACTGCTGTGGATGGGGCCGGCAGCAAAATGTATTTTTGCCACCTAAAACAAAGGTGGAGGGTGGGTTCTATGCTTCCTCAAAGATGCCGTCGGTCGGGAAGGCGTTATCAGCTGTAACCACCGTATGAGCGCAGTGCAGAACGGCACTAAAAACATGCTATAAAAGGGACGCGTGGCCGGCCCGGCTATGTCAACAAAGCACACAGAAGCTCGGATTACAACACACACAGAGGGAGAGCTCAGGTAGACATCACTCCTCTATATCTTTACATAGACAATAGCTGTTTGCTGCTATAATAATGCTCTGGATATCGTATAGAGGACCTTCAAAATAAAACTGTTTGCAAACATATGTGTGGGTTTAGGGTTCAAATATAAGGCTTCAGGGGGTGGATATAGTATGTGGTCCAGCAGCATAATGCATTTGTATTTAAAATCACTTAATTTTAAGCATGTTCCTACGTGGGTAGCATATAGTTAGTCATATATAATCTATGAGGCCTAAATGTGAATTTTGTAGAGATTTTCTCTCGCCCTCTGTTCCCAGAAGACATTTAGCTGCTTTACTTTGATACGAGTTCATCCATCCGTGCAGTAAAGTCCTGGGCAGGCGTTCAGGAAGCAGAGAAGGTGGAGACCTGCGAGATGATTTGTTGATGATCGTCTACAGAACATTTGTTCAGATGCACGCTCCGTACAAAGGCAGCCCGAAGGCAGAGCTGTAGCGCTGCGTCTCAGATAAAAGGGGCAAATCCAGTCGTGCCAACAAATCCAAACTTGGCTCCGGCTGTGCTATTGTACTGCTCTCCTCTCAGTTAAATCTGGCACCCTCTTCACATCAGCCAATTTACAGAAAGTCCTAAATTGAATTACTGAACCTCGAAAGTTGGCAAATCTCCTGCCACATTCTGCTTTGACTGTGTTTAGTTTTTAATTTATTTCCCTCCTGGGAGAGTAATAGTGAACCCATTTGCTACCGACTGACAAGCTGGAAAGTGAACCAAGTTCTTTCATTGCCGTTGGCTCTCCCGTGAATATATTGTTGTTTGATAGGCGTTCAGTAGGTCATGCATATTGGTAATTACCTATTTGCAGCCCTCCATTTTTCACATTCATGTGAATGAATCAGATGACAATTCACTAACGCTTTTAGTTCATGACATTGAAAATGTATAGTCACACAGATAAAAATCGTACAAACGCATATCTCAGGGTGTAATCACATATTTCAGTTTTCAAATTAAAACCAACCAACCTAAATTTTTGTTTTATATTTTGGACATTTTTAAGTAGCCTTACACCGGCTGCTACTACTCAGGGTCAGTGTTGTGCAAGTTCACACTTCACAAGTGCTAGCTCAAAGTTCAATTCCCACGGATTAAAATGAATTAGTTCATTTCTTCAGTTTTTTTGTTTTTAAACTGGTTAGATGATATGGCGTTTAATTAGTCTCAAAACCTGCGCACATAAAAACCAGGCATGTGCATGCGATGCGAGCGGACAGAGCAGTATCCGCGAGCGGAAAAGCATCCTTGCGAGGTAGCATTTTATACATTCGTGGCACAAATTCAGTCCCGTGAGCGGTCCCTATACGCTTGTAACTGCTCAAAGCTTGCTAGTCAAGTTGACCTTTGAGACTTTGATGGCGGGGATGGAATAGAGGGTGGCTGATGTCTCGATGTCTCCGTTCCTTCTTATTGCACTAACCATGCCGGCATGCCGGGTGCCGCGTAAAACACATTTGCCTGAGCGTCATAAAAGGGATAGTTTGGGTGTTTTGAAGTGGGGTTGTATGAGGTACTTATCCATAGACAGTGTATTACCTACAGTAGATGACGGTCAACACTTCTCCAGTTCTGAGAAGGCAGGAATACCGACACAGGAGCAAAAGCAATGTACTGCTGTGGACGGGGCCGGCGGCAAAAGAAGCCACCTAAAAGAAAGGCTCACCGAAAAAATCAGTTTAAGTGTACGCTATATTTAGAATATTTTGTGAATAGTTGCAAACGGATACGTTCAGTTCACCAAAAAACCTGAGCATATTCAATCATGCACAACACTGCTCAGGGTGTGGTCAGTACCACAAACTATCAAACCAGAAAAGGTTAAAAAAATACATCAACTATTAAGTTACTCATACAAATAGAGGGCTGTGTGGAGTGTTAGAAAGTATGCTGCAAGTTAAAGAGAGTGGTGTGAAGTGGTTAAGAATGCAGTGCATCCTCCCAATTCTATGTGGGATTGATCTAAATTAATGTCAAGTCAAGGCCCAACGTTTTGAGATTCAGATATGTTTCCTCCACCAGACACTTGACAGATTGTGGCTACACTGGAATTCAGATTTGACGATGACTCAGATTGTCACCATGTTTAGCCTTCTCATTGAAATCAGCCTCCAGATGATGCATTTATTTAAACACTATTGCTCGTGTCTGTTTAATTGACAAATCTGTGAAACTTTTTTTCTATATATTTCTGTGTGTGTGTGTGTGTCTGTGTGTGTAGAAGTTTAGCTGTGAATGTGAACACAACACATGCGGGGAGAGCTGTGATCGTTGTTGCCCTGGTTACCACCAGCAGCCCTGGATGGCAGGAACCTTCCTCACTCGACACGTCTGCGAGAGTAAGAAAAACACAACACAAATTACACACTACTAAACTACTCAGAAAACCAACAGTCACTTTTTCCCTACTTGTAAATGTTCTTCCAGAGTTCTTATGGTTCTGTAGACGCCCACTGTACGTTTATTATAATGCAGCATATTTATCCACACACCACTTGTTCATAGATGATATGCCTGTGCAGCACACATACAGCTTATATGAACACAGGCTTTACAGAACTGTGAAGGAGCTCACTCATAAGACTGTAAAGCCATCAAAAGTCACCTTTGCATCCATTAACCTTCATCAGCTGTGTAGCAGTGGAGCGATGAGGTTAGAGGCTTCCTCCTGTCATCATAAAACTGAGGTTACAACATGTAATCTTCATTTTATTCCACACAGGCTACACCTTCTAACAGGCTCAGTAGTCTCAGTGTGGCCTGATAACTGCTTCTTCTGCCTTGACACTGACACAACAAAACGTTAACAGTCCTGACTGGCACAATAGTAAAGGAAGCAGCCACGACAGACTCAGCCCATTCAGGGCCAGAGTGTCGTTGGGAATGTAGTATTAGCACAATCATTGTAAACAGTGATCTAATGCAGGGGATTGACAAGTGAAGTTAGGCGTCTTGGGGAAAGCAGTATAGGGGGAAGCCCAGCAGCAGCACAGCTTTACAGGTCAGCAGAGCCAAGTCTGAGATCAGACCTGGAGACGGGCCCTGAAATGTTCTGGAGATAAAAGTTCCACTATTGTTATTCCACCAAACTGAACACTGTCATCATACTGTAACTTTCCAGAGGAGTAAACTCCTTCCTCATAGTATTATAAACTATAAACTATTATAGATCCTTGTTCTGAAATAGGGCTGCACAATTAATCGAAATTTTTGGCCGACTGTAATTTTCAAATGGCGGGAGGCGCAATATTTTTTAAAGTGAAAAAGTAAAACAAAAAGTGTGTCAAACTATTTTTAAATTAAATATTGTGGTGCTGCGGAGATGTCCTGGCCTACACATCATATTCTACAGGCTTAAGAAAACATCTTCGTTTGGTACAGATCCCCGCAAAAATCACACCATAATAATTTTTTTCAATGAAAATGAGAATAATGATGTTTAAAATATCATTCCCTCTAATATCGCAAATCATGTCGCAATTTTAATATCAGTCAAAATAATCGCAATTAGATATTTTTTCAAAATCGTTCATTCCTTTTCTGTAAAAGCGTTCAAATCGTGTCCTCAATCACATCGCAGAACAACACTCCTTTTTGTTTGTGAGTTTTACATGGTGAGCTCAGTGAGAAGGAAACAGAGCAAATGCTATAGACTCCCCGCTCACTACCACACGGTGGGAAACGGTGAGGACAAGCTAAGACCCACTTTTTCTCTCTGGACCGCGGAGATAACACGCTGCTCATGGTCAGTGTGTGAACCTTAGGAGTGCTGTCTTCAAAACAGGGTTTGATGTTTTTCTAAACTCCTATGTGGAAGAAGTAAACGGATTAACCCTCTGAACCCCGAGCAGTTCCAGGACATTTTTCTTTCTACTCAGTGTGGCCTTGTTTTTCACTGAAATATATAAAAGTCCTGCACCTGTTTTTTTTAATTATTATTATGCAGATAACAAAACCGCAGTGATACAACAATACTAAGAAACCAACATGACATGATACATAACAAACCAAACCAACAAGTCCTGCACCTCTGTGGAAACATCACACTCAAGGCTAAAGTAGGGAGAACTCAGACATGTCTTTTGTGCAGTTATAATGCCATAAATCATCAGAAAAGAAAAAAATACGCAAGTTAAATTTAATTTTAATGATAATTTATTTTACAAAAATTTGAAAAAAATGAATCTATATAGTATTAGTATTATACAATATTTAAAAAAATGGAGGCTCTACATGCTATACATATTGAACTATTTACATTTTTACAACCTCTTGTAGTTCAGTCAAAGTTTCACTGAATATTTGCCATGTGACTGTTGATGTCAGCTGAGTCATTAATAGCTTCCCAGTTGCGCTGAGGAGCGCAGAATTTAATGTTTTTTACAGGATCTGGTTTGTGCGAACGGTTTATTTTTGGCGAAATTTTAAATGAGACATGAAGAATAAAGTGATTTTGATTCAAAATATCACTATTTTATGCTTAGGTTTGGCTACACTACTATACCTGACGGAAATGTTTGTTACACAGGATTCATTCAAGGACTGTTGGAAATTTGAAAACCCAATGATAATTTCTGTTTTTACAGTGTCTCTTTATGATAAATGGGGTCATTTTTGTGTGTTTTTTTTAAAGAAAACATGCCATTCAAACCTGCCGGTTGTGGCGTTCAGAGGGTTAAAAGAGCGGTCCTCTATGCTTTAGAGCTGCAACGATTAATCGAT
The DNA here is from genome assembly GCF_043250625.1 of Sebastes fasciatus. Lineage (NCBI taxonomy): Eukaryota > Metazoa > Chordata > Actinopteri > Perciformes > Sebastidae > Sebastes > Sebastes fasciatus. Next base: position 23,881,803 of record NC_133812.1, on the reverse strand, counting down.
CAATCTAATATAAACTATTCAATTAATCGGCAACTATTCTGATTAACCGTTTCATCGGTTTGATGAAAATTCTCTGATCGCAGCTTCTTCAATGTGAATATTTTCTGATTTCTTCACTCCTCTATGACAGTAAACTGAATATCTTTGCGTTGTGGAAAAAACAAGACATTTGAGGATGCATCTTGGGCTTTGGGAAACACTGATCAACATTTTTCACAATTTTCTGACAGTTTATAAACCAAACAACTAATCGATTAAATGAGAAAATAATCGATAGATTAATCGATAATGAAAACATTCGTTAGTTGCAGCCCTACTCTACTTCTGGACTCAACAATCCTATGAATTACAGCACTACCTTTTGTGCATGTGTGTTTTCAGGGTGTAACTGCCATGGTAAGGCAGAGGAGTGCTACTTTAATCAGACGGTAGCAGACCTGTCGCTCAGCCTGAACGTCCAAGGTCAAAACAGAGGGGGTGGAGTTTGCATCGGTTGCCGCGACAACACAGCTGGAATCAACTGTCAGATGTGCATCTCTGGATTCTACAGACCCACTGGGGTACGTCATATACGCGTACTTTATTTTAATTCGTCATGATTAAGTGAATGTGTGTAAAAACGATTGTTTTCTTCCCCCGTCCAGGTGAGCATTGAGGAGGAGAACCCCTGCATCCCCTGCTCATGTGACTCACACGGTTCTATCAGCCAATCGTGTGTCGAAGATTCAAGCCAGGCTACGCCCAGTATGCAAATATACCTTTTTTAATCTGTCCTTTCTGGATGTCGTTCATGTTTGAAATAGTAGGCACACATACGGAGGATTTCAGTGAATGCAAACACACGTCACACATTTAATTTAAAAAGGTGGTACTTCAATAACTCTGACATTTCATCGATTCAGTCCTGCTTGATTTCCTGTGGGGTTGGGGTTAGTCAGGTTCAGCCCTGTGCACAGAGAGCTTCTGTTATTGAAAACTGCCTTTGACAGAACAGAACAACTATTTATATTAGAGATAATTTTACTCCTCTCTGTGTTTTTACTGTTTTTATGTCTAGAAAGAGGAGCTATTTTAGGTGCAGCCACTTCAAAGAGAGACCCGTTCGGTTTCACTCGCACTGTTTGTTTTTTAAAAATGTGTGTGTGTGTGTCTTTGCGTTTGTGTGTGTGTTTGATTGACAGCTCAGCCAGCAGGGTCATGCCGGTGTAAGGAGGGTTTTGGGGGTCTGCGATGTGACAGGTGAGAGACACACATACCCACACGCACACACATATAGAGAAAGAGACAGACACATAGTGACAGGTGAGCAGAACCTTTCAGCTGTTGTCTGTTCCAATTAGTGTTTGGAAATTGCCAGAAAGTTTCCATTAAGATCTTTGATGATATTTATTATCACACACGCACACTCGGTATTGTACCAATGTAAAGAAGTCACTGAATAAATGGACATGGTGTCAATGCCAGACATACGGTTTCATTTTCTATTTTAATTTGTTGTTTTTCTTGCCTGCAACTTTTTATTTCTTTGATGATATACTTTACATATTTTAATCTCTAATGGACCTGAACGCAGCCTGATATCATCAAGGGATGTCTTGTTTTTTCCAAACTTGAGGTTAAAATCACAACCTGTGAATCAAAAAGAATTGGAAAAAATCAATCAAAATATTTAATTGCGATTATTACACGGCTTTGTTGAATACTCGATTCTGATTGGTCAATCACGCCGTTCTACGGTCTGGTATTTCTTTATAGCAGACCGTTGCTATGGGCACAGTTCTGAGTTCGGACTCTGGCGGACCATTTTTGTGTCAAATTATTGATTTCTTAAGTAAGTAGCCGTATAATATGCAGGATAATACAGTACAGCTATCGGGTCATTATTGTGAAATAAACCCCTTCAGGGTTCACATTATCCCTTACTTAATTGCATGATTGTCCATTATTAATCGCAAATTAATCACACATTTTTTTATCTGTTCAAAATGTACGTGAGATTTGTCTAGTATTTAATACTCTTATCAACATGGGAGTGTGCAAATATAATTGCTTTATGCAAATGTATGTATATATTTATTATTGGAAATCAATTAACAACACAAAACAATGACAAATATTGTCCAGAAACCCTCACAGGTACTGCATTTAGCATAAAAAATATGCTTAAATCATAACATGACAAACTGAAGCTCAAGAGGCAACAGCAGCTGTCAGTGTGTCAGTGTGCTGACTTGACTATGACTTGCCCCAAACTGCATGTGATTATCATAAAGTGGGCATATCTGTAAAGAGGAGACTCGTGGGTACCCATAGAACCTGTTTTCATTCACATATCTTGAGGTCAGAGGTCAAGGGACCCCTTTGAAAATGGCCAGGCCAGTTTTTCCTCCCCAAAATTTAGCACAAGTTTGGACCGTTATTTAGCCTCCTTTTAGTATGACCTGGTTTGTACCAATGGATTCCTGAGATTTTTCTAGTTTCATATAATGCCAGTATCTTCACCAGCTTTAAAACTGAGCCCACTACAACCTCCAAAATAAAGATTAATGTTAATGCTTTAAGGAAATTAGTGGCGTTCAAACGAATTTGCGTTAACTTGGTCAGCCCTACATAATTTCCATACTTAAATCTCTAATGGACCTGAACGCAGCCTGATATCATCACGGGAAGTCATGTTTTTCCAAACTTTCGGTTAAAATCACAACCTGTGAATCAAAAGAAATACTAACAACAACAAGAAAAGCTCTCTGTCTAACCTGCAAATCCGTCAACAAGGTGCTTCATCATAAATTATTAATCACTCATTGTATTATCATTATCTCTTATTGCTGTAATTGCTTGTTTGTATTATCTTTTTTCCCCCACTGCTACGACTCAACTTCCCTGTGGGCCTCATTCAGTTATAATCTAATCTAATCTAAAAGCTGATACAACTTTTCCCCCCTCAAACTTTTTAATGACCTGTCCTCAGATCAGACAAGCAGCATAAACGTCGTCTTTAAAAATCACTTCTTAAAATGTCCTTTAATGGACTTTGCTTCAGCTCACTCTCTCTCCTAATTAGGAGTTTCTTTTATGCAGTATATTTCCTCTGAGATTGTACATACATGCACGTCAGCTGTGTTTCAGTGTCTAACTCTGAGACGGTTTGACCAAGATGGACACAGTGGTTGTTTGGAGAATTGACCCCGTGACCTCCTGGTGACGGGAAGGCCTCTCTAATACTCGTCATCTTTATTATTGTTATTAAACTCATTTGTCTCCAGGTGTGCCGTCGGTTATATGGGCTACCCGTCCTGCCAGCGCTGTAACTGCACCGTGGAAGGAAGCACCAACGATGACCCGTGTATAACACCCTGCGTGTGCAAGGTACACACTCTCTTTAATGCGCTAACCTTTCTAGCCCTGTCATCATTATCTCCACCACATTAACACGGCAATAACATGCTTTGTGCTCATAACGTCAGTTTGAGGGCAGCCCATAAACTTCTTCTTCTTCTTCTTCTTCTTCTCTCTCTTTCTGTCTTTGTCTCCTGCAGGAAAACGTGGAGGGAGAAAACTGCGACCGCTGTAAACTGGGATTCTACAACCTGCAACGCGACAATCGACGTGGATGCGAAAAGTGCTCGTGTATGGGCGTTTCCAGTCACTGCTCTGCCTCCACATGGACCTATCACAATGTAGGCAAAGTTACAATCACACACTTCTTCTGTCAGCCAATCAGGATGTCTCTTTATCTGGATTTTACATTTGAACAAGTTTTTATGTGAATCTAAATATATTTCTATACTAGAAAATATTTTTGCGTTTAGCTAACAACCTAATTATTCATCTTTTTAATGTAAACAAACCACTTTTGCTGCTAAAAATTAAAATTGAAATAATTACCTTTATGGCCCTAAATTAATTTAAAACGGAGGAATTTTAATGCATTAAAAAACGTATTTAACAGAATTATCATTACAATTAGCAGACCTGCTTGCGAGGGTGATGTAAGAATGATTGAATCATTCATTTTTGCTCTTTTGGGTTCTCAACATTTTGTAACTTAAAGGGATAGTTTGGGTGTTTTGAAGTGGGGTTGTATGAGGTACTTATCAATAGTCTTTTAGGCGTATTACCTACAGTAGATGACGGTTGGCACCCCCTCAGTTTGAGTGTACGCTATATTTAGAATATATTTGCTTGTTTACCTTAACGTGAGACAGCTATACAGTGTATGTTTCAGACGGGGAGCTGAAGCCGTTATCCATGCTCTTGCAAAAGCCGCCAGACTCCATTGAAAAAAACAATAATTTTACTTCGCAGTACTCAGGAGTTGCTGGTCTACCGCTCCAAAGTTACACAAAAAAAGAACAAAACAAACTAACTGATCGAGGCAGCGGTAGACAGCAACCTCTGTGTTCTGTGAGGTAAAATTACAGGTTTTATCAATGGAGTCCGGTGGCTTTCGCGAGAGCATAGAGAGATACGATGGCTTCAGGTCCCCCGTCAGAATGGACTGTCTGACGGCAAGATGAAGCGGATCCCTTTTTCGTTTCAAAAAACGATTCATTTTGTGTTACTTCATCTGAGGGAACGTTAGCTAGCTAGCGTTTGTCTCTACTTGTCCTGACGATGTGTTGTGGTTGGTGTGGTGACATTCAAACAGAACTAGTCATTGAAATTATGCATTTTAATTTGACGTTTTGCATTCAAGTGAAATTTTGAGTACATTTACATATAAAAATAACTTGTAAATTACGTTTAATTTAATCCAACCATGTGGCAGTACCTCCTCGGCCTACTAGATGGCGCTCTGAGGCCCACCGTGGCCCACTGGTTGAGAATAGCTGCTTTAGGCAATATGAAATAGTGTTGACAGCGTTGACCTTTTAAGGAAATCAAGAGCTGGACAGCTTTTACTGTTGCTGTGCTGCACCATACACCTTTACACAACCTTCCTCTGCTGGAGTATAAACTCTTCCACAAAAGAGGCTTTTAGTCGACGGTACAAGTATGTTTCTTGAATAAACTGTGTTAACTTTTTTGTTTGGTTAGCGTCCACTGTTGAGATTGAAAGTTCATTCTTAACTTTGGAAAGTTGAAGAAACCGTAGTATCGCACGTTTTTCCTCAGTCAGTTCTCTTTTTTAAACTATGCACCTGCTGTGGTGGACAATATCAATCACAAACTTACACCACAATGCACATTTAACTGCACTTATTTTGTCTGCTTCTGTTACTTTCATGATTTTATTTTACATGCATGTGCATGAAGAGAAGAGAATCACTTCACTGATTACCCAAAAGAAGTTTCTCAGATGACAGGAAAACTGCTCTTCCACAGTGGTGCACCAGTTTCATAAATATCCATCAGGCACGAAACTCGTCAGACACAAGATCCACAATAAGAAATTAATCCCGCACACACGGCTTCTGGAATTTAATAAAATTGAGTCACTTGTTGCATCAATGTGCAGAAGTGAGTAGCAGTGAGGCATTAAGTGTAAAAGCAAAGACAAATCTTCACCGAATACACATTTAAGAGAGTGGATGAGGATGGAGAACGGTGGAGGTGAGAGGAAAGGAGAAGGGTGAAAATGAGGAGGAAAGAGGGCAGAGGAGAAAAAAAAGAGGAGTAGAGAGGACAAGACTGGAGAGACGAAGGGTGGAGACAAGACAAGAGGCAAGGAGGAGGAGAGAGGTGAAAAGAGGAAAACAGTTTTTGACTGACAGGCGGGGTGGGAGAGGAGGAGAGAGGAGACGCTGACAGGATGACAGCTCTGATTTAGACACCGATAGTGTGTGTGTGTGTGTGTGTGTGTGTGTGTGTGTGTGTGTGTGTTCAAAAGGGGAAGCCAAGGTCAGGTTAATTGCAACGACAGATGTGTGTCTGGCTGTCTCTCTTTCTCACACACACACACACACACACACACACACACACACACACACACGCAATCCTTCAGGAGTTGAGAAAGAAGCTCTTTCTAGGTGTCAGTTGTAAGACTCTCCGGCTTAAATGTGACATATGTACAAAACCTTTAAACAAATCCTGAGTTTTACATTTTTATTGATACGACTTCTCATTCATTACAATCAGCAGGTGGGACCTTAAAATATCCTAAAATGTAGTATTTTAAGAATGCATACGTTATACTGGCACTACCGTAACAAAATACTGTTTATAGATGTGAATGTTTGTCATTATTTACATTTCAATCAGTTTAGTTTTATTTGTGGAGCTTCAAAACTGAGGTGAATTTAATTGAAGTTTAGGTTTACGGAAACAGTTGATTCATAAATTGACCCTGAGTTATTAATTCTGAACCAATTGAATCCATCATTTTAAACTAGAAAAGTGCACTCAGATCTCCGCTGGGTATGTCTGCAACAACACTGCTGTAAAGTTGGATTGAATGAATACAACCCACAATTGTCTTACCCGTCTAGAACGCAAGTATACGCTCTCATTTTAATCTGTGCAGCTGTCTGCACCGACTCCGTCAAGTCGTTTTTTTTTCTTCTTCAATAATACGCTCATAAACGTGAGGTTGATACCCAATAAAAAGGCACTGATTAAAAATATTTATCTACAGTTTGCGACCTAGGTGGGGTAGTGTATGCTGCTCTGGCTCTGTCCAGAGACTGGTTTGTAATCCTACAGACTCTCCCTTCACTTTTGCCCAGCAGCTGGTGCCTTCGAAGTGTCAATGATCAATGCGTCCTGCAATTCACATTAGTCCTCGCAGCTAGCTGCGTTCTTCATTGACGCACAAGCCGAGTGATCCACCCTTAAGAGTTGTCACGGCCACAGTTCGCAGACAAACATGAACTAAGCAAGACACAGCAACTTCTTGGGTACTGAGGACTGTTTTTTGCAGTGTTTATTCATGAGCAAACTGTAACCTACGCTGTACATTTACTGCAACAATACAACTTCACCTGCCTGCCGTGAGCGCAGATTTGTGTGCTAAAGAGCCTTCAGTCTGTTCTGTCTTAGAAAACAGTTAAGATTAGTTTAGTTTTTCCTTATACGGACCTTATAAGGATAGACGGTGATTTTGGATACACAAAGTGCACAAACTAAGAGATATCAAGTTGGGTTGTAGAACAGGAGGAACATAGATAATGGAGGGACACATCTACTTAACCAGCCGGTACATTGTTATGTAGCAGGCAGCAGAGAAGAAAGACCACCAGCTGGGCATTATGAGCAAAGCTTGTCAGATTATAAAGTCCATCCACATTGAACATGACTGGTGACTGGCGTTAATACGTTTGCTGTCAAATGCTACTGATCTGCTGACAGTGAGCACAACTTCTGTTCTCTGCTCGGTAAGCATTAATCTGAATTTAAACATGAAGGTCAGTTCTGTCTGAAACTCTCTGAATATACTTTTAAAAATCACTGAAATCCTTTCCAGCATATATAATTTGTTCTCTTGATTACTATACTTTGACATTTTACATCTCTGTGTGACTCACTTGCAGTGTAAGTGCAGCTGAAAACTTACCTTAACAAGTTGAAAGCTAACTCCGTGTTGAAACCTACACTTTACTGCAACGAGGGAAAGAGTCCAATCTCGCCCGAACCTCTTCATGTAATGTTCTTACATTATGCTACACAATTCCTGGGTGTTGAACATAAAGTTTCTTTGTGTACTTTGAAATGAGACACAGTGAACTATGGTCTAAGACTGAATATCGACCTTCTCGTGCCAGTATAAGAATGAAAACAGTTGTTTGCTCAGCTCAGCTAAAAGTAAATCTTGTTTTGTAGGAGACCACTCTGACCGGCTGGCACCTGCTCGGAGACACAGGAGGAAGAGTGTGGTCCGTCCACAGACAGACGCCTCCTTATCTCAGCGCCCGACACTCAGACGTTGTGAACGATCTCGGCTCGGCCTACTACTGGAACGCACCTGGACTATACCTGGGAAACAAGGTTAGATGCAGACACACCCTCATATACGTTAACACATATATACTCTGCAACCGAATCATGATGAGATCTTCTCCAAATCGGGAAACAGAAATGGTTTAAGGATTTGCTTTGAGACAATAATTCTTTCCCGTGCAAGACATCTGTCCTTCTTGACTTAATTTTCAGTGGACATTTAGTGGTTGTACTGTACTCGACAGCTCTCATGTGTTAATGTTTGTAATTGTATGAGTTCAAGGCACCGTAATCATGGATGGATTTTTATTTTGATTATATTTTCCCACACTGACAGCTAGGGATATATGAGGAGACAAAGCAAATTATATTTAACTATCAGTTAATTACTCCTGTGATTATGTCTGTGCTCGGTGAAATAACGACAATTTCTACCACTACAAGTGTATTTTACAGTATTACTTTTTAGTTTTAAAAAATGTATACATGCATTGAATTCAGTCAAAATAAGTGCCTAGCAAATAATGTTGAAAAAAAAAACATTCTTTGAATGCAGAATGAACAAAATAACAGTAATATGATACAGTGCCTAACCATAGAGATGAATAACACTGCTCTAACACAGTCTCAACAACAAAAATCTTCTCAGAAATAATATGTTTTCAGAGATGTTGTGCTAGTTATTATTGGATATGTCAGATGTTCCTGTTATTGCTTCCATTTCCTGTAAATGTGAAAGACGTCTCTGTCATCCTATAATAGAAAGCATGATTTGAATAGACTGTATCTAGCGCAAAAAAATGCATAATGATAAGGTGACATACGAATACATCCTAATTCCCCAATAGTTTATCTGTTCAAAATGTACCTTAAAGGGAGATTTGTCAGGTATTTAATACTCTTATCAACATGGGAGTGGACAAACATGCTGCTTTATGCAAATGTATGTATATATTTATTATTGGAAATCAATTAACAACACAAAACAATGACATATATTGTCCAGAAACCCTCACAGGTACTGCATTTAGCATAACAAATATGCTCAAATCATAACATGGCAAACTGCAGCCCAACAGGCAACAACAGCTGTCAGTGTGCTGACTTGACTATGACTTGCCCCAAACTGCATGTAATTATCATAAAGTGGGCATGTCTGTAAAGAGGAGACTCGTGGGTACCCATAGAACCCATTTTCATTCACATATCTTGAGGTCAGAGGTCAAGGGACCCCTTTGAAAATGGCCATGCCAGTTTTTATTCGCCAAAATTTAGCGCAAGTTTAAGTTTGTAGCGTTATTTAGCCTCCTTCGCAATATATTGAATCGTAACCCCTGTATCTATAATTTAATTTTTCAAAACAAAAAGATGGTGAAAAGAAAACTTTTTTTTGCAGTTTGGTTTTTATTATTCCGAAGGTGTTGCACCAGCAGCCAGACCGGTCTAGGTCACAATAGTAAATCAGTTTTGTTCTGTGTGAACGAAAGGTGAACTGCAACCTAACGTGTGGTCTGACTGTCCGAGCACTTTATGCTAACTCACCGTTCACATCTCGGCATTAACAGTTCCTACCGTTTTACGGTCTAATGACCCGCGTTAACATGCAAATACGGAAAAAGCTGACATGAGGCTACATCATTAGGACAAGCTTGAATTTATAAACCGATCCAGTGTATGATCTAAAAGTACATCCCCCTGGATGTAAGTCTGGTGAGAAAGTATCCTGCTGGGATATTCACCTCCCTCCCAGTCCTGTTTCTCTCTATCTGTGCTCCCTCTAATGCCGACCGTTTGAATTTGCGCTGCGGTTTTTCTGTGGCCACGATTAGACTTTATCACTCCAGCTGGCAAATAGCTGCAGTCCATGTTTTCTGAAGTCGAGTTGTTGCCCTACTACAACAACAGACTGACTGTGATGTTTGTCTGGGTGTCATGGCTTAGAGGAATATACCACAGAATTTCATTACTTTGCACCCTGCAGGCCTGGCTTGTCATCTCACTTCTTTGTCTGATCCTCTCTCCCTCCCTCCCTCCCTCCCTCTAACCATCCCTCCATCCCTGCTCCTTTTCATTGGTCTGCTTCTCTAACTCTCACTCCATCTCTCCAGGACTCCCATTTTTCACCTCCATGTTCCTAAATCATCTCCCTCTACTTCCCCCAAGCTTTCTTCTCTCTCTCTCTCTCTCTCTCTCTCTCTCTCTCTCTCTTTCTGTATCTCCCTCGCTCGCTTTGTGTCTCTCAGGGTAAACAGTGTTTCGCCTGTTGAACTCGATAATCAACTGTTTTTCTCTTAGCGCACACACACACACATGTGCACACACACAAACAAACACATACTGGCACACACGAACAGTCACACACACACACTCCCAGGCCTATATAAGTCAGATAATGATGTGTTTTGGAGGCATTAGGGACAGCGGAGCAGAACCGAATGCCTCCAAACATGGGAAACAAACAAATTACTACTGTGTGTGTGTGTGTGTGTGTGTGTGTCTGTGTGCGTGTGTGTGATTGCTAGGAGCAGTGTGCGAGTGCTGTATGAAAAAGCGATTCTTTGCTTCAATCTCTGATCGTGTTACAGAGATAGATGCTATGTGACTTGACTATGTGACTCTTTCACACACATACACACACACACACACACACACACACACACACACACACACACACACACACACACTGTGGTCTGTCATGTTAGTGTGTATCATTGGTTGTGACAGGCTGTGTGTGTAATGACAAGCTAGCGGTGGATATATAAGAGTATAAATGTGTGTGATAACGTTCTTAATTCTCCTGCATGACCTCCTGTATCGTTAATGCCAGAGATGCTCATTGGCCTGTTAGTGCGCTCTGTGGATGCTCATTGGTCCAGAAGCACGTTTCACTGATGCTCATTGGGTATTTTAGGTCCAAGGACTGCTCATTCACCAGGATAGCCATTGCTTTCATTAAAGCGTGCTCTGTTAAAAGAATATTTCTGCAATGTTTCTGGTTTATTTGGCAGTGGATTGCAGATAAGTAGGGATCAGCGTGAAGAGCCAAATATGAACTCACGATGTTGCAACCATGAGACCAAGCTGTCAAACTAGGACATGTAGTTCTCAAATGACTCAGCAGTGGCATAGTCTATTTCTCGCTTCAAATATTTTCAGAAATAGATTTTTGGTGGATTGTTTAGACGGAATAACAGAAAGTTTACGAGCAGGCCGTCATGTTGTTTCCTGTTTGAAACGGCGAGCAGAGAACCAGGGACCAATCAGGTGCATTCTACGATTGTGTACGTCGTGAACACGATTCTTAGTTCCAGGTGATTATACACTAATGAAAACATAGTTATGAATATTGTATTCCATTTCTGATAATAAATCCCCCAAAACCCTACACACTGGACCTTTTATAACACTACGGTATTTGACAAAACAACAACTTTTGTAACTTTTGGTCGATTTGAGCAGTGTCGTGTAAAATGTAGACGTATCATTTGCTCTGAGCACTTAAAGGACTTAAAGGTTGAGTTTCAGCGTTCATTTGTGACCTTGGAAACAGCGGTGGACAAAATAATCTCACCTCAAGGTGCATTTAGTAGCCTAGATGTTCTGGAGCTTTTTTCAGCGTATCACATGATCTTCATCAGCAGATGGAGTTTGCTCAGAGTTCCAGTTTAGTCTGGTCGTGTATGGGAAGTTCTTTAGCTGATAATTTTTAATTGATTTTAAAGTGGCATTGAATTGAACTAATTGTGAAGCAACATCAGAGACAAGTTCTTATTATTTTAAGTTTCATTAGAGATTATTAGTGTCTCATGGTCCAACTGTTGTTTCAGAGCCGCTCTGACAAGAGGATTCTGAGAAACATTGCAGTGTATTTTAACTTTTGGAGCAGTAAACTGGTCAGAAGTAAAGATGTTTAATATCCACAGAAAATATCATCCATCAGCAACTTTGTTAGCCTTCAAAAGCAGTCGCATCCTCACCTCCTTGTATCCATCTTGTACCCAGATTTACTAACAGATTCACCGTCAGATAAAAGGCTCAAAAACAAGAAATGCTCATCATTGGGAGAAATCGAGTGACAGAGATGGAGAGAGAGAGATAGAGAGAGAGAGAGTGTACTGGGAGGTTGAAGCAGGGAGATAAAGGGGATGATGGATGAACATGGAAAGAGGAGACACATCCTTTGCCGACAGCTGATGAGAGAAAGCTCAGAATATGTTGAAGCTTGACAGACACACACAAACACACAGCTCAGCTAGTGTTACATTTCATCCTAACTCCTTCTCCAACTCTGCCTCTACCTCCCCCAACTTTCTCTTACCGTTATTCATTTTTCTTGTCTGTCTTGTCTTCTATATTGAAGTAATACAAAATACAGGTGCAAACCTGAGGCAGTGTTTAGAAAACTGCTCCAGTTTCACCTTGGATATAGAGGTTGACACCTCAAAGTTGTGATGAATTAAATCTTAACTCTTAAAAGTGTTTCTGTAAACGACTTCTGTGGAAGCAAATTCTCCCTTTTTCTGCCAAATACACAAGAGGAGCATCAGTTTTTTTGCCGAGCCGCTGAGCTGTGACTTATGAGAGAGAAGAATGTGTGTAGAGGAGTTTGTGTATGATGCCACTCCTTATCTGGTCCTGATTGCATGAGATGGATTTCCCCTCCCATTTCCTCACTGTCTTCTCCCCCTCCCTCCATCTTCTGTTTTTTCACTTACATGGCTGAAAACGTGTCTTTTACATCAATCACAGTGGATTTGTTCCAGTTTTCGTCAACCAAATAATTTGGTGTCACACACATTTGTGTTCCTGGAAAGTGCGCGCTAAGCTCCACACAACAATCTCGTGGCTCCGAAAAAAAAAAGAAATTCATTACACCTGGTTTTTTCATTTCCAGTAATACAACATAACTGATCATTGCAATCCTGATTCACTGATGTTTTCATTACAAAAGCATAATTACCATCAAACAAAATATACCACGTAGTGCATGGATCTTAATATTAAGACTGTATTTCTTGTCAACATTGTTGCTTTCTGCTGCCTTTTCTGGAGAGCATGAAAGTTATTAACAGCTCACGATAACTGTCAAAACATGTGAAGTAATATATTAATAACAAAGTGCGAAAAGTCCAGTTTTGTGACATAAATCAACTGGTGCGCTGTTAAGTAATCACTCTAATTTCCTGATAAATCCAACCTGTTTAAGGCAATGTGTGGAGGCTGATGGTGTTGTTTTTATAAGAATGTGGACGTAGTCACCGTGACGTCACACATTGGTTTGTGGACTGCACTTTTGAAGCCTAGAGTTTGGCATTTTGGCCGTTGCCATCTTGTTTTTTGCAACCAGGTAATAAATCAAGTGAGAAGTAGGCTCATTTTCTCATAGACTTCTATACAATCAGACTTCTTTTTGCAACCTGAGGAGTCGCCCCCTGCTGGCTGTTAGAAAGAATGCAAGTTTAAGACACTTCCACATTGGCTTCACTTTTCAGACTTTTCAGGTTGTCCACTGCTTTGAATATAGGGTGTCATTTTGCCAGTGTTTTTGTTACTTTAAGTCTGATACACAGCAAGGTGCTGGAGTTGACTTTCAAGAGTCAGCGAGCCGTGGGAGTGCAGAACAATAATTGATCGTCTCTAAGAGGCTGGAAGCAAATGAGTGAGCCGCTCTTAGTCATCTTCCTGGATGAGGTGTGCATACAGAGTTACAGTCCGTCTAACCTCCTCTCCTCTGCCACCAGCAGGGACTATTATCATGTCACAGTCCTGCACACAACCGCCTCAAAATTCAACAATGTTGCTTTGTCCTTCTGTTTTTCAAGTGGCACAGATATGTTTCTGTGCTGTTTCTCCTGCAGTATTTGTAAAAAAAACAAAAAAAGTACAGCATGTAAAATAGTCTGTTTGCTATAAAATGTAATGGAATGAAACGTCTGTTATTTGAACCATATGTACATAAAAAACGGACCGTAACCAAAGTTGTTTTACCCAATCTTAATCAAACCCACCCCTCCAAACTTTGCCACCCCATCCTCTTAAGGCAGTGAAAAGGCCTCATCAAGTGACTGTCTGTAACCCCAAACTCTATCTGAGGGCAAACCCCATGCAGAGCAACCAGCTGACAACCGACCCGCCTCCTCCTCTCAGGGTTCATACCCCCTGACTGACCCCCAACCAAACACACTACAAACAACCAAAGAGGACCCCTTGGCCCTGGGTTGTTCTATAGGCATGGAGTCCAAAGCAAATGCCTCCACCTCTGCAGTGAGCAAGCAGGACGCTCCCACAGCTGCCGAAACATTCTCCCAACCTGCAGAGGAATACCAAGTCAACGTACAACCAACCACCTGAAAACCACCAAGAGAAAAAAGTTTCAGGGAGCACTCTGTCTGATACAAGTGGCTCCTACCCACTCATAGGAGGCTAAAAGCATTTCAGAAGCTCAAGAACCTGCAGAAGGAACCCAAAACTACATGTTTTATTCAAGTTTTTGTTCATTTTTGAGTGTATGATTTTTATCATGAACACTGATTTCACAAGCCATAGACTGTTTGGCTAGTCCGAATCAGAGTGAAATTGATGCTTGTGGATCGTTTTCTATTTAGTCTGGTTTGGTTTCACTGTGCACTAATTAAAGCGGACCAAATAAAAAAAATTTATTTGCTCAGGGGCGTGTATAAACGAAGGAGAGAATTTTTTTTTAGTCTCGAGAGCTGCCACTTCTATGCAGGGAATCATGGACTTTGTTATATTGCTCTCAATGTTTTTCCACTTTGACTCTGCACTGATCGACTGCACACGAATCCCTTCCCTTCTCGAAAGTCATTTGAGTTCATCTCGAATGACTTTATAAAAGTCATTATTTTTGTGGACTTTATTGATCACATCCTGTGTGTTCTCTTCGGCCCAGATGTCAAGCAAACATCAGACATCTGCAGAAGTCCAAGTCAGTCCTCTCCCACTCATGTTACCCGTGTCCATCTCAACAAATGCTCGCACAGGCAGCCTGCATTTTAGTTCGCTTGGAAATGGTTCGTGACCACCTCTCGCAAGCGGTCTCGGATCGATTGTTTTGGTCTGCACCAGAGGACGATTACTACGTTCGCAACTGCCCAAAAAAACTGCACCAGAGTTCTATTAAAACAGACTAAATGTTGACTTGTAAAAGTGCCCTTAAATGTGCAGTGCGTAGGATTTGGCGGCATCTAGCGGTGAGGTTGCAAATTGCAACCAACCAAAACTTCTCCCATGTAGGAGGACTAAGGTGGACGACGTGAAAACGCAAATGTCCCTATCTAGAGCCAGTGTTTGGTTTGTCCGTTCTGGGCTACTGTAGAAACGTGGCGGCCGGCTCCCTGAAAAGGACCCACTCTATATGTAGATATAAACGGCTCATTCTAAGCTAATGAAAACATAACAGTTCTTATTTTCAGGTAATTATACACTAAAGAAAACATACTTTTTAACATTATATTGCATTTCTGCCAATGAATCCCCCTAAATGTTACACCCGGTTCCTTTTAAGTGACGTTTGAAGTAAAATGAGTGAAAATGTTTAGATCGATTGGGAACTCGAGCCCAGAACTGTCACTGTAAGATCTTGCAACTAAGATGAGTAAATACCCACTATCCTGGGCATGTTTACATTCCCATGTTGGTTGACCAATGCCGCCTACAACTCCCTTCGAAGAGCAATCCTGGCTGCAATGGGCAGCAAGAAAACCCCATGGACACCATGTCCCTTTAGACCAGGGGGAAGTCTGAATGCACAGTTTGCCTCAAGGGTCCTGCACCCATCTCCCAGCAACAGGCACAAACTAAAAAGATATTCAGCACAGAGGCTCTGAAGATAGATATAGAACCAAACAAGAAAGTGCACGGACATATCCGGGTACTAAAACTGGATCTTGCTACTTTTTCGACAATGACTTTCCTTTCTCTTTGCCAACATATATCACTCACATACACAGAAGGTCAGTTTGATTGTATGATGTTCAGCATTACTCCGTCTATTGGTCCATCTGGAGCCAATCTGACCCTACTGCTAGGAACAACATCAGTCTGCCTGTGTGTGTGTGTGTGTAACCGGTAGATAAACAAAGTGAAAACTCCTGATACCAATTGCACTCAACCACAGGCATCAGAAAGGCGACCCCGGTGTGTGTGTGTGTTTGTATTTCTAAGTTTCTGTGTGTGTGTCTTTGTTTCGCTGGGTATTTGTGTGTGTTTCTGTGTATGCCTGTGTGTGTGTGTGTGTCATTTTAGGAGAGTTTGTTTTCTGAAGCTTTTGTGACAATCTGGTTTTCATTTCCTGAAGGATGATTTCCTTTGTCCCCCCTCTCTCTCTGCCCAATCTCCTGAAGAGAGCGTCGGTTGCTTTTGTGCTCTAAAAATTGACAGCAAACAGGCGTACGGATGCAGATTGTCAAACACATTTCTCTGAAGAAACTAGCATGTGGTCGGCACAAAAGGAAGTTGCATACTAATGGCTTTCAATTTCAGTAATGCCATTACTTCCTGCAATCAGTAATTTGTTTGATTCGAGTACCCTAGCTTTTCTTCTACACCTCCGACGTTTCTCCTCAGTGTGGGAATCCAAACAATGTTTCTGTTTCTTTTGTTGCGTTAAATCAAATTATCAAAGCGATGAGAATACGTCCAGGAGGCTTGTAATTTGCCATGTTAGAAGACAACTGTTATGAGGAAACCAAATGAGAGGATGCTGTTGTGATTTAACTTTTGGATTATTCACTTTCAGCTTTATGTGTAGATGGACAAAGACGTGTTAAATTGAGCTTCAGTGTTCATTGGAAACAGCAGACAGGAGATGTTAGTGGAGAGCTCAGGATACAAAGGAGAGTTAATGAGATTTCCAAGTTGTCAGTAAACATGTTGTCAGCTTCGACCCTGTGAAGCCAGTCAGTAATTTCTGCTACCTATAACAGTGATTTGTGTGAGGTTGCGTAGTTGTGATTGGCAGATTGTGATTGTGAGAGTCAGAGGGAATGCTTGCTTTGTAAGTCTCTAGTTGCCTTTCTAACAGCAGTTTTAACAGATGTTATAAAAGTGTATGTACCCCCAAAAAACTAGCTTTGATAAATTCTCTCTGTGGATGTGAGGAAACACTGGGGAATTAAAAAAACCTGTCTCTTTACAAGAACATGCCAGAATATATTTTCCAACTTGTTTAACACCTTTTTTTTCTATAAAATTATGTTCCCGGCAGAAAGTCAAACTGTAGCAGAAGTGTGACCTTATTGGAATAACAACAGTATTAAAATGAGGACGGACTAACACTTTTAGTTTGTTAAAATGCTCTGACTTGGTTATTTAAAGTTTTGCAAAAGTCGTGTTACATCAGGGCTCTGGTGGGAACCCTGGAGGAGGACTGAAGTCGATAGTGACTCATTTTCACACCTCTTCTCGCTCCATGCCAAGCCCACTCCTTAGCATAGGCAGCAAATTAAATCTCATAACTTTAACTCACCTCATTTCCTCTCCTCTCTCCTTTCCTCCACTCTTATTTTATCCTTGTTTTGTGTGTCTCTCCTACTGTCCTGCTACACTTTATCCCATCTTTTGTTTCTCTCTCCTCCTTCATCCTTTTCAATTCTCTTCAAGTATTTATAGTCTCTAGTTTCTCTCCCTCTCTCCTCCTCTCTGTGTGTGTCCACTTTATGTTCACTCTAACTGACAAACGATAGCAAAGAGGATGCTAACATGTATGTCACTGAAACTGAAAATTGCATTGCAGCATGCAAAGAAAAACCCTGCAACTACAGCAAGACCTCTAAAGCACAAAATTCCCATCTCAACAGCCTATTTAGTCAAAGGGTGGGTTGATTATTGTTGAGTTTTTTTTTAGGGTTTTATATCATTCTGTAGCTTCCCAGTGGTGTTACTTATGTATTCAAATCTGAACATTCAAATTTTTATCAAAGTATGTATGTTTTAAAACATGCTATTTTCCCAAGCCCTTCTAAAAACTTTTTCCCACGTGACCTGACGTAGGTTTCTGCATCCTTATAGTCAGTGCATTAACGTTGCATACAGTAACTTAGACGGCGGTCGGCACGCTCCTAGTTTAGAGAAGCAGACAGGAGTACCGGCATGGAAGCTAAGCAACGTAATGCTGTGGACGCCACGTTAGTTCGGATCCAAACGTCACACAATAACACAAACAAACTAACCGATCGATACAGTGGTAGACCAGAAACTCCCATGTTCTGAGAGGTATAATTACTGTTTTTGTGAATGGAGTCTGGCCTGGTCTTGAAGACCGCAATATAACGGCTTCAGTCCACTGTCGGAAATGGCTGGCTGATGGCTGATGGCTGGCTGATGGCTAAAATATGTGTTCCTGCTTCTCCCGTACACAGCCACTTTACCTCGCCGTCAGACAGCCCTTTCTCACAGTAACTGAAACCGTTATATCGCTCTCTTCAAAGCCACCAGACTCCATTCACAATAACAGTAATTTTACCTCGCAGAACGTGGGAGTATACATACAAGCCCACTTCAAAAAATGAACTAACCCTTTCAGATATTTCCAAACGTAGCACAGCTAACTGTGACTCGGCAACTGCTAGCGTTCACATTATTCATGACCTTAATGAGGTAAGCGTTTTGAAAAAAACTGAACACAGATGGACCTGCCCTTTAAATATTTTCTCTTTTTTTCCTTCAGTAAATATTCCTGTTGTGACATGGGATTATTTAGCCTTTTTTTTACCCCTACATAAATTTAAGCTGAATGACTTGAATGAACTAATACGCTCATGGCCTGACAAAATGTTCTTTAATGAAGATTGTGTCAGGTCTTGATTAGGGTTTTAACAGAGAGGATTATGTCTTCTCATTCGGCCCACTGATAGAGTTAATAACAAGCTTATGGAGCTCTCGGGGGGGATCCGACTGATGTCTATTGTAGCTGTGTGGCTGAGTGTTTATTGTTCCTTCGTTTCTACTCCCCATAATTCCCCTCTCCTCCTATAATTTCCCTCTCCCGCTGTGCTATTCTGTCAGTCTTTTCTCTTTCCTGTGTTGTATTTCTTTTATTTCCTATCCCCCGAGGTAGAGATGGGTCACCGGGTTGCCATGACAAAAGCTTTGATTATTGTCCAGGTTGAGTGAACGGAGTCAGAGAAATGAGTTTTCTGAGAAATGTCAATAATTTCAAAGGAAGTAAATTGCTAAACTCAGTTGTGAGAAGTGGATAGAGACACGTCCACAAAAGTGGTACAAGTTCCATCAGTGAAGAGTGTTCTTGAGAATACACAAGAGAAGCTTTTTCTTCTTCTTCTTCTCTATTCTTACGCCGCTGAGTGGTTACAAACGAGGATAAAACAAAAGCTTTTAATGCAAGACCTCTTCAGCACTTACAGACCTAAACCACCACTTCCCAACGTGGACCTCCATGAAAACGTTTTTTTGTAATTATTATAATTTTAGCTTCATTCTTGTGAAATCCAAGGTAGATTTACCTCCTATAAAAATGTTCAGAAGATATAAACTGGGGAGGGAAATCACTCTTTGGTTCAACTGCTCACAGTTTACATACAGTACATATGTAGCCTGTGACGAGGTGTTATTTTGATGGGTTACAAGCCTAAAGGGTTAGGAATGACTGCTTTGTACAACTGTAATGTACTTCCAAATGAAAATTAAATAATTTCATATTTAGAGAGTTTTCTTTAAAGCTTCACAGATCAACATTTTCAAATTAACGAAGGAAATAAAATTGCAAACAAGGATACAACATTTGAATCAACTCTTTGCACAAACCGCTGAATTAAAGCAATTATAGATCGCAACCTTTTATTGTTTTTATCTAGATTTTATTTAGAATATATAGATTTTTACCCAACTGCTATACTACCCATAGAACCCATTTTCATTCACATATCTTGAGGTCAGAGGTCAAGGGACCCCTTTGAAAATGGCCATGCCAGTTTTTCCTCTACAAAATTTAGCGCAAGTTTGGAGCATTATTTAGCCTCCTTTGCGACAAGCTGGCATGACATGGTTGGTACCAATGGATTCCTTAGGTTTTACTAGTTTCATATGATACCAGTATCTTCAAAAAACTGAGCCTGCCGCAACCTATAAAACCACAAGTTGAGTTAATGCATTAAAGAAATTAGTGGCGTTCAAACACATTTGGGTTATTATTGCATTAACTTTGACAGCCAAACTTTCAACTTGCTGTTTTATGACCTGTAACTTTACTGTTTTGGTTGAGTCTCACCACTCTCATCAACCTAATTTCCAGCTGCAGCAGGCAGCTGTTTCCAACAAAAAAGCTCTAAAAAACATCCGTACACTACCCGTCCAGCATCAAGCAGCGGACAACGGACAAAGTTTGCAACTATCTGGTGAACATAGTGAAGCATTTAGCAGTTTAAGAGACAGATATTTCTCTCAGGAGTTGGTGGAGACCAAAACGGAGCTAAAAGGAGAGTGAATAATGGGCTTAGATTCACCAGGTGACCAGAAACAGAACTCCAACTAAATGTTAATGTTGTTCTGTGTGTACTGAACATGGAAAAAGACAGTGATTGCTAACACATTCGCCATATCAATGATGATATGTCAGATGTTGTATTCACCGCCCAAAAGTGGCCAAAAAAAATCAACAAACCCAGTTTTCATTTCAGGTGTAAAGACTTTTAATAAGCATACAGGTATATATAATTATATTTGCTGTAATATAAATATATATTTCTAAAATTGACAATACATGTCATATTATGTACAATGTTTAGTGTTTCACAAACACTGCAGCTCTGGTAAGTCTCTGTAAAACGTCTTCTTCTTCTGTGGTGTCTTTTGCTTTCATCATTCTGCTATTTTGTTGCAGTGGAACAAACCTGAGTTTTCTTCCGTATAAGAGAGTTAAGTGTGAATGCAGAGTCCGTGCCAGAGAGCAGATGAGCTAATAGCGAAGGAGGTCGAGCAGCGCCAGCGTCTGATGTGTGTAGGCTGTGTAGTGTGGGTTTAAACTATGATTTTACTGTCTTCTGGAGTCCAAATCAGCAAATGGGGTTAGATGGAGAATAAGTGTTAGTCAATAAAACGTCCACCCGACTACACCTCCGTGCCCACTATAGTGTGTATGTGTGTGTGAGTGTATTTTCAGTCAGCTGTGAAATGGGTGATTCCTCCTCCCGGTTTAAGAACTGAGAGTAATGATGTAGAATGGAAGAGGTTTATAGAGGCATTAAGCCCACCTCTTACTCCCTCTCTCTCTCTCTCTGTCTTTCTGTCCCGGGCTCCATTTCTTCGTCCTTCTCCCCCCCTCTTCCTCAATGTCCCCCTCTCTGTGTTTTTATGGTGGCATTATTATCTCGCTCTCCCACCCATTACCGTTCAGGTTGGAGCAGAATAATAAATTTCAGGATCATGCCGACGCAGCGTTTCTCCAGCTAAAGCTCATTCTGTGGACTCGACAGAAACACAGAAGCACCGAAACACACAAGACAACAACGATTGGAGCATATTCGTCTTACTTTTGAGACATTTTGAAATATTTTTTTAGGGAAACACTATGATTGGTAGAAGCAGTTGTTGTTTGTTTTGCTATGTTGCTGTTGAAGTAGTCGGTATAGTAGTGCTGCTGCTTTTACATATATCTTAAATCACTGGTTCCAACCTGGGGGTCGCCAAACCTTCACGGGGGGTCACGAGGATTTTAAGGGGTGTAAGACAACTTTTTTTTTTTATAAATATACTGTTGGCTTATATCTCAGCATTTCATTTATTTCCTTGAAGAAAACTAAATTAAATTGTTATTATTATTTAAGATATAAACAGGATAAGGGCACAGTGAAGACCTGAACACAAGTTATGTTCACAAAACCTTACCTCTCTGTTAAACAGCCTCATCCCGCATTAGAAAAGTATGCAGCTAATAAAACAATGGCCAAGCGTCAGGGAGAAGAAAAGACTGAATTTGTTAAAAGAAAACATGTTATGTATGATTGTTAAAAATAAAAAATAAATCACAATATAGAGAATTGTATTAAAAGTCCCCAAAATAACAGGAAAACTCACTTCCTGCAGTTCTTGTGTTCACTATTTGGGATAATTGAACAGTTTATCAGTAGCTCAGTAGTTCATTTCATGCAGTAGTAGTACATACAGTTCAAGCTTAGTGTGAAATTGGTGACTAGTGATAACTAATGTAAGCAAACTTTAGAGAGATATTGCTGTGTAGCTAACATTACTGAGTCAGTTTGCTGACATTTATGACTACTTGTACTACTGCTACACTACGTTTTACCATTTACCATCCTGTAATTGTTAATCTTTAATCACGTCAGTAGTTTGCCATAATTCTAATGTTGTTTATGTTTATGTTATGTTTCAAATAACATGAATTTACTAATCTCTGTTTCTCTCTCTCTGTCTGTCTTCAGATCTCAGCGTATGGAGGGAGTGTGACCTACACCGTGTCTTATACTACAGACCAACAAGAACAAGCGGCGATTAGGGTGACCTCACAACCTGACCTAATCATAGAGGTAAGTTTTCAAACACGCACAAAGATAAAGACATCGTAGAGCATCGGCATAGTTATATATGAAAGGCCCGGTACAGAGCAGTACATTGCTTTGCTTCCTTGTGTTAACTCCTGTCTGCTTCTCCAAACTGGGGGCGTGCTGACCTCCATCTACTGTAGGCAACACACTGACTATGGATAGGTACCTCATACAACCCAGCTTCAAAACATCCAAACTATCCCTGTGAAGAGCCCTGAAATAAGCTCCAGTTCTCAGGGCAGCACCTCGGTCACAGGCATTGACCAGGAGTGTTCCTAACATTTAACATTCAACACATACTGTACATGTTTTTTTTGTTGTGGGAGGAAATGATCACAACCTGAGGAAACCCACATGAGCACAAGTGTGAATCTGTGTTTGTTTGTTATGTATTTGTGTCTGCAGCATTATTCATCTTTTCCCACAAGCCACTGACTCTTGCACCAGTGAAGACCACTAAATGAAGCAGCAAATAAAAGCTGTTAAAGGCAGACACACACACACACACACACACACACACACACACACACACACACACACACACACACATACACACACACGCAGCTACAGTGCAGCTGGCAGAGAAATGCTGAACTTAGCAATAAAAAATGCAGATAGAGAGTCTCTCCCTCCTCTCCCTGTATGTCTTTATAATGAGCAGGTTGTGATATGATGTATGGCAGCAATAAGCGAAGCAGCAACACTATTAGTTAACTGTTTATATCGGCTACATCACTAAACAACATTGTGTGTTTGTGTGTGTGTTTACAGTACACACACACACACAAATACAAACAGGCGCATAAGCAGGTTGATGTGTTTGTGCATGTTCACAGTGTGCCAGAGCTGCAGAAATGATCCCGTTATTTCACACACACAACTTTCTGCCGGTGACGTGTTAACTTAGAGGAAGTTTTAATTAGAATAGTTTGAAAAAAAAATCTGTAATAAGCTGCAGTAACATGTGGAAATGTACTTGTCAGGCACTGACTGCAACAAAATTAATAACCAAAAAAGTTTCATCCTGTAGAGATGGAATTTTAGATTAAATATAGACACGAATGCAAAGAAAATAATTGTGTTACGACTTTAAATTTTAAGCCTTTCGTTTAGTGAACGTGATATAAAAATGCACACGTTTGTGCAGAAACAAAGGAAGATAGAATGGGAGGAAGGGAAGGAAGAGGGAAAGTACAGCAGGAAACAAAAACAAACGGAAGTAAAGAAGTGGGAAATAAAAGAAGGGAAGTAAAGTGAAAAAGGAAAGAAAGAAAGCTGCATGATGGGTAGTCACAGACCAATGAGCTTGTGTTATTTAAAGACGTGTCAGTTAGATCGACATACTGGGAGGAGAGGAGGACAAGTGTCGGCCCTGTTGTCAACAAAAAGCTCCTCCAAATGATGACGATAATGAACCACCTACACACTGTCAACCGTCTTTCTCCCTCTTCACTGTCTCTCTTTCAGCCCTTTTTGTTCCTTCCCCCCCCCCCCCCACTGTTTACTCTGCATATCTGCATCAAGTTGTGATATTGTTTGTGTGCGTGGTTTTGTGAAGCGCAGAAAAAAGCCTTGTAAGTACGTGGGATCTGAATAGACAATAATCTCTCTGTCTTTGTTTGTCTGTTTGGCTTTGTTGAGTTCAATGTCTTTCTCTCAATCCAGCCCACTTTATCAGCCCTCCATCGGCAGAGTTGTAGAAATGTAAATACCGAGCCTTTCATGACAGCAACAATGTACTGCATCTGGAGTCTCTCGTTTCGCTTAAAGCGACAGATGAAAACTTGATTTTGATTTGTTTACAAATTCTATTTCAATGTTTACGTATGCAAATCAATATATGCTTTAGTTCTTCTGCCAGTAGCTCAAGATGCTATTTCCAGAACCATCTAGAAACAGGCTAAAGGAAATGGAAACAAATAAAATGCTCTCACCGCACTGTGTGGTTTTTGTCAACGTTTCTTGTGTAAATTTTCTCACCCCAACGAATTCCACAAAAAGACCAAAACCAACATTAAATTGATCCTAATAACAAGTATTGTGTGTGTTGCCAAAGCCTACAAAGTACTGTAGCTCAGTGATTCTCAACGAATGTGTATTAATCCGCAGCCAAAAAAATTGTGTGGCTAGTAGAAATGTTCAGTGACCTGCCACAGTGGCACATGGAAAAAACTTAATTTCAGACCCTGCTGTAATGTTAGCAGAGCCAAAGAGGACTAGAAATATCTCCCGTTGCCAAGTCGTAGCCAAGGTCCTTCCTATTTACTGGCGCAATCAACAACGTTTCCATTGCATATAGGAACCTTATGGATGGTAATGATTGTTCCAGGTATTAGCTAACCCTCAAGTCTTTGCAGGGAAATGGAGTTATGGCTTGTGAATAACTTTAGGTTTTGGTTGCCAAACGCATGAAAATAGAAATTAGCGAGCTTATTTTTTTTTTCTTTGACAAGTGTCCATGGTATAACCGGTATAATGTCCTTTGAGGTGTCCATAATTAGGAATCTGAACCTTGTCGGGCATTATCCCTTACATATCTATGAGCCATATTTGAAGAAGTGAATGGGTATGAGGTTGAGAGCCACAGGCAGGACATTGTTGTTGTTTTGAGTCTTTTCATGGGATTTTTAAGGTGTGATAAATAGAATTGAGGCATTTACTGTCTATCTTTTATTGTCGGTCTTTCAGAGACTTAATGAAAACAATTTCCTCTGAGGTGACTTTGTCTTTTTTCTTGTCAATCTGCCTCTTTTCTTTGTTTTTCTCTCAGTCTTTATCTCTGCATCTCTCGGCCCTGCTACTGCTTCTTGTGTTTTTATCCCTCCTTCCATCTCCTCTCTTTCAATTAGTTTTTTTTGTAATGGTTTGTTGCATGGTAAGCTCTCTCTCCATCAGTAGTTGTCACTCTGTGTTAGCCGCTACATGCCATTGATCTGTTCTCAACAAGAGATAGTCAGATACCAGACCCGGGCTCAATTCACTTTGCATGCAGTCCACTCAAAATGTCAATAGAAACTGCAGCTCATTACCTAATGACACATCATTCACTCTTACTCTGGTTTTCCAGATCAGTTGAATATCAAAGTCCTGTCTGAAAGAGGTGTCTGTATTTATGTTTTGGAGAATATTCCATCTGGATTTATGGAATTAAAAGTGAACTGCAACAAAGAAGGAGACAAAAACACACAAATTAAAAATGTTTTTCTCTTCCAGGGAGGCGGAATCAAGATTATTGACAGAAGGTATGGCCAGCCGGTGTACCCGTCCTCGTCAAGCACCAATCGCATCGCTCTCCTTCCAGAGAACTTCCTGGTTTCAGAGAGCACACAGCCGATCACCCGGAGGGATTTCTTGACTGTGTTGGCCAACGTGACCACAGTGATGGTGCGGGCCTCTTACAGCACAGAACCCAGCGCTGTATACAGGTAGAAACACAAACATACACGTTTCAGGCATTTCAACTGTTGGGTATTATTGGATGATAACATACAGCAGGTCAGGTGTCATTATTAGTATTTTAATATTGTGTTTAGTGTCGTTTAGAGTCGGAACAAATCATCCAATAAAAGTAATATGATGCATATGCAGTTTGTTTGAATGCCCTATAATTAATCGGTACCCAACAAACCTGAACTGATTCTACTGTGGTGCAACTTTTGATTGGATTCCATGCAAGTGTAGATATTGTACCACGACAAGTATGTACGTTTATGGGAAACGCTTGATGATAGCCCTTTGTGGACTGTTTGTGCATGAAAATCTTGACTAAACTATGAAGGTGCACTCAGTGAAACAATCGATGAAACTTAGTGCTGTCTAGGAGTAAATTCTGCCTGAGAGGATGAACTCTGGTCATAACAGTTCTATAAACCTGATCAGCCCTGTTTATGTAAGTGAAGGAGTAGGTTTAACTATCAATATAGACAGACTACCAATGTACCACATGTTTATGCATGATATTTCTGTGTGTGTGCGTGTGTGTGTGTGTCTAGACTCCACTCATTCTCAATGCAGGTAGCTAACCCCTCTGCCAGAGGGGAGCAGAGAGCATCAGCTGTAGAAAGCTGTTCTTGTCCTCCTGGATACGCTGGAACTTCCTGTGAGGTAAACACAAACACACACACCTACTGCAACTTAAAAACTTCCTCTACAATAATCAACAGAGAACGGTCTTGGAAAAATGTAAATAAAAGTACGATAAAGCCACATAAAAATGTAACGAAAGATATTTTTACTGTAAAATGTCATTATACAAAGTGAGCTCTTGAGTACTTTCTTTTTACAGATTAGATCAATTCGATTTATTTATAGGTCAATACTCCACAGCAGCTTAAATACTCTGTCTGTCTGTCTTCCTGTCTTTCTAACTCTGTATGTCTGTGTGTGTTCCAGGCGTGTATTCACGGTTTTCGGAGGGTTAACGGGAATCTGTATAACGGTGTGTGTGAAGCTTGTCATTGCCACGGACACGCTGCACAATGCCACGAGGACACAGGACACTGCCTGGTAAGATGATCAATAAGTTAATGAAGACACTCCGTCTATCGGTCTGTCTGTTTTTCACACTGAATCACACTGAACTCATTTACTCTGCTTCACTCTTTCCTCTGAATTGATTTGCCGAAAATGACAAATAGTGTTATTTCTTTCCAGGGAAAGTTGTACCAGACATCAAGTGTTGAGAGCAGCAAATGTAAAAGCTTTTATGAAACGTCTTTATCACTTTTGATATTTACAAATTGTCAAAAGATAATACCAAAATGAAAAAAAACAATATATTTTTAAAAATGTGCAGAATATGTCAAGTTAAAGCATTATTATTTTTGTGATTTATATTTTATTTATCTTTTTCAAAACAATGTTTTTATATGCAGCTTGACGGCTTCTAAATTTATAATTAATTACAAGGTAATCCAAAATAATCAAACAGAAAGAAAAACAGATAGAGAAAAAACAAACAGGTTGGCTACTGGACATATTTATGTACATTAAATTATTAAATACATCCATATATATACACACATACATATTTGTTCACATACACAGACACTATTGTATATATATGTGTGTGTGTTTGCATGCGCAAGCAGACATGCTAATTATTGTGAGTCGTCAGACATTTAGTAACATAGTCTCCCGTCTATTTGAAAAGCAGAGGACAGCCTGGTGACTAACCTTATACTTTTAGGGCAGAATATCGCCTGTGCAATATGTGATTGTACTCGACTCATTATTCACTGCAATTTCTCTTTTAGCTCATAAAGCTGTCAACCCCATTAATCATCATTAAGGTATAATATTAAGTAACCTGTCTGTCGTGAGTAAATGAGCTGACATTTTTATTTATGTCTTAAATGGTCAACTTGTTCACAGCATTGATTTCTTTTTTCTTTTAAATGAATAATTGAGAGAGGTTAATTCATAATTGGTTGGGAGCTGAGGGTTACTCACATGTATCGGCCAATTTATAGTTGAGAGTTCATCCCATAAACTATAGAAAACATGTAGTAATACCTGTGAGATCACTAATAGCCTGGTACGCACGAGCGGCAGAACGAGCGCTATCCCTCTCAATTTCATTTTATGCCACAGAAGCACAAATCAGAGCAGATTTAATGAATCACTGAAACCATGACCTCATGTGGAAAAAAATACATATTGACTGTGTTTTTAAGAGTTATAGGTATAATATGTAACCGTTGTCGGTTGCTGTTTGTAAACACAAGACATTCATAGTTGGCGACTACTCGTCGGCTCAATGATCGAGGGAGGGAAAGAGAGCAGCGATGGTGGAGCGAGCTATAGAGTGAACGAATTGAGGGACCTTTAGTGAGAACAAAGCAGCAAATCAGAGAAATAAAACATCATTTTCTGATTATTTCTCGGCGGTTACGCTCTAAAACACAAATAAATACACAACTAATTCGCACTACTTCGCATAACCCAGCGGGAAGGAACCGAGTTGCCGGATTTTGCATTGATGCCGCTCAGCGCTCGGTCAAACTACTGACACACACCGATCATAGCTGCTCTCACAGCACAGAGAGGAGCAGGTGGATCACTGGAACACATGCACATAACACAACCCGTTCTCATCAGTGAAATACGGCTGTTTTGTATGTGACAAAGCTAAAGGACTTGTGCCTCGGTATCAGAAGCCGAGGGGCGTAACGAAGGGTAGATATTTGACTACCTGAACGGGCTGCACAACCTGCACGCTGACGTTCAGAAGCGTCCCGAGTAAAGCAAAATAAGAAGAACAGAGAAAATCCAGGCAGAGGGCTGCAGGGTATCTGCAGAAACAGACACCGTCACACACTTCTAGTGGGACATAGGTGATGATTGAGAGGGATTCTTTATCTATTAGTCTAGGCATTGTTTTTTAGTTAATTCTTGCATATTATACCTTCAAGTTAGAAGTCACTTCTTCAATACAATGTTCTTGGAACCACCATCTAGTGGCCATCAGAGGAACTGCAGGTTAAAACACTTCACACCCGAACGCACAGAAAAATCCACATACACAAATACACATTTAAGTATGCTGTTGAGACACACACACACACACACACACACACACACACACACACACACACACACACACCCACATACAGGCCAACCTGCTCATGTGCATCATTCTGCACACACACATCGTCACTCCCCAGTCTACACATTGCCTCAGGCTTAAGCTGTCAGTTAGCATCAAACTAAATACACACACACCAGTGCGCACACACACACACACACACACACACACACACACACACACACACACACACACACACACACACACACACACACGCACACACACATAGAGAGCTGTGGGTTTTGTATTATTATGTTGTGTTTCATTATAGATGAGGATGCTGAGATATGTCAGAAGGAGAACACACACACTCCAGACAAAGATGAGCAGGCTCAATCTCTCTCTCTCAGACACACTCATGTCCATACACAGTGACAGGCAGACAGACAGATGGACACACACACACACTCCTTCCCTGAGGACTGTGTGGTTTCTGGCTATAGTTGAATGACTGAATGATGCTGCTGTGGTCCGATACTGTAGGTTAACACAGTGTGTGTGTGTGTGTGTGTGTCAGGGTGTGTTTCAGCAGTGAAGAGACATTTGATCTGAGAGGGAAATGATTTGAAACATAACTGACATACAAACACACACACAGTAGCTCCATGAAATCAACTGTTGTTGTATCTGGACGTATAAAAACATGGATGTGTCGGCCCAGAAAAGAAAAGAAAAGAACAGCCTGATTTCCCCAATGAAAGGAACACAATTTAATTTGACTGTAAGTGATAAAATGATCTTAAACTGACATGTTAAATACAAAATTACGATTTTCATTCTACACCAGACTAATGAAATGTCATGTTTTTAATTAACTTTATTTTTGAGGCAGCTTTGGAATGAGCTAATAAGGAGTTGTTTACATTGTGTGATATTATCGCTGGTGGAGGCAGAGCTGTACGGCAAATGTCTTCAATGCTGTTCTTTCGCTAGAAGGATTTAAACTGGATTTGTAGTGTTGTTGGTTTTGTTTTCATATTGTATACAGTTGGCCACAAACAGACAAAACCAATGATAAAGCAGTCACAGAAGAAAGAATAATAAAAATGCTGATATTAATATTCAACGAATAATACTAAAATACTTTTCTATCATTCAGCAAACTGACTAAGTGACATATTTTGTGGATATTTCATATTATATTCAATGCATAACAATAACAGTACAGAAGAACTGAGAATATTCCATCAGAGATGAGTTTTCACGTTATTTTTAGGAATTTTTTATACAATTATCTGTCTGTATTATGTATCTTTTTATTTATTTTTTTATTTTAAAAGTCATACATACTTAATAGGCTTCTTTTTTTTTTTTTTTACAAATCCAGTGTTTTCTTCTCCCTGTCGTTTGGCCATTGTTCCATTAGCTCTGTGGTTGTTTTAACTTCGTACTTTTCTAATGCAGGATGAGGCTGTTTTGCAGAGAGTGACGGCTTATATATAGCTTGTGTTCAGCTCTTCACCGTGCCCTTATCCTGTGAGATCTTTTTTTAAAGTTTATATCTTAAATAATAATTTAAACTTAAAAAAGAACAATTTAATTTTGTTTTCTTCACAGAAATGAATGAAATACTGAGATATAGGCCAACTGTATACTCAATTTAAAAAAAAATAATATAAGTTGTCTTACACCCCTTAAAATCAAGAAGGCTTTGCGACCCCCCATAAGCTTTAAGCGAACCCTAGTGGGGTCGGGACCCACAGGTTGGGAACCAGTGGTCTACTGAATGTGTCAGTACCTTAGTAGTTAACATGAATACTCATCCATACTCACAAATACTGAAACTTGTTAACAGGTTCTGAGGGACATTATTGTACCTGTGAATCCTGTGCGCTTGGTTACTATGGTAACAGAATGTGATGCTAATCCTGAACCATATCATTAACCTTGACCTCCTCGAGATTGTTCCTGCCGCTGCTGTCTGCTTGACAATGATTTGATGTGACAGCTTTATTTAATAACAACAGTTTTGTTGTTAGCGAGTGTCTGCTCTTCTTATTGCAGTGCCGTAACCCTTGAGCCGATTAGTTTTTACCTTTCCAGCCTTTAACCTCTAGAAGCAACATGTGACACTAATTACTCTAAAATAGAGCAGGTCGGTTCTTTGGTTTTCTTCTTTTTCACCGTCCTAACTCGCTTCCTACACTTAGTATTAATTAAATTCAATATGCCTTATTAGCATGAACGTAACAAGGACTATATTGACAAAGCGTCAAGTGATAATGAGATTATAAAGAAAAAGATGCTGACACTGATCAGACAGTTTGTTTGACTAATAGTTGATTTGTTTTCCTGATATAAATGAACTTTAACGTCTGTGTCTCTCCTCCAGGACTGCTCCCATCAAACCACAGGCCCCCACTGTGACACCTGCCTTACTGGTTATTACGGCAACGCCACCCGTGGGTCACCTGCGGACTGTCAGCCCTGCGCCTGCCCGCTCAGTCTTCCTAGCAACAAGTAGGTTCTGAAGATAACGGGGGTTAATGGCGCCATGACGACACAATTTAATCAAACGCTTCAATCTATCACTGCCTCAGCACTGTGGCCCCTATTCTCTCTTTTCGACCCGTCTCTTCATAATCACCTCCTCTCCTGACACTCGTCTTTTTAAGGATATCGCCACAAACTGGTGGCTTCATCACTGTGGGTAGGAATATAATTGTAATGACACGAATAGAAATATCATCACCGCAGGTAGAAGCATCAATATAAGTGGAGAAACATCATCCCTGTGGGTAGAAATGTCATCACCGTTGGCAGAATCAACACAACTGTGGCTGGAGAACTTAACACAGTAGAAACTCAAACCTCCTACAAGTAATTAAAGTATTTAAAACCTTTTATCATGCTGTGCCTGCTTCACAGTCGCAAATCAGGGTTGTTCAAGTTACAGCAAAAATCTGCTAAAAATGTAATTAAAAAAGCAGCAATCTGCTGTTTGTCATAGAAGCAGCCCAGTAGAGAGGCGTGGGACGGGGCCGCTCACCTGATGGTTCATCCAGGAAGCATGCAGACCCTGTATGTACGGAGGAAAGACGTTTTCTACTTTCTAACCAAGTCTCGCTCAAGGAGAAGTCTCGTTCTGAGAGGTGATTTGTTGCCGGAAGACAACGGGAGAAACGGGAGTGAGAGTTGAAGAGAGTAGTGCCGGGAAGAGTTTTTTGTTTTGAAGTACAGAAAGTGTAGAAAAGCGAGTCATTTAAGAGATTGTAAATGGTTGAATATTTACCTAATTTCGACAATGTGGATGAGGCCTAACCCTCTCATGAGATTTCAGAATGAGACTTCTCCTTCAGCGAGACTTAGTCACACACAATAGATAGGATCCAGGTGAAAAATACCAAGTAACCCTTTGAGGCCCCGTAGAAACAGTACAGTACAATAATTAATATAGTCAACATACACAAAGTCCAAAGATTAATACAAAACAGTACTAACAAACAAACAAACTGGACTAACAAATCACACATCAGCAATCAATAATAGGAATTATACCTACAGATAATGCTCCAACAAAGGCATTTGAGGAGTAGATCAGAGATACTTGTTAGTATTTGTTTGGTCACAGATCTGACAAAATGCTGGACGCAACAAACCAACTGTTGGTGAAGGAAATGAATTTGTACAAAAGCTATTGCTATAAGTAGGAACAATATATACACATAGGTTAAATTGGATATTTAATCTATTCCTGCTATTATAGATTTGCAGTTTCTCCAAATGACCAGAGAGAGATGCTCTGTGTTTGGTGCATACCCACACAGACAGACAGACAGACAGACAGACAGACAGACAGACAGACACACACAGGCAGCAGCAGCTGAGAATCTTCATGCAGTCATGACACGTCATGTCCAAAACTCTCCGAGCTAAAGAAAGCTACAACTCTCTCTGTCTCTCACCTCTCCCCTTCCCTACCTCCCATAAACCCCCCTCAGTAATAATAGCTTGAAGGTGCCGAGCTTTTAGCCCCTCAAAATAGCCATCTAGTCCCTTATGTTCACTGAGGCCAATCACTCAAATAGCCAGCCAGCCAGCCAGCCAGCCAGCCGGATTGCTCCAGTTAGCCGTAATGTTTAAGCTCTTTGGAACATCTGATAAAAATGATGTCCATGTTAGTTTGAGCACGGGAAGAAGGGTGGGGATTTACAGCGATTTGATAGAAATCAGTTTAGTCCTGGAGTGCTGTTCCTTTTTATTTACACCCAGGCTTAATTACCTCACTGCAAAGGAGTTTTTTTTTTTATCTTTTCAGTTGGATATAAATCTACTTAACAGATTTCAGGGAAATTTAGTTGAAGATCATCGGTCAGTTATCTATCCATAAAGGCCTTCATCATTTGTACCTATACAGTTTTACTTTCGCTTAGATTTTTGTTTAAAAAACTCACCACTGTTCTCACAAAATTTCACCCAATCTTTCCTAAAATTGCTCCACATCTGTTTCCCTTCAGCAGGTAGCGTAAATCCTGTAGTCATGGCCAATTTGACATAATTATTTGCACATTGTGCAGTTGTAACCAAGCACTTCAATCTACAATCTGTGGCCCCTATTCTCTCTCTTCGACCCGTCTCCTCTCCTGACACAGACTACATTTTGTCATCTTTTTTAAGGATATCGCCACAAACTGGTGGCTTCATCACTGTGGGTAGGAATATAATTGTAATGACACGAATAGAAATATCATCACCGCAGGTAGAAGCATCAATATAAGTGGAGAAACATCATCCCTGTGGGTAGAAATGTCATCACCGTTGGCAGAATCAACACAACTGTGGTTGGAGAACTTAACACAGTAGAAACTCAAACCTCCTACAAGTAATTAAGGTATTTAAAACCTTTCATTGTGCTGTGCCTGCTTCACGGTCGCGAATCAGAGTTGTTCAAGTTAAAGTATCTGCTAAAAAAACCAGCTAATAAATAATTTCGGAAGGAAAACACATAAAAAGACAAAGACACAGAGAGACAAATTCTCCAGGGGGTTTAGCACAGCAGTCTGTTAGTTGTTACTCTTGATTACTTGTTGAAGATCCTTTTTAACAAGTCAGCTCTGAGCAAATCCACAAAACTTCGTCTTGTTTCATGTAAAGGCAGCGCTACAGCAACATCACTACTAGTAATTTAATGATTTGAGTCTGAGTCACTTGAAATTTGCACAATTAATCCTCGTAAAAAGCCCCAATACTCCCAGGATTTAGATGTACTCCAAAAAATCTGCATGATTGTCTATTATTATTTGTCTTTTGATGTAGATCTGCATCAGATGTAGATTAAAAGATTCAAACAAGTTCTATTATTAGAGAAACTCATTTGGATGGTTGTGCCGCCTTGGCAGAGGCACTCTCCAAGTGATTTCTGGTTGTGTCTCAGTCTGAATGAAGCCTTTATACACATTGGATGTTTAGTTGTTTGGGATTGTGTGAGCTGATGTATCCGGATATTACCAAGATCAGTCGATAAACTTATCCAACAGCTCTTTTGATGAGTTGTGGTACAGTAGCCATACAGTAATCTCAACTCAATTACCTGTTTTTACGGTAGCATAAGGTTGGGTAATGTGACAGTGTTACATTTTTGCCATAGACTTTTCCATACTGTTTATATCTCAGGTTATATAAGGGCGTTTTAGGCAGTGTTTCAATGTGCTTTATCGTGATATTGGTGATATTTGGATTTTTAATCCTGTCAGTTTATCAATGTGATATCAAATTGTTTATATCATGATAGTAGATTGTATCTCTATTAGCCTCTCCTACTTTCCAGGGTCCAGACCTTTGAATCCGCCCGCTCCACTGAGTTTGAGTTGATTCGTCTGGCATCACGACATGAAACGGCGGTTTCTCAGTTGAAAAAGCAGTCCTATGATTAGTCAGTCAGCGCCAGGCCATTGTCAAGCTCTGCGCCAGAGACGGCATGTCTTATCAGTGTCGCCCGACATCGTAGTTTGTTTTACTTCGCTTCGCTCCACTCTTAAAACCCCTGGCAAAACCAGTGGCTACGTATCATAGACTGTATATAAAGATGGATGACACGTCTCCACTTCCTCCCACTGTACAGAAGTGAATCCAAAATATCCCGATACGGGAGCTGCCCAATCTTGAGATTTTTGACGTCATTTGGAGCCAGAGTCTGTGCGGTAGTGATCGGGAGGTGGAGCCACTGCATCATCCGCCCGAAACAATCGCGGGCCGAGCACAGCTGCAGCTTGTCAGCGAGAGAGACTCACAGCTGCCAATCATGATGTCCCACCCCTTTTTATATAGCATCAAATAACTAATTAAAACCTATACTGAGACCTATACTAAGACCTATACTGCAGCCAACCACCAGGGGGCGATCCAGAGGTTTTGGCTTCACTTTTGGGAGCTCTCAAGTCATCCATCTTTATATACAGTCTATGCTACGCATCAGTGACGACTTAAAATGCTGCTAGATTCAGATGGATACGTTGAATACATTGCATATATAGTGTAGTAAATATGTGTTGTCTCGTCACAAATTGTATACATGAATGTTCGTTTATACTTTATGTTCTTCAGTTACATAATTTCCCTCCAAAAAAACACATTTTAATGGCACTACTACACTACTACAGCACCTTGACTTAACCAGTGCCCATGATGATTAAAGCTGGTTTATACGTACAAATACAACCCATTTAATACAACAGTTAAGTGTTTTTTTGTTGTTCACATGCACCGGCCAAACAAGTTTATTTGTAACTCAGGGAGCCAGCTTGCAGTTAGCGAGCCAGTCAGTCAGCCAGTGAGTCAGTCTGGGGTCTGGAACCCGAGCCAGCAGAACTATCTATAGTTTATGGAAGTGGGAGGGTGACAGAACGGGGGTACCAGACTATCGTTTTACTCTCTCTCTCTCTCTCCCTCAGTTCGTTTAGGTTACTGTTCATAGAGAGGAAGAGTGTTTTCAAATTCAGGAGTGTGTGGACATACAGACTTGTGGGTGTGAGAGAGAGAGGAAATTAAGTGTGTGTGTGAATGTGAGGATTGTAAAGTGAAAGTAGGACCACAGGTGTGAGCGTGTGTGTGTGTGTGAGTTCTATGAGGATACAAACAATGGCCTTAACTCGCCTCTGTCCTCTCCTCTTCCTCCTCTTCCTCCTCCCTTTCTCCACGCTGGGACAACGCTACCGAACTCATCAACAACTTCAACAAAAACAACAACTGCTACGTCATCCTGGCGACTACGACAGTTTCAGTCCCACCTGCCACCTGGGTGAAGAAGGGGATTTGCAGTGCGACCAGTGTGAACCCGGATACACAGGACCAAGATGTGACAGGTAACACACACACACACACACACACACACACACTGAATGAGAAACGTTAACACTGGTAAAAACACTATTATGCTTAAACTTTATGCCGTTGTGTTGAATTTACTGGCTTCAAGCTTAATGTGGGAGTGTAGTTCGTTATTACAGAGCTGGAAAAGACTTGATTCTTCATTGTTTATTAGGGCTGGGATGATACACCTATCTCAAGATTCGGTACTATCACGATACTTGGGTGCCGATTTGACATGTATTGTGATTTTTAAGTGTTGCGATTCAATATTATGATATATTGCGATTTTTGTTAACTTCTTTAACACTGGATCATGGGAAAAAGTTGAATCATACACTTCTAGGGACTTTTACTTTGGAAAATATCTACATTAATACAGTACAAATGTTTGATTTTCAGCATGTATGTAGTCAGAGATGATTATTTCCATATATGTATTTTGTATATACAGTTCCCTTTGTTAACACTTTATTTTGAAAACCAAACGTAGTCACACGTGTATACTTCCCTTAACTTCGCCATGTTCGTCTCTAGCTCTCCCGTCAGCTGCGTTCTCCTTATACATCCATGGTCAGCTCCATCGGGGACGTTTGAATGTATTTAACATAAATGTCAGTATATGGGTGCTCTACAGTTGTAGCATCGCCCCATTTGACCAAGGAGATGAGAGTGACGGCCGGCTCGACCGCACGTTACCAAATGGCAACAGAAACCGCTGCTCATTAACCATTGTCTGAGTTCTCTATGTCTCGTTGTCCATCTAGCTTTCTGTCACAGCACATTTATTAGCTGAGTGACATTCTTGTTCCATTAGCTGTGAGCTTCTTTACCTTTATCCGACACTGATCTACTATGCTTAAGAGTCCCTTCTCCTCCAGTTTATCTTGAATTACTTTTAAAACGTCACTTTTTTTGCAGACTTTATTTAGCATATTCTGTACGTTCTCTTCGGCCCAGATGTCAAGCAAATATCAGACTTCTGCAGGTCAGTCCGCTCCCACTCATGTTAACCTGTCGTTTACCTGTGTCCATCTCATCAAATACCCACGTTTTGGGTTGCGTTTTGGTTCACTTGGAAACGGCTCGGACCGGTTGTTTTGGTCAGCACCAGAGAACGATCACAACCGCACAAACGAACAGCACCAGAGTTTGATTAAAACGGAATAAATGTTGGCTTGTGAAAGCGCCCATAGTTACAATGTGAAGTCCTTTATTAAGGCTGCCTTATTAGAAAGTGGTATCCAAATATCAAACAAATTGATTTGAGCTATCATATTGGAGATGGATGATACTGACCGACTAGACTATATCAAACTAGATCTGGTGGTGACTCAATAGCATCAAGTCTTTATGCTCCTGACCCACAATTTAAAATAACTGCTCCTGTCATAGCTGGCTCATTTAAGAGAGACTCATATCTCTCTCTTCAAAGTGATGGTTTGATTATCCTGGTTGACATTGAAGGCAACATTATAGCATATTTTAAGCACCGAATGCTATGTCTTATGTCTATGTCTTACTACGATTTGACTGAAGTTTGAATTTATGTAGATTGTGCATCACCTGCTGTGCAAGTTTTCCATTTTCCTTCTTGAGAATAGCAAATGAAAAATGCCTTCATGAGCCGGTTATAAGTTTAATATCTTTTTAGTTGTATTTACATACTTATTATAACAATTTTAATCTCAAGGATGAAACGTTGTGCTTCCAAATAGGTGTTCAGTTGCCGGTTGAAAGAGAGCTGCTGGTGGCCGTAGGGCTCACAGGGACCTCAGCTCGCTGCCATGCATAGTCTACATGCCTCGCCTCGCCATGCTGTCCACAGCAGAGTCTCTCCGTCTGCCTTTTAGTCTTTTTATAAACATCATTTGCCACTGGAAAGCAAACTGACTCATCGTCACTCAGGGCAGGGCAATATGGCAAAATTCTTCCATCACAGTATATGTATATTTATATCACGTTAACAGTATATATCACGATACAGTAATTGTTTTAAAATAACCATTCCGTACTTCATCACATTCGATTATTTTCTTCTTTTAGTTGGAACTTCCACACGAATAAAAATAACTGCTTCACATGAGACAACACTGGAGTTAAAAACAAAAGACTCAAAACTGTTAAACTAAATCTTAATCTCTGTTGAACAATCTCTGTTAAACAATAAGTTCACGTGTTACAGGTTTTAGGGATAACAGGTGCAAATACCAGGCTGACAGTCAGTTAGTGCAATATAAAAATCACACACATTTGTATTTTAGAGTATACCAAAAGAAAGAAAGATTTGACTTTTCCTGCAGGATTTGCTCATCTTTCATTTCAAAAAGCTGACAAAACAAAATAAACTACATTGTGCAAATGTCTGGAGATCATGTAACCAGTGTTCTTGGGATGCCTCCTCCTGCTCTGTATTTACAACTTTACTCTCCTCCTCCATGTCTGCCCGAATCACGTTACCTTGCGAGGCAGCTAGATTTGCGATATCGCGAGAGAAACACACGGTGGAAACGGTGTTGTCAAATCTCTACCGGTGGACACATTTCTACCTCCACACAGTATACTGTATATCGTCATATCGCCCAACTCTATTGTCAGTTGATTCAACCCAGCCAATGACCAATATGGTCCAGTGTTGACAGAGAATCCAACCGGTACAAGTTCACTGCTCTGACTTTCTCTCTGAAGTCCACCCATGGACCCATTTTAATGCAACTAAATGGGATAAAGCTCCAGTAATCATCAGTCACTTTTTCTAAATGGAGATAGTAGTTTTGTTTGTTTTGGGGAGATTGTGTGCCGTGTATGTGCATGTAAATATGTATTTGTGTCTAGAATGCATCTGTGTATATGTGCATTATTGTGGTCGTGTGTGTGCTGTTCTGATGCCATATGGTGCCTCCAGTCAGTGAGAGAGGGACAGCTGGTAAACAAAAAGGAGAAAGAAAGAGCGACTGTTGTATTGACTCAGAGCACATATACAGTCGGAGCTGACATAATGTAAAATAATATCTTATTACTACAGTAATGACAGTATTAAAGAGCTAATCAGCACTTGGTTGTTTCTAGTTCTATTAGTCTAATTGATACCTGCTATGCA
Organism: Sebastes fasciatus; assembly: GCF_043250625.1. Classification (NCBI taxonomy): domain Eukaryota; kingdom Metazoa; phylum Chordata; class Actinopteri; order Perciformes; family Sebastidae; genus Sebastes; species Sebastes fasciatus. The sequence goes on along the minus strand of NC_133812.1, from coordinate 23,842,394 downwards.
CTACCTGCCATTACACTTCATTATCTACAGTGCTTTTGTTGTTGTTAATGGTAATTAATTGTAATGTGCCAATTTGTCTGTATTATGGGCTTTAACGAAATAAGCTCCCTCCATTCCCTCTATGCTAATAGACTATCCGCTCGCCGCTAAGTGATTCTGCTTTTCAATTTCTTGTCCATAAACAGCCATTTAGAATTTAGCTGAAAGCTGTTTAATGCAACTGCCTCACAAATACGTCCGATAAAACACTTTGAGCAGTAAGCTGCTGTTTAGTGATATCCAAGGTTTGCCGGTATATCCAGATGTTAGTGGCTTTTTTAAAGGTATTTTAGATTTTACACATTCATTTGGATGCCGGTGACTCAACACCGCCTCGCTGTAAATGATGTGGGATGAATACGAGGCACTCAATAGATCAACCTTTCATCTAGAAGGGCACAGGAAGCAGCGGTGATGGCTATGATTATTGTTAATGTTATTATATGTATTTATATTAATGTCAACAATTCATTAAAAATGAAAGTCATGTAAGGTCAAGTCTGAGTGATCGGGCACCGCTTCAGTAGGGGGAGGAAAATATTAAAGATTAAATCTTGTGACGAGTCACCTGAAATGAGATTTCCTTTCAGGGCAGGTGAATAGTGGACAGCATGACTTTTGAAATTTAATAATAACAACAATAAGGATGAGACCAAAGAGCATTTAGGTACATAGTTCCAAGTAAGGACATGATGCTGTTGTTACCAGTAGTAGCATTAGTAAGTGAGTATTTGTGAAGCGTTAGTTCAGCATTACTAGAAGAATATAGCAGTAGTATTGATGACTGTAGTATTAATGGATATTTTCAGTATCTCGTGATCTAAATACAAATATAAAACCTGGGGAGGCACTGAATAAATTGTGATCTATAATAATATTGTAAGTTGAAATCATGAAATTAGGACAGAAAGAAGTAGATTCTGAAATTATGGGCTGATGTTTAAAATAACAATTTGGCTGATAGCCGATACCGATATTTTTCTTGTTGCTGTTATTTAATCCCCTTACTGTATGTGCCAGGGAAATAACTGCTGTTTTATAGTCATTCAGCATTTCATTACAGCGTCTTTGAATGAGCACAAACTCAATCATACTAATTTATGAAACAACCTTTAACATAGATTTACCGATGGCAGTCAACAAGGTGAATATCAGTTGATACCAATGTTCAGCCGATACATCGGTGCATCCCTAGAAGTTTTTAGAAATGTAACTCAATGTCTTTGGAAGAGAGGATTGATACTTTCATCTAGCACAGAAATATAAAAGACTGAAATGTGAGGGCTTATCATATTTAATGTTTAAAATAGAAAACGTATCTGCCTCGGTCTTTGTCTCTCTGTCTGTCTTTCTTTTGAATATACTGTATGATGCAAAGAGACAACTGCAGAAACAAAGGTGGTATAGAGGCGTTAATCAAGTGTTTAGAATAAAAGCTTTTGGAATAAAAATGTTTATGTTTGATGTATACAATTAGAAATTTAAAGATTAATATTTAAAGATACTGAATACCTTGTTCTAAACATAAGCATTTCTTTATAGCATTTGTATCCATGACTAAATAAGTAACAATCAAACTTGAGTTCAAACATGTTGTGTTCATTTAGGACCCCGTTGCTCTTAGGTAGATAATGATATGATGAAATAGGTTTCAGGGTTAATTAAAGCTGTACTATACATGAATTGCATTTTGGCAACCCCACGTAGGTCATTAGTTTTGAGTGTTGCTGACACTTCCATAGCTCCACTCACTGACTTAATGCAGCACGTCACAATTGTTGTTTGAACTTATTGAGATTTAAATCTGCACTTTGTGCTTTGGCAGCCTCAAGTGGCAGCACGGTCGACCCATTGGAAAATGTAAATGTTAGTCATACAGAAACAAAAAACAAGACCTCATTTGATGTTATTTCCTCGCCATAATACACATACATTTAAAAGTAAATTACAAAATAACTTCAAGATGTTTATTCATATGAAAGTCACATTTTATTCCCTAAAAACAACCTGCCCCAATTTCTGCTTTCAACAGGAACTGTACAGTAACACTCAGAGAGCGAGTTGATCTCCAAATGCTTTGAAAGTTATGGAAAAAAATGTACGAGGGAGGAGCACAGCCTGTCCTCCCCTGACGCCGACTCCCCATTTATAACACTAAAAATAAAAGCAGATAGCTTTTAGGATCCCAGCCCCTCTCTCTTTTCCTGCTGTAACTCTACCAGTTGTGCTCAACGTCCGCTTCCTGTACGCTCTGAAGGCTTTGACCAGGTGTCTAATATATCTCTTTCAACTAAAAATACCTTCACTTCCTCTTCTAGCCCAAGTAACTACACACACATGCTGATGGTATATATTACTTGACTTTGGCAATATTATCCCTGTTCATCTATTCATGCCAATAAAGCACATTGAATTGAGTTGAGTTGAAATGTAACAGAATAAAATAGAAACCTCAAGTGTGAATTAATCAAAATACAAGCACTCTTCTCTCCTATCAAGAAGTGAGATTGCTGCCAGTACGATTCTCATTCAAGTACTGCAGGAATGTACTTTTAGCGCTACACACACACACACCAACGGAAATACACACACACACTTCAGCAACATGCACACACACACTGAAGCTAATAAACCAGTTCTATTGAGTACCAAGGAGGGTCAGTGGTAATAATGGCTGGCTGCTCTTGACTCTTTCTCTCTCTCTCTCTGTCCTTTCTTTACCCTCCTCTCTAAATTCAATTCTCTTTTCAATGTGAAGACCTTTCCCCCCCCTCTCTCTTTCTCTCTCTCTTCTCTTTCATCTCAATTCCCTTTTTAGCCTGTAGAGCTTTATTTCAGCTTAGTCCTGTTTTATTTGGTTTCAGTGGCTCTTGACACGCCGCAGCACTCTCAGGTTAATATATTTCGCAGCATCTGGTCTTCCTCTTATTATTAATCAAAGAAAAGAGGCTGAAAAGCAAAAATGAAAATCTTGGAACGGCGTGACAGTTCACACATGTGTGTCCTCGTCCTTGCTCGAGGGTGCCGACAACCCTTTTTAGTTTTTGTTACTATGAATGATCAAGAGGATGCTTTTGATTTTTGTTATTGGCATTTTCTTTCACTTATTTTTTCATTAAACACAAAGAACTTGGCAACATAAAAGAATCAAAGCATTTTTTTTTATCCCAATCAGTTAAAACTAGGGCTGTCAATCTATATTAATCTTGATTAATCGCATGATTGTCCATAGTTAACCGTGATTAATCACACATTTTTTATCTATTCAAAATGTACCTTAAAGGGAGATTTGTCAACATGGGACGGGGCAAATATGCTACTTTATGCAAATGTATGTATATATTTATCATTGGAAATCAATTAACAACACAAAACAATGACAGATATTGTCCAGAAACCCTCACAGGTACTGCATTTAGCATAAAACAATATGCTCAAATCATAACATGGCAAACTGCAGCCAAACAGACAACAACAGCTGTCAGTGTGTCAGTGTGCTGACTTGACTATGTCTTGCCCCAAACTGCATGTGATTATCATAAAGTGGGCATGTCTGTAAAGGGGAGACTCGTGGGTACCCATAGAACCTGTTTTCATTCACATATCTCAGAGGTCAGAGGTCAAGGGACCGCTTTAAAAACAAACCAAACAAATCAAAAGACATCTAGGGCTGCAACTACCGATTATATTTATTGTCTATTAATCTGTTAATTATTTTATGTTTGGTCTATAAAATATCAGAAAATGGTCAAACATGTTGATCAGTGTTTCCCAAAGCCCAAGATGACGTCCTCAAATGTCTTGTTTTATCCACAACTCAAAGATATTCAGTTTACTGTCATAGAGGAGTAAAGAAACCAGAAAATATTCACATTTAAGAAGCTGGAATCAGAGAATTTTCTTTTTTTTTTTGTTCATATAAAACGATTAATTAAAATATTTGGAGATTAATTCAATAGTTGACAACTAATCGATTAAATGTTGCAGCTCCAAAGACATCAGTCATACATTTCTGCAGATTAAATTGTTATTAGCAGCAGTAGCATGTACAGTAGATGTTTCTTGCTCCAGGTTTATAACAGTAATTCAGTAATATACATATTTTTTATGGGTAAAACTTGGACAGTCTGCTGCAAATAACCTGATTTGGAACAAACTGCCTGAAGACATCAAATCTCCATTTTTTTTAAATCTCTGGTAAAGCTTATTTTTTCTTTAAACTTTCATTTCATATCTGTTGATGTTTGGTTTGGCTCTGCTGCCCTCCAGCTCTTTTGTGTGTATATTTATGAAGTAATGTGTGTCTGTATGTGATGTGAGTGTTAAATATGAATTATACAACAGCCTTCAGCCGAGCAGCCTCGCTGGTCAAAGACACACCGATGCTGATGATTCCTGTGGACTCTGCTAGATGAGCTTTATTGCTTGTTTATTTCCTGATTGGATATTAGTTGTCAGCTCTTGTGGGATGAGACCTGCTGTCATTAGTGATCTTGTATCTGGAGATCAGCATGTTCTTGTCATACAAGCTGGAAGCGGAGGTAAACAATATTGTGCTAATATTTACCTGCTGATATCAGAGAGTTGTTTGTTCTGTAGTTGTTAGATACAAAAGAAAGAAGACGAGGTGAGCCTCCGCGTATATTCTTGCAGACCTGAAAGCTTGAAACTGCGTTTTCAAGTATTATTTGCCACATGAAAGCAGAGCAAAGCTGTATTTTCAGGAGATATTACAGCACTACCCGCTCTTTCAAGAAGATGATGCAGTATTATCTCCAAACTCAAATTGTATTCTGAGAAAGAGAATAACAGGATGACGTCTTGTTGCTGCAACTTGAAAGCACACCAGATGGGATGGTGATCGATTGTTGAGGTTCTTTAAAGCCCCTATGTGTATAATTGTTTCTGTGATTATAGCATCTTTCAGATTATCTTCATGGCATACATTTTTGTTTGTGGAAAAAGGAGATGTTTGGATGGAAAGTTTGTGCAATCGGTTTCAGCCCAGTCATTCTCAATGGGGCAGATTAGAACTGGCCCACATGCGCAAAAGTACAATAACAAAGATGTCACACCATGGATGTGTAAAGAGAATTGCATACAGCATCGTAGACGGGCTCCCGTTCACTCCTATGAAAGTTGCTAAGTGGCGCATGAAGCCAAAATGGCTCGATTGCCGAGTGATAAAGTACCCGGATCATCCAGCGACCATCTGCGTCCATTGGGCCCATAGAGGAGGCGCAGTAGCGTTTCCTTTAACTCCGCCTCCCAGCCCTCGCTCCAGCCTCGGTCTGGGTCTCATTCACATGAACGGAGGAAGGGAAATAACTCTGGATTCAGCTATTAGTGCATTTTACAACTTTTAGGACCTAATGATTTAAATAAGGGCGATTCAAGTGTTCATACTGGGAAGTTGATTTACCAAATCTTGTTTACAGTACATCCCATATTAACCAGCATTATTAATCTCACTGTTTCTGTGTCTCTCCGCTGCCTTCTAGATGTTCCAACGGATACTACGGCCAGCCTTCTGTGCCGGGGGGATATTGTCAGCCCTGCGATTGCCACAGCAACCTGGACCTATCCATACCTGGGAGCTGTGATGCAATCACGGGCCAGTGTCTGCGCTGTCGTCAAGGTTATGGCGGCGGAACCTGCGACAGTTGCGCTGACGGTTACTATGGAGATGCCATCACAGCAAAGAACTGCCAAGGTGAGTAAACTGACCTACAACAAGCGTCAAAACTAAAGAAATAAACAAATACATGTTATACATCTATCAGTAGCTTTAATTTGTTTGGTTTGTTTTTAAAGCGGTCCCTTGACCTCTGACCTCTGAGATATGTGAATGAAAACAGGTTCTATGGGTACCCACGAGTCTCCCCTTTACAGACATGCCCACTTTATGATAATCACATGCAGTTTGGGGCAAGTCATAGTCAAGTCAGCACACTGACACACTGACAGCTGTTGTTGCCTGTTGGGCTGCAGTTTAACATGTTGTGATTTGAGCATATTGCTTTATGCTAAATGCAGTACCTGTGAGGGTTTCTGGACAATATTTGTCATTGTTTTGTGTTGTTAATTGATTTCCAATAATAACTATACACATATATTTGCATAAAGCAGCATATTTTTCCACTCCCATGTTGATAAGAGTATTAAATATTTGTCAAATCTCCCTTTAAGGTACATTTTGAACAGATAAATAATGATATGATTAATCGCGATTAGTCATGGACAATCATGCGATTAATCGTGATTAAATATTTCAATCGATTGACAGCCCCAGTTTTAACTTCACCTTCTAGTATCGGCTCAGTTTGCTTGGAACATTGACCGAGGGGGTACCAAAAAAGGCACCAGGTGCTATCCACAACTTTTGCTAATGGAAAACCAAAAAAGTTGAGTAGAGCCGTGTTGTACCATGCAGTTAAATTGCGGCATAATTTCCACTTATGTGGCCACGTGGCCGCTGTTTAGCTAAAGTTACAGACTCGCTTTAAAGTCCAGGATGATGGTACCTTATTGTGCATTCCCAAAATACATATTTTTACTATATTATGAGGTTTTAGTATCGCTGTCATAATGTTATTTAAAGTGATTATAGGACATATCAGACAGCCGATACTGGGACACAGAGAATGAATTGGCTAAAAGCAACGTATTGATTTTGTCTTGAGATTTTCTATGAACAGTTTGCCATCAGAATGATTTTTAAAGATGCTGTAATCAGATAAAAAAAACAATCCTACACATTAGGACTTTAAGAGGGAATAACTTCCTCTACTGAAAAAAAAATCAATATTAAAAAGCCAATTTTGCAGCTTCAGTGTCTCAGCAGGAGCGTTACACTGAACAGTGGTATTTCCTCTATGAAACTCAATTTTAGCTAAATGATACCTTTAATCCTCTTACTAAAACACTGAGTAGATGCACCATCTGGAGTGTGTGTGTGTGTGTGCGTGTGTGTGTGTGTGACTGCATCGGCAAGCAGCTGTGCTAGTAGGAGGTGTGATGTCGGAGCGGCCCACTGACTACCAGCTGTGTTTAAGAGTGAGAATAAAAAAAAATATACCTGTAAAGAGACTGAACAAGAGAGGAAGAGAGAGATGGCAGCGAATACAGACGTACAGATGGCGCTTGTTTGTGAAGATCTTCATTAAAAACCTGTGCTGTTGATGAAAACAGAGGCACAGGCAGCGAGACAGACAAACAGAGAGACACCTCAGCAAGAGACAGACAGGCAGGCAGGGCCGATAAATAGACAGATAAAACCCTCAGACGGGCACAGAGGCAGGCAGACAGGCTGACAGAGGGTATTAATGTGCATTTGATAGTTCATTGTTCTGTAGTTGTTTCCCCTCTCCACCCAGCTAAATGGTTATTGATTAATCAGCCTGATCTATTGCTCTCCTACAGTGCTGATCGGCTGCTCGTGTCTTGGAGCTGGAGGGTTGTTATTGATCCTGTACGAATGACCACCAGGAATTATTAAAACACAACAACTCTGCCTCTGTCAGTCTATCTCTCTCCCTCTGTCTGCCTATCGCTCCCAGTCTTAATGAATTTTATTGAGTGGAGCAGGAGAGTTCAGTCCATTTGTGCACTATTAGACTGTGAAAATCCTTTACTTTTTCTTTTCATGTCAGAGTTCCCATCTGCGGACATTTTTGCTGCAGCCGTTCTGTGTCTCCCACTAATAGCGGTTCAGTTTAATTCAGTCCAAATGGAAAATAGTTTGATTTTTGCGAGCCAACTTGACCACAAAGCAATTTGCTTGAGGAATAAATGCAAGGAATAATCCTCCTCCCCCTCCACCTCATCTGACCATTTCTCACACGGGGAAAAGTCGTTGGCTAGTTGTTGTAAAGACGTGTGAATTGCACTGTCACACATTTGTCCAATCACTGGAACAAAGTGGATGTGTAGTAATTCAATAATGTAATTATGCTTCCTGTGTGTCCGACACTTAATGAATGTTTCATAGATGCTTCATACGGTCGATCAATAAACTCTTAGGGGATCGTTGAGAAACCTCACAACTCTACTTTACCTCTCTTAATGGACTGTCTGGTCCAGTCTGTGCTGAGGCTTTTTACTGGACTGGTACAGTCGGCCCCAAAAAAGTAGTAAAATACAATTAAAAAGGAAAGAGTCTGAACCAACAATATCTCGCTGGAAATCCCAAATAAAGGCAGCTTTTAGAGAAGCAAAACAATCACAACCTCTTTTTTTTAATCACAGTGTGTAAGTGTCATTTACATTACATACTCATCTTTTTATGATGATACCTTAGATGAATTCTGCAGTCAGCATTTCCACTTTTCTTGTCATTGCTGACAGTAAACAGGAAGTAGTTCAGTCTGAGGAAACAAACAAATTTCATTAAGACAAAGTACATTTTTCTTAATTTTAATGTATGTCGAGCAATTAGACATCCTTATACACTTGTCTACATGGTGGCACTTTTTTAACATTATTATAACATTACTTTTTAACAATTAATTAATGTCAATATATATTTTCAAACTGCTGTTTTTGTCTTTGAGCACTTTCACACAGAACGTGAATATTGCACAGCGAAAAAGCAACAACTTTTTTCCTTTTACCTTGAATTCTTGAAGTTGTTTTTCTCGCATGCCTCCACGGTGAACAGATGAATCAAATAACAGAGAAAAGTCTTGATGAATTTCAGTAAATGGGGGCCACGTTTAACAACAGCAAAACTATATGAAGACATACCGTTTACAAACTTTCACACAACTCGTGCTGCTCTATAATCTAAGTCTCATTTTATCCAGTCGGATGCTCACTACTTCCCAAACACATGCATCTTTGCTAAAACCTTATTTAAAACGCCTCGGAAGATTTAAACATACAATTTCAACAAGTTCTCACATCATGTCTACATGCTCTCTCATTTTGCAACATATTTACCTTCATACAGCGGCCAAGCAAACATATGTCAAGCTTGTAATTATTGTTTTATTGCACAACATTCTGTCTGTTATTTTCCCCTCAAGGCCTCTGAACACCAACATCTCATCAGCATGCTTTTAACAGACATTTTGAGTGTGGACTCAATTTGCTATTGTTCAGTTCTGTATGACTACCTAAATGATTGTATAGCGCCTCCACTTCTCACCGACGCACCATTGTAGTGCTAATGACATAGTATAGATGCACAATAGCTTCTCCTGTAGTTTGTTTATACAACAGATTGTGGATTGCTTGGTAACAGAAAATAATATATTTCAAGTGGCAAAATAAAATGTCATCTTCACCATCAAGGCCAGCGCTGCAAATAAAGAAATAAAAAACACAACAAAAAGCAACATTTTATCCCACAACAAGGCTCGCATTGTGGCGACTGACAGAACGGAGTCCAGATGGTCCCCGAAGGGTGAAGCTAGGGGGGTGAGAGACTGTGTGAGAGTGTGCGTGTGAAACAGAGACGTATATGTGCATGTTTTCTTGTATGTTTAATCAGGCGTGGGTGTATGTACACCCACGCATGTGTGTGTGTGGGAGGGCATGCGTGCCTCTCTACAATCGTGTGTGAAGCAGAAATCAATGTATGTTTTTACCGTATGTGTGTTTCTGCATATTTCTGTGTGTGGACATCTGTTGTCTCTCTCACTTTCCCGTCCCACACTCAGGTCTGTCCGTCTGTCTCTTTTACATCTAACAGCAGAGAATGGCAGGAGGTAAAACTAGTACACGTGTGTCTACGTGATGTGATGTGTGCTACTTATTTCTTGAGAAAGGTGTTTTTTTTTTTTTGTGCATATATGTGTGTATGCTTCTGACAGCCCATCCACCAGATGGGAGCTGTGATGTTCGAGCTTTTAATTGTATATCTAAGGGGCTGATTGGCGTGTGTGGGTGTGTCTTTTTTTTTCCCTCCTCTTCCCGTAGGATTTAAACAAGTTAAATAAAGTTGAAGTATCACAGATAGAGATTTGAAAGGTCGTATGTGGAAGAATCAAATCTGCACGCACAATGACAAAGGCCGTGAATTCAATGTCAGAGAAATGAGGCACGAGGCAGAGACGAGAATCTTGTTATGATTTATGAAGTTTCAGTGAATATACTGTCATTACCAAAGCGAATGAGCTCCTCCAAACATTCAAACTGCTTTGTTTTGATGTTGAAGACTAGTTCAATAAGTGTTTGTTTTGTGACCTTGTCTTTTTAGTGGACAGTTTTTCAGCTGCCATGTGCATCTGTCAGATCCAAGTAGTGCGTCCTTCATTATCTCCGCCAGGTGTGGGGAGATCATGCGTTCGATTGTGTGTGTGTGTGTGTGTGTGTGTGCATCTGTCTGTCTGTCCACGGCTAATCGCGCACACTTCTGGACCCATCAGCCTGATAGTTTTTGTGCTCGTCTATGACTGTATGCTCAAGGACCTCTTGTGGTCGCGGTGATTCACATTTTTTTTAAAAACTACTTTATTGACTGTTTCATACCGTCATTAACCGGCCGGTAAGGGACTGCAACTGCTTCTGTAGCAGACTAATTTCTGGCAATCAGCTAGGCTTAAAAACAAGCTGTACCCAGTCTGCTGCAGGCCACATTTTGGCGTTTGTCATGGCTCAAAAACTGACATCCATAGAAATGTTTGGTCTCATTTTTAACCGCAGCATCTGCAGATTAATTTCATACAACTGATATGTTATGATCCAAAAGGGATCCACTAAAAGGCACGATATAAGATGAATAAATCCCTGTTTTTATTTGTTATATTCACGGCAAGTATTTTAGGTCAGTGTTGGCACTGAACACCAGATTTTAATCAGAGAAAACAGGGTAAATTTTAGGGTGTTATGGGTTGTGGGTGTTTTTTTGTCTTTGCAACAAATGGACTTGAACTCGAGACATTGTGGTTAACGGTCAGCATCTTAACCCCTGAGACATGGGGGACACCCCAAAACAGGGTTTATTTTTTTTTTAGATTACTCAACACAGTTCACGTTGAATCTGTTCCCTTTCTTGTTGACATTATTTTTCCCAGCCATCATCAGGAGCATCTGCTCTGTGTTTAATTAGTCAGATTCTAGTAGTGCTTTCTCCACTGTATTGTATTGCATCTTCATCGTCGCACTTTGGGGGCCCTAAATTAAAATGTTTTCTTTCTTAACCAAAGTGTGGATTTACACATCAGTGAACATTTAAGACCTGAATATCTGGATGATATTTACATGTTTGTTGTTGCTGGATTGGTGTTGTAAATGTATTTTTTAGGCAAATCATGATATTCATGAGTTAGCCACATTGTGCATTCAGGCTGCATTCATTTCAGCTGAACTGTACCTAATTCAAATTTTGTGGCTATTGTTGTGTTTGGTTCAATTGAAGGCGGTTCAATCTTGGTGATTGCAGTTTTGTTTGGACGCAGGACTCACAAGCTCTGCTTTTTGTTTTTCCTGTGCACACCTGTGCAGTCTCTCAATGGCACAATTTCCTTCAGAGCCAACAAGACAAATCTACATTCTCAAATAATTGAAAATGTGATGTTGTCCTCTGTCGCAGCGTTGTTTTGTCATTTAGGCTCACACTTGTGTGTTTTTAATATACAAAATATAATCTGGCAAAACTAAATCAGCCCACTAGACTGAAGAATCTATTTGAATAAGAGAAGATTTTCTCTAAAGTGCAGTCAGAAGGATATTAAAATGCATATCGACAGCTAATCCTGAAGAAGACCTTAAGCAGGATCTGAGCTCATCCAGCCGACTGCAGAGTGAAGTAAACACACTCGCCAACTTCTGTTGTTGTTAAACCAAAATGTGTTATTATATATACTCATGTAGAAATTCTGCCATTAGGAAATGATAATTGATATATGCTCTCTCTTCTCTCCTCCTCCTCTTCCTCTATTCTCCTCCTCCTCTTCTGCAGCCTGTCAGTGTCATACTAATGGCTCTATATCTGAGGTCTGCAATAAGGAGACTGGACGGTGCCAGTGCAGAAAAAATGTGGTCGGACGACAGTGTGACGAGTGCATCGTAAGTATTTTGACAGATGCCAATAATCTTTACAGATATTGCAAATATGTGTTGGCGCCACTCCTGTGCAGACTTTCTAGTCATTTCTTTTCCCATGGTGGCATCAATTCTACTATTTCTTCTTATTGTAATCTTGAAATATCATGTGTGTAATGGTCTACCTGTGGTCTTGAGTGTGTCAACCCCAATTACATCGATTGTGACAATGCTTTTCTTCGTATTACACCTTATTTTTCCTCATTTCTTTACATCAAATGTGTTAACCAGCTATGTGGTCTGCCAGAAGGTCAAAAGCTCATTTATGTTCCCTACTATAAATGAGGTAATATGAGACATCCATGGGAATATAGAGGCCTTTTAAGTCCTTGTTACTCATCAGTATCCTGCAGAAATCAATTTGTGATATGCATATTTTGACATTTTCCTGCAGCTCAGTTTTTGCTATGTCAGCTATCAGGCCCTGATAGGCAAAGCCACACATGTGTAGCCTCAGTAGGACAAAGATTATATTATTATTTCACAAAAAACGGTTGTCATTGTTTAAAATGTAAACTATTTTTGGTATTTTTGTTCTTTTATTAACTATTAAGGTAATAATAAAACTATGATGATGATGACTGATTTTTATCTCACCAGAAGAGACGTTTCTTTTTTAATCTACTTTTAATTTTTTCACTTATTCTTTCAGTTTGTTGTTGTTATTTGTCATTCGCTCACTCATTCTCATTGGTTCCCCCTCCACCCCTGTGCGCTGTGATTGGTCCAGCCTAACTGCTGGTGGGACGCTGAGCGTCAGGACTGTATTCCCTGTCGCTGCAGCCCTCACGGCTCTATGTCCCAGCGCTGTGACATCGAGGGCCGCTGCATCTGTCGCCCCGGCTTTGTGGGCCGAAGCTGTGACCTGCGTCGCCAAGGTTACGAGAGGCGAGAGACCCGGAGGCCGGTGGAGCGCGTTCCCATAGAAGCCGTGCAGCAGAGATGGGGGGGCTCCTCCCGCACAGGGGGTTGCCCCAGGGGGGCGTACAGGCCTAAGCAAGGGGTAACACACGCTGCATGGTGTGTTTTACGCAGCATGGGTGTGTTTACTTAAATATTAGATATTCATGGAACAGGTTTAAAGCACATTTTACATGCGTGTCAAGCATTAAACCCTCTTTGTTTGTGGATGTGATGGTTTGAGGCCCGAATTCTTTGAACATTGCATGGAAAGGGAAGTGTGTTTTTGTTCTACCAGCACGGCTGTTTCAGTGTTTTTCTGTGAAAGACTTCTCCATTTGAAGATGTTGCTGAGTGTAAGCGGTCGGGAAACGTACACATAATGAGTGATCTTTACCACATTTTAATATCAACGTGCCGATGAGACGTCATTAGAAAATGTCACCTCTTTATGTAACTCGAGATGTTTGTTGTTGCTGAATTGGTTCTGTAAATGTCATTCTTTTTAGGCTAATCAGGATGTTTATGATTTTTCTTTCCCGAGGTAGCTGCATTCTGCATTCAGGAAGCAGATTTTTATTTATCTATATTTTTCAGCTGAACTTTATCTCATTCAAACATTTTTTTATCTGGCAACATTTCAGAAGATTTGTTGAAATTGTCTTGGCTGGCATATTGTAGCTGAAGAGGCAGCATGCATGGCATTGTGTTTTATTTTCCTTAGCAGCAACAAGGAGGAAAGCTTTCAAATCCCTAATGCAGTTTTTAGTTTGCTTTTAAACTGAAGACAAATTCTCTATTTCCCAGAATAATACCTCGAAAAGACTGAAAAATATGGAAAAGATGGAAAATCACAAATATAAAATCTTTATTCCATCACTTTTTCACTCTTTTTTTCGTTCAATCTTCAGAAACAAGTATTGTATTATAACCCCCTTGTTTCTGAGTTGCTTGAGTGTGTCTGCAACTTGTCTTTCTGTACCCTAAGTCCACTACCTATTCTCAACTCCATTTGTCTTTGTGTGTGTTTCTCCAGGCTCAGACTCACGGCATTAAAACCGGTGGAGCGTGTGTCCCGTGTCACTGCAACTCGTTTGGCTCCAAGTCGTTTGACTGCGATGAAACCGGTCAGTGTCGCTGTCAGCCGGGCGTCAACGCAGCCAAATGTGACCGGTGCTCACGAGGATTCTTCAACTTCCAGGAGGGCGGCTGCACACGTAAGCATAGACGGCGGCGGGGTAGAGAGAGAGGAGTGATTCTTTAAAAAGTTGGCAAAATCAAAGCATTTGGATTTGTTTTTATACTGTAATTTGCAATGAAAGTAATGTCAGCAATCACAAAATGCTGTTCTGATTAAACTGCTGCTCTGCTCTTCTCTCTTTTTAATTTAAAGTTTACACAAATAGTCAGCAGAGCAATTCCATTAAAAAAATGCACTTGCATTCATTCACATCGTGGTGGCAGTTTTATAATTATTGCAAAAGCAAGATCTTTTGCCCACAAGCAGACCGAAGCGAAACATCTTTCACACGAAACATCAGAGCAAAATATGACAAAACATGTTATGAATGTGAGCCGCTGGCTTTAGTGAAACGAGTGCTGCGTTGTATTAAAAACTACAGTACTTTGTCAGTCTAGGCATTTCTTCCTGTTCCAGTTCCACATGGACGTAATGAAGTCTGCACCTACACCGTACAGTCTGAAATATCATCAGTTTCCTGCAGAAACCACAAACTACCTGTCTTATAAAAGTCAGACTTGTAGAAATTATGAAGACGTCATAATGTCATTGCCTGAAAGTGATCATCTTAAAGCATTAGCTGTTATTAGTGGTTTGTTGCCAGAGCTGAGGATTTTCATTATCGTTGCCTGAGGGTGTGTTACGTCATCTGAACATACATTATTAATTGCCTATTATTATTAGTAGAAGGGAATATGTTCAAATTATTAAATCAAATGCCCTAAAAACTTGGCAACGCAGGCAGCAGGTGCAGCAAACTTGTGCTGCCCAAAATGAGGATTAAGCATCCACGCACCCCAAGTACGACTATGAATAGCTTTCCCCACATATTATCTCCTTATGCAATTTTATTATTGATGCCAACCACTATTGGCAGCCAAGAAGAAGAGTAATGAGTCATGCATCAGAAAGACAAGATAGGGCCGGGAGTTATTTGCTTCGATTCATCTTAAGATCACAACCACAGGTTACAGAAATACTATGCTGGCCTGTGTTTAATGTTCCAGGGAATTTCCTGTCAGAATACAAATACGCTGCAGGCTGCTAGGTCCACGACGAGCTGACGAGACATAACTTTCATTAACAATTTACATGAATGAATCAGGTGTTCATTCCATTAAATTTCGGGAAAGTTCACATCATTAAATCGATTGAAATATTATCATAATAATGCAACTCCTCCTGTAAAGATGATTTCACGTTTCGTGAGCGTTAACATTTCAATTCAACCAGCGTGCGGAACGAGAAAGAGAGTGCAATTGTGTTTTCTGGGGAATGGTGGAAATTGAGTGAGTTAATTGGTAGCGAAATAAATTGAAATGAATGACACTGGGGGATTGTGGGTGTTTCTATAAACAACTCAATCTTTATGCAGTAACTCAATCAATTCCTATAACTGAAACGGGTTTATTTAATGATGGCTAGTCCATATAATTCAGTATGCACATAACATTCACCTCAGTATCAATCTAATAATTTTGTAATAACAGCTAGATAAAGACAATGTTTCTCTATTTCACGAATTCACAGTACAACTAGAAACACACAGTTTCCCTCCGAAGTTTCCAACAAAATGTGGCAAGTTCACTTTCCTGTTCTCCGTCCCAGACGTGTTGTTCTTTGTTTCAATTTGGAGACTGTTAGTCAGCATGTCATGTCGTGAAAGAAAAACTGTGTTATTGTTGAGAACTAGAAGAAATAAATCACTGAAAAAGAAATTACAGTCAGCTTGTAAAACACTGATTTGTCTTGAGAGTTTATTCAAAAGCATTTAAAAGGTACTTTCTCTCCTCTCCTACAGCCTGCCAGTGCAGCCATGTGGGGAATAACTGCGACGCTAACACGGGACAGTGTATCTGTCCTCCGAACACTATCGGTGGGGGGTGCGACCGCTGCGCTCCCAACCACTGGGGCCATGATATCGTCACCGGATGCAAGGTAGGCTGATTTACAAAGAGCAGTTAGTTGTTAACATGTGTAGCAACGTGTGGAGGGGCTTACAGTAGCAAACACACTGGAGGGGTGGCACAAAAGTACTCTGTAAGAAAGAGATTATTCCACTTTTTTTTTTTAAGACAATGAAAAACAAAAGCTTTGAGTCATAAATTCAAAAATTATTTGAACCCTTGAACCCATTTCTATCATAATACTAGAGGCAAAATACTCATATATATATATATATATATTTATATATTAATCAGCATAAGCATTTTCCATCAATGTGTTTTTATGCGCATTTTGAGGTATCACATTAGAAAAACTTTCAATAAAAAGCTTGATAAAACCTAATAGAAAGATTTTACGCTCGCTTGATGTGTTTTTTTAATGGATTATGGAAACGCCTTTGTGAAATAAATTCTGACGTAGCGAACATTTAACTCACATGACTGATAAGCGGTGTCCGCAGTCGGCGTCTTCCCAGATATTCTCATAACGTGCAAATGCTCATCTTTGTCTCTGGACAGCCTGAAACATGACCAACACTAGCTGACGTGAAAGAACAATTATAACTTGCCTAATTGAAACAAATTCCTGAAGATCTCTCTCCATTTTTTCTCTCGTACATCACATTTTCTTTTTTGCGACATTTCAAAAGTTTGCTCAAAATTCACTTCACAATTGAATGGAAACACGTCTATAGACTGTTTGTGCTTACTCATTATCCTACTCTAAATAACAAATTACCACATAAACACAGTTTTATTACCATCTTATCTTATCCCAATACATGCATAGTAAAGGTTAATATAATCACTTTGAGTATCGCGGTTTTAGTCACAAGTTTCACATGTTTAAGTCTATTTCAGCTGGTTACCAATTTCTTATTTTCCATCATCCACTCCTCCCTGTGTGCTCCCTCTCTCTCCTCTTATCCTCCTATTATCACAGTGCTTGTTTAGAAAGCCTTCTCTCTGTATTACTTCCTCTTTCTTTTCACCTTTATCATCCCCAGTTCCTGTACTTCTCTGTTTCGTAACACGACTTTGTTCAAAGTGTTTTGAAAAGTAATTGTTCTGCACTGAAACCATCTCACCAAAGGGCCGCGATGCAGCAAAAACAGTAAACTATTAGAAGTAGCAATAGACTGCTAGCAATTAGAGGCTTGAACATGAAAGTACTGTAAGTCTCAGTTTAACAGCGGATTGATCCAGGAGGGTACATGAAGACAACAAAGAGGGAAGCAACAGATGTTAGTGGCACCAAATAAAGAGACAACAGAACAAAGTAAAACACAGCAAAGCAGAAAGGTACAACACATGCAACAACAGTGAAGTTCAACTAAGGAAATAACAAGCCAGATACACACAGCAAATTCTACAGTGTGAAACATTTAACTCTTTTAAGATTCCATAGAGATAATATTTAACAGTTCACAAAAAGCCATATTAAATGTCAACATAAAATGTCAGTGAAAGTCAACAGTGAAAGCCTGTTGCTCTGGGTTAAGTGTTCTGGTATCTGAACTCTGAACACAACTCAACACTGAAGATCTTAATTCAAACAAAGTTGTTCTTATTTTACCAGATAAACATTTACAGCTTTTCAGCTTATGATTTTGCAGCTTTTGCCTCGCAGCACACACACAGTTATCTGATTTTATGGTGTTTTCATCTTTGATTGAGACATTTGTTAAATGTAATAACATCCAATGTTGTTCATTGATCGTTTTTAGTAAGAACGTTCATCTACAACTGCACTTTTGGTGTTAAAGGGTTACTTTGGTATATTTTGCAGCTGCTCACAGGTTGCACTATTGTGCTATCGGGGCAAACTGGCATCGTCATTTACGTCCACTAAAAGTGCTTGTTTTTGTCATGACAGGCTCAGATTTTTATTATAAGTGTCTGATATTATGGAAAGAGTCTCGCTCAAGGAGAAGTCTCGTTGTGAAATCTGGCGAGGTGATGTGTTGCTGGAAGACAACGGTGGATTAGTAGAATACATCCATGGTGGAAACAAGCAGAGTTTGTTGTGTTGGAGTACAGAAAGCGTAGCTTAGTGTTATCTAAACGATTTTCAATGTCACGGCTGAATATTTAGTTGATTTCAATAATGGATGAGGTTGAATTTGATCGCCCGTATTTATTTCAGCCAGAGTATACGGATATTCAGATCTCACAACAAGACTACTCCTTGACACAGATTTGGACACAATAACTAACACACCAGATCAAGAATTAGGTAAGAAAAAGGTTTTATTTCTCTGTAGGGTTCTTTCCATAATGTTGTCAGACACTTATAATAACAATCTGAAGCAGTCAGTGGTAAAAACAAGCACGTTGACGCTGCTCACTTGCCCTCACAGCTTGTTTAGCGGCTGCTGGTTACAGCGTTCTCCCTCAATACTGGACCAGTTTTAAAAAATTGTTGACCCCATTAGTCACTTGGACACTCAAACATGAGAAAATCGGGGTTGAAAAATACCAATGTTACCCTCTAATAGGTAGAGCTTTTAAAGTGATTTCATTAACCTGCGAACTCATCTTTTACCTTCATAGAAGTCAAATAAAACTCTACACTGATTTGACACTATTGTGTTCTCTAGGTTGACTGTTGTCTGCACTAAGACAACAAGACAAATGTTTGCATTGTACTTGATGAAGATAACAGCTGTGTGATGTTCTAATGTGTGAATAAAGTTCAGACTAATAAGAGCACAGGAATAATCTCTGTCTTTGTGTTTGTGTTTGTGTTTGTGTTTGTGTGTGTAGGCGTGCGGTTGCAGCGTGATCGGCTCGGTGACCCAGCAGTGCAACGTCAACACAGGCTGCTGCATGTGTCGCGACTCCTTCAGAGGAGAGAAGTGCAACGAATGTCAGATTGGATACAGAGACTTCCCTCAGGTGAATGATCTGATGTTATTATCATAAAGCAGGCTTTTATTTTTATTTTTTTTAAAGTGAGATAAGAGAGGAGGCACTGGAGAGAATCTGATGGGATTCGATCATTGGGGGTTTGAGAGTCTGTGTGACTCGACTAGGACAAGGGAGAGAGCTTTTCATAGACATGACAATGCTATTATTATGGATTTTATGAGCATAAAAAGCCTCAATAAACGGAAGTGTTCCCTGCCTGGTTGATAGAGGCCTAATAGTGTCGTCACACCAGTGGTTTTATTTAGCTCTGAAGTCATCTTTACACCAGAGACAAACTTTTCAACAGAGGTACCTCACTTTAAATAAAAAGATGAACATCATGCTGTACATAAAACATACTCCCTGACACAAGAATGCTTTACAAAACAGATTTTTGAAGAAACAGCTCACCTTAAAGGGATAGTTCAGGTGCTTTGAAGTGGGGTTGTATGACGTACTTAGTGTAGTCAGTGTATTACCTACAGTAGAACACGGTCAGCACGCCCCCAGTTTTCAAGAAACAGACAGGAGTTACCTCACAGAAGTAAAGTAATGTATGGCTGTGTACAGGTCTGGCAGAATATTTTATGGAGTCTGGTTGCTTTGGCGAGAGCATAGATAACGGCCTCAGTTCCCCGTAGGAAACATAGACTATAGCTGTCTCACAGCAAGGTAAACCGATGAAAATATTCCAAATATAGTGTACACTTAAACTGATATAGATTTTTTTTTTTTAGGTCAGCCTTTCTTTTAGGTGGCTAAAATATGTTTTGCTGCCGGCCCCGTCCACAGCAGTACATTGATTTGCTCCCATGCGGTAACTCCTGTCTGCTTCTCCAAACTGCTGGCCGCCACATTTTCAGTTTCATTCAAGTCTTAGCTTGAAGGCAGAAGGCTTTGTTTAATTCGACTCTGTAAAGGTCATTCATACAGGCGCAATCATATTTCAGATTTGATATTTGCTCCATTGTGTAGCTGTATTCAAGGTAGACGAATTGTGAATAGTTTTTCCTGAATAGCATGGTAACAGAATAAAAAGAACCTGTTGAGTCAGTGTTCACAGAAATTTTATGGTAACTTTTTTTGTTGCCCCTTTTTGAACTCCTTAGCTTCAATCCAACGGGAAAAAAAACTCTGAGTTTGGTTTTGAACTTCAGTGATGATTCGACTGACGTGGGAGTGAGAGGATAATGGCATCATTTTCATTTTGGAGTGAAGTTCAATAGTTTTGGTGACACACTCTGGTAGCTTCTTTCTCAGCCTTGTCTGTGTCCATGTTTCCCACAGTGCACCCAGTGCAAGTGCAACGTCGCAGGATCGGACAGCCAGACCTGCGACCTGGAAAGAGAAGTGTGCGCCTGCGCAGATCGGACGGGAAAGTGCAGCTGCAAGGTAAAACAAACACTCACAAAGATACGCACACTTTTACTTGGTCTTCCCACATGATGTTGTCTCACCATTACAGGAAATCAGTCCCACCAGAGTCGAATCATCAGCAAACTAAGTCAATAGTCATTGATGTGTAATGAGTTGAGCAGTGGTGAGAGGACAAGCCTATGCTGATGGTCAATGGGTTTGAAAAACGATTGTTGATTTTAACACCCAGAGACATAGGCACTGGTGGAAACCCAGCTGTAAAAGTTTGTTGTGAAGCCTTGTGGGGATGATAGTATTAAAAGCTGAGGTATAGTCGAGCGGAGGTGGCGGGCGCTTCTAGATGGAGTGGAGACGGAGAGATGCTGCGATCTATTGGCCCGGTACGCAAACTGATTGGGATCTAGCGGAACAGTGGACAGATGTTTACATACCATACGCTCAAACACTTTCATTACAACAGAAGTTTAGGTAAACAGGCCTGTAGTCATTTAAACGGCTAACAGTGGGCTTCTTAGGCGCAGGTATTATTACTGCAGATTTAAAGCCTGCTGGTTCTCTACACTGGTTGATAGACCAATTAAAAATACCAGTCAAGACAGAAGTCAGTTTAGCAGCGCACCATTTTAACACCGCTGAGGACACAAGATCAGGGCCTGGAGCTTTCCTGCTGTTCACACCTGACCTCATGCTCCTCAATCATAAAGGGTAGAACCAGGGGGGCTTCTTCCACTGTAGGCAGACTATTATCAAAACTATAGTAGAATTCATTAAATTGATCAGGGAGCCTGGGGTCATCATTTCAGTCCGAGCATTTGGCCAGATAGTTGATAATTTGATACACTACAAAAATCCTGAAGTAAACAGGCCCGTTTTAGTCTTTTCTGGCCAACACACAATTTTAATTCACTTGTTGCCTGGAAAGATTGTCGAAATTTTCATAAAGCAAATGTTATTTCAAGTAGGTAAAACCAACTTTTTTCCTTTCTATCATTGAGTAAACTGACGACCCCTGACTAAGTGACATATTTTATGAATATTTCATATTATATTCAATACATAAAAGTAACAGTACAGACCAACTCATACACTGCACAATTAACCCAAATAGTGAACATAAGAACTGCAAGAACTTTATGTAAAACGAGCAATTTGGATGAATTTTGAGAAGATTATTTCCTGTGAATATTGCAGCATCAGAGATGAGTTTTCCTGTTATTGTTAGGGACTTCTAATAAAATACTCTGTATTGTGTATTTATTTTTTATTTTTTTCATCATTCATACTTAAAGGGACTGTTTGTAACTTTCTAAGCATATAAATGTAGCGGGTCGGCACACATGCACGCTCGCATATGCGTGCTCGCGTGTGGCCGCTGTCTCGTCTCCTCTGCCTGCTCGCCTTCCCTCAGACAGCGTGCGCGTTCTCGCGTACTCGCTCCACCTCTAGACGTGAACGCGCGCTCACTCCACACTGCAGAAGAGTTAGCCAGACCAACAGAGGTTTCCCGTGTCTTGGGAAGTAACGGGGCTCCGCAGAGAGAAACGTTACCGTCTCGTTACCGACCGGGTGCCGGTGTCTCCCTGTTCACTCCGGCTGCGGGCTGAGGGAGACGAGTTTCTCGCTGCAGAGCCCCGCTGCTGAAGCCTGCGCTGAGGCAGGAGAAGCAAACACAGCATCAGCATTGATTCATGGAGAGACCTTCGTCTGGTCAGCTAACATTACTGCCAAGCAGCTGAAATATAGAGTGATATTGTGGTTTTAGCTGACGTGTGTCGCCTCACTGTTTTGAACGATGCTCGTTCATGTCCATTTAGAGCGAGCACAAGCACGAGCCCGACGCTGACTTTCGTTGATTTCACGGCCACAGGTGTCGCGGTTAAGAAGCATTTATGAAAGTTACAAATAGTCCCTTTAAAGGGGCTGTTTGTAACTTCTTACACGTATAAATCAATCAGGGTCGGCGTCCCATCCGTGATTCATGGAGAGACCTTCGTCTGGTCAGCTAACATTACTGCCAAGCAGCTGAAATATAGAGTGATATTGTGGTTTTAGCTGACGTGTGTCGCCTCACTGTTTTGACGGATGCTCGCTCACATTCAGGTAGCGCGTGCACACGGGCGAGCGCAAACAACAGGACGCTGACTTTCGTTGACTTAACGGCCACAGGTGTCGCTGTTACAACCAATTTCTGATTCTTACAAACAGTCCCTTTAAAGCTGTAGTGGGTAGAAATGGAGCAAATATGATTAAAAAAAGTTGTTTTTATAAAACGGTCAGTATATCCTGACAGTAGTACATGAGATAGGTAATCTGAAAAAAATCATGTTCCTCGAGCAACTTTTACTTTTCAGAAAGTCACCTTAAAGTCCGAATGAATGTGTGAGAAACTGTGAAAAACCTGCTATTTGAAGGATTATATTTTAAATGTCAATGTAGATTTAAAACCGACTGCACGTGTTTTTCTCTATCTGTATATATTGAGAGTCTCAGCATGTGTGTGTGTATTCTGTAGTATATGTGTGTTAGTGTGTGATTATTTCAGTAAATGTCACAGAACTGAGTAAGACGGCCATCTCTGCGTGACGTCCTCACTTTGCTGCACAAATAGATGGATGCACATATTCATATATATATGCACATAGGGTTTTTTCCTCTACAGTATGTTGTCTAGAAATAAGAAAATGTGTGTGTGTGGATGTCATCTCCTCTCTTCCACCTTGTCCTTGACAGTAATGATGCGCACGCACACACACACACACACACACACACACACACACACACACACACACACACACACACACACACACACTACAGTATGAATCCCTATTAAATTTGTAAACTAAACAAAATAGAAAATTGCTGAAAAAAATACCATCACTGGGTGTATTGACACACACACACACACTCACTCACCTACTGTATGTACACACACACTGTATTACACATATATTTCACACCTCTCATCCTCACTGTGACAAGTTGATCATATATCTCACACGCACGCCTCTCATCAATACTGTAGCCTGCTGTCACAGCTCTCTCTCACACACACACACATGCACATATTCAATATGTGGCACACCTAGACTGGAGACACATTTCATCTTGGCTGTCACTTCCTTATCCCACATAGACAGCGACAAATGCCGAAACTAAATTTTGTGCACACATGCACATCGATGTACACACCTGATTCATGGCCTGTAACGAGGCGTCAGATCACATGGTGTCATCTTCACTCTGAACAGGTAGGAGGTTGACTTCCTGTCACTCAAAACAGTCATTTGATGTGTCATCAGTTGTTTCTGCTGCTGCATGCTGGTTACCTGCCTCTCTGTCTGTATGTATCTCTGTATCTATGGAAGTATTTGACATACCTGCTTTTCCTTATGGCTTTAGTTGCATCACATATATCTAAAATTAAAGAGGCAAAATTCAAAGTCCCAGTGAAACGGAAGTTAGAGCGTCTTTAGATTTAGATTTTGATAGGACGACTAAGAAAGTGGGCGGGCTTGTAGTGCGATACGGAGCTACAGAGGACTGTCACACACACCTACCTTGTCGCTAAAAGTTGCAGCTTAGCATAGCTAATGTAATCTCGTAAATCATATTTTGTTTTACAGGAAGAAAAGATTGAATTTTGATATAAAAATATGAAGAAATGTATTTTTGTGTTTTGCATATATTGTTAAGTAGGTGCACAATATGACCGGGGGTGTGTTCTTTAAGGGCTAAAAAGGCATTTTTCATTTAAACTTGACTTTAAGATGCCGAAATCTAAATGTGGCCCCAATGTTTTACGTCTTCTTAACTTGCAGATATTGTATATAATGTAATAACTTATGTTGAAATGTTTGACAGAACAATTCTGATAATTCAGTAATTGTTTAAGGCATTTATCATTAAAAAAATCCTTAAGATTCACAATTTTTAGCCACTCAAATGTGAAGATTTTCCGCTCTTTTATGGGATCATATATTGAATAACTTTGTTTTTTTGAACTGTTGTCGTGAGACATTATAATCTAAACAAAAAAAAGATTAATTGAAAAAGATATTTGATGACTAAATTGATAAACATTAGTTGCCAGTAATAACATAATGACCTCCTTTTGATGTAACACATGCTAATAATGAAGAGTACTAAAGGTTCCTTCACATTGTTCTTCTCACTAACCTGCAGGACTTTTGGACAGAACTCAACATTAATTGGATGATGTTTTGTTGACAGCACTGTGAGCCTTTTCTTAGCAGAGAGAGAGAAAGGTTTAATATACAGACCTGTCCACAATCCCACTTAAGAGCAGTCAGCTCTCAGCTTATTTACCTATTAAATGTAAACATTTCAGTGCAGTGAGATGCTTATTTCTATCCCAACGCAACTAACGGAGAATACATTTTCTGTGTAGCGTAGGATGGATGTATTTTAACAGCTAAAATATGTGACACAGTCAAATTTAAAGTAGTAACCAATTATTATAATATCTGCTTTCTGACCTCAAGCAGTAAAATAAAGGATTAGATGCTTTCTAAAGTTGCATTATGTTTCCCATGTCATTGTATTTTCAGATTGATTTTAGTTCGCAGCCTCAAGTTCTACAAAGTTCTACATATTGATCATCAGCTGAGTGGATTTAGCTGCTTTCAAAGTTGTCACATGACTTCCTTTCTCCACTAAACACCGTCCACTAAATCAATTTTGTTATTAAAACAATGTTAAAATGTTCTTCAACTATATGCGCTTGCCTGTGTTTTTTCATTTTAGGCGAATGTGGAAGGAGACAACTGTGACCGCTGTAAGCCAGACACGTTTGGGTTGTCGGTACGAAACCCGCAGGGATGCAGCAACTGTTACTGTTACGGACTGACACGCACCTGCTCAGAGGCACAAGGACTCATCAGGATGTGGGTGAGTGGACATGTCTTAATTGTTTTACTTCTCTCTTGTCGCTGTTATTGTTTAACAGAAGTAGGTAAAAGTATTTGGCAAAAAAGGATCAAGTGAGCCTACAGTAAGCAACACCCATGTTTTTTAAAAATGTTTAAAGACAGAAATGGCCTTATTGGTCTCAAATAAACATATTCCATTAAACATGTTAATTAACTAAAGTGATGGATGAAATACTGCTCCATCTTGTCCAAAACGCTGGTGATAATATATAACAATGAAGCCCCTTTCCCAGTGGACAAAAACCCACTAACACACACTAACATTTGGCTTTTGCCTTCAGTGGGAAATGTTACAATCGGCATTCATTTTCTGGGACAAATGACTCTGCAGTAGTCACAGGTATTTATTGGCAGTGATGGAAACACGACAGCTGGGTGGATACACTCATTTTCGCCCCTTTTCTGGTGCGATGCTTTGAGATGTGCATTAAAGTGAATATATAATAAATAAAATCAACAGGAATTCGGACAATTATTATACTTTTAACTTAATTAACGTACAGTGAATATGCTCTCCTCAAAGCCACCAGATTCCAGTCAGACAACATTGAAACACACTTCATTCAAACACGACAGTTTGGTTGAAATAAGCCCTTAATTGATGACGTTAGATGTGAACAGAAACAGCCGTTCTATGTGCTCCTCAAAGCCACCAAACTCTATTTACAGAAACACACATTTTAGCTCGCTGATCGAAGTAAAACATACAAATAGAACTCATCAAAACAGTCTTAGTTAGTCTTTCTACTGTTCCAACAATCACCAACTCTGGTCTGAGAGTTTGAAAGAGAGACTGAATAAGTAACAGATACAAAAAAGCGAACTAACTAACCCCTTCCGGTGCCAGACGGCGGGTTTGTGACATTGAACGTGACATACCAGGAAAACCCCCCAGAAAAGGCTACTAGTCTAGTGGCAATGGAAAAGGAGCCTATCGCTTTAAAAAACCTGCATATACGCACTTATTTTGGTGGAAAAATGGTACAAGTTTAAAGAGTAGTTTGTGGTCTGGATCTCTGTTGTCTCTAATGTGTTATCCCTGGATCTAACCAGTGGTTGCCTGTAAGCTGTACTCGCTGTACACACTGTCTGTGCCAGCCTCCATGCTGAGACAACACATTCGACAGCTGGCTGCCTACAACTGACTCTGCATTATGCCAAAGCTGTGAGCTTCATGTTCTTCATTAATCATTATCTATGGATAATTAGAGGCTTGTTCAAATACTTAAAGTTAATCTCATTTTTACTTGATTTCTGCCCAGTAGAAAATCAATGATGTTAGTTTTTTGCAGCCTACCTGGCGGCTGTCAACAGGAAGCCAGGTTACACATATAAAGAAGATGAGATGGTGATGTTTACAGAGATGAGATAGGTGTGCTGCAATCAGGAATATCTGTCTGTTGCATCACAGTTCAATGCAATCGTCAAGGCAATCCATCCAATAGTTGTTGCCACATCGTTTGTGAACCATGAATGTATAAAAGCATGTGCCAGTCCATGTTATAGAGATATTTCTCTGGATACTGTCTGTGAAAACTTGCTGGTGGTGCTTGAGGAAATGTCAGTTGACCATCAAAGTCAGTAGACTTCATCCGCCATGTATCGGCTGTCTTCTACACATCAAAATACAATAGAATAGCATGAAGGACACCCGCTGTGACTCAAAAAACAGAGGTACGTAGGTGCAGCAGACACCGTCAGTCAGTCAGCCAGCAAGTTAGCAATCGATTGTTGAGTGGCAGCCCGTTTTTTAATAAAAGGCCCTTCATCTCAGAAACGGTTGCCATCGGCGATAAACTGCCGTTTCCGTGGTAACCGTAGAGTTTTCTGATGGAGTGCGGCGAGAGGCTTCATTTGAACGACAAACATTCACTTCATTTATTGTTGACAGAGAGAGAGAGAGCTGGACAGAGAGAGAAAGACAGAAAAAATAGAGAGTTTATTGGAAAGAGGGAGATTTTCTCTGAACCAGTGAATCGTGAGATTACACTGAGTGGAGTGGGACACACACACACACACACACACACCCACACACACTCACCCTATCTAGACACCATACACATACACTATACAAACACATCACACATGCCTTCACGTACACAAACACACAAAAACTCACACTACAGGGGATTACATGGAGGTTAGGGGAGAGGTACACACACACACATTCTGCCACACACACAGACTTTTTAGTGATGTTTATCTCTGATGGGAGAACTGAGTGTGTGATTGGATGACTATTTACTGGTTGTTAAATACTGCAGTAAAGATCTGCACTAATATAATGAAGTAAAAATCTTTAAAGAACTTAGATAAGATGGCAGCACTGATAAATAGAGAAAAAAAAGGAAAATACCGTCAAGAGGACTCTCCTCGTAAAGACGAGAGGTTTTGCCACCAGACAAATGGCAGCATTTTACAAATTACATTTTTAATTGGTAACTTCTCCAGTCATAAAGTGCTGAGCTGAGAAATGAAAGAAACTTTAAAAACAAGTAAAACGGCTACTAATATCTGCACATCAATAACTGTTAGCTGTAAAAATAAAAAGGTATATGTAAGGTATATCACTTTCTGAAACATATTAGACCCCACATATTCATCTATATGTGTGTGCAGGTGCAACATTTTTCTCAAGCATTTTGTTTCTTTCCATAAAGATCCTGTCATGTCTGAATGTTATAACAAACATTTACGTTACAGACACATATATGTAAATAATTAAAAAACATTACTTTGATAGATAGATGAAGAAAAATGTTATGTATTCTATGTCTGAACATTTTGCACATTGTTGAAATGGATCAGGAATCTCTTATTAGTTGAATTCGGTGTTATTACTGATGGCATGCTATACTGTACATACTGAATGTACACATACTGTGTGAGAGAATGAACTCATCATGTCTCTACACAGGTTGTGTCCCAAATGCCACACTAACATGCTATTTAGTACGCTAAAACAGTATGTGAGATTTGTTAGTATGTCATAAATCTTAGTATGAAACCAATAGAATTGTATACTATTTCTGGTGAAACATTACAGTATGCAACTCTGGACACTACAGAGGCATAAATATCCCACAATGCAATGCAATAGTGACGACAACGTTCATAACAGATGTTGGCGGGCAGCTCTGTAACATCAATAACACTCCAATTTAAGTGTAAGTATAATATTTCACTTTGCTGGGCGTAATGTATATTTTGAATTAATTCAGACTTTGATTCTCACAAACCATTGTTTGATCACATGAGATTGGCACAGGTTACTACGGTAACGCCTCTCCAACGTGCAAAGAGGCGCTCAGGAAGTGACGTGGTAATTACTGCTCATTGCGTCCAAAAAGATTATTATTATTCACAGAAAAGTATGTTGAACGATAGTACACATATCGAGTATGTCGTGCATAGTATGTGATTTCGGATGAAGCCGTACTTCTTCCTCTCTAGGTATATCTCATTCTTAATCAATATTCAGAACTAGTTATTTAGACATTAACTTGTGAGCAACTCTACAGATTTACAAACTACACATTGAAAAATTCCAGGATCACTTTTTTCCCTATTTTGGAGTGAAAATATCAATCATAACTTACTTCTGTTACTTATTAGATTTCATAGTTGTATCAAGCAAACTGCCAATGAGAAACCAGCTACAGTTTATAAATGTTTGGCATTCAATTAATTTTGAAATTAGCATTTTCCCATTCCATGTGTGACTGCCTCTCAATTATTGCCAGTGTGTCCAAACTATAGAAACTTCATAGATTTCTCTCAACCAAAAAGCACTCTTCCATATAGCCTCAGATATTATTCACACAATATCAACATATCAGCACGGATGGACTACGGCGACAGAGAGAGAGAGAGAGAGAGAGAGAGAGAGAGATCCAGGCTCCAGCGGATTAATCTATTTTAAAATCAGTCCACTCAACCACAACCCACAGTCAATAATAAACCCTCATATTATTCAAGTGATATTGAAATATCAACACATAAAGTGGGAATGAGAAAGAAAGAGCTAGATTTTCTCCAGACTGTCTCTCGCTCTTCTGGTATGTGAGTTATTTCTGACGACTTTATTAGTGACAACATCAGTTATATTCAGAATGGAAAGACATTTAAATTGGAAATTAAAGCTAAAGAGCAATTCTTAAAGGTATATTACGTAATATTTCCACATTAAAATGTCTAAAAATGACTACCTATGCTATATATATTTGAGTAGTGTACGTTCGTTATCCCAAATGTTTCCAACAATATTCAAACCCAGAGAAATGCTTGATTTTATTAATGGTAACCGTTTCATTTCGTCGCCTGTCAATGACCCCATATCCACGTTGCCCGTTCTAGTTCCTATTATTTTCAGGAAGGAAGCCTATTGTTTACAATATTTTTTTTTTTTTGGACACTCGTGATGGAGCACGATTATTCATCGCCGTTGGCTGCAGCCACCCCGCTAATGTGGACGGTAACGTTATAACGTTACAACAACTTTCAACACACTCATAAAGTTATTTTTAGTGTGATTGTTTTAACCAAGGTTCACAGCCCTGGACGGGAAATTCGCCACATAATGTTAGCTAACGTTACAGTAACAATAGCTGTGTGAGCAGTCAGATAATCTCATGGTAAATTAACAAATTAACGTGAGTAAACGTAACGTGGATTAAACTTTTATACATTACCTCATCCGTGAACATGATTTCTGCCTGAGTCACGTCAGATAGATTTTCATTGGCAATGGTGACGACGACGGCTACTTCACGACGTCATCAAACTACTCCTTTTGTTATTGTTTTGATTGAGAGCCCCCTAGTGGCAGAAATACATATTGTGCATTTAACTGAAAAAAAGCAACAAAAATTAGCTTGACCCTTTAATAAAAATGACTATCACCTTGAAAAAATACTGACTTGGTGATTTCCTTTGTTAACAACTACCACTATTATAAAATACTGAAAGAAGACCATCACCAAAACAAGTGTCTGGGGGTACAGGTACATACCGTACATACAATGCATAATCATACATTAAGCTGTTCAGGTGGTGTGACTTGACTGAAGCTGAGGGAGTGAAGGTGTTTGGTTATGTAAGACATACTGTGACTCCAGCAGCAGGATTGCAACTAAATGCCATCAGATTCAGCTGAAGAGTGAAGATCGTTGTCTATTAAATAACAGATCGTTATCCTCAGACTTCACCAGAATTCCTCTGCTTAATGAAATTCATTTGACTATCAAAAAAGAGGGTTACCACATAATGTTTGTTTTTTTGAAAAACATGCGGCCTGACAGTATTTGTTGCAGTCAAATATTTCTGTAAAAAGGTGCCTTCATCTGGCCAGTTTTTAGAGCTGCATAGATCCAACCTCATTAGTCAGGATATTTCACAATCCTCCGCGCCCACAGATGAAAAAAGGATGTCAAATTTTCTGTAACAAGATAGCAGTCTGAGACAAAAAAAAACACATTTGAAATCTGCCAAAGTCAAAGAACGGTGAGGGCGGAGTATTATATGAGTCAGCGTCATTAGGAGGTGAAGATTGTGTGACTGAAAGAGAAAAGACAGACAGTGATACTACACACACATGACTCAGAGGTCTGTGTTATGGTATGCAACCTAATTGATGTGGTTTAATTTCTGATTATTCTACACACCCATATATGCACATACAGTATCTTCAAGGGTGTACTATTATTTCTGAGTCAATTACTGAAGCCCAAACCCTGCAACGTTAGTTAAAAAAGTTTGTACTCACATTTTGTTTTACTGAGAACAGAAGATCCAGGATTATTACTGCAGCCATTTAACACCATTCACCAACACCACTCATCATACTACTTGTACAGCAACACCCAAGTCTTGGCTAACCACCCATATGCTCAGTGCATATATTATGTCCAGTTCAAATGTAAAGGCAGCATGGTATATACAGTATGAACAGCTTCCATGGACTGGTTCTTTTGGGTTAATCTACAAAGATCAACTCAGCATCACATTAATATGGTCATGACTTTTGTGTGTCCTAGTTGGCGCTGAAGCCCGAGCAGACGGTGCTCCCCCTGGTGGATAAGTCCAACACTGTGGAGACGAGGAGAGGAGTGAGCTTCCAGCACCCTGAGATCCTCGCTCACACAGAGCTGGTCAGCTCAACCCTCTCTGAACCCTACTACTGGAAACTACCCGAGCAGTTCAGAGGCTCCATGGTAGGAAAGCTCACTGGGTTTATTTCTTAATATATATGTTTTTAACATGTCTGCGATTACACTTTTAGACTGGGCAATACAGTTTTTAATTGTTTTCTACAGCAATTTGTAATCAAAGTCGTGATATAGATATGAAGTTTTTAGCTCAAATCAAGTGTAGCTTGTCAGAATGGTGAAAACTGTACTTCAGCACAGTCTTCAATCTCATCTCTCCATCTTTCTCCAGATCACAGCATATGGTGGGCAGCTGAAATACGCAGTGTTCTACGAGGCCAGAGAAGAAACCGGTCCCTCCTCCTATGAGCCTCAGGTCATCATTAAGGGCGGTCCTAACCACAACATCCTGATGACACGCCACAAACCGGGCATGCAGATTGGACAGCTCACCCGCCACGAGATCGACATGACGGAGGTAGAGGAAGGCTTAATGGAAGAAATATTTGAGTTATGCGTTTTAGAAACAACTTCTTCTATTAAATACCAACTACAAAAATAATACGGCTAAACAGAATATTGATGGTACTTATTTCTGGCGAGCTCTGTCGGTCAATACAAACAGGGTCTATTACATTGGTAATAGACTGCAGTGGTAAAATTGATTTGTCAGTGTGTTTAATGTGTGTGTGTGTGTGTGTGTGTGTGTGTGTGTGTGCAGCATGAGTGGAAGTACGCAGATGGCCGGTCCATGACTCGAGAGGACTTCATGGATATTTTGTTCTATGTGGACTACATCCTAATTAAGGCGTCGCACGGCAACTTGATGAGACACAGCCGGTAAAACACACGCACACACGCAGTGGCATGCACCTCCACACAGTTGGTTGAATATGAAATTTGATAGCTGAATAAAGGATAACCTGTGGGGGGAAAAAAAACAACTCTGTTTTCATTTATATCTCAAGGTTTAATGAATTTGCCTCTACTAAAGGCCGTTTCCACAGCAAAACATTATAACCTGCTGCAAATCATCATTATAGTTCTATCCAAATACATGTGTAGATCCTCTTTGACATGATGAAGGGCAAGCATCCCGACAAACCAGTGCTATTAGAAAAAGAAAAATCGTAATACATCGTTGTATTAATGGATTTGATTTGACTTCTCTCTCTCTCTCAGTATTTCAGAAATCAGTCTAACGGTGGCCGAGGAAGGCAGACCAACCAAAGAGAGCGAGAAAGCACATCAGATAGAAAGATGTGATTGTCCAATGGGATACTCCGGATTTTCCTGCGAGGTGAGCGTACAACTAAAGACATGCATGCAAACACGTGAAGACTTCATACCTGCAAAATGTTAACTTTTCTAAAAGGTGTTCCTGAGAACTCTGATATACTGTAGATATAACAGTTGTTGTTGTAGTCAGCAGGTATGCAGTTAAACAGCATTTTCAAATGACTGTATTTTCTGTAATTTCTCTGAATAATTTAACTTTGAAGAACTTTCAGTATTTTACAAGTGCAAATGTGACTGAGACAAGTCAATTCAAATCAATTTATTATTCCCTAGTGGGCAATTTATGCTGCAGCAAGCATAAAAACACATAAAAAACATACAATATAAAATAGAACATACAGCAGTTGCCATACAAGAAGCACGGGCTTTAAGTGTCCATCGAAACCACACAGGGGCTATAAACGATATAATGAACACTGCTTTTTATGACTACTGCTTTTTAAAGAGATGTTACCTTAAAAAATAGTTAAAATGCGTACTAAGTAGGATATTTTATAATTAGTGCTCTCTAGTGGACAAACAATGTAATGACAAAACTGTTTCGAAAAAAATACAAAACATATTTTTGGCATACACCAAAAAGTCTTTGAGAGCTAAAATAGCGTCATAATATAATCTTGAATCAACTTTTAATAAGTTTGTAGAAACTAGGAGACATAAGAAGAATTTTCACAATAAAGCCAGTGAATATCTATGTAAAAATGTATCACTACGTTTCTATAACTCACTTAACGGTATTTGTAATAATTTGTTTGATAAAATTAACTTCAATGCAACAAGAAAAAGCACACTATGTAAAAAGTAGAATAAATAAAATATCAAAGATAAAATATCTCTCTCTCTCTCTCTCTCTCTCTCTCTCTCTCTCTCTTTCTCTCTCTCTCTCGCTCAGCGCTCAGAGGAATGAATGAATGCTTTCTGTGCGCTGCCTTCAGCGTGTAAACACGGAGGTCACAGACGGGGCTTTCAATAGTATCTCACAAGTTTCCAATTTACATTTAGTTCAGAGTTTTAAGCCTCTTCGACGCCTTTCAGACCCTGTTTTTTTATTTTATTTTTTTTGCTTTGCTTAGCGAGGATTAAGCCTCACTGAGCGTCTCTTCCACTCAGTTGTGATTTTGTCAAAGCAATTGACTTTCAGCTGCGTCCAGCTCCTTCTCTTAAGCCACAGAAAGCGTATAGCGGTGACTCAATCTTTAGTTTAATGAGGATTTTGTGGAGGCAGCTTATGATACACACAGGCAACAGTTCTGGGCAATTCCGCTGGATGGCGGCGCCTGAGAGTCATTTAGGTATTATTGTGTTAATCTCAAAGGAACACATGAGTCGCCAGCAAACTTTTAACTATATTTTTCAACCTCTGTTTCACTTTGGCGTTTGCTACTTGGAGTGCAGAGGAGCAGACATCTATATCGCCAGTAAAAAAAAAAAAAAAGAAAAAAGCTGTGTACATAATTTAGAAGCTACAGATACTGTTGAAAAACTGCCAAATAGCAAGCGGTAGCTAAACTTGAAATGTTCAGGTCGTAGAGGTCTTGGCTGACAGATGGCCATTCTATTTGTAGCTGCCGTCGTTGTTAATAAAGTATATTTAAACGGGCGTTTAGCGCTAGCAGAGGGAACAGATGGCTCTTTAAATGGACTCCATTAATTATTACTGAACAGGAGAGAGAGGGAGAGAGAGTTACCTTGCATGTCTCTCTGTGTGTGTGTGTGTTTATGTGCATGTTTGTGTGTGTGTGTGAGGGTGTGTGTGTGCATGAGTGATCAAAAGTTACTGAGGGGAATAACTTGTAATTGTGTGTGTGTGTGTGTGTGTGTGTGTGTGTGTGTTTGATAGAGAGAGTGGTCAACAGTTGCCTTGAGAAATAACAATTAGGGATAATTAGGTGGGTCCATGTGTATAGTTGTCTAGTGTGTGTGTGTGTGTGCGTGTGTATTCAAATATCATGCATAGTGTTGGATTACTGTGGGAATACATGCTGTCAAATCTCGATCTTGTTTTTCTGTCTTTAAGCTTAAAAAATATCTTTAAAAAATAAATCTCTACCTTCATTATCTGTCTGTCTGTGTGTGCAGGAGTGTGCTGCAGGTTTCTACCGTCTTCGCGCCAGTTCCCCGGCATCTGCTCCCGCGTCCAGAGTGCCAACCGCTGCCGGCATGGGCAGCTGTGTTCAGTGCCAATGCAGCGGGCACTCTTCCACCTGTGACCCTGAGACATCCATATGCCAGGTACTGTAAGTCTGGGTGTGTCTATGTGTGTGTGTGTGCTCTGCCACTGGAGACCCTCATACAGCCATATGCCAGGTAGCTTCTGGACAGGAGAGTGAGGTGAGAGAGAGAATAAAGTGTATGTATGTGTGTGTGTTGGGAGGAATATCAGGTACTGTAATTAGCCCTGCAATAATTAACGACCCCGGGCTCATTCATATTTTGTGTAATTTCCTCTCGTCTGGTTCTGACCCAAAGCTACATCTTTACTTTTATAGAGAGAGAGGGGTGAAAAAGATCTTATCAGAAGATCTACAGTTAAAACACAAAGAAATGTGACCTTTACAGTTTAAAATGTATTCAACTGTTAGTTTCAGGTAAGCACAGTCACTAATCAGCACATTTCAGTTGTTACATGATTTTCTAACTTTTCAGAAACAAACTCCTGTAGTTTTCAGTCTAACATCTTAAAGGGATAGTTTGGCTATGGATAAGTACCTCATACAACCCCACTTCCAAACACCCAGTGTATTACCTACAGTAGATGACGTTCGGCAAGCCCCCAGCTTTGAGAAGCAGACAGGAGTTACCGCTTGAAAGCAAAGCAATGTACTGCTCAGAAGCAAAATGTATTTTAACCACCCAAAAGAAAGGCTCACCTAAAAAAATCTGGATTAAGAATATTTTCACCGCTTTACCTTGCCGTGATAGCCCTTTCTGACGGGGAAGTGAAGCGGTTTAACCATCTATGCTCTCGCCAAAGCCACCAGACTCCATTGAAAAAAACAGTTATTTTTACCTTGCAGAACACAGGGGTTTCTGGTCTAGCACTGCCTCGATCGGTTAGTTTGTTGGTGTTATTGTGTGACTTTGGTTAGTTTGGATTCACCAAAATCCCACAATAACTCCCGTGTTCTGTGAGGTAAAATTACTGTTTTTTTCAATGGAGTCTGGTGGCTTTGGCGAGAGCATAAACAACGGCTTCAGTTCCTCGTCGGAAACCTAAGACTGTATAGCTATCTGACGGCAAGGTAAACTGGTGAAAATATTCAAAATATAGCGTACACTTAAACTGATATTGATTTATTTAGTTGGACCTTTCTTTTAGGTGGCTAAAATACGTTTTGCTGCCGGCCCCGTCCACAGCAGTACAATTGTTTTGGTTCCATGCGGCAAACTGGGGACGTGCCGACTGTAGGTAATACATTGTAATAGTAGTAATACACTGACTATGGAGAAGTACCTCATACAACCCCACTTCAAAACATGCAAACTATCCCTTTAAATTTGTATTTACTTTTTTAGTGAAAGGAAATAAAATGCACGTCTTCTGTAAATCCAACCTGTGGCTTGTGAGATGAATGTGCACATGCCAGTTAGCCGTTAGTCACTTCCAGCCTTTTCACGATCTGGTCAGTTTTGTGTCGAGTCTCCGTCTGAAGACTTTGGCCTCTGGGAGCAGTTGGTCACATGCTGCCCACAGGTCATCGCTCAGATTTGATCTCTAAAAACCCTGACAGACTTAGAGAATCCACAGAGAAAAC
This sequence comes from Sebastes fasciatus, assembly GCF_043250625.1. Classification (NCBI taxonomy): domain Eukaryota; kingdom Metazoa; phylum Chordata; class Actinopteri; order Perciformes; family Sebastidae; genus Sebastes; species Sebastes fasciatus. The sequence continues at coordinate 23,805,785 of NC_133812.1, read as the reverse complement.
TGTTCATACTGCCAGAAAAATCCATCAACTGAGATTCATTTTAGACAGTTTATGAGGAGCCAGTTAATTATGTGGCTTGATGTGGTTAGAACACTACAGCGCTGAATGACCAGTAAGATAAAAAGGTAGAAACACAACTCTGATAGATGCTGGCAGCTGCGTTCTCATGGAGCCTTTTCAGAAAATTGATGCCTTCTTTTATGTTTAGTATTTTTCTGGAAGACTTCAAATATGTCAGGTAGTTCAAGTGGTGGCTCACCTTCTTTCATTTAATAATTACAGCACTATTACATTTTTCCTTTTTAGAAAGCAGAGTTGTATAATAATAATACCACCAACCGTCCAATGGAGCTCAATTATTCGCCAAAAGCTTGCTGGAGGTGGAGTGCTGGGTTTGGTGTTTGGTCCTGACAGTGTGTGACTCTCTGATTACTGACTGAAGAGCGTACAAACAGGACAGCTAAAAGGATCAGCAATTATGTGAAGTGTTTTCCCGTCATCTTCACTCTGATTTAATTTCATTTGGAGCTGTCACCACCTAAATGGAACATTTTATTCCACTAATAATATAAAAAGAGCTTCATGTAAACAGCTTGAATCTTATTCTTAAAGGGATGTCGTTCTGTTTGAAGGTATGGATTTAAACCGGGAGGGGGTGGAGGATGGCCCGCCGTCACTGGAGGAGCGATTTAACCTCTCGGTTAGTTGGCAGCAGAGTCCTCATTAAAGCAGCACAATTCCTCTGTCACACAATCAGATCTTCCCCCACATATGCTGTTTCAAAAAAAAAAAAGTGTCATAAGTCCAAAAGTGCTGTTTTTCCACTTCGTGTGGACGATGCTGTCTGCGCTGGTCGTGTCTAGAAGGTAACCCGCAAATTGCAAAATCTGATCTGAGATCTGCAAAACTTGTAAGAACTCTTGTGAGACTCGCTGCCCGACATCCTATCCTAACCTTAACTACTCAAGATCAATGCCCAACCTTTACCATCTATCTTGACACTACCGTCCGCGCTCAGCGTCTTGCAGGCCCTCTCCCCCCAAACAGCGCCGTTTTGAGGCTGCTCCATCCTCACTAAGCATCGTTTCTCCTCATCCATCTGTGTGCGAGTGTAGACGTACCTCGTCACATTTGCGGGCCCTCTCTCCCAAACGGCGCCGCTTTGAGGCTGCCATGTCCTTGCGAAGCATCGTCTCCTCTCCTTGTACCTCCGTGTGTGCGAGTGTAGACGTACATCGTCACATTTGCGGGCCCTCTCCCCCTAAACAGCGCCGTTTTGAGGCTGCTCCATCCTCACCAAGCATCGTTTCTCCTCTCCTCGTCCCTCTGTGTGCGAGTGTAGACGTACATCGTCACGTTTGCGGGCCCTCTCCCCCTAAACGGCAGCGTTTTGATCCCGACATTTCTCCGTTCTCACGTGCTTTTTGGTTTGATTAAAGACATACATTTTTAAGGATTCTGTTATTCTACAGTCCTGTTGCTTGTAGTGGTATTTGTTATTGAGTAAGAAGCATTTTCCAAAAGGTTTGGTGTGTTTTATGCATGTTTGTAATGCCGAGGGGTTAAAAAAAAAAAATACTACAATGAATATCTGAATACCAAAATTGAAAATTGATAACCTACAGAAACAAATGAGTAACTGAATAGTCAAATATTTGGGTCCAGCCCTACCATGAGATCATCTGTATGGTAGACTCAAATTAGCACCATCTCAGTCTCTAATCGGTCTTAAAGTCACCAAGTGTGTCCCTGCACGCCAGAGGATAGTTGTGCTCCAATATGGATGCCAACGTGTTCATGTTTACCCGCCGCTGTTCTCTGTTTTCTAATTATTTTTATAGTTTTTCCCCCCTCCTCAGTCTTTTATCCGCTCTTCTTGCTTCTTGTTGTTTCTCCTTCTTCTAATTTCCATGTTTCTTTTTATCTGCCCCGTTCTCATCCCCTAAATTCTCTTCCCTCTCATCCTCAATTATGTATTTACTCATCCTTTGTCTCCTTTCATCACCCCGACATTCTCTCATTTTTCTTTGCCCCAGTCTTCCCCTGCACTCCTTCTCTTTCTTTCTTTCTCTCCATAATTCCTCTAGTTTTGCCAATTTGTTTCTTTTAGTTTTTTACTCCTCCTCCCCTCCTCCCTCGTCTTCTCTTGTGTTTGATTTGTGCCTCTCTCTGCCTCCCAGCCATTTTTCCCCCCTCGCCCATTTCCATCTCGCTCTCCATAACAGGCGTCATTAGCATTTTCTAACCGAGCGGGCTAAATTGAAAATGCTAAACGAGTTTGTTTCTGTGGTAATTAGTGGTAACGAGGAACACAGGAAGTTAATGGAAACGACTTGCCTCGTTAGAAGGCAACTTCCTGTCGCACTGATTGAAGTTCCCATTTTCAACAAACAAGGCGAACACATAAGACTGAACCCCGGGGAGACGAGGATGAGTGAGCGGTGTGTTTGTGTACAGTATGGAATATATTTGTGTGTTTACATTGTGTGTGTTTGTATGATTGTGTGGGTGTGTTTGTGTTAGTTGGGTCTGCATTTGTGAGCATTTGTGTGTGTGTTTTTGTGTTTGCAGGGTGTACGTATTGTGGAAATGTACTGTATATTTCTATAAACACACTGTATTTTGGCACAGTATCCATCAGAATACAAATATGAATGTGTGTGTGTGTGTGTGTTAGGCTGTATAATAAGCATAGCCAAAAATAAGCTGGAAATAAACATCTCTGGATATGAAAATATTTTGGATATATTTACACTTGTGTGTCATAATAACAACAGGTGATTGAAATTCTGAGACAAATACGAGCATTTCAGATGGATTGAGGAAAGAAGCTTATTAAACTCTTTGACGTGCCAGATCACACCTGTCCGCTAACAGCTAGCCGGCCGCTTCTGCGCACGCTCTCACAGCTCCTCATCATGCAGGAGTGGGACTGGGGCCCAAAAGCCATTTATTACTGCGTGTGGACGGCTACGTTTCCTATCAGAAATAGTCCGGGCTAGATATTTCTGTATGCGTGTGTGTGTGTGTGAAGGCCCTAGAATGGCTCAGAAACTGTGGGTGGTGGAGAGAAAAGAGTAATGACTTCCCCGCTGCTCCGGTGGAGATGCTCAGCTCTGCAGAAGCAGCTGCGATCACACTGGGTTCTTCCCAGCGACGGTCCTTATGTGTGAATCTGTGTAAAAACGGCGACTACTCAATCAACTCTTTCTTGCAAAATAAACACCATCTGATGGTTGTTTTCATCTATTTGTAAACTATTTGTAAATAAATTAGCATCAAACTCGACAAAACGGCAATGGGATTTTTCCATTTTTTAACTGTGAATGCAATCGGCAGGAGTAAAAAGCTAACGTTAGGCTATAAATGAAATACACCACGGTCACATGACTTCCCGTCGCCACCACTAAGCTAAAGGTGGACTAGTGTTCGGTGTGATGACGTTTAGTAGTCTCATTTAGCCACTTGTTAGCAACCGCCTTTTTTTAGACACGTAAAAAGTAAAAAATTCACAATTGGGATATTTACTGACATTTTTTTATATCGTATAACAAAACGTTAAAATCTCTTAAGCTTGTGTTAATCACAGACCTTATTTCAGGCATCTAACTAAAAACTCATTGACTTCCAGAAGAGGAAACCAGAAGTGCTAAAATGCTCATACTCCTTTTCTGGTTTTAGAACTCATTCCTGCAGCGCTGTATTACAGTTGCCAAATACATTTGCTGAATTTCTTCCATAGTCTTTTATTTATCATAAATATCTGCAGTTCAGTTTTGGGCCACATGAGGGAGCCTGAATGTTCGTATTGGTCTGATAATTGTAGCCTACTTATAACATTGAATCTAATAGGAAAGGCTAGCGTACATCCTGTTTGATTTACTGATGAAAGAAAAAAAATGAGAGCCTGTTAACTCCACCTAAATGCATTTATTTGGTCTCATTTATAAAGTGATTTTTTTCAATATGGTAACGATGGTTCGTCATTTTTACAGCGGGTCCCCAGATAAAAAAAGTTTGGGAAACACTGGTTTAGAGGATGATTGGAAGCCGATGCAGCAGTGTCTTCACAAATATATCATTAATTTCATTTGTGTGTTTGTAGAAGTGTCAAGACAACACAGAGGGCGACCGATGTGAACGCTGCGCTCCGGGATTCTATGGTGTGGTCCGAGGTCACCATGACGACTGTAAACCCTGCGCCTGTCCTCTCACCAACCCAGAGAACAAGTAAACTTCCCGTGTTTATCCATCTCTTCTTTTGGCGAATGTTCTCCGCTAATTGAAAGAATCGCATGTCATTCTCTAAAACATACTTATGCACATTTCTTTTATTTTATCAGCATTTTTATTTTCTGTGTAAAATGTCTAGTTTCAGTCCAACCTGTGTAACGGAGGGATACGATGACTACCGGTGTACCGCCTGTCCTGAGGGATATGAGGGCAAATACTGTGAGAGGTGAGACACACAGAGAATCATAATCTTCCTGTAATTAAGATGAGCTTAGAAATCATGAAATTTTAATATGGGACATGGAATGAATCAAGTAAAGCAATGAATAACGGTATAAGTGCTTATTGGAATTTTGTAATACAAGGTGATGTAGGAAGTATGCTACAGTCTGGAAATGTGAAATGCTGGGAATTTATTTTCTACGGACGCTGCCAATTTTGCGCTTTTGATTTTGAGTCTGGTTCCGGGAACTGTCATATCATCCATCTTTATATACTGTATGGTCAATGGTTCAGTCACAAATGGAAACTTTTAAATGCAAGCAACACTTGTAGGTAACTCTTTCCTTCTTCCCGTGATCCCCCTGTCCAGGTGTGCTACCGGTTACCATGGTGACCTGCGGGTGCCGGGCGGCCGCTGCGAGGAGTGTAAGTGTTCCTTGTGGGGGGCGCTGCCTGGACCGTGTGACCCTGTCTCGGGCCAATGCCGTTGCAGGGTCGGGGCGTCGGGGACGACGTGTGACCAGTGCATGGAGAGGCATGTGTGTGGACCAGCTGGCATCATCTGTAAGACTAACATACAGCTTTTGATTTAATCTATTGTTGGTGTTCCTTTGTATTTTTTGTCTTTTTTGTTTCTCCCTTTTTGCTTTCTCTTCATTCAGGGTATCTGCAGGTTGAAATCTCTGGTAGAGAGCTTATATTAAAGGACCAGAGTGTAGGATTTAGTGGCATCTAGCGGTGAGATTGTCCAGCATGGCGGACTCTGCGAAGAGGTCCCGCTCCCTGTGTAGATATGAAGGGCTCCTTCTAAGCTAATAAAAACACAATGATTCTTAGATTCTGGTCCTTTAAAGTTATGAAACAAACAGCCAACTGGTTCAGGTTTTACTGGACATGTGGTCTAAATTATGAGAACATGAATCTTAATGCCAATAACTTGAATAGAAGCTGAAATCATTATAAAGTCCTCTTTGACTAGTCTCCAGCAACAGAAGCTACCCCAAAAGGAGCCTTTAACTTTACCACATCATAGCAAAAAGAGCTCTGTTGGTAAGTTTGAGAGTGTCTTTAGATGACTGAAACATACAGACACCCTCTCTCTCTTATTTTCCTTCTATTCTCTTCTCTCTAGCGGCCCACCTGCCAGCATTGTTGTGATTTTTGCTTTATTTTGGTGATGAAATGCAAATGAGTAGTCAAAGCCCTTTTCCTCGGTTGCCATGGGAGACGGGGGGATCGTGGCAGAAGTCAGATTGAAGTCATTTAGAAAATAATTTCAATGTAATTTGGAGCTAATTTAAACTTAATATGACCATAATGGTGGGGCCAATTCGGCGCCATTAGCATGCCTTGAGCTAAGAGAATGTAGAAGAAAAGGTTGTAGGACAGAGGCGGCTGATGTGAAATTGCTGCTGTCGGGTCAGGGAGGGAATTGCTTGCTCAGGTCTTTATGTGTACAGACACAAAGTGTGTGTTCATAAATTGGCAGTGCGAGTGCTGCAGTGCACCCTGACACCAAAGCGGTCGCCTCTGCGTCCAGACTATAATCACACGTCCTGATGGTTTACACAGAGCGGAGTGATCACACCGCTGTTCACTTGTTGAAGAGTGATTGCACTCTGCGTTTTCGCCTCCGCGCTGCCCTTTCTCCCATCCAATCAGACGCAAACCAGGCACTTTGGGAGTCGGCAGTCTTGAAAGAGGGAAATGCAGGTAGCTCCCACATCTACCATGTAACATCATTTGCATAGAAATGCAGCTAAATTTCAATATGTGATGTCATGGGTTGTATTATTGAATGTTGCCTCGATCCACGTTTATGTTCAGAATTCAACTATTTATTTAAGGGTGAAACATTATGACCTAAACATCTGTTTATAAACAGAAAAACTAAATAATTTGTACATGATGTGTGTCCCCCATAATTCTTAGATATTTAGTTTAATTATATTTAATTTGTTTAGCACAATAAGATATAAAACCTTGGTTTAAATCCAACCAAGATGCGTTGCCATCTGGCCTTGTCATGTGATGTATTTGATATCAACATTGTGTCTGAATATTATTTAACTAGCCTTCATTAAAATGCAGTTTCCATATACAACTTTATGTAGAGCTACAACGATTAATCAATTAGTTGTCAACTCTTGAATTAATCTCCAACTATTTTGATAATCGATTAATAGGTTTGAGTAATTTTTAAAGAAAAAAAAGTCCAAAAAATCCATTGTAGAATACATGCACTTACATGCAAATGTATATCACATAATGTATTTCCAGGTCCCACTTTATGATAAACACGAGCAACCTATTAGTAAGATGCAGACACACAGTATTTATATTATTTATTTCTGTTTATTTTTAAGTCCAAACAAAACTCAGTGATTCAAATTCGATTTTTTAAAAACCTTTTGCATTGCAAACTCTCCAAACTTGAAACATTTATTGATATTATTGCTTTTTCTTTATTATTTTGAGCTTTTAAAGCAGCTCTTTTGTATTTTCTTCCTAATTTTCTTTTGGCTCTCTATTACTTGAATATACATGTAGTTCATACCTGAGATGCAAAAAGAAACCTTGAGGTACAGTACAATATTGTTAACATGAAGAATTAATATACATTTTAACAATTCCATTTTATAAATGGGGGGGGGAAAAAAGTTGATTGGACATTAGAGCTGCAACGATTAATCGATTAGTTGTCAACTATTAAATTAATCACCAACTATTTTTGATAATCAATATATGACAATTTTTTAAGAAAATAAAAGTACAAATTCTCTGATTCCAGCTTCTTAAATGTGAATATTTTCTGGTTTCTTTACTCCTCTATGACAGTAATCTGAATATCTTTGAGTTGTGAACAAAACAAGACATTTGAGGACGTCATCTTGGTGGTCTGGTCGACATTTTTCTCCATTTTCTGACATTTAATAGACCAAACAACTAATTGATTAATTGAGAAAATAATCAAACATGAAAATAATCATTAGTTGCAGGCCTAACTTAAAGGCAGATTTACTTCCCATAGTCAGAATTAGTATAGAGCAACATGGTGTCTATAGCACAACCTGGACAAACTCACACTAGCCATGATGAAAGTAACTTGGAGCACAATAAACACATAAATGGCACAGTAAAAATAAAAAACAAACTGCAGAAAACAAAGCAGAAGAGACGCCCTACCTGTAGCAAACTATTTTCTGGATGCAAAGATTAAATCAAACTTTAAAGAGCTGTAGGTTTCTGTCTAAGCAACACAGGCACAGGTGTGTATTATTGCATGTGTGTTTGTATTTCCAGTGTGACGCATGAGTTTACTAAACTGAGCATAAAATAATCCTTGACATTCACCGGGGTTTACTTTGGGCCTTCGCTTCATATTATTCTATACGTTTTATATACTGTGAAGTTAAAAATGTGATGATGTGCATCATTGGACGGAAAAATGTACATTACGGTGGCGTGAGCGGCGCTACAGCTTAATCTGTTACAGCTCTCAGCCCACGAGTCTAATGATTTTAGAGTTCTGTGGCCACCACTCTAGCAGTTAGTGGAGCTTTTACAGATTCAAAAGTCACATCCTTGAGGTGAAACATTGAAAGTCTTACAGTTATTCGACCATTCTTGTTTTCCTCTCAACTTCCTATGGAGGAACAACAAATAGTCACTTCTTGCAGTAAGATTAATGCTAACAAACAGATGTGTTCAACTGAGGAATCCAAACTGCAAATCCATTTTACAGCTATATAATTTGGTCCAAGTAGACTGTTCAGGCATAGTTTGCATATGTGTACAGGATAAGATGACCTTTTCTGTCCTATACTTTGACAGTAATGTGTGTCATTATCAACATCTAACATGGGCAAACTTCAAAAAGTAAAGTAAACTTGTCGAGTGTAAGTCGACAACACGGCTGAATCATCTCAACAAAGACTCTGTAATTCTCCAAGCAAACTTTAAGGAAGCCAAACGTACACCAGCTTGTGTAAACTCCTCAGAAAAGGAGACAGGAAGAAGCTTATTTGAGAATCTCTGGTCCGTCTTGCCAAACATTGTAGAGACAGGAAACCAACCAGCGCCACAGAGAGCAGACAGTGATGGAAGTGAGGCTTTCTGTGTGTAATCACACCTCGTGCAAGTGTAGTACAGGATGTCTTCACGCTGTGTGGAAGTTAGTGATTATATTCCTTTTGTCACTGGGATTCTTGAATGGCTCAGATTTGACAAAGAGCTATTTACTCCCACACACAACGTACTGTACTTTTACTATACAACCTGTGTGTTTGTTTGTATATGCAAGTGACCGCATGAATGCTTTGGTGTTTTTGTGTGTTCTGTTTTTTTGTCAGAGATTGATAGAGTAAAAACTGTTTTTATTTTATTTAATTCATCTTTGATTTCCCTTGTCAGAAATTTTAATTTCTGCAATAAATCAGCCTCGGGCCACAGAAGTGAAGAGAAACTCACGCACGCACGATGAAGGAAAATGTGTATGCTCGCATCGGAATGAATTCCCTGGTGTGTTAGTGTGTTAGTTTGTGTGTTTTTAGCCTGCAGTGGGTGCTCATAATAGGTGCTTTTGCCTCTCTGTGCTGAATTTCATGCATCGGCAGCCCTGTCTCTCTGATGCCAGTCACTTAAACACAAAAACACAAGCAGTCACCACGATCACACATTGATGTGTTTACAGACTCACAGAAACACACACTCAGTAGTAAAAATACACATATATGACTTCCTTTTCTTTCTTCTTTTCTCATTTTCTTCCTCAAACTGCAGAAGTGTCAACATGTACACTGACTCACACACAGGCAAACTGTCTGTAAACCTCTCTAATAGATTTAGCTGGCCTCATTACTCTCTAGCTGTGTCTAACTGTGTGTTTGTATTTGTTCCTCTAGCCTGTGATGATGAGTGCTCGGGTCTGTTGATCAGTGACATGGACCGCCTGTATCGCATCATCACTGAGGTCACCCTGACCACGCCCCTCCCACCACCTTATCAGGTGTTGTACCGCTTCGAGAACATGACGGAGGAACTCAAGGTACAATCTGTCTCTGCTTACCTTTAACTCATCATGTCCTAAATCTACATTCAATTAACCTTTACCCTAACCCTTTAGTTTTTAAAGTCAATGATAATAGAGCCAGTTTTACTGGAGACTCCAAAGTCTTACTCAGTTTTGAAACAGTTGTTGAAAGATGTCAGACAGAAGACGATAAAAGCAGGCTTCTCATTTCTAGCCGGCCACCGGCGATTTTGCCGGCTAAAATGACAGGTAGCTGTCAGAGTTTGTCAGCTGTAGCTAATTAAGCTAACGTGAGCTCCATCAGTTGGTTGAAAGCACTGTCACTGGCTGACGTTATAACGGTCCCAGCTGGAGAATTTTGTGAAAGGGGTCTTTAATGTAGTGCATCATCATTCTATTGCAGTGGAGATCATTTCTTTCTAACATAACTCTTATCTCACTAATTTGTTCATATTTTCAAACAATTGCTGTTCAGGGGAGAGGATTGGCAAATACTGTACTTCAGACAGGCAATACGTCATCCAGAGTAGGCTCTCATCACAACACCCCCGCATCCAGTATAGACAGCAACAGCGTAAACGGAAGAAGTTGAAACATGTCTCCAAGCTTTTAAATGAATCAGGCACAAACAATAAATCCCAAAACGCTGATCTCCGATTTGTTCCCTTGCCATGTCCTTGTAAAGATCTAATACGGGGGCTTTATGGCTCCAAGCTATAGACCAGACCAGCATGGCGTCATCGCCGAGGCTGCGCTCCCTTTCGGGGGAAAAAAACTTGGTGACACCTTAAACAGGAAAATACCAAAAAGCTGTTGTGTAGCGGGTTAACCGAGGCTTTTAGGGATGTAAGAAAATTGAGTATCGCGATCTTATGATTTGTGATATTATATCGATTATCAAAAACACGCGGCCTTGATGTTGTGCCAGTTCTTAGCAAACAACTAAGGACAGCTTCCAAAGAATCATGTTTGATCTTTATAGTAACTGAGCATCTACTGTATATACATACTATAAAAAACGTAGATTTTAAAGTCAGATATGGACAACATATTAAAGGCCCTTCATCTGTAATCAAAACCGAGTTATTGCAGTACTTGCACACTCTTCATTCAGCTCCGTCAATCTGCAGAGGAACATTGTCATTAACATCACAGTGAGCTTGTTTTCAAGTGTTTTCCAATACAAATCATTAGTATTTGCATATTCAACATGATGCAACACGCTGCTGTAAAACTTGATTAACACTTTCTATGTTTCAAAGGAATTGTGATAAGAAGTTATGAACTGTGGTTGCAACAATTGAATTATGTAATTATCATGTTAACTGTGACATAATTCAGATAAATTGAGTTTTATATGCTGGATATGTTTTCTGTTTAATTCTCTCTTTCTTCCTTCCTCGCCTCCTGCCCTCCCCTTTGCTCATCCTCCTCTCTTCGGCTCTACAGCACAGAGCCAGGCAGTTCAAAAGCCTAGCCCTGGGCCAAAATGTGTCAGACATTTCTCTATGTAATTCCTTCATCTCTCTGTTTCTCTCCTGCAGCACATGCTGTCACCTCAGAAAGCTCCGGAGAGATTACTGCAACTGGCCGACTCCAACCTCGGATCACTGGTCGTTGAGATGGACCAACTACACAGCAGGGTACAGACACTTTTGTTTTTCTTTTGGCTCGACTTAAGTCTCTGTCATTGTCTGTCTTCCTTCCTCTTTTTATCCGCCTTTCTCTTGTCTGTCTGTAAAATAACGAGACGGAGCGAATAAAGACTGGCAGGGAAGGAGATCATAGTTAAGGGCAAAACTAATGTACAGCAAAGACACAAAGTCTTGTCACTTATAAAGCAAGCTGTGCATTGCAACTAAAACCAGTCTACCCAGTCAACGTATCCTCATACAACAGTTCATATGATATCTTATAAAAAAGTTATTCCTCATTTTTTGTTTGTTTTCCTGCGTATGTCCAGCAACACGTGTCAATTTCCGTTCGTTACATGCATACAGTCTTTTCAAAAGGAAGTTCTGTCCTCACAGGAAGCAACTTGGTTAGGTTTAGGCAACAAGGTAGGCTACTCAGGTAGGATTAGGAAAAGATTGTGGTCTGGGTTAACATAACTACGAAAGTGTTGTTACTTAAGTACGGAAGTAACGAGATAAATAAATCAACGTTGACTTCTGGTTTCACACAGTGTTTTTAGGGTCCACCCCGATTCTGCAATACCACTGGACCCTTTAACCCTTTCACAGTGTGTTTTCAGTTCATGAAACGTCTTGTTCAGCGTTCGGTTGCACTTAACCCTCTCGTGTCACTTCTGGTTGCAAAAACCAAGATGACGACGGTCAAAATGACGAACTAAAGGCTTCAACACGGCAGTCCACAAACCAATGGGTGACGTCACGGTGACTACGTCCACTTCGTATATACAGTCTATGGAGGAAACCAGCGTCAGGATGTGAATCCTGCTGCCTGCATGCTTGTTTGCCCTCTTGTTTGCGTGTGCTCCATACAAATGATACAGGAACCCACTAGTAATGCAGTAGTGGTCAAGAACTCCTCAGGGCTCTTATCATGGTTCAGTTTATATTAATGGTGCATTTTCCAAAACACATTTTCAATTAAAGTAGCACAAACAAAATTAAGCTGGACCTTTCAGAGTCCCTGGATGGATATGAATGGAATAACAACCGGGTATGAAAGGATTGGGATCATAAGTCGTGATCAGGTTGACGGAGTCTTATGAATTTCCAACCAGAAATGTTAATAAGTCACTTCCTGTGCCTGGTAGACCAATTCAGGAATCCATGCATGCTTGAAAGTATTTCAAATAAAGAATTTTAATGTTTTTGCATCAGACATTCACCCAAAAGCATTTCTACAAGAATCAATATCACGGTTTTTGTTTTTTTAACTTTACAATCTTTAAAGTCACAGTTGTGCCTCTAAGAGGAGTTAACCAAAATAGAAAAATGCTTCTTGAGTGGAGGAGGTCTACAAGATGCCAAGTGGAGAAAAATAACACTCACATTCACGCTGTCAAGCTCCAGCCTTTTAGGGACCGGGGCCTTGACATTTGTTGACAGCGATGCTATCACCCACACCCCATCACACACACACACACACACACACACACACACACACACACCAGTGAAAATGATACAGCATGGTCTTGTCAAATCACAACAATAATTACCTGCTCTTTCTTTCTCTGTGTGTGTTTGTGTGTCAGGATGTGTTTTCATGTCTGTCAAGGATTCATCCATCTCTCGTTCACACGGGGGACCAATGTGTGTGTGTGCGTGTGTGTGTTTGTGTGTCTGTGTGACTTTGTGTTTTCTTTTTATGTCAATAAATCATCCATCTCTGTGTATATGTGGCGGCATGTGAGTGCACATGTTGACAAGAAAAACAAAAACTGAACTGTGCACACAAACACACGCAATTATATTGATTGTGTGTCTGTGTGTGTGTGTGTATGTACTATATGTGTGTGTGCGTATTGCCATCATCATCCTCTGTCATTCCTTTACATCTACTGTAAGACCTCCGTCTTTTCCTTCCGTCCTTCGTTAGACAGAAGTCAATATGTTCTCTTATTCAACACTTGTTTTATGATTATTTTATAATGTGTGTGTGTGTGTGTATAGTCCACTAAGGTGTCTGCCGACGGAGAGCAGGTCGAGGATGATGCTGACAGGATTCATAAACGAGCCGAGGACCTGGAGCAGTTCATCAGGGACACGCTGCTGAGAGCTCAAGGTAGCACAAACGAACACCACCTCTCCTCCATTAACTGCCTCCACATCCTGAATTTATCTGTCTGCTGTCTCGCTGGTTTAATCTGTCATTACATTACATCACGTTATAATACATTATATTAAATGTAAGGGATACATGTGGGGAATTTAGGTTATTTCATTAGAGGAGAATGGGATATAGGTAAGAATATGAAAAGAAGAAAAAACAAGCTCATGAAGTGAATAATTGCACAGGCAGAACATATTATAGGCCTTATTAATAACATTTTAATGTAGACGACTATTTTTTTTAAATAATACATCTACAGAGCCTTTAGAAAGGTGCCAAATAAAAGTATGGCTTTTCACAAAAAAAAATTTGTGGTCACCAAAATTAGTTTTTTGTTTATCTCTGTGGAAGATTTGTGACGTTTGGTTCCCACTTCTAACAAGGCTTGTGAGCCAATAGTAAAACAACGTTGGTATCACGTGGTGTCTCTGGGTGGTCAGTTAGTTTGGAAAAAAACTGATAAATGGCTGTGATTGATGGTAAATGCCTGGCAATGACTTGTTATGAAGTGAATGCAATGGAACGGGGGAGGGAGAATGAGACATCTAGTGGCTGAATGTTATCAATAGGGCTGGGACGATTCACCTGTCTCCCGATTCTGCTTTCTTGTTTCGGCTCACTGCGGTCGGATGCGGTTTGTTTTGGTTGACGGATACGGAATGGATATGACGTCACGGTACTCAGACTAAAAGCGGTAACTTCCTTCCACCTCTGCATAGACTCAAATGAAGCAAATAATATTGATTCTGGCATTAAAAAATCAGTTTCAAAATCATAAAAAACCCACCCCTAGTTATCAATAGCACTTTTAAAAAGCAACAATTGAATAAAGATGTAGCATCTTGATATAAACCTCAAGTTGAATTGGATGTAAAAGAAACACTACGATAAGAGAAGTGTCATTGCTATCTAGACTATTGTCAGTGTTACCCCCGGAAATCAACAAAAAGCAGAGACCTTGTTGTACTTCAGCCTTTTCTATTAACACCATCTTTGAAGGAGAGGCATCTTTGAAGTGAGACAGCCAAAACACCTTTCTGCCTCCTTGTTAGCTCACTAATGGAAGCTCAAACACAATGGCCGGTGGGCCGACGGCCAGCTGCCGGCGCTCGGTGCCAGCTGCTGGTGCAAAGTGTTGCCTGGACAATAAACTCAGATCCAGCAGGCTGCGGCATCGCTAACCACGGTGATAAAGAGTCACCCACCAAGATAATAGGGTGCAATGACTCACTTTGTTTTATTTTGTTAGCAGCTAGTTAGCGAGTAAGTGCACATTTGTCACCATACAAGTTAAAGTTTAAAGTCTCTCTCTCTCTCTCTCTGCATGTGTAACTAGCAGATAGTTGTTCACTCCAGCTCCAGTATCTTTCTGTCAGTGCAGCTGCAGCATCTCCTCTCTCAGCCCCGGCATCAATAGCTGTGTGCTTGTGATGTGTGTTTCTCCTGCGACATCACAGTCACAGCCCTTACATACGCTCCGCTGTCTCTCTGAAGTGTAAAGGGGGTGGGGGTTCAGTGCTTTCTGCACTGATTCCAGGCCATCAGTGTCTTTCCATGTGGGAACTAATAATTTTGTCAGTGGACAACAAGAGCTGTGCAGACCTTCTGTTCAAGCCGTCTTTTCACCATCTTCGGCCAGGAGTGCCACCTTGCAGGTCACTCTGACCGTTTGTTGTTGGGGCTGGTCGAGCTCTTCTTTAGCTGCTGCCAAGGCTCGACACATAAAAAGAGGCACAGCTCTTTCTTTTGCACGGCCCCAGCTAGTCCCTCTTTTCTCTTTTCTCTGTTCCACCTCAGTTTTAAAGATAATATTATTTAAAGAGGACTTATAATGCTTATTTTCAGGTGCATACTTGTATTTTGGGTTTCTACTAGAACATGTTTACATGCTTTAATGTTCAAATAATGCTTTAATTTTGCCATCCCGGCTGTGCTGCAGCACCTCTTTTCACCGTCTGTCTGAAACACATTGGTCAACCGAACCAAGCTCTTCGGACTCCGCTCCAGCTCCTCTCTAACTAGCTTTGTTTGAGAGCGTGCCAAACTAGCCGCTAGACAGGTATTATGCAAATGTGTTACTTGGTGACATCACCACGTTACAAAAAGAAAAGGCGGGGCTTCAGGCAGTTCAGGAGCAGTGTTTCTGTGGGGGAGAGTAACTCCCTTTGGTGTGGAAAGGGAAAAAGTACAAAAGCATAATAGGTCCTCTTTAGTCAAATGTTAAAAAGAAAACTTAAAATAATGGTGTGTCATGAATTCTATATTTTTTATAAGCCAGTTAATCTAGGTGAGCATGATAGTTCAATCTCGACTTTGGAAGCAGCAGTTAACAAAACAGTCACCACTCGAGATCCACTTACTCACTTTCATTTGTAGATGAAGTTTACCGGTACAGAAATGCACAAGAAATCCTGGTGACATGAGTCTAATCGTAGTCTACAGTACCTGTGGTGCACTGTGTTGTCCTCTTTATCTTCTCAGTCTTTCAATATGTGCTCCTTTCAGCCTGTCAAGACTAAAAAGATCGATGTATGTTGGTGGAAGGTCTGTTTCCAACTTCAAATCACTTAACCCTGGACAGCTCTTTATTGAGTCCTACTTGGATCTAGCTGGTATAAATGCACTTTTAAGTAACTCTCCCTACCCCACACTGATGTTAGAAAAACAAATGTGCTCTTTGTAAAACTCTGTAGTTCAAATAATTAGTTATTTTGATAACCATTATGAATTTTTTATGGCTTCTGGGAGGAAAAGAAAGTTACCAAACCAACGCGTTCTGACTGGCTGTGATGAAACTGTCCTCTCGTTGTTGTTGCTCCTAGCTCTCTGGCCCTCTGCCTAATCACAGTGTGATTATAGTATAGTGTGTATGTGTGCGAGTGTGTGTGTGTGTGTGAGAGAGAGAGAGAGAGAGAGAGGGGGAGAGAGAGAGAGAGGAAAAGAGAGTGTGTTGTGGCTCACTGGATGATTGAGAGTAGCAATTAGAGACTTAATTATTGGCTATCACAAACATACACACACACACACACACCACATACACAAACACTGATGCAGATTTGCACACATTCATACAACTATGCACACACACACAAACACACGCACACACACACACACACACACACACACACACACTAAGCAAGAAAATACTGTACACACTTTCCTCTGTGTGTGTGTGCCCGTGTTTACTAGATACCATAATATGATTCCATCCACGTTTTAAGTGTTTAATTGGCTTTTAAATCCCACTATGTAATTATATGGCTGTAACACACACACATACACACACACACACACACTCACACACACTAACACAGACACATGTACACGTACGAATGCAGCGTGCGCACACATGCAGTACAGCTGTTCATTAGCATGATGGCTTTAGTTTGGTCTTGGCTCTAATCACATCATGTTTACATTTCAAATGATGGGAAATTCTGCATCGCCACAAACACACACACACACACACACCCACACACACACACAAAAAGGCCCACCCACACAAACACACACACACACTTTCAAGTTTCATCTTGCCTTAATCATATCACGTTTACATTTCAAATGAAAGAGGAACACATCGTCACTGCACACACACAAACCGCTTGCTGCATACACACGGTTACACACCTCTTTACATGCCTCTGTTTTGCTCTTGCACAGACGGACACACACACACTTACACACACTCGCACACACACACTCCTCATTAAGTTCCAGCAGTTTTATTTAAATGAGCCTTGGAGTGTTTTAGTGCAGTTTCATCATTGATTGGTTTGAGATTTCACTGCTTTTAATTTGATAAAGGCAGGGCAAACATGAAGTCTGCCAAAATCACTGGCCTTGAATTGTGTTAAAACAGTTTATGTAAGTGTGTGTGTGTGTGTGTGTGTGTGTGTGTGTGTGTGTGTGTGTGTGTGTGTGTGTGTGTCTGACTCTCAGCGTGTGTCAGTGTTTAAATGAGTCTAGATCAAACGGTGTGATTTTGTCTTTCTTTCTGTTTGAACCATAAAGCTCAGACATGACAGCAGAGGCGACAGACAGAATATCCATCAGGGCTGTAGGTCTGTTTACTGTTAGTATATCTTTGTAAGACATTAACACATCTCTACTTACTGTGTATTACTATGTGTATAGATGATTTCGTTCCGTAAACAATAGCAATCCATTGTTCCCAATGTTTAAATACCTGTTTTTTAGCCGTTGCCGTGGGATACGATATAAACTGTGTCAGTGAAACAGCAGCACAATCAATATTTTTTCACAACATTCATAATATGATATAGATTTTCGTCTATTTTTAGGTTAGAAAGGGTCTTTATTCTTGTTATATTAACAATGACTGAAATAATTATATGTCATTTAAAAGGAGTTGCTTTTAATGACAAACCCACGGAAAATTATCACCAAACTCTGCAGCTCTACACAGTTTTTTAGCCTCTTTTAGCTCATCCTTTTAGTCTTTGTTTTTGTCCTGGAAGTTCACTAACATGTAAACCATAACAGCTTTATAAGGTGATAATGTGTCGCAGCTGTGTGTCTCTCAGCTTGTTTTGAGGTTCCTCTGCCCCTTAGTGGCCAAAAAATGCAACGTCAACGCAGCATTAATTAGAGTAAACGGGGCAACTAAAATAAAAAGAAAATTATAACATATAAAGACACTAAACCAAATAAAGTTTCACTGATATTTTCCAGAGATGCTGGAACTGAAGCTGGAATACTTCTTTCAGTGCTCGTATGAATGCAACAACACGAGCTGAGTCCATCTGTAGCATCCTCACAGCAGTCTTTCTGTGCGTCTGTGTGTCCAGACCTCCAGTCGAAGGCTGCCGACTTGAACCAGACTCTCTCGCGGAGAGATGGAACTCCAGACAAAAGCCTGAAGGAGATGAAGGAGGAGATCCAGGCCATGCTAGCCGAGATGAGAAAACGACAGCTGGGAGGGAACAGGATCATCGCCGAGGAAGAGATGGAGTATGGACACACATGAACACACACATACACACATGCACACACACACACACACACACACACAGGTCATGTATCTTTCTCCCACACACGAGAAAAAGACAGATTTTGAGAAAACTTTGCAAACAGACCCGTTTTTGTCTCCGAGTGTGCCCCCACGTTTCTGAGCATGATGAGCTCACCGTAGGTGTAAATTTCTTCAGGAACAGACTGAAAATATGCCAAGAATAGTTTTGAGACTTACAACTAAGAACTAACTGAGCATCTTTGCTATTGAGCATTTTCTTTGGTGTGAATGTTTGGTGGTTTTTAGAGTTTTTTTTGTCGTAAGAGTTGTTTCTGTGTTTCCTTTTTTAAGTCTTGTTAGCTGATTTGACCAGAACTCTCATTGTTGTTGCATGAAACCACACTTTTTTTTTTCCACCTACCTGTTGTGTTGTTTTGTTTTGTGTTTTTTCTATTTAATTCTTTTGTTTCCACTCGTACCCTTATGCTAATACATTCACCTTGTGTGTCCTAGATTGCCTTCGTCCCTGCTGGGATTCAATCCCACTTTTCCATCTTCTTGCTTCATGTTCTGCGGGGTGTTTCCCCACTACACTTTTTCTTTCGCTGAACTTGCACAATGAGATAGAGAAAGAAAGAAGAGAAGTGGAAGTGGAATTTGCATGAAATTAATCTAAATAAATCAATATGGAAAAAAATCTCACCTGCATGCTATAGAAATTTAAACTGTATTTTGAGCATGCAGCATTTTTACACTTGCAAAATGACAAACTTAAAGGTGCAGTGTGTAGGATTTGGCGGCGGTGAAGTTGGAGATTGCAGAAAATTCTCGCGTGTGCCAAGCGTGTAGAAGAACTACGGTGGCCGACGCAAAAACATGAAAACGCAAATGTTGGGTTTGTCCGTTCTGGGCTACTGTAGAAACATGGCGGCCGGCTCCTTGAAGAGGACCTCAAAGGGCTCACTCTAAGCTAACGAAAACACAACAATTCTTATTTTCAGTTGATAATACACTAAAGAAAACATACTTATTAATATGATATTCTTTTCTGCCAATAAATCCCCCTAAATGCTACACACCGGTCCTTTAATCGAATCAAAGTGAGGAAAGCAAGCAAACAAGTAAAGTCAAGAGGGTGCACATAAAAGGCTCTGCACAAGTTAACTGTATTAATACAATGTGCTTTTCATAACATTTTTAAATGCATGTTGCACATTTTTATACAGTATATATACAGTGTATATATATATACTCCAGATGTACGGTGTTTGACATTTTTTCAAACACTAATCTTATGTGGGTACAGAGTCCATTTTCCACTCTCGCAAACTTAATGTTTTTGCGATCACCATTCCAAACAAAACAGCCATTTCTTTCATACTTATTGGCAAGAGATAAGGAGCTTGTTATTTTTAGATATTTGGATGCATTTTATTTTGCGTTCCATGCAACCAATGGCTTCTGTTAATTTATTTACATTATGAAAATTAGGCAGCAGAAACTTGAGTTGTGTAATATTTCAATGTAAACATCACCCCTGCATGATTTTTTTGTCAGTTACATTCTCATATTGATAATGTAACTTTGACAAAAACAATGAAGACTTGATGTTTACTGTGTTCGAAGTTTCAAGACTCTGAAACTTGTTTCAATTAGAGTCTAATTGATTTTCACATCATGCAGAAATGAATGGAGCTCAGTGGATGCCTCGAGTGGTAGAAAAAAAAGCATTAACAACACAGCGTTGTTTGCAAAATGGTTAGCTGTGATGTACATGATTAGTAGTACAGTAAAGGGGTTAAATCATTTTCTTTTTCTTTCGTTGATTTCTCTCCTTGTTGTTGACACAGGAGACATCGGGAGTAAACTCCTTCCATTGAGCAGATATTAGATCGCTCCATATCCTGAAGCCACGACGTTCTGCTGATGTTTTAACAAAGTGTTTCTCTCTGTTGTCGCTCTCGCTTTCTCTCTCTCTCTCTCTCTCTCTCAAGGCACTTGATGGAATTAGCAATCTACTTTCTTCATCCCTCCTTTCTCCCCTTCTTTCTGTCCGTCTCTTTCAGCAGTAAATGTTGATGAGGTCGATGAGTTAATTAAAAGCACTGTATCGCCGTAGGGGCAGAAACACAGAGAGGCATACAAAGAGCGTGTAGTAAGAGGGGAAGTCACAGAGGGAGAGGAGAACAACTGACAAATGGACAGAGAGTTGTAGTGAGAATAAGAGAGACAAAGAGAAATTGCCACTGCATGAACAGCTCATATTTTTCCATATTACATATATTTTCAGTATGCCGTGCTGCTGAAAAGTTTATGTACATGCTGCAAATTTATCTTTTCATTAATGTTACATATTGTAATGTTGTAATAGTCAGTGGGATAACAGTTAAACACCCCTCTTATTAGTTTTTACATAGTTATATTCTGTTTTCTTCGTGCTATTCCCCACAGGGTTCATTAAAGTTTCATCAAACCCAGTCATTACCTTCCATGCATCCCCAAAACTGTGTGAAATTGTCTTCTGAGTGATGTCAACTGGAGGACACTCGAACCTTGTTGTCTTAATTAATGCTGAAGGTGAAAAATAAGGCTCATTAAGGGACGCTGGTAAACATATGGTTATTAAACTGTTTTAAATACTTCCAAAGTGAGAAGGCTTTCTAAAAAATGCATGTCAAAGCAAAGTATAATTAGAAAAATTGGAATGAACTAAAGGCTGCATTGGAAACCTTGATGGGCTGATCATTTGAAGTGAAGTCTGGAAGATAGTTCAGACAATCAACTACATTCACATGGCATGCTTTTTTCACTGAAACATACTGTATATCTAATGCACCACTTTCATAATGGCAGTGTACTAAAGGCCCGTTAACCATTATACTAGCAAATAACTAGTTTGTACGACAATGTCATCCAACCATATTTGAAGGTGATATGAAAAGCCTGTCCTCACAGACGGAGGCAAGATGTGATAATCGTTTAAATATTGGGAAAACAGTGCACATTTTCAGAATTTTTGCACTCAGTTGTTCACAAATTGACAAAAATAGTTGTGTAAATACCGAAAAAAAGTGGGTTCAAACCCTGAAAACTTTCTCAACTCCACACACCTGGGCAATCACTGCATGAGGGTGGTGTGAATGTTGGATCAGCAGTTTCGGACAGAAAATATACGCAACAAAATGGGTCGTCAACATTGAGGAAACCAGCCAGAGTGAGCTAGATTTTAAAAGTATCTAACTGAAAAACCCAGCTCAGTGTTGCCAACTCTTTCCCAATGAAACTAGCTGGCAGCCCTAGCTCCAAAAGTCTATAAATCTAGCGAGAAAGTCGCCAAGTCTGCAGCACTGACAGTCCGTCGCTTCAGGTCTCCCTCCAAAGCCACTCCCCCACAATCATCATAATGAATGTAAACAACGAACACAACGTGCCTGCTGCCACACCTTTCACCTGAAAGAAAGCTATCGTCCCCTAAAAGGAAAATTATTATCGTCACTCCCAGCTGTGCTCGACTCTGTGTTTTATTTGTTGGGCGTGACGGGGTCAGAGCCTAGATGCCAGATATCAACACTGTAAATATTCACATAATGATTCATTCCATGTGAGTTGGCTGAGTTGACTATAGTGAGTTATAAAACTGAGTTTCTCCACAAAGAATCACACAAAAGCACCACTTTAAATCTTGTATTTACCCAAGATGTGCTCATACATTTCTTGGAAAGAACTCAATTTTAGTCAAATTAGACCAAAATGACGGATTAGTCGACAGCCCTACTGTGAATAATTGATGAAATGCCCTTTTAACAAAGCCTGATGACTGTGAAGTTCCTTTTTGTCGTGTCTGTACTCTCTGAATACTTGAATTGTCAGCTCTGAGTATCTGTTGCATTAAACTGAATGGATATAATGCAAAGTTATGCCTTACAATATCTTCATCAGATACACACACTCACTGATAAGGCCCATTTTATCTGCTGCCCTCATTGATATGGTATGCTATGCTGTCGTATACATTAGCACATGTTGCTTCAGCCGTCCACCCAGTCGCATACAAACACACACACGTTAATGTGACGATATTTGAAATGTTTTACACTGCCACAATTTAATCCAACTTAGCCTGAGGGATCAATAGAAGAAAATCTGCAATTTCATTCCGGCATTTCAACGCTCAGTCATATGGAGTGATTATTGTCTCCACACTAGCAGAGGCTCTGTCACGCATCACAATAACTCTCCTCTCCTCTGTGAGTTGTTGCATTCACATAAGTTATTCTGCTGTTCCACTTTTGTAAGCCGTGAATAACACTGTGTCAAATGACCAAAATATAAATGTAAATATTCTAATCGCTTCCCTCCCTCCTCCTTCCAGCCTGGCCGAGGAGTTGTATCAGAAAGTGAAGAGATTATTTGGTGACCCCCACCAGGCCACAGAAGACCTGAAAGCAGAGGTAATTATAACTTCTAATCTTCACTCTTTAGATCTTCCATGTCCCTAAATTAATGACATGAACTTAATGCTTCCCCTTCTGCTTCCCTAGATAAAAGAGAAGCTCTCGGACCATGAGGGGAAGCTCCAGGAGGCCCAGGATCTACTGCACTCTGCCCAGGGAAAGACGAGGCAGGCTGGCTCACTGGCTGATCAAAACCAAGCTAACCTCACCGCCCTGGAGGTACAGATACACGGCTACACACAAGTTTTAAATACACAAACACAGACAGAAAGCAATGTGCTTGAATGCTAAATTACTTCTATACTCATGGTAACTGTTTTGTCAATCATGTGTAGTCTAATTAACTACTATTCAAATGATTTACTAATTCAATTCTGTCATTTATTTTACTGTGGCAAGTAAAGGATAGATAGATAAAAGTTATTGTGCTAAAGAAAGACTGGAACATTGACGGTCAACACTATTGGGTTACTCTGATCTATGACCAGCAACTGACTTGTTTTTTAGAGAGAAACGAGACCTAAAAATGAATTACCAGGTTTTGACATACACATAAAGGACCAGACATGCCAAACCAACATTAAAGAACTAGCGGCAAATTGTTGCGTCGCCTCACGTCGCTTTTGTCTCGCCCAAAAAGTTGCACTTGAACACATCGCAAAGACTACAGCTGACGGCCAACTCTCATGTACGTTCTGCGCCTGCGTGAGATGAAATAACTCTCCACACCAGCAGGCGGCGGTAGTCTGTATTTGTCATTCAAAAAGGGAAACAGGAAGACTGAGGATTGCAGATATACAAGCCGTTGTTATGATGCGTACATGAAACAAAGCGGCGTTTGCCGACCATTTTCTCACCACTCTCACTCACCACTTAGCTTCATTCCAGACGGCCATGTCGTTGTGAAAATATCCGTGTGTTGGAATGGTGAGATGAAGATGAAAAATGAGAAGAGCCTTCCGTGTGTTTCCTCTTGACTTCACTCATTGGCTTGTTTCCTCATTTCCGTTTCTCTTCCTGTGTTCTGATTCACTTAAGTTGAACAGCCAATCAGGGATTTTTCTCACCGACGGGCTCTGCCGCCGATTTAACATGCTGAATCTAGGGAATCTGCAGAAACTAGGGCCACAGACGCTCACCGACGGCCCAACATGTCAGGGCCTTAAGAGTATCTAAACTTTTGGTGTTGGTGTCCTTAAATTAAATACTCCTAAAGAATCCTAAAGAGCGGAGCATCTAACCATCTAGTCCTCTCACTACTTTAAGCCTTTTGCTGATGATTCATCATCAGGGAGAGCTCACAGGCAGCACAGATTCCTACCAGAGCAAAACAACAAGCATTTATCGGGGAGATTATTCTACATGTCCTAGAGGAAGCGTTCTGCAGTGATCTCACACACATACAGTACTCTCACTATCTCTCTCTTTCTTTATATCTGTTTTTGTCTCTCCCTGACCCTGCAGTCTTTTCCTCCATGAAGAGTGGAATATGCACACTACTATACACTGGGGCTGTATTAAGTTCACACTGTTTAATCAAATCATCAATTGTGTGTCCCGCGTGTCCTCTAACTGCTTTTGTTATTTTCAATAACTGGAAATCCTTTTTTTCCCCTAAAGACGTTATTGGAACTAGTCTGTAGAGAAAATAACAATTTCCTGAGTGATTGCTTCGTCCTTATTATGAGAATCAAAGTTTCAATTTAGATTTAATTTCAGCGAACTGACCAAAACACTTTAACATCCTCACAGACTCTTCCATACAGTACAACTGGTTTGCAGTGTTCATTACGGATTAAAAACTTCATGAAATGATGCTGTGCAAAAATGCAGTCAGGCTTATTCTGAGGCAGTTTTTACATTTTTTTTATCGTGATAAAAATATATTTATTTACTAAAATTACTCAAGGTTTGGTATGACCACACAGACTAATATCTTCAGTAGAAGAGAAGCTTTGTCAGTGAAATCTTGTATGTGAAATAAACAATACACCACATCATCCCAGAGATACTATTGCACTGTCACAAGGTGCTCACTGTGGTTGTGTGTCCATCAGGGCTGAAACGATTAATCAATTAGTTAATCAACAGACAAATAATCAGCTGCTATTTTAATATTCGTTTAAATAAAGTTATTTTCCAGCTTCTAAAGTGTTTTAGTTTTTTTCCTTTTCTTTGTCTCATGTCATAATAAATTGAAGATCTTAAGGTTTTAGGATTGTAGATCAGACAAAACAATCAATGCGATGACATCACCTGGAGCTTCAGGACATTATAACGAGAATCTTTCACTCTTACTTGACATTTTATAAACCAAACGACGAATTGATGAATGAAAATAATTGTTAGTTGCAGCCCTAATGTTCATTCGTTAACGCATCAGAATCTAGTGCAGCTGTTGATCCTGGTTTGTGTTTTGCAGAGGAAGCGCTCTGCAGTGAGCGGGGTGAGACAGGACGCACAGGAGGTCCTCGGAGAAGGAGAACGTCTCCTGGATGAAGCAAACCAGCTTTCTGACAACATCAACAAGGAGATAGAGGTACTGAAATCAACCTAGTGGAAACCTGTAGAACCCCTCTAACTCTTTTAAACCAGAGTCTATGTTTTGACTTTGTCTCTTTGTTCTTTTCTGTCTTCAATGAAATACGTAATTACTACCTAAAATAATTAGCCAGGATGGACATGGCAACATGGCAGCAGTAAATACAAACACAGATTTGAATGAGTCAATCATTAAGCAAAGTGAGCAGAGCCTCTGTTTCCTGTCTGTAGGACTTGGAGGAGATGGGAAGAGAGCTGAGTCCTCTTCATGACCAGCTGGACGATAAAGTCGGACACCTCACCGATGGTTTAAGTAGCGGCAGCCTGGCCAATAACGTGCACGATGCAGAGGAGCACGCCAAGCAGCTGAACGAATCTGCTGCCATTTTGGACGGGTAAATATAAACACATTACCACACATGTATATGTTCACACCTAGGTAAGTAGTAGATGATTAATCAAGTGGAGTATGGATTTACAGGCTATTAATCCTTGATTATTTTGATAATCAATTGATCATATTTATCAAGTAGTAATTTATAATAACATTTCCCTCACAATTTAGTGTTATTTTCTTTTTAATTTATTAGGTACACAGTTAATGTATGTATTTTGTATATACCCTTTAACACCTTATTTTGGAAAAACGGACATTGTCACACACGTATCCCTTCACTAACGGCAAGTCCATCGCTTGCTCTCCCATCAGCTCGATCTGGGCTGTTTGAAAGCATTACCTTAAATGTCAGAAGGGCTATATAGTCACTATATATGGATGATCACAGAGATGCGAGTGACGGCTGGCTTGACCGCAGTGTGATGAGGTTGATCCAACCTCGCAAAAGTGAAGCGATGTGGTTCCTTGACAGTTTTTTTTATCTCAGAAAATATCAAAGCTTTTTTCTCAGAAATTTACGACTTCAATCTTGAACGTTTTTTCTCTGAATATTACACCCTTCCCAAGGCTCGCTCATTTTTTTTAACCTACAACGGCTCTAAAATACTGTCATAGGTTACAGTTTCTCAAGTGAGAAGATTTGCTTTTTTCCCTCTTTGGGCTCCTGTAACGTGCGATGGGCTTTGGTCGATTGATTAATGAGACAAAAATAGTCACAATTTAAAGACAAGAATACAGCAATAAAAGTAATAGTTATTGCCTTCCTAGAAGCAAAACTACCGTACTGTATTTGTTGTAGAGGTTTCACTGCAGAACTATTTTTAGAAAAGTACAAATCACCTTGACGATCTCTGAGTTCAACAACACATATGAGGTAATGATGGTAAATGGTGCATCCCGGGAGTGTTCTGCATTCGGGGTTTCATTACTTAACCAAATGTGTGTATAACACATCAAAATGGAAATAACAAACTGACATCCATCTCTCTCTCTTTTGTCCTCTCTCTCTCCTCGCAGTATTTTGGCTGAAGCTAAAAATCTCTCCTTCAACGCAACAGCTGCCTTCAAGGCCTACAGCAACATTAAAGCAAATGTGGATGCAGCGGAGAAAGAGGCGAAGGCAGCCAAACAGAGGGCGAGTGAAGCACTGGCGCTGGTAAGTGGACACGTATACAACACAAACACATGCACACATCTATTGTCTAAACTCAAAGCATCAATTTCTTACTTCTATTCAGAACAGCTGTTTCCTTCAGGGTTTATCCTCTAGAACCCGAGAGCCCGGTACCTCTAATTCTGAGGATTACAATGATACTTTTTTCAGCCCTCTGGGCCTTTGCATTCTGCTTTTATCTGTATAGCAAAGATCACTTTGGTCATAATGAGCCAGCCATATACGAACACCCAGAGCCGGGTTCTGCCCAAGGTTTCTATCCGTTAAAGGGGAGTTTTTTCTTGACACTAAAAAAGCATCTTGAGATAACTGTTACAATTTCAAGCTATGTATATAAATAGATTGAATTGAATATGAATATTATTCAGTATTTATTGTGTCTATAACTATTTCAATGTTTTGGGGATATTTATGTTATTTGTAAGATGGCTATATGGGAAATAAATAGTTTTTTTTAAGTAAAACTCCAACACCAAACAGCCCATATATAACCAATAAACATGACCACAACATTGGAGAGTATCTTGGAGAGTGTTGAATTGTATAATAAGTGTTATATTTTAGTGTATTTTCATTAAATTTATAGTTACAGTTGTAGTCAAAGAGTAATTGAATACATTCAGTTGCATCATTGTCTATGGGGTCTTTGTTATAATGGTGATGTTGCCTTTGAAATTGAATGAAAATTTAATTTTTTTCCTTTATTGCATCTTCATTTTAACCTTCAAGGTAAAATAGTTTAGTTTACTTAGAATTTATTCATATTTCTTAGCTTCTTACCTTTCAAAAGAGACCATATATATGCTTTTAAGCCTTATGGTTGAGGAGCTAGTCCTGATTCATTTTGGGTAGTTAGTTTAGGCGTTAGTTTAGGTTAATGAAGTATCCCATTATTTATATTATGTAATGTTTTCCCTCTTCATGGTTTCCAATACTTTCTTTATTGTACGGTTGTAAACAGAAAATATTCACGACCAACTGTACTGTCGATGTGTATATATGCTAAATGTAATCCACCTCTTATTCAGGCACTGTATACTGTAAATACCACGTACAGGCGTTCTAGCTATCCAGACCATGAAAGTGTACTCTCAGCACAAGAGCTGGTGGTGTGTGTGTGTTTGTGTGTGTCTTGCATGCAGTAACAGTAATGTAAGCTCGGGCTCCATTAGTCATGGCTGAGAGATCAAAGCGCTTCTCTGTCCCTCTTCTTCCTCTTTTTTCCCCCCCTTTCCCTCTTTCATTATCATGACCACACACACCTGAAATCTCCCGTTTCCTTCCTCTGTCCTTCTTTTATTTCTTAATTTATTCATTTTTTTCTGCTTCCCTTCTTTTCCCCCCCTGCTCTTGTTCTTGTTTCAAACACTTTTTTTTATTCATTCTCCATTTGTTTGCTTTCGTCTTCCTCGTCTTTGATTTTCTTTCCCCCCCCCCTTTTATTCTATAATAGTTTATTTCCCTTCTCTTTTCTTTTTTTAGTTTTTTTGGTCCTGTGTGCCAACATTTCACCCTTTTCTTTTCAACTCATCCTACTCGTTTGCATTTTTCACCTCTGTCTTTTTTCTTTTTTTGTTCTGTTATTCCCTTTGGCAAGAAAGAGGTAAATGGCAGAAATAGAAGGGGCTTAAAAAAGAGGCAAAGAAACAAAGAAAGAGGGGGTTGAAGGTGGAAAATGAATGTGAGGAGAAGTTAAGTCCGCTGAAAGCATTTCTTAGAATATCATTTAGCAATGCAAAGTAGTGTTGCTTTGATCTAACAGAAAGGTAGTATGCAGATTACTGCACCTTTTTATGTGTGACAAAACATATGTTTTAATGCATGTGTGGGATCTGAATTATTCTGGAAGCATTTTTTAGCAAAGGTATGTTAAGTTACAGATTTTGTACTGTTGCTCTCTCCGTGTGTGTGTGTGTGTGTGTGTGTGTGTGTGTGTGTGTGTGTGTGTGTGTGTGTGTGTGTGTGTGTGTGTGTGTGTGTGTGTGTGTGTGTGTGTGTGTGTGTGTGTGTGTGTGTGTGTGTGTGTGTGTGTGTGTGTGTGTGTGTGTGTGTGTGTGTGTGTGTGTGTAGGCTTTAGATCCAGAGGTCCCAGTAAAGGAAGCAGCTCAAGGTGCCCTTCAGAAGAGCCACAGACTGCTAAACCAAGCTAAACAACTTCAAAATGATGTCAAAGGTAACCAATGAGTGTGTGTGTATGCAATACATTGCATGTGACGGACAGTATAACAGGGATGCAAACAACTCGCTTTTCGGCAAATGCCGCTTTTTCACGTCAATTTGGGTGACTTGTGTGAATCGTCCAGATCCGAAGAGGGGTTTTTTGTGTTAAAAATGACATGGTGTGTGTGTTTGAGAGAGATAGAGAGAAGGGACGAGAAGATGGACTATTGCACGCAATGCTTCTGTAAGTTATTAATGACTTACGCCTACTCGGAATCCTGCTTTGTCACTTTTTGACCCACCCAACCGAATCCGCGATATTTTCTAGTAAGCTCACCCCGAACCTGTCCGCTGAATGTGTGTGTGCGCGCTCAGCTGAGAGGTGGTGTTCCCAACATTTATAGGCTTAATGAATGAACAGATTTTTTAATTATCTTTACATTGCACTTTCAGAAGTTGAGTTGATTTAGTCAATTCATTCACGTTTTGTTATTTTAGAGTTATTTTTGGCAAATGTTTATTTTATAAATAATTTAATTTAAGACCCAAAACACGTTCCCTCTTAAAATAACCTTGTTTATTTTCATTGAATGTGAGTGCATTTATGTCTCTAGTAAAACAATATATTAACCATTATTGTGGCATGATGGCATAAACCCAATAAATAAATATAATAGCTAAGGTCTAATGATTATTAATTACAAAAGTCCTGATTCCTGATTCCAGTCAGAAATAGGCGTAGTTTTAAGTATTAATAACTATTTACAAACTGTGTGGGCTAAAATGAACAAGAAGCCTAATTCTCCTTTATAATAATTCACTACAGTTTACAATCAGGCAGGCAAGCTCATTCAAATATGCAATAAGTAAGATCAGTGTATATGGTGGCATAGTGGCATTGGTATGTGCCAGAAGAACCAAATTTGGACTTTTACGACCCAAATATTTTTATTTTTATTGTCGTTCTTTTTCCCACTGGCTGTCTCCTCCAGATACTTGTGGAATTTCCAAAGTATTTAAGAATATAACAGAGGCCTTTGTTACATGGGTATATGATATTACGCTGTCACTTCAGGTAGCGCTCTCTTTTTTCACTATACATGTGTTTGCATTCCTGGTATAAGCAGTAAAAGGGGATAGGTAGGCTACTAATTGTTGTTTAAGGAGCTGTAGTCTATAAATTGAGATAGATTTAAGTGCTATCAATGTCACTCTTTGTGTGCATCTCTATGACTTACTGTCAGTCACTCTTCCCATTAGGGAGGTGAGGGATGTGTTTTTATTAATAGGCAACCTTGGCTTCGAATCAAACCATCATCATCATCATCATTGTTTTTGTGTGTGTGTGTAGAGAATGCCGATGGTGTGGCCGGGCTGAAGGGCAGAGTTAAAGCAGCGAGAGACAAAACCAAAGACCTGCTGAAAGCTGTCAACGGAACCATGGCAACGCTCAATGCTATCCCCAATGGTATGTCTGCACAAATACACAGTGTGTATGAGAGTGAGCGCGCGTGGGAGTGAGATAAAGAAAGAGCGGATCAATATCACTGCGCCGATAGAGGTCAGTTGCTCTGGTAAACTCGACTTGACACATGTCAGTACTCTCAGACACACAGAAATGCACTGCAGTGATAGCGAGGCCGTTGAACCACAGTGATGCACATGGCTGCGTTTGGATCAACACACAGAAAAGTGTTAAATGCAGCTACTACATTGTGTAAAATGGCATGACCCAGAGGTTAACACTGCTTATTTAATTCCAATTCAAATCCCTGTGAGTGAGTAAACACAATACCGTTACATGTCACGGTCAGATTGTGCTGGAGAATTAATGTTTTCAGTCTGATTTTCACCCAACCTGGTCACAATATCAGATGTTTGGTTAGGGCTGATGTTCAGCAATGTTTGTCCACTGATGTGATGGGTTTACAGTTTCAATCATAAACACTTTGATCCTTCAACACGCTGATCTGCATCAAACAAAGATTGGTTTTCATGGCTGGAAATCTACAGGATAAAGAGTAGGGATGTCACGAGAACCGATATTTTGGTACCAACTCGGTACGAAAATTTAAAAAAAGTCACGGTACTCGTTTTCTTCGGTACCGAGGTCATTTGGTACCGGAGCGGAAGTACTGGAGATGCGATTCTTCCGGATCTAATGGGGGCAGTATACGCAACAAGTGTTCTCATCTGCCGTGAAATGAAGGAAGAAGAAGAACGCCGTAACAGCACGGAAAAAAACAACAACACGAGACGTGAAAGATGACATCTGCTGCAGCGCTACCTCCGCCTCAACTCGTTGAGAAACCAAATAGCAAGAGTCGGGTATGGAAGTACTTTGCGTTTGAGGCGGATTTACAAGGAGTAATAATAGATTTGTGTGCCACTGTTCTGTTTTGCAATGTTAATAGACATTTCTTTTTATTTATTACTTAAAGGCTACATGCCTCTGTTTTTTGTAATGTTCAAATGTTTTAATAAAGGAGTGCGTCTTGAATTACATGGGATTTATTTTTTATTTTTTTACCGTGGTATCAAATTGGTATCGAGAATCGTGTAAATTCACTTGTACTGGCATCCACTACTAGATTTCTGGTACCGTGACATCCCTAGCACATCCAAACAGCTTCAACAGGTTCTGGATCAAAAAAGAGAGTCAATCAGAAGATGCTCTCACTGGATTCAGCACCTGTTGAAGTAAAAATACAAAATAAAACTACTAAGCTCCTTCATATCCATCATTTTGACTGTACAATATATATCATTAAAGACATCACAAAAACCCATCTATTGCTCCAAACTTATTAATGCCATGCCACTGATAAATGTGTATAATTTGTAAAGCTTTTGTGTTTCTGTTTTTTTACATTCTTTGACAGACACAGCGGCTAAGCTGGCAGCCACAAAGGTTGTAGCAGCAGACGCTAACGCCACGGCCATCGACGTCCTGGAGCGCCTCGGGGATCTAAACCTGCGACTCCATGTCCTACAGAGGAACTACAGCGAGCTGGAGGACACGGTCAACACAGCCAATCAGATGATTCAGGACCCGGAGAAAAACAGTAAAGTTCTTCACTATTGGCTGGTCACACAGTAACATAGTCTAGTAACAGTAGGAATAACTAAAAACAGCAGGGGAATCTGGTATTCTGGATATTACAGTCAACTTTTCGGGGGCTCATTTAGCATTGATTAAGACTTCCTATTTGATTTGCTAATTAGATATTTACCATTAAGGAAAAGTCTAAAGAACTAAGAACTATTACTCTGAAAAATGTTTTGCTATTGAACTGCTTTTGTGTGACAACACTGGTTTATTTCCTGTTTATACTTTACTTACTAAGCCCTAGTCCACACGTACACAGATATTTTTATAAAATGCGTTCTTCCTGTTTCGGTCTAAAAAAAAAATCCTGTACACACAAGCACGGTTTAAATAATATCTCCGTCCAGATGTAAATGCAAAAACGCAAATGAAGCGCTGTCAAGGCCAATGGGAAGGTTGGGCCACACACACACACACACACACGTAGTAGCAGTGACCTCCGTTACTCATTCTGACGCCTCTGTTACTCAATATAGTGGAAGAGTAACTGTATATTTATGGTAAATGGACTTGCTTTTATATAGTGCTTTTCTAGTCTTCCAACCACTCAAAGCACTTTACACTACATGTCAGCATTCACCCATTCACACACACATTCATACACTGATGGCAGAGGCTGCTAAGGTGCCAACTTTGCCCATTAAGATCTAATCTTAATTCTCATTCACACAGCGATGGCTATTCCTTCGGGAGCAATTTGGGGTTAAGTGTCTTGCTCAAGGACACATCGACATGTGACTCGGAGCAGCCGGGGATCGAACCGCCGACCTTCCGATTGGTGGACAACCTGCTCTACCCTCTGAGCCACAGCCGCCCTGATTTATGTGTAAACATGTAAAAAATCCCGTTAGTAAGGTTATTTGACTACGTCCGTTGTTCACAGATGTATTTATGCTGCAGTTGCACGACATGTTGCCTCATTAGTGACGCCTCACAAAGGAGATAATGGCGATCGATCTGACGTTACATGTCAAAAACTCTGTTTTCCTTGTCTACATGTCAACACTGAAAACAGAGTTTCTGAAAATCTTCACCCTGGCCGGAGTTTTACAAAAGCTCATCTTTCAGTGACCTAAAACGCCGTGTGGGTACGGACGAAAGTCCAAGAAAAAACTACTTTTACAAAAATACCTGTGTTACATGTGGACAAGGCCTTAATTTGGTGTTTTACCTCCTAAACATTCTAGTTTCACAAACAAAGTAGTAACAAAATCTTGAAAGTCAGTGCCTGTTGAAAGATTTTCTAAACTCTAAACTCTACTTTATCTTAACTGTTGACTTTTAGGAGATATGAAGTTATTGTCTCAGAGCCACATAAACTGGTGAATTCAACCAAAACCTGATATTTGTTCTCTCTGTCTCTCTTTTTTTTTTCAATCCCCACAGCCATCAGTATGTATATTTCAATTACTTTAGTATAAGCTCTTATTATTATTACAAGTGGTGCACCAATACCATGTTGTAATTACCAAATAATGATGAGAGTAATGTTACCTCCCTGCCAGCACAAATTCCTATATCCGATTTGTTGGCTTTCCCTTTGAAATAATTTGTCGGAACATTTTCAATCACCACTAAAACGCTGCATCATCAACAGCATTGTGTTAATGTGTTTGTGTTTTGGGCCAAATCAATGTCACAATGATCTGATTTCAACAACAGTATTGGAGCACCACCCATTAGTTTTATGACCATCTTTAATAGCTATACAGTAAACAGTAGTTGCTCTGCTCTGTCATGCTCTGCTCGAGCATGACAGCTCTGCACACTGCAAAGCATGGAACTCTCTTTATTATTTCTATCTCTTTTTCTTAATTTCAGTTTCAAGCCTTTACATGATGTTATAGTAAATCGTGTAAAAAATGTCCTCTTTGAATGCTGAGCTACACTAATTGTTCGGCTTTCACTGGCTTCTCCATCTTTCTCGCTCTTCCTCCACATTTCTCCTCCTCCTTTGAGTAATATCTGTGATTTCCTCAGCTGCCATCATTTGTCATCCTTTCCTTGCTCTTTCCATGCTGGCTCTCCACGCTATCTCAGCTGTAGTACACTGTAAAGTCTTAATGATAACGACTACAGTACTGTTCTGTATCACTACTGTACTTTCTCTCTCTCCACAGTCCACGCTGCCGGAGCGAAAGTAAAGGATTTAGAGGATGAAGCTGACAGGCTGCTGGAGAAGCTGCAGCCAATTAAAAAGCTGCAGGACAATTTGAGGCGTAACATCTCACAGATCAAGGAACTGATCAACCAGGCCAGGAAACAAGCTAACTCAGTAAGTTGTCAACACACTGACAAGTCCAACTGTCAGCCTGATCATACTTAAGTAGAGTTTATGTGTAGAGTTTAACGACACAATCATGTCCTCAACAACAGTTTTACAATCATTTACTTTGATTTCAAATGTAACGTATGGAGGACAAAACCTGCCAAAATCCAAAATTAACAAATAAATAAACGACTTGATAAATATATAAATAAATAAATGTGTCATTAAATGTACTAAAAATAATATAAAAAATATATGTGGGCATTAATTAATTGATAAAAAGTGACATAATTGATATTTCTGTATTGATTTGCTTCTTTATTTACCTTTGTATTAATTCCCCTATCTACATGTATATACTTTTCTTTTTTATTTTATTTATTTATTTTCTTTATTTATTTTAAATTTATTTTTAAATCTATTTATTATTATTTAATTGTGTGTATATCTTTATTATTTTGGCAGGTTCCGTCCTCCATAGTAATGGTTATAAATATCTGTAAATTCACTTTGTATTACATCGCATTGTATTATAAAGCTAGTGCTACATTTATTTTTTTTGTATTATTTATGCTGCAGTTTTGGTAACATTGCCAACATTTGAAACTTTGAAAGACACCACAGACAAGTCATCAGCAGAAACCAGAGTAACTTCAACCCAGTTTTGCATTAGTTTTGTTTCACTACTTATAAAAACAAAAACAAAAACTAGAATACAAGACGAACGCTTTGATGCAGAATTCTTTATATGAATGTTTTCTTCATGTCTCTTCTTTTTCTTCCTTATTCCAGATCAAAGTATCGGTGTCATCAGGTGGCGACTGTCTCCGTAGTTACCGCCCTGATATCAGGAAAGGGAGGTACAACACCATCATCCTCAACGTTAAAACTACCACACCTGATAACCTGCTCTTCTACCTGGGGTCAGCCAAATATGTAAGTATACGGTTTACTATGTATATAGCAAAAATTTGCACAAAAACTCTACAGTAGTAGACACACCATGTCCTTTCAATTATAGTGTATGCTCATTCTCATTGATGAACCAGAGCAGCAACATGACGAGAGGTTTAACGTAATCTTAAACCACAAATCAACTTCTTTTGTTACATCTGACCAAAATATCAAATCTATACTGAGTCAGATCAGTCTCAATATTAATGAATGCACACAGGAGATTCACAAATGTATTTTGTGATTTATATATAAATTACTCTCCACAAAAATATTTTTCAATGCACACAAAAAATTGTTGTTGTAAAAAAAAGTTTTTTACAGTTTCCATGTTCATCTTGTGCATAACGTAAATCATACCCTTATGGAGACACGCTCATGTGATTGGCTGAAAAAGAGGGAGACATCTGATTGGCTACAGCGAGCGACGTCAGGAGAGTCTCAAAAAAACCACACACAAATGCAGTGAATTTATGAATGTAACAACATCCAAATATGTTTTTGATGAAAATTGAAAATACTTTTAAATACATATATTTGTAGATTTCTATTACATTTATTTTAAACAAGAAATATTTGTGTACGCATCAGAAATATATTTGTGAAACTTGTTTTTTTATATGTTATATATTTTTTATATTTATATTTTGTGGAGAGAATCATTTATATATAAATCACAAAGTACATTTGTGAATCCTTCTATGTGCATTCATTAATATTGAGACTGATCTGACTCCATAAAAATGTTGTCACAAGGCAGGGGACTGTCACGAGTCGGTCCTCACAAATATAGACAACCCCATTACCAAAAACAGTTTTCTTAACCGTGATTTATCATGCATGTACAGTAGAGACCTGAAGGTATCAATCAGGATTGTATTTGCACCAGAACAATGTATTACTGTATATTAACACTCATTAAGTCTGTTTGGGTAACTAATCCGTCTTTATGGCTCTGAGGGAGAAAACAATGGTCAAACTTTGTCCTTATATGGCTCTGGTATTATTACTAACAAAACAGAAAATACAGTTGACACGTTCACATTTTTTAAATGTTTCATATTAAAGCATTAATCATATTTAATACAGTGTTGAGGGGCTGTATATTGTGTAGCATTTATCATACTTGAAAAATGCCTGTGTTCCAAAAGTGTATGTATGAATACACACAGACACAGACGTACAGTATATATGCACAGAAAGAAGCACACACTTGTTCCTTTCGCTCAGCCACACACACACACACACACACACACACACACACACACACACACACACACACATACACTCCCAGAGTGATTTGTTTAATAGGAGAATAATTAATACTTCTTGACACACACTCACTAACACCCCTATAAGCATAGCACGCTGCTGTTTTAAGGTACCACTGATAATCCCTAAGTGTGCATATGTGTGCGCTATTAAGTATAGGTGTGTGAGTGTGTGTTCATGCATATATGTGTGTGTGTGTGTTAAGGAGCAACAGCAATTAACAACAAGTGTATGTTGCTATCTGCTTTAGCCTGATTTCCCCTGAGAAATCACTGCTTTGCTTCATCTGACTGGGATGTCTTGAACGCGCATGCACGAGTGTGTGTTAGTGTGTGTGTCTCACTAATATTCTCTAATAGTGAAGAATTCAGTATGAATAGTAATGCTCTGTTTGTGTGTGTGTGTGTGTGTGTGTGTGTGTGTGTGTGTGCGCGCACCTCTACCATTTCACTAATAGCGTGCGATGCTAGCTGAATAATAACGACGCTGCCCTGTGATCTGTGCTAATGAATAATCGCCATTACCCTGGAGAGACTAGAAAGATAAGTGTGTGTAGTTAGGTGTGTGTTTGTGTGTGTCATTTGTGTCTTCAAATGTGACTCCTTAATAATCTCTAATTGTGCATAATACTATATGAATAATAATGCTGTGTGTGTGTGTGTGTGTGTGTGTGAGAGTGAGTGTGTGTGTACTTCAGAGACAGCATCCAGATGAGAGCATATGCTCAAAATTCTCTTATTAATTTTTTTGGCTCATACATAAGTAATACGATCATTAATCAAAATACAGCAGGATCCTGTGAAAATCCACTTATAGAGACAGATGGAGAAAACTTGAGCCTTTGTACCCTCAGAATAGACCGGAGCTGGGTGTGAAGTCGCTCCACCGTTCACTCATTCTCTATTCCCTACATGATAAATACTCTATAGGGCTCTCTGTAGTAAGTCATAAATTGAGATTTTGGATACTTATTAATCATCATCTTTTCGCATCAGCGCCAACAGTGTTGCATAACTCCTGTGTTCTCTCATCTCTGGAGCAAAAGCAAAGTGTTTCATTACAATTTTCAACAACAAAAACACAACTTTTTATTGCATTATTTGACTTAAATGTTCCCCAGTTCATTCTTTGATTAGCTGGATAAACACTGTATTCACGCCTGCTGGCCAGAGGTGTATCTGATGACCTCTAGGGAGGTCTGATGATCAGTATGCAGATCTTGCCTGGCTTAAAACCTAAACACGACCTGTTTTATCTGCTGTCTGATTACAGTGCAGTCATTCACTGTATAATTCATAATAATTAACACGCATTGTGCGTGTTAATTATTATTAGAAATGTATTAAATCAGGATAAACCCTTTGAGATGTTTCATCTTGTTCCCAAACAAATGCTCACAAAACAAATGGAAAACAGAACAATACAAGACACAATGTTATATAACACAACAATGACAAAACAAACAACAAATAAACAATGAAAGAGAAAAAAAGAAAAGCATACAACCAACACACTCAAACGAACAATAAGCAATCTCTAAATAGAGAGAAGAACAGTGGTGGCAATACTGAAAACCTTGGCAATCTGTTTTAAGATGAGAAAACAAAACACTTTTAAAGAGGACCTATTAAGGTTTTGTGCTTTTTTCCCCCTTCCCTTTAGTGTGTTATATAGTTTTTTCTGAATGTAAAAGTTCTACAAAGTTACAAAGCCCAAAGTCCACGCCAAAGGGAGTAAACACTGCTCCCGAACTGCCTGAAACGCCTTGCTTGAAGTCCCGCCTTTTTTCCGTAATGTGGTGATGTCACTAAGTAACACATTTGCATAATACCTGCCTAGCAGCTAGATTGCCAAGCCCTCCAACAAAGCTGGTTAGAGTGGAGCTGGAGCGGAGTCCGAAGAGTTTGATTTGGTAACCCGATTCGACTGTTATCAGGCCATTAAATAGGTATTATCAGACACTATAAGCCGCATAGATGTGCGTCAATAGGGGCCTACTACGCCTACTACGTTGTAAAAGTGAAAGTGAAACTTAAAAGCAACACATTCTAACACGTAAAACTGAATGAAATGTCACTTTTTGAACACAAACAAAAAGGCTTCTTTAGGTTTAGGCAACAAAACTACAACTTCTTTAGGTTTACACAAAAAAAACACTTAGTTTAAGTTCAGGGAAAAACATTGTGTTTTATAACTACGAACATTTAAACATTAAAGCATGTAAACATGTTCTAGTAGAAACCCAAAATACAAGTATGCACCTGAAAATGAGCATAATAGGTTTTCTTT
This sequence comes from Sebastes fasciatus, assembly GCF_043250625.1. Lineage (NCBI taxonomy): Eukaryota > Metazoa > Chordata > Actinopteri > Perciformes > Sebastidae > Sebastes > Sebastes fasciatus. The sequence goes on along the minus strand of NC_133812.1, from coordinate 23,766,903 downwards.
AAATAATTGAAATGATGACAGAGAACGGACATTTAAAGGTAACTTATTCTAATCAGATTTGGCTGACACTGAAGGGGCTTGGAGGAAACTAAATTAAACTTGTGGGTTGTGGGCAAATCCACTTCTACCAAAACTACTTTCACCAGCTTATAACTTCCCTGATTTTACACTTGTATGATGCAGTGTTTTTGGACCTTGACCGATACTTGGGACTTAAAGTCAGGACATTTAATCTGTCTCTTGTGAGAACTTTAAGGCAATGCAACACTATAACCTGGAGTATCTATTTAATACATGTGCAGAAAACCCACCCCAGACATAACAGATATACGGTATGTCTGTATATACCTTGTGATGGCCAATTACATGTTTAACTAAAATAATGTGGTTTAAAATTGGCGGATAGAGTACACCGAACCTAGATAACACAGCCTGTATTTCTTCTTGCGTCTTTATTTCTCTCTCTCTCCTCCTCTCTCCTTCCTTTCTCTCTTCATTCCCTTGTTGACATGATGACTTATCACGAGCAATAAAGTGCACAATGCCATATTTCAAAAAACAGATTATGTGCAGTACATTCAGCATATGTCTTCTTTGTGTCTCAGGTTGATTTCCTTGCCTTAGAGATGCGTAAGGGGAAGGTGAATTTCCTCTGGGACGTGGGTTCAGGTGTGGGGAGGGTCGAGTATCCTCATCACACCATTCATGATGGGAACTGGCACAGAATAGAGGCGTCTCGGTAAGAAGTTCACACACACACACACACATACAGTACATGCTTTTTTTCTCTGACATATACAGTGTTGCTCATACAAGCTGGCTTTTAAAGCCTACGCTGATGTTGGCTACAGCACAAAGAACAGTCTCATCTTACGTTTCACCTTGGAAATGTTGAGGAGCATAATGATGATACACTGCTCATGCACTCACATTATATTCAGACATACATACATATGCATGACATGCACCCACATACTGAACTCACAATGTTAGAAAGGAGACCCATTGTAGAGCGGATACATGCACTTACATGCAAATGTATATCACATAATGTATTTCAAGGTCCCACTTTATGATAAACACGAGCAACCTATTAGTAAGATGCAGAGACGCAGTATTTATATTATTTATTTCTGTTTAAGTCCAAAACAAAACTCAGTGATTCAAATTAGATTTTTAAAAAGACTTTTGCATTGCAAACTCTCCAAACTTGAAACATTTATTGATATTATTGCTTTTTCTTTATTATTTTGAGCTTTTAAAACCGCTCTTTTGTATTTTCTTTTGGCTCTCTATTACTTGAATATACATGTAGTTCATACCTGAGATGCAAAAAGAAACCTTGAGATACAGTACAATATTGTTAATGTGAAGAATTAATATACATTTTAACAATTACATTTTATAAATGGGGAAAAAAAGAAAGTTGATTTGACATTAGAGCTGCAACGATTAATCGATTAGTTGTCAACTATTAAATTAATCACCAACTATTTTTGATAATCAATATATGATAATTTTTTAAGAAAATAAAAGCAAAATGTTCTGATTCCAGCTTCTTAAATGTGAATATTTTCTGGTTTCTTTACTCCTCTATGACAGTAAACTGAATATTTTTGAGTTGTGGACAAAACAAGACATTTGAGGACGTCATCTTGGGCTTTGGGAAACACTGATCGACATTTTTCTGAGATTTTTAGACATTTTATAGAGCAACAACTAATCGATAAATCTGGAAAATAATCGACAATGAAAATCGTTATTTGCAGCCCTATTGGACATGTTGCATACTTTTTACTTTGCTAGTGTATCATGTTGTGTCACTGATGTTCAATATCAAATATTTCATAAAAAAGGACTGATATATTCGCCTAACCTTCACTGATCTAACCAACAGCAACCAATGGTGTCAGCAAACGTAACCCAACAACCACACAACATCACATCATTCATGCTGCATGTTGTTTCACTTGGGAAATCAGGAGTTTGCAGCCTTGACAGATGTGTAGCACATCATTACATAGATACAGTGTAATCTAGTAGATCTAATTTTTCTCTGTGAAAGCCAAAGTGGCGCTCTATACACACAACATCCAACACAAGACCCATCCGACACCAAGCAGATGTCCCACCTGCGCCATGCATTACCATCCGAGAGATTTCCCAAATGTGTTTTCCAACGGGATCACACAGACTATAAGTCTTAGAAATGTCCCCCTACTCGACACAGAAACGCTGCTCCTGCTTTGAAAACAAACTCCCAAGGTGGGAGATTAATTTCACTTTACAGCTCAGAGGTTCCACTGCTACAAACTGGTTCCTCTACGTGTTTCTATCATTCATCTTTAGCACCAAGAGTCCATAAAAACTGATTCCAAGTGGCTCCAACATCTTCAGTCATCGTGAATGTCTTCCAGGGAACAAAATAACATCAAACCCACTCTCTGTTTCTCCTTCTCTCTGTCTCCAGTAATGGGTTGAATGGCACCATATCAGTGTATCCTCTGGAAGGCTCTATGGCTGGTATGATGCCGACCCCGGCCAGTGCCAACTCGCCCACGGCCTACACCATCTTGGACGTGGACCAGAACGCCTACCTGTATGTAGGAGGAATACTCGGCACTGTCAAGGTAGCTGACTGTTTGTCTGCGTGTAACAAAATCAAGAAAGCTCTCTGTCTTTTTTCTCATTATTTTCCTCCTTCTATCTTATAGAAAGCCGATGCAGTAAGAACAACAACGTTCACAGGCTGCATGGGGGAGACCTTCCTGGACGGTAAACCTATTGGACTGTGGAACTACAGAGAGAGACAGGGAGACTGTAAAGGATGTGTTGTCAGGTATACAAACACTTACTCACACGGTTTTCATATATTTTTTATATATCTTTTAATATTCAAGAGACCACTTCATCATCTTTGCAATTTCTTTTTGACAGTTGGATGGGAAACAAAGCGATAGTAAAATTGGACTATTTCTTATCTGTTATTTTTTTTAGCCCCCAGCGTTCAGACGGCGAGGGGATAGTTCAGCTGGATGGTGAGGGCTACTCCGCAGTGGGACGACCCACCAGGTGGAACCCCAACATTTCCACCGTGACCTTTAAGTTCCGCACATTTTCCTCCGAGTCCCTGCTCATGTATCTGGCTACTGAAGATATGGTATGTATGCAACAAAGTGAGAGGGAATGAAACCCAAGTGATTATAACTCATGTAAATATCAGGATTCATAGCCAGGACAAACTTTTGCTTTGCTTGCATAATAAAATATTTTACAGGTACCATCCTTACTCAGACTGACGTAGAATCAATAATAATAAAATGTCTATAAATAGATTCTGCATTCATATGCAGAAACGGGCAATAACGTTGGAGCAGGCTTTGGTTGAATGCAGGTAAACCGTCCGTGTGGAGAGCAAAAGAGGCGGAACCCACCGGCAGGGTCTGAAATTAGCACTCACCAAATGTGGGTAAATTGTTGGCTCTGGCAGGTAAAATCGTCAGGCCATCCACCACTTTGGCGGACAGAGAAACGCAAGCGATGGGAATCGAGGATCAGTCCCCGTTGAGAACCGGTTCCCAGTTGTCCGATTCCATGGCATATCATGCCTCTGTGACTATTGATTCCTCTTCGGTGTTTTCCAACAGTTACTCATTCAGAATGACTCATACTCACGCTGTATCATGTTTCAGTTTGGCAGAGAGAGAAAAAAGCAAAAGCATGGCGCTATTACTACTAAACCTGAGGAAATTCACTCTATTATTTCTTTGATAATGCTACATTGTGAACAACAAATCCGTGTTAAAATCAACAGGAAGAGAGCTAGTTAACGTTACAACGGTACGGTACACGTCGTCTCTCCATCTCCAACTCCAGTCTCGCGTCTCAAGTTTCTAATAACACTGTAAACAATGAGCAGCGCACGGAAAAGGAAGTCTTGGCCTGGATATCCGCTGGCTACACCAGAACACCAGAAGTATAGCCCCTTGCCCCCAGAGGCTTATCTGTTGTCATATCAGTCTCATTTTTGAACAACAAAAAGTACAATAAACAATACACAATCAGGTTTAGAAAGTTAAGACACTGCATACTGATGTGTTCTTTTAAGAGCAATGCTCAGAATGTGCTTTTTTAATGTGAAATCCAGTTTTAGTACCCATATTTATATTTAACCACCTCTTCAGCCGGTTGGGTAATAAAACCTTTTAACCTCTGGGATAAACATATAAAACAACCTTTTGCTGCAGAACACTGTTATTGGATTTTAAATGTCAGTACCTGACAACACTTCTCCCTCCCTGCTGTCTCTATAGAAGGACTTTATGTCCCTGGAGCTGTCAGAGGGCAAGGTGAAGGTGAACTTTGACCTTGGATCAGGAGTGGGCAGCGAATTATCAGCTAGCCGCCACAATGATGGACGCTGGAAATCCCTCACCATGTCACGGAACAAGAAACAAGGTAAGCACAACAACAACAACATTGGACGAAAACAGTATAAATGAGATTTGATCATCTGAAATAAACCAAATTAGACTAAACTGCGAATACAAAATGCTTGAGTTTCAAAGTATATTCTCTCCGTCTGCCTGTTCTGTTGTTATTTATGTCTCTTTAACTGTTTACAAAGCCACGGTGACCGTAGTGGACATCGACAGCGGTGCCGAGGAGAAGATACTCACCACATCTCAAGGTTCAGCTACTGGTCTGAACCTCAGGGAGCACCAGAAAATCTATTTTGGAGGGCTGCCTACCATTGGAAACTACAGGTACACACACACAGTAGTAACACATTCATGTGCACATTTAAACACTCACATATACAGTACATGTCTTTATTGTAAAGCAGGCCATGATATGTAATGTATTTTTGATATATTTCCTTTCATTCAAAGTGAAAGTAGGATCGTTAATTTTTTGAAGATATGTAGATGTATTAAGTCTTTCTAATTCATATGTGATGACATTTTAAAATTTTTTTCACAATATAAAACACATTTGGAAATTTCATTGCTGTAAAATTAAACTGCTGAGGCTGTTTTTCAGTTTTAAGGTCTTTACACACTGGCGGCATTTTTCTTTTTCATGCGATAAATTTGTGCGTCAATATATTTTTTCGAACTGTTGTTTTTGTCATAAGTACTTTCACGCAGAATATTACGCGGTGATAAAGCGGCCTAATTGTTTTCCGCAACGAGGTTGATTTTCTGAGCTTTTGCACCACGAATAAAGGCATCAATCAATCATGTTGTGCGGAACTGGTTGAATTGTACCTATGAAACAACAACACAGAGGCTCCATAGTATGAACCAAAGTCTATATATATAAAGATGGAAGGACGCATATCCATTTCCTCCCACTGTACAGAAGTGAAGCCAAAATATACTGGATAATGGAGCTGCCATCTTGAGATTTTGACGTATTTTGGAGCCAAATTGACAAGTTTAGTTGAGTCATTAGTTGAAACTGTGTTTGTGACGTGTGCTAATGTTTTAATATCATGTTTTGTCTTAACAGCATGACAGCCAGGTAAATAAATAAATAAACACATCTCATAATCAGACAGTACATGTATAGTACATGTTATTGTATATTTCCCTCTGCATGAGGCTAGCCATGCTGATGACGCTGTACAGCCCACAGTGAATGTGTATGTGTGTTTGTATCTTGGCTGGCCCCCCCGAGGGCTCCCGCTCCACCACACGGCGGCTGGAAATCACTTCCTCTGTCCTTTTTATTAATCTGAATGTGACGTTTGTCTGTTCAGCAACATTTAAGGTGGAATTTCTCACATTTATGACTCTGCCTTACAGGCTTCATCGGCATAATCATATTCAAATTGTGTTTTAGATGCGAATCAAAGTGTCTCCACCAATTTTTTTTTGTGGCTTTACAAGCAACAGTTTTTGCTGAGCTACAAAAATAATTCACTGAAAACAATTAGAAAGGTGCATTATGCTGCTAATAACATGTTCAGTGTGATCACAGCACAAGATTATCTGTTTTCCTTCCCTCTTTAATAATACTGCCACCTGGACAATACACAAAAATCAATTATGCTAATATAATATAATAAAATCCTGCTTTATTAATATGGACAAACGTCATATTCACATTATTCTTGTTGTTGACATCCAACCGTCACTCTGCTTCTGGATACATGATGCAATAGCTTCACTGCTGCAGTAATTCAGCTTTTTTTTTTAATTATATTACACTGCTGAGAGAAGGTTCGACATTTCTTCTGCTGTCTATTAAAACTATTATTATTTCTTTACAGGTCAGAGGTCACTCTGAAGCGGTATGCTGGCTGTCTTCGGGAGATTGAGGTCTCCAGGACTCCGTATAATCTCCTCAGCAGTTCAGATTATACCGGGGTCACTAAAGGATGTAATGCAGAGGTAAAGCAGTATATTAAAACTCTCAAGACACTCAGATTATATTACAGAGATATGACTGTCTACTTACGTTTATTACTTACTGAAGATACGCTATAAAATTCCTTTAGTGTTTCTCACTAGTTCATATTTTAATGGAGTTAGTAGAGCATGTAACAATCTGTTGAGTACTATCTGTACTGTATTTGCAGAATACACTAAAAACCCTCTCTGTATAATAGTGTTAAGATTATCTACTCTACTCTAGTGTTACGTTCTGCTATTTTAAGTGATTTATCATCAGCAATATGTTTCTTTTATACATTGCGTCAGGAAGTAAAAGTGTCCTTCTGTAAAACATAGAGTGAAAGTCAGAAATGTAATGATCAGTTCGAACTATTTAATGGCTTTTTCTCTTTCCATGTACGCAACAATCCTAACACACGAACACTTCTTCAACAACCTTTTTATGTTTGCGCCATTCATGCGCGGTTACACAAACACACATGCATTGTACCTACGTCGGAGATTTTAAAGCAACGCAAGACCTTCATTCACCGTGATTTCTATACACTAGTGCCATTCATTCGTACACACATGCAGCCATGCTCGTGGAGTGTATAAAGACTGTATGGAGGATTATAAAGGCCCAGGGTTGAGTGGATGGAGAGTGAAGGTCTTTCTCTTGCTCTTATCTGTCACCTTTTCTTCCTTCACCAACAACTCTGCTACAAAGATGAGCGTTTCTGTGTGTATGTTTGTATGTGTGAGTATTTCCACTTTGCAACCACAGTCAAAGTAGTGAGAAGTGGATGATGGCACATTTGGTAGTTTTTGTAATTGTGTCTAAATGTTGTCTTTTGTTAAAGTAAAGCCTTGACTTAAAGGGCAACTTGTGCATTTTTCAACCTGGACTCTATTTTCCATATTTTTGTGTCTAAATGATTAATAGGGACAACAATTCCTGATATTGGTCCAGTATTGAGGGAGAGCGCTGCAGACGGCGGCCGCTCACAGGCTGCAATATGGTGCTATCGGGGCAAGCTGGCTTGTTTTTGCCATGACAGGCTCTGACTGTTATTATAAGCGTCTGATATTATGGAAAGAGTCTCGCTCAAGGAGAAGTCTGAAATCTGGCGAGGTGACGTGTTGCCGGAAGACAACGGTGGAATAGTGGAATACATCCCTGGTGGACACACTGCGAGTGGCAGCCGGACAGAGTTTGTTGTGTTGGAGTACAAAAAGCGTAGCTTAGTGTTCCCTAAAAGACTTTCAATGTCACGGCTGAATATTTAGATGATTTCCACAATGTGACAAGCTCTTTGAAATCGATTGCCGTACAAATTTGTTTGAGCCAGAGTATACGGATATTCAGATTTCACACAACGAGACTTCTCATTGAGCGGAACTTGGATACATTAACAAACAGACCAAATCAAGACAAAGGTAAGAAAATCGTTTTATTTCTCTGTAGGGACCTTTCCATAATGCTGTCTGACACTTATAATAACAGTCTGAGGCTGTCAAAAACAAGTACTTTTAGGGAACGTAACGTTACATTTATGCTGCTCACTTGCCCTCGCAACTCGTTTAGTGGCCTTATTTCTCAAAACTGGACCAATTTTGTCCCCATCGGTCACTTAGACACAAAAACATGTGAAAAAAGGGTCCAGGTTGAAAAATTCACATAATTTTGATTTTCTAAACTTATTTTTTTCACAACTTTTGTTTTTCAAATCCTTTAACAATTCGTCTACTCTCTGCTGTATACTAAAATACGTGTAATTCTCTCCGTCTCACAGAACCTGTACACCGTCAGTTTCTCTAAGCCGGGATACATGGAGCTGGGTGGTCTGTCGCTGGCAGCCGGCACAGAGATCAGCCTGTCGTTCAGCACGCTGGCAGACACCGGGACCATACTGCTGGCTGTAGGCGGAGCTTCACCAATCGGCCAGCAGGTTCGTAATCAATTATTTTGTTCATTTAAGCTGTGACTTACTTAACGTAGCGCTTTATTTTACATGTCCATGATTTCCTAATAATTTCTAGGAAATTTCCTGCAATGAGATTTGTGATTTGGTATTCATTTTATGGAAAATAGGAATTTCCTTGAAAGAAGAATTACAAATTTTCTCTGGTTGGCTTACCATGATATTCTTACCTTAAACCTAACTAATCTCACTCCTCATGCCTAAACCTAACCAAGGCATTCAATGTAATGTGCCTCTGTTTATTCCAAGGAGAGTTTGTATTTTCGGACCAATAGGCTTTCGAAATAATGGGCAGTCCCCTTTGTTTGTACGTTCAGCTGCACTGACAAAAAGACCCTCTGGGTCTGAGTACAGAGAATTAATTGAAACTGATTAATTGGAAGTGTACAAAATTAACACTTTTTCTATTTTCCATATAATTAGTGCCAAATTACTTAGTTCTTTCTAGGAAACATCTTTGAAATCATTAAGAAGATATTCAAACCCCTGAAACAAAGAATTACCAAATTAATATACTCAAAAAAGTGAGTGCGCGGACTAAATCAGCATCACTTTTGAGGGTGTTGCTGATGTACTTGGTTTCCCACAATGCAATGCACAAAGGAAATGGAGGAGCTACACTGCTACAAACAACTGACAAAATGTGTAATATTAACAGCAGACCTCCGGCATAGAGAGACATCAGACAGGGGCAGTTTGGCTCCTATAGTAACCCAAACTCAGTTTCTCCTTGATGGGTATTTTCTATTAAACTTCCCAAGAAAACACACAGTTACATATCAATTCCTTTTGTAGCAAAGTATCAGAAAACTTAGGGACCCCTAAAACAAAGCGTTAATTCGTTCATTCTCCCATTTTTCTGTCCCATCTTTCCACCACAGGCCCGAAACGCCAACCTCCTCAACACCAAGAGGAGACGCAGACAGTCTGGAGAGGTGGGTTCAACACATGGACACACTCATACACACCCAAACACTGAACCCCTCTCTCTAAGTGAATGATGTTTTCATAAGTGCATATTAATGAGATTTGCATTTTTTGGCAACTGGGCTAATTGGATTGTCTTTTATCCAAAACACACACACACACACACACACACACACACACACACACACAAATGTCCATTGACAGATAAATAGTAGCTATCTTAGCTTTTAGCTGACCAAGCACACACACTCATACGTGCACACAAGCACTCTTTCTTTAAGTGAATGAAGTTTCCATGAGTGCATATTAATGAGATTTCAGTTTGTTGGCAACTATGCTGATTAGATTGTCTTACGGCTAAAAACACTCTCACTCAACGCACACACACGCATATATTGACACACATGCTAACACACACACACACACACATACACAGACGCTTGAAGTCTGATACAGCCCTCTTTCATCCTAATCACTGTTAAATAAACAAATACATTCCTTTATCTCTGCTAGAAACAACATGTATTTGGTGTTTGCACATGCATTCATATTTGTAGGCATATATGTGTGTGTCTGTGTACACACTGTTTGTGTGCATGTTTTAGCATAATGTGTGTGTGTGTGTGTGTGTGTGTGTGTGTGTGTATCTCATTGGTATGAGGCCGTTGCTCACATGAATGCAAAATTGAAAGTTTATGTATGTTTATGTGAGTGTGTACGTGGATGTGTGTGTGAGAGAGGACAGAGGGTTACCTCTAGCTTATCCATCATCACCGGTTGTTGCCCGCATAAATCTATTTTTACTAACTATGCTGGCAGGCAGGGCGTGTGTGTGTGTGTGTGTGTGTGTGTGTAGGTGTGTGTGTGCACCGAGAAAGGTTAAGCGAGGTTAAAAACACCATCAACTCAACTTGGCCCTGACTAATGGATGTTTTAGAGAGGGACAGAGAGACAGGGGAGAGAGAGAAGGGGACAGGAGACAAAGGATGGAGGGAGAGAGGAGGGAGATTTAGAGGTGAACGGAAGGAGAGAGGCGAAAGAGCAGAGCGGGAAAGAAGAGAAACGATACGAGGGGGGGGAGGATAACAGAGCAGAGGAGAGAAATGAAAAGATGGGGAGAGTTGATTGTAGACAGACAGAAAGAGAATGGTCACAGAGAGGAGAGATGAAAAGAAAAGGAGGAATGAAGAAGCTTGGAGCAGAATAACGGGAGATGAAAGAGAGTAAAGTGAGACGAGGGAGAGAGAAAAGATGACGCCAAAAGGAGAGAAGCTTGTCCATTCACAAAATATAAGATATTCACTACAAAAGCGTTTGTTGTCATAGAGAGAGATCAGAGAAGTGGAGGGACGGCCGTGTTGATTGTGAGAGCTGCTCACTCCTCTATCTGAAACAATAGTTTTAAGACTTTGCCGACCGATGGAAAGAACTAGGTTTGTTTTGTAGCTACAGTGCTTCTAGTAAAAGTAAGAACAAAAAGGTAAAGTTTTGAGTTACGATTTTTCCATTTAATAATATTCATTGTTGTTTGCAGGTAACCTGACTGTAGGATTAATTTGAGCACCGGTGCTGCACCATCCTATAGTGGAATTTGATTTGTTTAACAACCTCTGTCATTTGAGCAGAACACAAACTTGCAGTATGCAAGATGACAGCTCTCCACAAAGGTTCATCTTTCTGTAGTGTTGGCTAATCGCAGCAGTCAGCCACTTGATATTGTCTATAGACCTTTGCACACACGTTGGCAACAGAAGTGGCGTTTTGCCCCAACCATCCAGGCGAGTTAGCGAGCTTTAAACATTGAATTAAAACCACTGGCCAGTGAATATTGGGCCACTTGCTAATGTCTTCTACCCACTCACTAATAGTGCACGGATCTGGAAAGTCAATGTGTTTAGGTTGCATTCGCAATCTTTGGTGGTTAATGCCGTTGCATATCTTGACAAGCTATAGCACTCCGGCATACATCCGTTGCCAAACTGTGCACGCACACTTATCTACGTCATCATTGCAACTAACGATTATTGATGAATCTGCCCATTATTTTCTCACTTAATATATTGTTTGGTCTATAAAATCAGAAAATAAAGTCAGAAAACTGTGAAGAATGTTCGTTACTATTTCCAAGACTGCAAGGTGACGACCAGCAGTCACAAAATCCAAAGTTTTTCATTATACAAGTTTGAGCTAGAACCAACAAATCTGGGGGGATTTGTGCTTAAATAAGACAAATAGGACACAATTGTTGCATATTAGTTTCTGTGGATTGTTATTCTTATAACATCATAGTCTAAAAATGACAAAATACTGATATCAGTGTTAATGTACATCAAACAAACCTCCCTCAAAAGTACACCGGCAAACTTAAAAAGCCAGTTCTTATGAGATTATGAAGCGGTCTCACACACGACCTGCTAACTCTGAACAAATCCTCTGGCTCTGTTTGCTGCGCCAAATTGAAAAATGCGATCCCAAAACAAAAGTATACATAAAACATTAGCTCCAAGGTGTGTTGTTACCAAACAGTTTTACAATGAAGACATTAGATTGGTTCATACATATTGAACAAACAAGAAAAACCCCATCTGGATTCTGCTGTACTTCTACAACCTTACACCAAAACCGGCACACGCACGAAACGCAAAGCCAAAATATAACCATACATGTAGAAACTTCAACAGATTTAAAATACTGAAGGTAGCAGAGATGTGTGTGTTTGTTTTGTATGTGAATGTGTGTAGGTCTTTGCATGCGTGTTAGCGACACACTGTCACGTATTTGGTTTCATGATTGTACGTCTACATGCCTGTAAGTGTGTGTCTGTGTATGTGAGTTCATCTGTGATTGTCTGCCTTTGTCTGTATGTGTGACATGTGTCTGTGTGTTTGTGTGCGTGTCTTTGTATCTGTGTAAGTGTGTGTGAGTGTGTGAGTGTGCGAGAGGCATGTTGTAGCTACATCTCAGTTCAATTTGTCCCCGACCTCAAATTGAAATTCCATTTTCAGGTGGTAAATTGTCTCCCACTTCGCCCTCTGGCACACAGTGAATTAAAATTCAAATTAGCCTGACCCTGCACCGCTGCTCTCTAGCACCTCGCTCTCCTCCTCTCTCTCCTCGTCTCTATCTCGCTCGCTGTTTTGCTCTCTGCCCTCTCATCTCTTCCCCCTATTATCCTCTCCTCTCTGTTCCTCTCATCTCTTGTTATCCTTTCCTCCCCGCTCTCCTCTCCTCCCCTCTCCTACCTCCCTTATTTCCCCCCAATTTCTCTCTATATATACCCCCACACCTCTCCCTACTCATCTCCCCTTTCGCCTTTGACTTTTCTCTGCTCTTTAATCCCCCGTCTCTCCTCCCTCCTGTTTCTCTTTTCTCCTCCTTTCAATTCGTATCTGTCTGTTTTTACGTCCTCGTCCTTCCTTTCTCCTCCTCTCCTCTTCCCGACAAACATTTACAACATTGCAACATGCAGGAAGTTTAATCCAAGTTTCAATATTTATAGCGTGATGATATAACACCGGAAACAATCTTAATGGAACAGTTTTGAACAAATTGATGCTGGTTTCTGAAGTTTCTTTTCAAAAATACATGGCTGCTGAGGTTTTAAATGTGGACGTATTCAGTCATATTGATTCATTGTTTTGTGGTATTAAATTGGTCTTATTCAGTTTGACAAAAAGAAATCTCAACAAGGTCTACTTAAAAGCTTTTTTCAGACATTTATTCCACATTAAAGAGAGCTGAAAGCTCTTGAAAATATACTAATGTACATGGTGCTTTGTACTTGATGTCCCTGAGCTTAATACTTATCAAATCAAATCAAATCAAATCAATTTATTTTTGTATAGCGTCAAATCACAACAGAAGTTATCTCAAGACGCTTTATGAGACTGAATGCACCTTTCTTGACGCATTGAATATTTTATTTAAAGTTTATCAACCCTATTTTATCCGTATTTTGATACAATTTATCTTATAATTGTTATAACTGTCATAAATGTTTATTTTATTTATTATGATTAATTAATTTTAATTAAAAAAAACATTTTTATTTTCATTATTGTTATTGTTGTTATTATTATTATTATTATTATTTTTAACTATTTTTGCTCTTGTTATTGTTATTATTATTATTTATTTTTTTCCTTTTTGCATTGGCAATGGTTGAGGGATTGTTGGGATTGAGGGGGCTGGGGGGATACCATAATATGGAGGGACAATCATTTACATTTGTACTTTATTTGTATGTTTCTGTTCACTCGATGTTCCTTCCAATTTAATATTATTGAGAAAAAAAAAGAGAAAATATATTAAAATGTAATAATATATAATATGTTTGTTTTGTCAAACTACTAGAGTCAATGAATGAACGTTCACACTCAGCTCTTAGGTGATTTCTAGGAAGCGATCTCTAATCTGATTCTTGTTGGCAGTTTTATTCATGATTTTATAATTGCATTTTTGTTTACTTCTGACCTTGTGAGACATTTTGTGTTATCAGTTTTATGTTTGTATTAAGTAACACACTGTTATTATGCTGCCTACCTTGGCCAACAGACTCCTGAAAAGAGCTTTCTTATCTCAACAATGTTTTCTTGATTAAATGAAGGTTACATTTTCTTATACATCCACCCACGCTTGCATTGTATGGCTCTAACATTGGTGCAGATGGTTATAGCAACTTCTGCTCAACATAAATACATAATAGTCTCTATATATATAGTTTAATATCTCCTCTACTCTAGCTTTTTCAATCAGTTATGTTGGATGAATTGTTTTTTTACTTGGTATAAACTGTATAGTGTTTATAGTGAAAGCCTTTCTCTCGTACATCAACTTGAACTTTACCATCTACATTTCGTTTCCAGCTCTGGGTCCTGAGAGTTTGGATGTGCAGATTTCCACAGCTAATAAAGTTTATCTCTGACTCCTGCAGCCCTACCTCTCAGTCATGCTGAACAGAGGCTCTCTGGAGGTCTTGGTGTTTACCGGCAGCCACAGTCCGCGTCGTGTCATCAGACGACCTGAGCAAGGCATACTGAATGATGGGAGAGAACACTCGCTGCGTATAGAGAGGCTACCTGGCAGGTTGGTGTTCATATCGTTCCTACCTGTCGCTGTTGAAGACTTTTACTCTGCATAAATCAATATAATCCTATAATCTGTGGGTGCTTTCCACCAGATCTTTTGCAGTTCAGGTGGACGAGGAAGCCAAGAGGGAGGCGGCGCTTCCCAACGACCAGCCAGTGAGCTTGCAGCGCGTCTTCCTCGGTGGTATTCCTGCAGACGTAGAGCAGACGTCCAACAGAGTCAACGTCCCGTTCCAGGGATGTATATGGAACCTCATGGTCAACGCTGTGTACGTAACATCTCCCCTCTATATGCACTCAGAATTTTGTATATTTACTGAAACACAGAGCTCAAAATTAGCTTTTTCTTGAACCTGAAATATTGTTGAGCAGAGCACTTGGTCTTATTCATCTCCATTAAGATGTACAGTGTGTTCTGGGGGTCATGATCATGCTTTGGCCTTTTTGAAGAACCAGTATTTGAACAGAGTAGAGAAGTTCAAGTTCTTTATTTATCAGATGCACAACAATGACAGACAAGCAGTCGTTGGCAATGAAAATCTTAAGTCTCAAGCATCCTCCAACAATGCTCATTAAATATGTATAAAAAGAAAAATAAGATCATGCAAGTAAAAACAAAATGAGACTCTAAATGTAAAATAGTTCAAGGTAAAATACAGGATAAAATACAACATAAATAAAGTAAATATAAATAAATAAAGTAATATAAATTAGACAGTAATTACAAATGAACTAAATGTAAACAGGTTGTAAATAACATTTTTATTTGTATTTTTATACATCCACATATAGTATGTTTCTGACATCACAAGATCAATATGGAGCAAAAGAACAGTCAACTTTTGATTTTGGATAATTCTCTTAAAACACTGACACAGACAGAACTGACCAAATTACTTTACTTCAGTGAACTTAAACTGTTCACCATAAATACGCCGTATTAATACTCGTGCTTCAAACCGTGCAGCGTTCCCTCATTGCCCTAATGTTTACCCAATAATGTCTTCTGACAGCGGACGACAGACTCATACACTGCTGAGTTAAAGTGTTGTTAATATGAGGTCATGATGATGCTACTGATGATGATGATGATAAAGCCAGCGTGTCTTTCTGCCTGAACAGCAGTAATAGAGCTGTCCAACATCATAAACATACTCATAACTCAAATTACACCCCTCTCTCATCTTTGTTTGTGTCTGTTTGTCTATCGTTCGCCTAATTTCAGCCCCATCACCCCGACACTATAACCTCTAGCTAATATACATCTGTCTCTCTTTCTTCGTTCTATCTGTATTTTCTTGGAATTTACATTAATTTCTATTGAATATATATTATTTAGTTAATTCATCTTGAATAACTCTTACTATACTTCCTTTTTCTAGCACTTAAACATGATCATACCATGGTAATAGGACACTTTATCTAGTTAAGAAGTGTTCACACTACGCACAAAACAAATTGCAGAGACAGTGTGATTCAATACAAAGTGTATGAAAACACAAACAGATGCAAATCTGCTTTAGATGGCGCAAATTTCCACCCCTAAAAGCCACTAATTCTGTCAGTTACAATGGTGATAGTCAGTTCAGCCTGAAGATTCAATGTTACAGATGTGTCTGCACATGCAGTGTTTCCCCGAGATTGACTGCTTTGGTCTGGCGGATGGGCCGGGTTCTCAAATTTAACACTTTAAACTTTCTTTAAATATTCATCAGTTACTTTTTCAAATATTTATCAGCCACTTTACAAAATCCACATGAACCACTCTTCACATCGGCGTAAATTAGATTCATCACACAGCACTTATTTAAAAAGAAAGTACATCACTTTTAGAGCTGGTTCTTCTGTTTCTCCGTTATTATAAAGAAGAACACCAGGAGTAAATGCCAGGAGTCGAGTTTTCATTTAAAATAAATTATGACTGGTGTTTTAACTTCATGTCAAATTAATCAGAGCACACAAGGCCAGATAGCTTCCTAAGTCACCACATGACCGGTTGCTGACAAGCAATTTAATTTTAAAAGGCTATTTTTTAAATGGAGTCTGGCGCAGCGCTCACTCCACATAAAACACACCGAGGCTACATTACATCACTTCCAGCAAACTTCTCGGTAGAACAATGAGAGCAAAACACCGTCACCGATCTGTTTTACCCAAATATTCTCTGTACTCTCTACTACGAAGCGAGTTCAACATACTCAGGGTATCTTCTAGTCACTTATATAAAAACATAATTCAAAGCAGTAAACACCTGCAGCATACAGCCAGCTGTCCTTTCTGCATTTGTCAGTTTAAATTGTGTTGCTTTCAGCCTGGATTACGACTGTAACTTCTTTGTATTTGTGTAATATTATCATACAATCTGCGCACCGAGCTGGTCAGTAGGCGGTGCTTTCATACGAGTTGATCTCTTATCTGGAACATAACCTGCTCCGGAGCAGGTTAGGTGTTCAGTATAAGTTACCATGGCGATATATACCCCGGTAAGAAGTGATCCACCGTTGTAGGACGGAAAACCTTGAAGGGTTAACCCTGAAGTTACCTCGCTAACCCCAAATCCTGCTTCGTAGTACAGGCCTCTGGTGTAGATCAGCTAAAAACACAAAAACATTCACTACCGAGCCTGTTTGTAATCGGCAACGTTATTTTGTCTTCACTTGTTCAACTGACTTTAGCAGTTTAAATAACAGACACTTTGTCCTGCTGTGAATTACACAAACACTTGTCGCTGCAGAATGAATACAAAAGAAACGCAAGGGGATATTTGGCATTATTTTTGGTATTAAAAACAAGGTTTTTGTTTGGCTTGGCAGGGGTTCTCTTACAATTATAGCGTAAACACTGACATGTACAAAACACCTGTGCTGTATGCAAATTTAAATGGACTGCACAAACAGTGCATTTGTCAAATTCATGCTAATAAAGGAAGGGGAAAATGTACTGTAGCATTCAGTCTGAACACACCTCAGCAGCTCCCTGTAATTTCAGCTCATTCTGACATTCCTGTTTGTATCAACTAAAATCAATACAAACATAATATATCCTTAAAAATGTTAGAGGAAAATGTTGTTCTTTTTTGTTTTCTGCACAAGCAAATAGGGGCACACTTCGGATGTTACGCTTCAGCAAGACCGTTTAGGAAAAGCATCTAGAGATGAGCAAAAAAAATAAATCTTTTTATCATATTGAGGTAGCTGTGCTCTGCCCAGTGCAGACAAACTGGCTTATTTTCAAATCATTATAGTGTAAAAAAAACAACATCCATGGGGTTAATTTATACTCTAACATTGGAAGGGGTGGGGGAGACATACACAATTAAATTAGGAATGAGAATCCACATACAGTTCATGCTTGATCCAGTCATTTTAAATCTAATCGCCAGTCCATCTCTCAGTCTCTCAGATTTCTCCCTGCCCGTGTCCTTTGAGAATGCCGAAATCGGCCAGTGCCCCAACCTCGCCCCTGCGCCGCCTCTTCTGCCGGACGAAGAGGAGCTTGAGAAGGAAAAGGAGGAGTCGGAGCCACTCCGGCCTCCACCAACTACTCCAACTCCAGCTCCTGCTGCTGTAAGTGGCTCAAATTAAAGTGGGAACACACACATAAACACACTACTAAACACTGATGGGCAAAACAAAAGGTATTCAAAATTAATGAAATATGTAAGAAAGTAATGTATATTCATATTATACTAGAGGGTTTTATTTACAGTAATATAATGGTCAGTAATTTTGTGTAGGCGCCCTATTTTAATCTGTTGGCACATGTACATACAGATTAATGTACCGTAAAAAAAAAGCACATACGCACTCACATTTACAGAAGCACACACATGTCACGCTCCACCATACTCTTTTATTTTTACTCACACATACACACACAAACACACACAAACACTCACACACCTATTCCTCTCTGATGGAATGCAGCCGTGGCCTCGCCCTGTTAGCTTAGCGCTTCATCACATAGCAGTTGTACAGCCCATTAACTCTTCTTTATAGTCCCTTTAGCCTTGAGCCACTAAACTCCACCTCTGGCAGCCTGTCATACAGTGCGGAGCCACGGCGCTACGCTACGCTAACTGTGCATGCCATTTATGCTTTATGAGCCCACAGGAGCCAAAACACTTTCCGCTAACATTTAGCTACTATGCTAAGAGGCTGGTAGGCAGTGAGTCATTCACATCATACCCTCAGCAGTGGGATAGAGTATATATTCAATCTATTATGAGCCTTAGAGGAGTCATAGTTTATCAGTTACCCAGTTATCTGCTAAACTACACCTCTAAAAGGACATTGATCATGAAGCACAGAGCCAAAGAGCTTTGCCAGCTTCGCTATAACTCTGTGGTTTGGTGCTTTATGGGCTGTAAGTTCATCTGCTTTATGATATACAGTAGACTGCAGGCTGTGAGAAGCCGTAGCTCTACAGTTTAACTGAGGTTGAAGGTAAGTTTTCACCATATTTCAGTGAGTGATTATCGTTATGATTCATGTTCGGTGTTCTCTTAATGTAGATCTTGTTGACTCTTGGAACAGCTTTCCATTACGGCCAAAACAAATTACAAAATACAAACAAATGTCTCACCAGACCTCAGAGGGAAATGGGAGATATTTTTTATAAAAAAGATTAGAGTCTTTAGAGGACATGACCTTTACTCCACCGACATCACTGTTTGTATATTATAGAGAACCAAAGTCTCTCATGAGTTACCTTCTGTTTCTCTGGCCTCTGTTACAGTGTGTATTTCTGTATAGAGTCTCTCTCTTTTATCTTTATACTGGCTGAAACATGACACTAATGATACTCCAAGCTACTTAGTTATTACACAATTTGAAGTCCTTGTAATTCAATAAAATCTAAACTGATTTATTTATGATTAGATCTGTAGAGACAGATGCACTAATCAGACAGTAAAAGTAAATCTAGATATTTACTAGGGCTGTCAATCGATTCAAATATTTAATCGTGATTAATCGCATGATTGTCCAGAGTTAATCGTGAATAATCGCAAATTAATTGCACATTTTTTATCTGTTCAAAATGTACCTTAAAGGGAGATTTGTTGAGTATTTAATGCTCTTATCGACATGGGAGTGGACAAATATGCTTACTTAATGCAAATGTATGTATATAGTTATTATTGGAAATCAATTAACAACATAAAACAATAACAAATATTGTCCAGAAACCCTCACAGGTACTGCATTTAGCATAAAAAATATGCTCAAATCATAACATGGCAAACTGAAGCCCAACAGGCAACAACAGCTGTCAGTGTGTCAGTGTGCTGACTTGCCCCAAACTGTATGTGATTATCATAAAGTGGGTATGTCTGTAAAGGGGAGACTCGTGGGTACCCATAGAACCCATTTTCATTCACATATCTTGAGGTCAGAGGTCAAGAACTTGACCTTGACAGTTTTTCCTCACCAGAATTTAGCGTAAATTTTGAGCATTATTTAACCTCCTTCATGACAAGCTAGTATGACATGTTGTTTTTTTGTTTCATATGATGCTACTATCTTCACTCTAGCTTAAAAACTGAGCCCACTACAACCTAAAAATCGCAAGATGGTAAATGCGTTAAAGAAATTTATGGCATTAAAACTAATTTGCGTTAATGTGTTAACTTTGACAGCCCTACATTTAATGAAATATAAGATGATTTATTTATTTATGATTAGATTTGTAGAGACATTAATTCGACAGTAAATCTAGAGGTCGACCTTCAGCAGTAGTCATGTTGGTGTTTTAATGGATCATAAATATCGTTATGAAACAGCTTTTTATAAAGCCAGTTTTTATAATTGTTGGGCTCAATCTTACACCATTACTACTTTTGTGTTGTTGTTGTTGTTGTGCTGCTGCACCACGTGATGTGACAGCGCTCTGTACAAACACAGAGATTGCAACATGCATTTTTCACCAGCAGCAAAAGGATATTGTCAAACTGAAGAAGTAATCACAAATTGAATCACACCGCTGACAGTAAACAACAGTCTCAGCATGTGCTTGAATAAAAGAGGCTTCTTTATCTCCCACTTTTGTTACAACATATTCTGTATTTGTGATTCTTGAGATAGTTGTGAGCACCAATTTAGAGGTTGAAGTGGCTCCGTAAGTGGCACCTCACAGACTCCAGTGAACCTCTGAACAATAAGATTCAGATTTCTTTTTTTACTTGCTGTTCTGATTGATGATATCATGACAACTGCCTCTAATTAGGCTTTTAAATCACAGCTCTCTAATTTCCCCTCAGTCACACTGGAATTCAACATGAAAACAGTCCTTGCTTATTCTTCTCCAGAGGTAACACAATCTAACATGGTCAGAGTCTAACAAGGGAACCACTTTTATTAAGTATTGTTCAATGTTCTTGTAGTAATTATGCTTCAGTTCGGGGTAAAAGGGGAGCTGGAGTCTAAAAGTCTCTCCATTGCTTCATTAACCTCTTTGACCTTTCATGTTTATGACATCAGTGCCTTCCTGTAGCTGATTGGAGGGCTGTGTGCTTGTCATAAACCAGCCCTGTCCTACAAAATTATGTTCAACTAAACTGCATTCTCAATTACGTTTCGAAGGAAACATATTTTCTCCTGGATTACGGTTGCAGTTTTTAAACACGTGGTTAAATCTCGCCTACTTAAGCTTTAACGTTGCCAAAAAAAATGCCGCAAAACTACCCATCACCCCTTCCGCCCGCCCGTAAGGGACTTTCTCGCTTGTTATACTCAATATTATACCACGTAACTTTCAATACCGTTATTACTCCATATATTTCTACCAAATCAAATCAATATTATATTATTAATTTGATCTCATTACTGGCAAAATCTCATATTCATAAATCTAAATTTTCCGATCATAAACCATCCTTTTTCATCTTTGAAAATTAATTCAAACAATACTTGGCTTCAATCATATATTCTAAAAATAGAAAACCATTAATTTATGTACCCTGTACAACATGTTTTCTGTCAGTGCTCTGATCCCCTGGCATTATCTGTTTCTGTATTTATTCTTTTTACCTTGCTATTTGTAAAAAAAAAGGTTTATTAAAAGAAACAAACAAAAAAAATATACTTTTCATTAACGGTCACTCAAGATACTACGTCACCTGCTCTGCACGTCACTTGTACTACGTCACTTGCTGCGGACTACCATTACAAACGTATTTGTGATACGTCAAAGACAAATGTAATCCGTGACAAAATATGTTTCCTAAACGTGATTGAGAATGCAGTTTAGTTGTGTGGGAATGTACTTTTTAGGAGACAGGGCTTCATAAACACTGTCGTCATTCTGGCTCTGTCGCTGCCACTAATCCTCCTTCCTTCCCGCTCCCTGACTGCTGACCCTGCAGGAGGCCACGCCCCCTGCCGCGCCTGCTGCTACACCCACTGCTGCTGCTGCTGCTGCAGCCCCGCCCACCGCTAAACAGGAGCCCAGCGCTGACATGGTATACACACACACACACACACACACAATTGACACTGTTTAAAGGATAAGAGGGGTGATATTCTATATTTTTGTCATTATTATAAAACCAACCAATGCCTTTATTTGACTCTCAATACTTCTAGCCGAGCCTGTCTGTGACGCCAAGCCTCATTGGTTCCTTCTGAAGGAGTACTGTAACCTCAGACCTTTCTGACTTGCTCTCTCATTTACCGTCATGTCTTATTGCTACCAATCTAGAATATTATAATTTAAACGCATTGAAGTCTGATGATGGCATTCCTGATTACAACTTTTTATTTGTACCAGTTTAAATTTAATATCCCGGTTATGGGAGATGACTTTTTCCTGTCTTCCATTTAAAGTGTGTTTCTTACTTTCTATTTCAACCTATTTTCATTCAGAGAAAGTCTGTTGAGTGAAGCTTTCTTCATCTACCTGCTTCACTTTTGTACTGAGCACTGACCAGCTCGGTTTGAGCAGCTGGAGGTTAAGTGCTTTGCCCGAGAGCCCCTGACATTAATTATTGAGAGAAGGGAGATCGTTTGATTCTCTTCTGGGGAAGTGTTGTAACTGGCCACCCAGTTGTTGACTCTCATTCCAGCATTTCCATTTCTTTTCAGGTGATTAGTTTACATATTGATGTACTTTAAACTGTATCTACCAGAGTTTTGGTAAACATCTGCCTCCTGAGGATGTTGGTGCAGCTGTAAAGCATCTGCAGTATTAGTTGCCTCAAGCTTTTCTAGTTTCAATTCAAGACAAGTTTGAAACACCATTAAGCAATATAGTGAGCATATGCTCATATGCATAAAGGGATGGTTTGGGTGTTTTAAAGTGGGGTTGTATGAGGTACTTATCCGTAGTCAATGTATTACCTATAGTAGATTACAGTCGGCACGCCCCCAGTTTGGAGAGGAGTACCGACACAGGAGCAAAGCAATGTACTGCTGTGGACGGGGCCGGCAGGAAAACATATTTTAGCCACCTAAAAAAATCAATATCAGCTTAAGTGTACGCTATATTTAGAATATTTTAGGCGGTTTACATTGTCGTCAGACAGCCCTTTACGGCGGGGAACTTAAGCCGTTGTAGCCATCTATGCTCCACCAGACTCCATTATAAAAACCTATAATTTTACCTCGAAGAACACGGGGGTTGCTGGTCTACCGCTGCCTCGATTGGTAAGTTTGTTTGTGTTATTGTGTGATTTTAATGAGTCCGAACTAAATAAAGTCACACAATAGCACAAACTAACTAACCGATCGAGGCAGCGGTAGACCAGTAACTCCCGTGTTCTGCGAGGTAAAATTACTGTTTTCTTCAATGGAGTCTGGTTGTTTTGGGGAGAGCGATATAGCGGCCTCAGTTCCCCGTCAGAAACATAGACTGTATAGCTGTCTCACAGCTAAATAAAGCAGTGAAAATAATCTAAATATAGAGTACATTTAAGCTGATATTGATTTCTTTTAGGTGGCTAAAATATGTTTTGCTGTCGGCCCGGTCCACAGCAGTACATTGCTTTGCTCTCGTGCGGAATCTCCTGTCTGCTTCTCCAAACTGGGGGCGTGCCGACCGTCATCTACTGTATGTAATACACTGACTATGGAGAAGTGCATCATACAACACCATACTATCCCTTTAAGGGGCATTGCCCTGTATTGTCTTTAAATTGGTTATGAGTTGAGCAGTAAAACATTTATAGACAAAACTAATTACAACCAGAGGCCAAAAGAGTCGCTTCTCTGAAAACTACAATAAGCACAGCGAAAACTTCTGATCCCTTTAGAGTGGTGGCAACGACACACACACGCACACACACACACACACACACACACACACACGCACACACACACACACGCACACACGCACACACACACACACACACACACACACACACACACACATACACACACACACTTATACAAAATCCAGACTAATGACTTCTATTGGTGTGACCTCCAACCAAAGACCGGCCACTCTGAATGGCCCGTCTTCCTTTTGTTAGCTTAATGGAAAGACGCAGAGGGGATGAGAGAAAGGGAGGGAAGAAGAGGAGGATGAAAGAGGATGAAAGAGGATAGAAGACAGAGAGGGGGATAGATGTGAGCAGAGAGAAAAGGTGCAGCCATGGAGGAAGAGGAGGAAAGGGAGGGAGAGAGAGAGAGTCTGAACAGAGCGGCGGCCGCCTTTTGTTGGCTTAATGGAAAGACGGAGGAGAGGAAGCGGGAGAAGAATGAAAGGAGAGGGAAGGAAAGAGCTTCTGAGCAAGTGACATCTCCCTTTTGTTAGATAGGGAGATAATGTGAAAGAGGGGGAAAAAAAGAGAGAGGTTGAGGAGGAGGAGCGGATATGAGGACAGAGCGCGATAAGAGGTGAGTGTCAGCTGTAACAAAGCAAGGTCACGGTGTGGGGAATGTCTTCACTTGAAAGAGAACAAGAGAGGAGAGGAGATTAAGACACACAGAGACGCTCGGTCGTCTCAGACCCTCTTCCTCTCTCTCTCTAACTTTGTCTCACACTGATACTTGAGGTATGGCAGAGCAGCTTTGTTACTTATTAGGAGATTCAAGAGAGGAAAGGAGATGGGAAGAAGTGATTGGAGGGGAAGAAAGAGGGAGAAATGAACAGAATCAGGTGAGAAGAAGTGAGAGTAGAGATGGTGAACGGAAGAGTTGAGACGATGGAGGAGGAGGACCTAAAAAGCCTCCATTGGAGGCAAGGGAGTGTGTGATGGAATAGAAATAAACAGGTGGATGTAGAGGAGATATGACAGTAAGATAGGAAAGGAGATGGTAGGGCAGGAAATGATGGAGAGAGGAGGAAAGATGATGCGAAGGGAGGAGATTGATTTGAAAAACATTGAAGGGGATGAGGAGGAGATTTGGCAAGGGGGGATAAGTCAGAAGGGTTGAAAGAAAATTAAGCAAAAGAGGAAAGGGCTTAAAGAAAGGTGAGTATAAATGGGCGTAGAGGACACAATAGGAGAGGAGTCTACGAGATCAGGAGAGGTGGAGGAGGAGAGGGGAGGATGAGAAAGTAAGAGGAGGGAGCAGGAGGAGAGTGAAGAAAGGAATAGGTGAAAGATGGGAGGAGAGGAGACACTATGCAGAATAATTAAAGAGGAGATAAAGGTGAATAGAAGAAGATATCAGAAAAAACAGTGAAGGTGAGCATTCAAGCAGAGTAGTGATTAAAGCGATGGTAGGCAGAATGTTTTTGGCAACATTGGGCAAAACTCCCATAATAACCTTTCAGTATATTGTAACTCAAGTGTTCTGAGAGAAAACTAGACTTCTGCACCTCCTCATGGCTCTGTTTTCAGCTTGGTATTTGGTATTTCCTCAACTGATCTCAACGTGGCTGCCGGGTCACAAACGTTTTAATTTTACAGCTAAACAGTACACTACAAGATGATTCTGAAAACATCTGAGGAGAGAAATAGGCATTACAGTAACAGAATATTGATTCATATTTGATCAGCGCTGCCTAGTTTGACCGTTTGGTCGGAGTTTGTGAGTGATTGACAGCTGCTCAGAAACGTTAAGGCTCCAGATCGGCTCTGATTTGTTGTTTTCCTCCGGTCTGTGAAATCTTGCAGATGCCGTTAGGAGCACCGGAGGACACAGAGGCACATGTTTATTTTTCAGATTACCTGTCTCATGCACTACTGTCCGGGTATAGTGACCGTTTTATAAAAATAACATTTTTGAAATCATATTTTCTCCATTTCTACCTACTACAGCTTTAAAGCGAAGAGAAGAAGAAGAATAGTAGAGGAGAGAAAAGGAACAGCTATGGTAGAGGAACGGAGTAGAAAATAAAAAAAGATGGACGATAAGAGAGGTAGAGGAGATTTTAGAGTAAAGCAAGTTGAGCTGATGGGAGAGGAAGAGGAGTTGTTGGGAGAATAATTCAGAGTAGTGAATAATGAAAGATGAGGTGGAAAGGAAAGAATAGAAGAGAAAAATGTGAGAAAATTAGATGAAAGGGGAAACGAGAGTAAAGAAGTGTAGAGGAAAAGAAAGTAGCAGATGGAAGGACAGGAGGAAGATGAGGAGACAAGGAGAAGAAGATATATAAGGGAGAGGAGGAATAAAGAAGAGGCAAGTGGAAGAAAGGAAACTGCAGTAGAAAGAGAGTAAAAAGTAGTCCAAATTTAGCCTTCACTTGTATTACAACAATGACACCTTCTGGTCGGTGGCTGAACTGACGAGAGGCTCAGTAACACTCCTCTAATACTGTTTACCCAGCTGCCAAAGTGGAGCACAAATCAAATGGAAATCAGACGGCAGTGTGTGATGTCTGGTTCAGATTAAAAGGAAGTATGTGCAGGATTTATGATGATCAAACTGTGGGAGGGTCCATTGATTTGAAAACGGTGTCAACCAAATCCACCTTGGCAGTAACCGATGAGGTGATGAAGAAGAAAAGAGACATTGATGAAAGATTAATGCAATTAAACCAGTTTTAATATGCTGGGACCATCTGAAATATTCCATATAATCTATATGATTTTAATCCTCTGTGAACTCCTGTTTTCTATAAAGAAGTGTTTGATGACCCGCTGTGACCGAGCAGCTCTTCAGGTCGCCGCACATCAGAAGCAGAAACCCTATTAGTGTGATTGACACGTGTTCTGCTCAGGTGTTCAGGGTTCCTGTTGACGAGAGGCGATATCGGAGCGGTGTGCTGAAACCCTGTCGCTGTAACTGACATGTTATGTCCAATCTGCAGGATTCGTGTGCATCAGCTGTGGCCCCGACAGCGCTGGAGAAGGCCTATCAGTTCGGACTGACCAGGAACAGCCACATGACGTTCGCTTTTGATGACACCAAAGTCAGAGAGAGGTATGGATTCAGAATGAATAATCATTTTAGGTTTTTATTTTGCCCTCCAGCTTGTGCTGTAAGTGTTTTTACAGATTTGTTTGTATTTTAAGTCGATGCACAGTCTAAGTTATATAACACCTGTCACAGATAACAGACTGAGCTTTTTTGAGAAATGTCCAACACTGACAATACAGTAGGAATGACTGTCAGAGGTGTTAGTGTGAGGCAGGCCTCTCTAGGGGGGCGCCAAACAGTTTCAGAAGAAGCTCAGTGAATGGATGAAAAATATGACATTGGTTCACAGAATAGTCTAAATGTGTGTGATTAGTAGGGCTGGGCGATATGGAGAAAATCAAATAGCACGAAATTATTTTACCAAAAACCGATAACCTCGTTATCGATGTTGAAACGGTATTGTAAAGGTTGACCATTGGTGCTTTTACAAAATATTTACACAATGATATTTTTGATAAATAATCATCATTAATGTGAATATAAGTGAGTAAAGCCAGTTAATAGAATAGTTAGACCAGTCTGGTGAGGGGCGATGCGAATGATGGAAAAGCGCGAAATTTGCGTCATTTGCGTATTTGCGGGAGTAGAAATAGCCCGTCAGCGTTGAGATCCTCCTCCTGTTGTCACTGACGTCCTGACATTGTTGAATCAGAAATGGAAGAAAAAATATAAAAGTGTTATACTATTATATTATAACATTATTATTAATGATGCATTAACGTGTGAGTAGCATTTTACTGTTGTAGTTGGTTGAGGTGTAGCTCATTTAACTACTTTATACACTGTTGGGCTACCAAAATCTTAAACGGTAAAGTAACTAGTAGTAGATGTGAAACTAATGTAGTGGAAGAAGCATGATATGTAAATACTCTAGTAAAGTAAAAGTACTTTTGTACTTGATGTGCTTAGTGACATTCCACCACGGTAAATGTGTCTATATTCCTGTCACATGTTAACACAGCAAACTCTGACCCGTGTTTGTTAGCATCTTGTCAGAGTTTCTGCTCAGATCTCACACGTCGGAGCTCAGCTCTAAATAAATAAATAAATAAAGGAAAACAGAAGTGAGTGAGTGATAGTTTGGACGGGATCAGATTTCTACCAACACAGAAGTACAGCAGGTCAAAATCCAGAGAAACATCCTCTATAAATAACAATGTGTTGAATTAATGAACATGTTTCTTGACTTGACAACCGTGAAAACAACTTTCTGTTTCACCAACTGACAACAACAACAGAATGATGGAAGGATGAGGAAATACATTCCAGATATACACCCATCAAGTCTTTAGACATGGAGATGGTTTGTGTACATTTTAGGTACTTTATTGATCTAATAATTTTGTTAATGGATGATTGGAAAGGGAACAGTATGTTGCCCAAAGACTTTGGCTGTTTTGAGGACCAGACTTTCTCTAAGCAGTGTTGTAGCCTGCTGTCCAAATCAAATATCAGTGCTGGAAAATATGATCAAATGGAAAGAAGAGGTGTCTGACTCACTTAAAACTGCAATCCATCTTCCATTCTGTTTACTATAATATTCCAAGCTATGCCATATTGAATTCAAACCATTTGAGTTGTATATTTTACATTTGGTTGAGATATGATAATATGATATTTGTGCTTTAATAAGTTAATGTGTTATTTTAAGTGAGAAGAAATTTGTAAGCATTTAAACCAACTGCCAAAATATTTTAATATAGTATGATCTGCATCCGTTGACAGGAAAAGTGTAACTGTATTATATTATTGTTTATAAGTACAAAAGTTAATAAAAAATAAATAAATAAATAAAAGGGAAAATTAAATTGAACAGTAGATAGATAGGGAAGTAATACAAAGATAAATAAAGAAGCAAATTAAAACAGAAATATAAATTTATGTCACATTTTATTAATTAATGCCTACATTTATCTGTAATATTATTTTTAGTTCATTTAATGGCATATTAATTAATTTATTTATTGAGTAATTTATTTATTTAATTTTTATTTTGGCAGGTTCTGTCCTCCATATTTTATTACCTTTGCAGGAAATTGCTATTCATGTTGAAATGCTGTGAGGATCCAGTATTGTGATGAAAATGCATCACAAAGACATATTGCATCTGTTTTAGAAATGTGCCTTAGGTAAATGTTTTACTATATGTATGTATCATATATACTGTTTTTATAATCTATGATTTGTGTTTGTGTGTGTCTCAGGCTGATATTGGAGTTTGAGCTGAGGACGAAGGAGGACTCTGGTCTCGTTCTCTACATGGCAAGAATCAACCACGCTGACTTCGTTACCATACAGGTATCCACCTACTGCTCTGACTGTTATTCTATCATTTAATAGTTTAATTTTCATATCCTCAAGTTGGTTTAGTATAACACGGGTTGCTTCTTTGTATGTTAAAGCACAGTCTTTTACTCTATTTCATCACCTCTCATTGACATAAGCCTCAGCTCCGTTTACATCAGGAGAACCGTTCCCACTTGTTTTTGTGCCAAAAAGCATGTATGACTACTTTATCAAAAAAACAGAAAAATTTGAATTCTAACATTTTGAATTAGAGAGCAGGGCTGTAGTACTCAAGTCCAGTCTCAAGACCACTTTTTTGAAGTCTTGCACTTGTCTTAGTCTCGTACCTTGTTGAATTCAGGATTGTCCTGGTCTCGGGCTCAGCTATTGAGAACTGGTCAAGTTGTTCCTGGCTGCTGATTTGGGATCAGTTGGCTGATTCTACACATGATGCGCCTCTACGTTAGTGCACCTGTAGAAACCTGTAATGATCCTCAAACCTAAATAACCTAAAGAAGATTGATCAGTATTGTTTATAGATAGATTATTTCTGTCTATCCTAACTCATTAATCACTATTTATTAGCATTGGAAAGACACTATTGCTTATTATGGTCTTGAACTGGACGCAATTTGCTCTGGACTCTTGTCTTGACTACAACTCAGTAAGGGAGTCTCATATCCCCCGTCTTTTTTCACATCCTTCCTCTGGTTTCTCTTTGGGCACTGAGACGGTTCAGAGGCTGGATCTGTTTGCCTGTTTCACCAAGGTCGTCATATTCATGATCAAAGGTCACAGACGGCCACGTCAGCTTGTCATCCCTCCGTCATGACCCCTCTATCTCTCTCTCCTCCTGTAGATTAAGGACGGACAGGTCTGTCTGGGTTATGATCTTGGTCATGGAAACATCTCTGGCTGCGTCCCCTTCTCCATCAATGACGGGAACTGGCACAAGGTGGGACACTCTTTCATTCATGCTCGTTCACTCACTCATTCATTTATTAATTAACTACAGAATAATAGTATTTACTAATAGTACAGTATTTGTTTTGTCCCATCTCATTTCTCTGAGTATACAGTACATGGGAGTATCACATGGTGTTATTAGAAGGTTTACATGAGTTATTATTTACTGATATTTGTAGAGGTTTGACAGTAATTCGGTCCCTCTCTTCTTCTCTAAACTTAAAGATACTGTTGCTATATACTTCATTTTCACCATTTCGTTTTTGGTCACAGCTTTGTTGCTTTCTGCCATCCAGAACATTAAATCCTGGAGACTCGTTTATCACAGAAGGTCGCAACTTTCTAGAAGAATTAACCACTTTATTACATCGTTAATGAACACTAAATCTCCATTTCAAGTGACAGCACATGATGGCAACATTCGTCTTTCTTTACATCCAAGACAACATATAGTCTGTGTTTATACTGTGAAAAGATCTGTACTTACAGTATCTATTGGTCTGAAAACTTCCTGATAGTCCATCTACTTTCTTTTCCTCTCATCTCTTTCTAACCCTCCTTTCATTCTTTGTTTTTCCTCTCAGATCCGTGTGAGTCGTATCAAGCAGAGAGGTCTCCTGATAGTTGACGGGCGATACAGTAAACAGATGATCAGTCCAAAGAAGGTACGTTGTTTTGTTCTATTCTAACCACAGTTAGTTACATGGCAGACTAGTATAAAGAAAATACTTTCCTTAAGGTCGTTCCTCAAGGTTTTGGTGTCTTAATGTGGTATTTTGGAGGTATTATTGATCACCTTTATCAATTCTCCAGTGGTTAAAACATGTTTAAATTTAGCACCAAATCTGTGTAACAAATGGTATCAACACAAAAATTGCTGCAACAACTTATGAGACATGATAGAGCATGGGGATCATATACTTCTTGCATAATGTTCTAAACCCTTATACACTTTCACTATTTATTTTAATTAATTAACTCATGTTTATTTCTGATTTATGACAAGAACAACTTGACATACAGAGCTGAGCTGCATCTCAAATTAATCTTCAGGTTTCCAGCTTTCAGATGATGTACATCACTTCTATGTGACATCTACTGTTGACCTGCTATCTCCCCCTAAAGACCCCCTGCACCCCCCTAAAAAAAGACAAAAACGGGTCCATGTGGGTCTCAGAGGGTTAAAATTATTGTTTTATTGTTGCATTAATAACATATCTTCTTCTTCTTCTCACCAGGCTGACCTGTTAGACGTGGTGGGAAAGCTGTACGTTGGTGGATTACCAGTAAACTACACCAGCAAGAGAATCGGACCGGTAAAAAAACACAGATACACACATACATTTTTAAAAGTTGCATGTCAACCCAGGATGCCAGATTTCTATTTAGTACTTAATTTAAACTAGTTTCAGTTAAGTTTATTTGCTTCACTTGGTTCCATTGTAACGATCATCTGAGAACTGATTATTAATGTGCAGAGATTGTGGCCCATTTCTCTGTTAGAGTCAACATGGTTTGTAGTTACACCTGATTGTTGTTTTAATGGGCATTTTTAAATAATTTTGTAAGTATGAACCAAACGTTCTCTCTTTTTCTGTTAGATTCTCTACAGTATCAATGGATGTATCCGTAACTTTAAGATGGTTGGAGGAGCTGTAAGCACTAAAGCTGCCGCTACAGGTAAGGAATTAGTATTAAGATTGCACACATAGTATGTCACGTGGTAACAATGGTGGAATGAAACTAAGTAGGTGTACTCAAGTACTATTTTATGGTACTTGTACTTTACTTTAGTTTCTATTTCATGCTACTTTATAGTTCTACTCCACTACATTTCAGAGGCAAATATTGTACTTTTTACTACATTTATTTGATCATTTTAGTTACTTTTTCAGATTAATATTATGATGTATTATTATAGGTTAAGATAAGAGTTTATTGATCCTGGGAGGAACTTCACAACTTCCAAGCAGTTTATAGAGTAATTAAAATTAGCCCCACCTTTACCAGCTGCAACATTAAAGTGATGAACACATGAATAATTATAATCCAGTAATATATATTATTCTGAAATGGGCCATTCTACATGATGACTACTTTTTACTTTTGGTACTTTAAGTATATTTTGATGCTGATACTTTTACTAATTAAATTAAAATGTTTGTCTCCAACTGATTAACCCTTCCTCCTCTCTCTCTCTCTCCTCCTCTCCGCCCAGGTCGCACTGAGGCCGCCGTTGAGGACTTTAAATTGGACATGGCCACGCCCACCTCCAGTCACATGGTAGGGCGATGCTTTGTTGCCACGGAGACGGGCACCTATTTTGAAGGCACTGGCTACCTGAAAGCAGGTGAGATGAGACAATGACAAGTCACTTGCATGATGTAGACTTTATTAGCTACTGTGTAACACCCTATCAGCTTTATAACAACCACCTAACAGTGACATACAAATCAGAATCCAGTTCGGTTTTACTCAGGAAGAAAGCACAGTTAAATGTTCTTGATATAAAGGTGAATAATAATCTCCCTCTCTCTTTCTCTAGTCGCCTCCTACAGAGTGGGTCTGGATGTGTCGATAGCATTAGAGTTCAGGACCAGCAGAACCAACGGAGTGCTTTTAGCCGTCAGTAACCAAGCAAACGACGGACTGGGACTAGAGATCGTTGAGGGCAAGGTACGTAACAATGAATAAAGGAATAGTTTAGTATTTTGAGACGTGCTTGTTTGCTTTCTGGCAGAGAGTTAGATGAAAAGCTTAATACCACTCTCATGTCTGTCTGTGTTAAATAATGAAGCACGAAGACTGGAAACAGCTAGCCGGGCTCTGTCCATCAGCACCTCTAAAACTCACTAAGTAATTGTTTAATCCATGCAAAAAAACAAAATGTAAAAACAAGAATAAGCCTTTTTTTTTTTTTTTTGCATTACATTTTTTCTACAGATTAAACAAACGGATTCAGGATAATATGTTTAACAGATTTGTTATGGTTGTACAGAGTCAGGATAGCTTGTTCCCCCCGTTTCCATTCTTTGTGCTAAGCTAAGCTAATGGACAGTTATGGGAATGGTACTGTATTGATCCTCTCATCTAACTCTCCGCCAGGAAACAAATAAATGTACTTACTATGTATGTTGTATGTTAAATTATACCTTAAATCTATTCTAATCTCTTTTTAAAGTTTTACTACACACATTGCATTAGTATATCCAGTATGTAGGTACAATATGTGTGCTAAAAAGTGTTTACATTATCACAGGTACTTAAATACATAAAAATATATACATCTGAAAAATGTAGTTTAATACATGCATGTCTTTCTTTTCCTTCCTGTTCCTCTAGCTGCTCTTCCACGTCGACAACGGAGCCGGACGGATCACAGCGGAGCACATGCCCCAGGGCGAGGGCTTCTGCGACGGCCAGTGGCACGCTGTCACCGCCAAGAAGCTTCGCCACAAGGTGGAGCTGGTGGTCGACGAGCAGCAGAGCCAAGCAGAGAGTCCTAACGCTCGCTCCAACACGTGTGACACCAACGACCCCATCTACGTCGGAGGATATCCGGGTATGACTGCCTTCTAACACACAGGAAGTGTAATCTGTTATAGTACAGACACTCAAAATAGATGCACTGACTTACTCTATGTATCACCACACATGAGATGTCAATGACTACATACACGCACACTAATATTACAATATTAATCGGAGTGTGCACGGCTGCATGTTAACATAGTCACTGTTTGATTTCTCTCTCAGATGGAGTTCGACAGGCAGCTCTCTCTACCAGCTCTTCCTTCAGAGGCTGTATGAGGAACCTGAAGATCACCAAGGCCTCTAAGACGATGGATGTGCAGTTCAACAAGGCTCTGGAGATTAAAGGAGTCCAGCCTCTCTCCTGTCCTGCTGTAGCTGCCTAACCGATACCATAGAACTTCTCTTCTGTTGTTTACCTAATACAGTACTTCTCCATCTTGGTCTCTGAACCTGCACTGGGCACATTGGGCCTCATGCAAGAACGTTTTTGTATTTTTGTCTTAACTTTCTCTTACTTTATTTTGTACCGCGGGCTCATACGAGTGTTCCACGTCACATTCAGCAAACGCTCCTAACTTCAGATAACCGTGTAAATGACCTGCGTAAACATGATAAATGCCAGCTGTAAGTAAATTAGCGTGCGTTCATAATTGTAAATTAGTATAATTAACGCCCCAATGACACCATATAAGGCTCTGCGTCCTGCCCCATTCATCAGCACGCTGTCTAAAGATGCGCTAAGGCATCCAAAAGGAGTAAGCAACGCGCCTAGTTACACTCCCCGTTGACCTTATTATATACAGAGACAAATTAACCTTCAATAAGTGCGTAATTTAAGTCGTTTTGCAGTTTGAGATGTTCATATTTATATTGTAGTGTTATACAATAACAGCCGTTATCTGTAACCGCTTATCCTATTCAGGATCGCGAGGGGTGGGTGGAGCCGATCACAGGGCTTACAATAGCATCAATGGCCAATTTAAATTAATGATGATATCGTTAGGCTAAATGAATACATTTAGAATTATATTATAATTGCAGAGTCAAACAGGATAATGTTGAATATAATTAAGAAGTGTAATTTATATATAGGTCTCAACTCAAAAGTGCTTCAAAGTAATGAAATATACAACCCGTTAGTGAAAAACGTAGGTTTGGATAACAGCCGACTCATTACACGACTCGTACGAGTGGTTCTTGCATGAGGCCCGCTGTTTATATATCAGCGTGTAAAATACGCGTACATCTTCTTTTGTCCAGGTGCTGAGTCCAAAAACTAGGTACAGTAATACAGCGGAAACCACTTATAGTGAAATCAAAAAGCTTGGTACAGAATCTTTCCTATAAAAATGATAGTTACAGTGTTAATCTATAGTGATCAATTTGACTCAGACAATTATAACTATAAGCGGTTTCCACTATACTGTATCTGAGTCACTAGGACTCCTTTTCAAAACCACTTTTTCTTTAATTAATTTAGCAAGAGCACAACGTTTGGAGCCCAGATTAGCCCTTCATCAGGTACAGATGTGTGTGTCGTTGACTAAATAGTCAAGTCTCTCGTGTAAGTGTGGCAACAACCGCAGAATTGGTGCCAAGCCACTCGATCAGATATATAGTCTCCTGTAAAGCAACATCTTAAAAGTCAAGAATTATAAAGATCAACACTAAATCACTGGACTAGCAATCAAATTATATCAGAATATCACCATCTAAAGGCACATAACTATGAAAAAGATTTATTTAATCATACATCAGAATGTATATTTCCTAGTTACGTGTCTTTTGATATTCTGATGTAGTTCATATTTCAATTGCTTTTCCAGTGATTTAGTGTTAAACTTTATAATTCTTGACTTTAAAGATGCTGATTTACAGGCGACTATATATCTGATCGAGGCTGTAGCCAAACGTACAGGAAGGACACACCTGTTATCCTGCTCCTGTTTGGGGCTAAAAACATGTAAACTTACCTGGTGCAGTTTTCAAAGAGACCCTCAAAAACATTTTCTTAATTTTTAAAGGAGACCCTGACTTTATGTAAAGTGTAAGACTCTGGTCAATAAATCTATCATGGCTACAAATTGAGGTCTCAAAGTGTTTTAAAAATGCGTTTCATAGTTTGTCCACTAAGTTTACGCTAAGGAAGATATCAGTATTAAGACCTGTGCTGTGGTTACAGGTGCTCACAGTATTCAAGCTATGTTGAGTCCTTCAGTTATATTATTTTACCCTTGTTTCATAAACTTCTCTGGAAAAGAATGAAAAATTATATATTTTTGCGTGATTTTTCTACATTTGTCCTTCACAAACCTTGTTCCCTGAGAATTTGATAAGGATAGTTAACACAGAAATGAACATTGTATAGTCATTACTTCTCTGTACAGAAACAGATGTGGACTGTGAACTTTAGAGATCTAAAAGTTACAATAAAAAAAACTGTTTTTACACATCCGATGGTTCTAAAGCCACAAGAGCTTCAGCCCAAATGTCCACTAACTATTCAATTAACTTATTATCTAAACAATTACATGTAGAGCCTGCTTGCTTAACCCGAATATCATGAATACTAGAAGTACAATTGTTTGGGGGAAAGCTAAATATGATAGAGTTAATAACTGTATGCTATATTGACACACTAACTAACTTTACTGGTGCTTCAATACACATAATAGTGAGTAGATGAGAACATTTTTTACATTTTTTGGTGCAATATTCCTTTAACATTCCACACTTATATCAATTGATTTGATAATATAATGACAAATTGTCACACAAGCTGGAGCTTGTTTTTAAGTAATGTTGAGATACCAAATTGACGGTACAAGGTTTCTGTCGGACACTAATGGCGGTGTATGTTCTGCATGGTTTGGCTGAAAATACTTTACGAAATATATTCTTGATAGCATCAAACAGGTTGTCCTGTCCTTCTTTAAAACTGCCGATGATTTGACAAATTATGTGGAAATGCATTATTAGAATTTGTTTGATATTTTAAATTAAAAAGTAATATTAACATTTAAACGAAGCCTGAAAAAAACCCTGTTGCTTTTTTGCTGAAACTCCACTAGATGGTGTTAATGCACTTCACAGTTACTAGGACAGACGGACTGCATCCACCTAATGATTGAAAATCAACTTGAAACGCATTAAGCAGCAGTGAACAGTTCTAATTCAGAGTGTCCAATAACAAACAGTGACTCACAAATTGCTATTTACTAAAGTTAATTTGATAATTGACATGCTTGCCATCCTGATTTAATTCAATATTTATTCTGTATAATGTGTCCCAGTTACCAAGAGGCAAAAAATAGGGACAGGGGTCTGTGGAGTCTTAAAATAGTATTAAAAGTTGATAAATCAATTTAGCAAGAAGTGAGCCCCTTAAAAAGTCTTAAATGCCGTTTTCCAAGATATTATATTTTGTAGCTTGTTTCTAAATGTGTATTTGTCTTGACATACTATACTATGACTTTTATTTATTTTTTCAACATACTATACTGTGACTTTTTTCCGATATACTATACTATGACTTTTTTTTCAACATAATAAATTATGACTTTTTTTATTGTTTTCAACCTACTATACTCTGACTTTTTAATTTTTTCGACATACTATACACTGACTTTTTTTTCGACATACTATACTATGACTTTTTCAACATACTATACCATGACTTTTTTTGTATTTTTTCGACATACTTTATACCATGACTTTTTTTCAACATACTATATTATGACTTTTTTTATTTTTCGACATACTATATCACGACTTTTTATTTTATTTTTTGACATACTATACTATGACTTTTTATTCGACATACTATACTATGACTTTTTTTAATTTTTTCAACATACTAAATGACTTTTTTTTCATTTTTTTCAACCTACTATACTGACTTTTTTTTATTTTTTAGACATACTATACACTGACTTTTTTTCAACATACTATAGTATGACTTTTTTTGTATTTTTTCGACATACTATATACCATGACTTTTTTTCAACATACTATATTATGACTTTTATTTTTCGACATACTATACCACGACTTTTTATTTTATTTTTTGACATACTATACTATGACTTTTTTTTCGACATACTATACTATGACTTTTTTCGACATACTATACTATGACTTATTTTTTCAACATACTAAATTATGACTTTTTTTTATTTTTTTCAACCTACTATACTATGACTTTTTTTTTAATTTTTCGACATACTATACTCTGACTTTTTTGTATTTTTTCGACATACTATATACCATGACTTTTTTTTCAACATACTATACTATGACTTTTTTTCAACGTACTATACTATGAATTTTTTTTTTTTTTTTTTTCGACATACTATTCTATGACTTTTTGGTATTTTTTCGACATATTATATACCATGACTTTTTTTCAACATACTATATTATGACTTTTTTATTTTTTCTACATACTATACTATGACTTTTTTTCATTTTTTTGACATACTATACTTTGATTTTTTTGAATTTTTTCGACATACTATACTATGACTTTGTCTGACTTTGTTATCACAAACTAAGACTGTTTAGTTTTGCCGTCTTACAATGAAAGTATAGTAAAAATAAGTTAAAGTGGCAATGTGGTCTTAAAATCTATGGAAAGGTTCTTAAAAAGGTATTCAATTTAATTTCAGGATTCCTGCATATACCCAGTAAGATTAAGAGACATTTCCCAGCACTGACATTCCAGATGCACTAGAGGGCGGTATATCACTACAAAGAGCGAAGATGTACCTGTTAGATGGAACTGCATTCAAAGTTCAAAAACTGGTGATTGGCTCCATTACCTGATGGATTACATTTCGTTTTCCCCATTCCGTGTGTTGTAAAGGTCAATTTCTTTGCAGCTCCTGGAGGAATTAAATGGACACACATGAAATAACGGGACAAATCCCTCTCTTTATTGTGCATTTCTCTTTTATTACCATGGTCCTCTTTACATAAGGTGAAGAATGGTCAGCCCACTAAAACCTTGTTGTGACCGCCTGAAGTGGAATGTTCAGAAGATAGAATAAAGCCTTACATTATATCAGCTCGCTCGTTTAAAGTTATACACTTGTTTTTTTGTAAAATTACCAAACTGCCCTTACCCTTTTATGACAACAAGATCACACCTCTGTCTGTTCAGTGCGGTTGTTGCAAAGCTTTGGAGAAATGCTTGTTAAAAACAGACAGTGGCAGTGATAATCCATGAAATTAGAATTTTTCTGTGATCATGTGAGATAATCTAAGAAACAAATACAGAACATATTCTTTCTGCCAGAACTGTGACACTCCAAAAACAGCTGCCAAAATAATAAAAAACAATAATTTCCTGTTTACCTGCTTTCCAGGAACGTCTTTCTGTACCAGAGCAGGTCATGGTGTTTACAGGAGAAATTATGCAAATTGCCATCTGTGGTTTTAATCATTCTGTAATGAGCATAAAAACAGGCATTAGGTTAAACATACATTGTAAACCAGCTAAATTACTACCGGACACACAGAGGTTGTGAATCTTGTGTCATCCCACATCAGCAGAGTGATCAAAAAGCTAAAAAGTTGGTGTACTACTCCATCTGTTCCACCATTAAAGCAGGAAGTGTGACGACCGTCAGTGTGAAGACTGAGCAGAAGTTCAGCTCAAAGAGTGCGGCGTGTTTACTCTTCATCCCTCTTTCCCTTATATCATCCCAGTGAATGAAGTGAGATAAAACAGCTAGCTACAGCATTAATCTAAGTCTCATTTGCATTCAAGCATTCCATGTTTATATCACCGAAAGTAAAGCGATAGCCCCGTCAGCTACCGTATTTAACATGAGTGTAGATAGTAGAGAAAAACAACAAGAGAGAAACAACAAAGCCTGGCGTGGTGCAGGCTTTCTGAGTAGAAACCTCCGAAGAAGAGTAGCATTGTTTATCCTCTACACTGGGACAGCACTGTCCTGGTGTCAGGTCTGGTGACTTATTGCATGCTGTCAGTCCTCTTGAACTGATCTGAGGTGAGTTTCAAACGTGGTGGCGGTCCAGTCCGTCGGTCTAGGCTCTTTGGGCGCCTTCATCCGCCTCCCACAGCCACACCCAAACACCCCAGGGTCCTTTTCCATCTGCTCCCCGGGGGTAAGCAGCTCTTCTGGGTATGGTTCCACCTACTCTTCATCCAGGCCTGGTCAGGACGACTGCATGAGGCCCGTCAGTCGTTTGCCCGTCAGTGACTTGCCCTGGTAGGAAGCAGAGAGAGAGAGAGATCGAGGGAGGTGAGGGTGATGGCTGTCAAGTTTAAAGCTTTTCTGAGGATTTGGAAAAGTGTGGGAGGAAAAGTGAAAGTATAGACTGCAAAAAATTTATCAGATAATCCTTCATGCCCATAGTGCATCTAAATGCATTGTTTGTTGCAGATCTGTGTACACTAAAGGCTTCAGGTTTTTTTTTTAAAGAAGAAATACCTGTCATTGTTTCATGAATCCAAACAAACAGCACAGACAAATGAATGCCAATAGTGTAGAGCCTTGAGATGCCTTATTCCTTAGCTTGAATACCAAAACCAGAATTCTTAGTGAATGCAGTTTAAGAGTTAAAAGCAAAGACAGCAGGGCACTCACCACACTGCGAGTGAACTTCTCCAGGGAGGTGCGTCGGCCCTGCTCCGTTTCGGGCTGGAGGGAAAATAAAAGTAGCAAAGGAGAATAGTTCAACATTTCAAAGCTAATGTATATGTGCTTGCATCTCAAACACTAAATAAAAACATAGT
This sequence comes from Sebastes fasciatus, assembly GCF_043250625.1. Classification (NCBI taxonomy): domain Eukaryota; kingdom Metazoa; phylum Chordata; class Actinopteri; order Perciformes; family Sebastidae; genus Sebastes; species Sebastes fasciatus. The sequence continues at coordinate 23,726,670 of NC_133812.1, read as the reverse complement.
ATAGTGTGTCGAAAAAAAGTCAGAATAGTAGAGTATGCTGAAAAAAGTGATTATCACAGAATAAAATGTTGAAAAGAATGAAAAAAAAATCATAGTATAGTATGTTGAAAAAAGAGATACAAAAAAATCATAGCATAGTATGTCAAAAAAAAGTCATAGTATAGTTTGTAAAAAGTGATAAAAAAGTCATAGTAGTATGTCGGAAAGAGTAATAAATAGTCATAGTAGAGTATATCGAAAAAAAGGTCATAGTATAGTATGTTGAAAAAGTCTTAAAAAAGTCAAAGTATAGTATGTTGAAAAAAAATTATAAAAGTCATAGTATAGTATGTCAAAAAAGTGACAAAAAAGTCATTGTATAATAAGTTGAAAAAAAGATTAAAAAAGTGATAGTATAGTATGTCGAAAAAAGTCTTAAAAAATGTCATAACATTCATAAAAAGTCATAGTATAGTTCGCTGAAAAAAAGTTATAATAAAGTCACATTACATTCTGAGAGTTGCCATTGTCCTGTAGATTAAACTACCTAAAGATATATAAATAAGTTAAAATTAGCACAACCTGAAACACCTACAGCAGTAAAATGCAACATATACATTAATGCAGTAGTAATATTAATCCAGACACATCATAGTAAAACACTGATGGGGACCATGTTTATGCAGAATGAGTAATTTTACTTTTTTGCTGATAATACTTGCATACATTTACTGAAGTAAGGACTTTTACTTCTAGTGGAGTATTTTCACAATGTAGTATTTTACTTAAGTAAAGTATCCATATTCGACTTTTACTTCTTCCACCACTGGTGCAATCATACAGTTAGTTTATACAAGATATTTACACAGAAATTGACTTGTAGAAAGATGACAAATACAGACACTTACCTTCTTCCTTGCCATCAGCAGGTCCTGGTACACGTTGGAGCGCAGGAAGCGTGAATAGCTGTCACTTTTCATCAGCTTGTAGATGTGGTCCTGAATGGAGAGAGTTAGAGGCAGAAAGAGAGAGAGAGAGAGATATGGGTCTAAATGTTTGCCAGAACTTGTCAATGCTTCTATGCTAATGATGTACAAAACTTGTCAGAGTAAACGAAACGAGACAGTCACTGAGGGAGAAAGATGGTTGCAGCACATTGCCAACCGACTGACAGGAGAAATCTGTTATCTTTTTTTTTTTAACTCTTCCCTTTTAAGCCTGTAACAGGAAAATACTTTTGACAGACACCACCAAACCTCCAACCTCGCTTTACTCCACCAACCTTATCTGTCTCCCAGCGAGGTGTATTCTCTAGAAATCACTCCACACTATAAACCCATTAGTGGATATTGGTGAAGCATGTAAGAAAGACAAATGGGGCAGACAACAGTGTGGGATTGAGTTTCTGAAGAGGCAGCGCTGACACTGATCACCTGAAGAGATATAAATTAAAAGGGTGATATAGTCGTTCTGAATGGCGCTTAGAATAGTTTCCTGCAGTGTGAGGGGAAGGCGTGGGAAGTAAGCTTTGTTATTACTGTGTATACTCCCTCTTATACGTAGGCCTATAAGAGCCTACAGTACAAATGTGGCTGAGAAATCTTAATCCACAGAAAATGACCTGGAAATTTAAAGGTATAGTTCCACATTTTGGGAAATACGCTCATTTGCTTACATAAATACTAGGCGTGCCGTGGTAGTCGGTGTTGCACGGTGGTCGAGCACACATCGATGACATTACTTGCCCACCCACCATCGTTTTTTACAAAAATAAAACCCATTTAGTTAAAGGGACTGTTTGTAACTTTGTAAGCGTATAAATGTAGCGGTTCGGCACACATGCGCGCTCGCATATGCGCGTTCGCGTGTAGCTGCTGCCTCTCCTCCTCTGCCTGCTTGCCTTCACTCAGACAGCGCGCGCGTTCTCGCTCAGCTCGCTCCACCTCTAGACGTGAACGCGCGCTCACTCCACACTGCAGAAGAGTTAGTTTAGCTCTGAGCAGCTCCTCCAGACCAACAGAGGTTTCCCGTGTCTTGTGAAGTGACGGGGCTCTGCAGAGAGACACGTTATCGTCTCGTTACCGACCGGGTGCCGGTGTCTCCCTGCTCTCTCCGGCTGTGGGAGGAGAGAGCAGGGAGACACGCTGCAGAGCCCCGCTGCCTCAGCCTGCACTTAGGCAGGAAAAGCCAACACTAAGATCAGATCTAAATCGTGTTCATGGAGAGACCTTCGTCTGATCAGCTAACATTACTGCCAAGCAGCTGAAATATAGAGTGATATTGTGCTTTTAGCTGACATGTGTCGCCTCACTGTTTTGAGCGATGCTCGTTCAGGTATATTTTAGAGCGAGCAAGCACGAGCCCGGCGCTGACTTTCGTTGATTTCACGGCCACAGGTGTCGCTGTTAACAAGCATTTCTGAAAGTTACAAATAGTCCCTTTAATTTTCAGCGCCATCTTATTAATACATAGTCGGACGTGTCAGCACAGAGTAGCAGGAGTCAGATTTCACACACGGGTCAAGAGAGAGTTGACAGACAAGACAACGGCGGAGGATTTGGTGTCAAAGTGAAAAGCAAAAGCGCCTATTTGGCAATATTTCAGATTTACCCAATTCTATAAGGGTATTAATGAGGTAATCTCGTCAGGAGGACGGAGCGGTCACAGCGTTGTAATCGGTAACACCGGTGTTGTCACAAGTTTATTAACCGGTGGGAAAATGTCCTCACCATGACGTCCCTAATTGATACTACTCTCATGTCTGTTTGCTAAATATGCAGCTACAGCCAGCAGCCGATTAGTTTAAATTATCATAAAGCTCAGCGAAGTTAAAATACTAATTGTCATTTTTACACATCAGTTTTACTACGAATTAAACAAACAAGATATAAAACGTCAATTAGTGAGTTTTAGAGTAGCTGGTAAACGGATTTTGTCACCTTTGTACAAACCCAGGCTAGCTGTTTCCAGACTTTTATGCTTAGCCAAGACAACCAGCTGGTGACTAAAGCTTCATAATGAAGCTTCATATTGTATGCAGATATTAATATGATGATATTAGAAATGTTTGTATCCTTTTGACTAATATTTAAAAGTCTAATACTGTATTTGTTATCCAATTTATTGATGTTTGCATTATGTAAATCATTGTGTATGAACTAATACAGCCTCCCCCTGGACTCATACATCTTTCAACACCTTTAAGTGATCTGATCCATAACTGCACTTTACAGTATACTCTGCAATGAATTTCGCACTATGACTATCTTTGTCTCTTTATCTCTACACTGCAGTAAAATCTCTCTCTTATCCGTCTATCTTTGGTGTATTCTATATATTAAAAGGCAGCAGGTGTTTTATTTGTGTGCATTATTGACTTTCCCCTTTATCCAGACAGGTTAACCTTTCAGCTGACAGGTGGGAAGGTTCGGCTGTTGCATCACCAGAAGAGACTCTCTGCTTGGCATTTTAAATTCATGGATTATTTTCACGCTCTCTCTTTTGAGAGTAATTTATAAATGGCAGTTGTAGATATTATTTCTGTGTGTGGGTGAGGAAGTTAATGAGGTTTTAAAGGGATTTTAGTCACTTTTCCTCCATTTTACTGTGAAGTGTTTCATTAAAACTGAGAATGGAAATACTTTAATGTTATTGTTATTGCGTTACCGTAGAGGCCTGTGTAATGAGAATATCTGACTGGTTATGAACTCAAATGCACTACACTCTGAAATACTAGTTCTTTCATCCTATATGTTGTGTTTTCTCACCTGTGCGTCCTCATAGCTGTATCGTCCGGGGTCTTTCAGGTTCTGGCTCGTGCGTTCGTAGCTGTGGGAGTCCAGGTTGATGGAGCTGGGCGCCCCCTCCGCCAGGAACTCTGTCCAAATGTCCTGCGCCCTCTGCGGCACTTCCTGCTGGGGCATCCTCTTCAGGTCCTGCACCGCCAACCAGAACCTGCAACACAGATCAAATTCACATCAGATTATCTGACTTAAAGAGTCTAAACAACCTGATCCACATGCCAAATGATGCACAGAATTTATTTTTGTGTGGTAACTTATCTTCAAGAGATTAATCAAGTTCACACAACAGAAATTAACCATCTTTTATTGTTTGAAATTGAGTAAAACACATTTTTTCTACATAATTATCTACAAATCTGAGAGTAAGTTAGGATCATTTCACTTGTTTCCACTGAAAATAAGCTTTACATGAAGTTGTCGACCAGATTAAGTCTTAAACATATTTGATAATTGTGTCTTCAAAACTTCTAAAACCCAAAATAAGTGGAAATAGCTTGCAAACAGTTCCGTCTTATCGCACTCATTTGAAGACACGTACAATTTCAAGATTTAATCTGAGAAAAATTGAGTTGTTTTTTCCAAAAATGTAAAAGAAAAAAGGAGAGGAACACGTGGATTCAAATCTTCAATGCTGCAAACACTGCAAGGCAAAGTATAAAAGCTTCAAGCTGCCTGTCCTGCAGAGCAAAATCATGTGAAGGACTCAGAAACTATCACGTCTAAACCTTTTTTTTTTAAGACAAAGTAAGCAGATAAAGCTGTGTCAGTCTGAAACTGTAATGAGTAGTATATAAAAAAGGGAACTCTTCAAAGAAATAAAACCTTTCCTGTGAATAAAAAAAGACTTCAATAGCCACATTTAACATTTCATGACATTCACTTTAAATAATTCACTGTGGCCTTTTCAGACTTTCAGACTACTAAATATCCAGTATAAGACAGCCGATATAAAGGGATGCAGGCAATAAACTGTGTTAAACACCAGAGGCGGCAGAGAGCCACAGGCTGACAGCCTCAGATATTAGTCTGGATCTATATTGATCTGTGGACTGCTTCAGAGATATAATAATATAGAGAGAAACACTCTGGGGTCTGCCTCCTTCTCTCTCTCTCTCACCCTATTTCTCACTCGCTGTCACTCTCTTCCTCTGTAGAGCTCTTCTGAAAGCGCCTTCATAAAAGCAAAAGCAATTAAAGGTCCGGAAAAGAGGAACAAGAGAGAGGGGTGAGTAGACTGGTGGGATAGCCGAGAGGTGAGTAGTGATAAGGGTGTATGCTCTCTCGCTCTCTCTCTCTCTCTCATGTCTATGTGTGCGTTATCTCCCTCCATGTTATCTCTCAGTTCATTCCCAGACTCTATGATTCCTAACAGGTCTCTAGTTTCCTCTTCTCTCTCTCTCTCTCTGTTAGAGATGCTCTCTTCTTCTTCTCGCTCACATACGCATCACAAACACTCCCTCTTATTGCTGCTCTGCTGCATAAAGGCCTAAACACGATGTAAGTCCATGAATCTGTATGTCGAAATGAAGGATGAATTTAATATCTGTGCGGTGAATCACTAAGCAACAACTCTGTGAAATCAACAACCTCATTGAATTACAATAAGACGACACACTGGCACATTAGTGTACATACTGTACAAGTACACACATCTAGAGAGGCTGGTCATCTCTAACAGCTGCAAGGTGCTTTCCTTCACTGTTGATTTATGGGATACGTATGATTTGCCATTATCTTAGCATACTGCAATTAATCTAATATTGTGTGGAAGAGCTACCACACAAAAAAATGAATTATTTTTTATTCTATTCTAGATACTCACATAGCTCTTTATTGCTCTTTTCTACCAAGCTTCTCAACAGGCATCAGTGAAGTTTCATTTTATCTGATCTTTTCTCTTTTCCCATAACTGACTTTTTTTCTCCACTGTTGCTGTGAATTTTTCCACCACGTCATTTCGGTCTTAAGGGTAAAATCATTTTAAAGAAAACCGGTTATGGATTTATCTTTCTGAGCAAAACTAGGTTGTTATACTTCCAAGTGCAAAGTGTAACAAGCAGGATCGTTTTTCCTAGAATTGTATGTTTTTGACACTTTTCTTGGTGCGTTCAAGGTAAAGCTCTCCTGTACTGGGAACAGGAAAATCGTTCACTTGTGATTTGTTTCTTCCTGTGTTTACAGTGTGCAAGTGGGTTGAAATGGTAGGTTGGAACGACAGGGATGCCAAAGAGAAATCTGGCTATTTTCAGAGCAGTGAAAGCTTTTAAATAACTCTTATACTTTTCTTCACAATGTCACAAGTAGAAATGCACAAAAGGTGCTGCTGTACAGCTTTAAATTTACATAGAACATGAATAGAATATATACCACAAAATACCACTTTCTTCACAACAAACCCTGAATGTAAAACGGACCACCGTCGTGCACCACATGATTTTTTCTCACTCACTGGAGCACAACTTGTTTAGAACAGCAGATGTAAAAGTTTTCATGAATCACCATCACATAAAAAAAAGTTGGAGATGATTATCGAAGCATCTCGTGTGCTCACCGCAGGTTTTCTGAGCTAAACTCTGACTCCACGAACTTGAGGAAGAGCTCCTGTCCTGCTGGATCCTTCAGGGCCTCCTCCAGAGAGAAACCCCACTTCTTCACCCGCGCTTGACTGGGCTCCTTACTGGGAGAGATGGGAGACGGAGAGAGGCTGTATAAACATTTACCTAAAGCTTCTTCAGGCAGGCCAAGATTAAAAAGAGATTAGAAGATATTAAATGACGGGGAAATGGTGGAGGAATGCTCAGTGTAGAGAGGGCTGACATGAATACAGAGGAAGGGATAAGACTTTAAAACTTAAAATGCGATCAGTCGTCTAAAAGGGCTGATGCCGATGTGAGATTGGTGTCGGTAAAGCTGCGCATTAATGCCAGCGTTCATCTGAAATCAATCAATTTTAATCTCTGCAGGGAATACATTTTCTCCTATCCTGTAATTAATCAATTCAGCTGAATTATTAAACTACATTAGGCACAATGATTATACGTCTGCTCTAATTAATTCCTGCATAATTCAGAGCAGCGTAGTGCAACTTGTTGAGAGCTGCGACTGCCCTCTCTAAGAGGTAATACTTCAGTTCATTACCTTTATATCTCCAGGTAACATTTCAATGGGTGATCAATAATTTGAGATGGTCCAATACGTGTTTGTAACACATAAACTGAGGTGGATGATTTGATTCGGATTGATTGAGTAAGTTGAATGACCTCAATTTTCTTCACTACTTCAGGAAATAGCCAATCACTCAAAGTAATTACCTCTAAATATCCAGTGCTGCTGTTAAATCACTCGATTCTACAGCAGTGATCTGTTTTATTGTGCCTCGGTTCACGATACTATTTATAAAAAGTAGAGATGCACCGATCCAACCTTTTTCAGTCTCACCGATAGTGATACCTGGGCTTCTGCCGATACCGAGTACCAATCCGATACCAGTGTATAATTAATCAGCTGTATGCCTCACTGTGTGGAAGTGACTGGGATCATTCTTTTATGTGTAAGGCAACATCAGGCTTGACTTAAACATCACTTTCCTAACTTTATAAAACTAAATTTAATAAATAAATGCATAGATAACATAAAATAAATGTAGTGAATTGTTATTCATCATTAAATAACAAATGGTACACTTTGCAATCACGGCGTTCTAATGTCTGTCTATTCCCGTTGCTATGGGCGCATTGGTCATTGTTGTTTAAGACTTCGCATCGCACATTATCCCTTACTTATATGTAGAGCTAGGCAATAATCTTCAATAGTCTTTCAATGGAATCTTATCGTGATGAAATCATATATAGAGATATCGTGATACACAATTACGTGATCCAAACTGATAAAAACAAGCGCATACTAACTCAAATGTCTCACAAAATCAGATGTGAAATATTCTGAGGGCATATCGTTTGAAGATTGTAGTTCTGTTTTTACATCACATTATACATTATTACTCAATTCAATGCGATATATGGAAAGATTTATTTTTCTCTATAGTATAACTTGAAACTGTTTATGTTCATTTTGCATTGAATGAGAAAATATTTTTCATTTGTCAATGAAACAAACACAGAAGTATACAAAAATAGGTTTTACCATGTAGTTATTTCATATAGACTATTTATTAATTAATTACCAGAAAACATGCTATATGGTGATATATATCGTTGTCGAGATATGAAATGACCTAAATCATGATATTAGATTTTGGCCATATCGCCCAGCCCTACTTAAATGTGACCTGCAAGTTAAACTCTGTGACGTGAAGAGGAAATGTTCAGTGGCTGTGAAAGTGAAACTGCTGTGGATTCTGGTTTTGTACCTGGCCTCCAGATCCCAGAGGGAGGGGTCGTCGCTGATCCAGGGGTTGGGTGGATCCTGTGCTGTCACGAACGGGTCATAGTCCATGTACTGCTCAGTGTAGCTTATCAGACTGACACACAAACACAGGAGACAGAGGACAGGAGAGGTTGAGGGCAAAGCTGGTTAAAAGTTAAGAGACAAAGTTTAACCATTTCAAATGTTACATGTGTTCAGTAAGATCAATATTTCCTCTGTTTACTTAATACAATTTTGACTTGGAGGCTTTCAGAAGTTAATTTAGTAAATTAGGAAAAAACAAATCGTTAAGCAGGAACATCTGTCCTGATCAAGAGCTCAGATGTGATCCTCCTACCTCTCTTTGATAGTCTGAGATAAACAAGAACTGAGACACCCAGTGAAGAAGAAACATCATCAACAACAGCAGCAGGACTCTGAAAATGTTTTTCTGCTCACAGTTTAAACCCAGAAATCATTATAACAGAATGAGGTTTCTTTCCCACAACACATAAGCCACTGTGGCATCCCTCCATAACATACATTACCGTACATACAATATCTGTACTGCAGCTATGACACATTTGAGTTCTTGCAAGCTTTGCAAAAAACGTATAAATTATAAATCAGCTGATTATGCCACTTCATGGCTAACATCTTCAAGTTGTTTAAAAGAGAGCAAAATGTAAATCTGCTGAACACTTCACTTAATAATGATGATTTTCATGTTATTGCAGTAGAAAATATGAACTCTACATGACACATAAAATAATGATACTTTAGTTAGACCACTTATTGGGTGTAATAATTGAGACATTTGGAACTAAAGAGACACCCGGAGGCTTTGAATCAGGCCTGTGGAGCTCGTAAACTAACAAATACCGCCCAATTCTACACTGTTAGTAACAGAAAATAACAAATCAGTCAACCAAGAAACTAAACTAAAACCAATACTCAATCAAGTAGACGATGGCAGGCAAAGATTATGGATAAAACATATGGAGTAGAGCTTTGCATTGTAATAATTAGACCAAACTAGGGCTGTCAAAGTTAACGCCATAATAACGTGTTTCAATGCAACTTCCGATTTTTAGGTTACTAGGTGCTCAGTTTGAAAGCTTGAGTGAAGATACTGGCATCATATGAAACTACAATATCAAAGGAATCCATTGGTACCAACCATGTCATACTAGCTTGTTGCAAAAGAAAGGATAAATAACACTCCAAACTTATGCAAAATTTGGCGAGGAAAAACTGGCATGTCCATTTTCAAAGCGGTCCCTTGACCTCTGACCTCAAGATATGTGAATGAAAATGGGTTCTATGGGTACCCACGAGTCTCCCCTTTACAGACATGCCCACTTTATGATAATCACATGCAGTTTGGGGCAAATCATAGTCAAGTCAGCACACTGACACACTGACAGCTGTTGTTGCCTGTTGAGCTGCAGTTTGCCATGTTATGATTTGAGCATATTTTTAATGTTAAATGCAGTACCTGTGAGGGTTTCTGGACAATATGTGTCATTGTTTTGTGTTGTTAATTGATTTCCAATAATGAATATATACATATATTTGCATAAAGCAAGCATCTTTGCCCACTCCCATGTTGATAAGAATATTTAAACTTGAAAAATCTCCCTTTAAGGTACATTTTGAACAGATGAAAATTGTGCGATTAATTTGCAATTAATCGTGATTAACTATGGACCATAGTGCGATTAATCACGATTAAATATATTAATTGATTGAGAGCCCTAGACCAAACAGAAGTGACATGTATGCAGAGTAAAGTATGCAACAACACAAGGCAAAAGGAGAATCAGCACCACGGACAGCGACAGCCTGAACAGAACCATTAAAACCTGCACTCTTAGTTTGTTTGGGTGTTTATGTGCAGCGCTTTCTGAATTGTGCATGAGTAAGTAAGCAACAAGACTTTCTTTCCTCACCATCTTCAAAGCTTTGCACTTTGGTAGTTTGCATCCTGAGCATGAAACCCCCAACCAAAAGAACAGTAAAAATCTATTTAACTGGAAGTGAAGCATCATCCTGTGAGAGCGAGCCTTCGACTGTACAGTGAGCATCGTCAGGCCTCTTCCCAGTGTGCATCTATTAGCTTCTCTATTGTCTAAAAGATGTGCTAAAACAGCTGTAGGCTATTATAAAAAAGCATCACATTAAATCAGGATTTATGCACTCATAAACTGTTTATATAAATCTGTACTGGTGCATTCCAACCTACAGTAGTATCATGTGCTTACTGACCCCAAAAGTGATCATGTCTGACAAATCATTCCTAACGTGAAGTGATTAAAAAGAAACTTTATGATACTAGTCGTTCTGAATGTAATCGCCCAACATGATTGACGTTGTTTGACATGATGTTTCGTGCAGTGTTTGGGTTATTTGCCTCAAACTGTCCGCTCTGTGGAGCACCAATTAAAGTGGTGGAGTCATGAGGTTAAAGGGTCAGGGAGGCAGAGCCGAGCAGCAGGCAGCAGTAATCACAGTTTTCTGCTCTGCTGGGAAGTAATGGCTGTCCCGACTGACTGAGCAGAGGATGAGACTGTCAGGCAAGCAAACACAGGAGCGTCTCTGCCACACAGCGGGGGGGCTAGAAGCCCATATGTACATGCATAAATATGCTTTGTATCTCTCTTGCACTGCAGAGAAGGTGGACAGAATAACAAGAGTGGGTACCTATAGAATCCATTTTCATTCCCACATCAGAGACCCGTTTGAAAATGGCCATGCCAGTGTTTCCTCGCCAAAGTTTGGAGCATTATTTAGCCTCTTTCACAACAGGCTAGTATGACATGGTTGGTACCGATGGATTCCTTAGATTTTCTAGTTTCATATGATGCCAGTTTCTTCACTCTAGCTTTATAACTGAGCCCGTTACAACCTAAAAATCGCAAGTTGCGTTAATGCATTAAAGAATTTAGAGGCGTTAACTTTCACAGCCCTACTGCAGACTGAAATTAGTTGATAAGATGGAGATTTGTGCCCATAAAGCATTTCTGGATCTTCTAACCTCACGTCAATGATCTAATCCTGGTTCCTGGACACCATTTTAAAGAATAAGGTTAGGTAAGGCAGCCCTTATTTTTCTGTTTTCCACGGGCTGTCGCTTGGCCTGTGCCTGTGATCGAGGGGAAGCAGGGAAATCCAGTGAGAAACCACAACCTACTAATCCTGTAAACCTATTCAGCTCCAAATACAAACAGCATCACAAATGCTGTTGAAACTGAAACCACCGCAGGTTCATATGAGGTGACAAAACAAATCACCTCCATCTGCCACGGCTAGTGCAGATATAATAAAAAGGGAAGTCAGGAGAGCACGGGTTTGTCTGATTATAGATGGTCGGAGAGAGAGCACAGCAGATGTGACAGCAGGCAGGCGGCCTCTTTATGAGAAAAGCTGGTCTCTCCTGCTCAGCTAACATGATGTGTAGATTGGAAAGATAAAGATTAGACATGCTCTTCACGTTGCATGTGCAGTATTTCTAGTGCTGCAGAGTTTCCTGCACCGTACCTGTCAGCAACTTTAGACATCTTCATACGGTGACGATCAACCTGGGAGTTCAGGAATAAGATCTGAAAGAGGAGATGACACCAGTCAGTGTTGGTTTACGTTGGTTTTATAAGAGAACAGCAAACAAAACGGTATACAGTGGAAGCCTATTATAGTGGTCACTTCTGTCCTCGGTCAAATTGCTCACTATAAGCGAATGATTATTACAACTGTTTTTCTTTTTCTTTATTATGCAGATTACAATCTAGTTGACGTTTGTATATTTATTACATGAATATAAAGTGATGAAATGGGCAGCTTACTGAATTTGAATTGACTGAAACAGTACAGCTGTTTCAAATTACAATAGTGTACCAATTAAATGACTTTACTGTGTATAATTAAAATACACTATAATACAGTAGGCTACAGTACTGAATATAAAATACAGCTTACTGTAGTTCAAATTATAAGTATGCTACAGTATAAAACAGTATTGTGCTGTTCACAAATACAGTTACGTCAGTAGTGAAATAGGCTACTAAGGCTACTTCAGTACATTTAAAACATTTTAACAGGCCTGAAAATAAACTGTAGGCTATTAACGCTGAACTGGTAGTAGAGTTTGAAAACATATTCATAAAATACAGTATCATGGGAGTAAAGAAAAAAAAAAATTTAAATGCTGTAGTTTTTTTGGCCATATGTTGTCATGTATGAAAAGACTCAATATGAACACTAAAGCAAAGTTCACACTACACGACTTACAAAGTGGTCAGATCTCTGTACTGTTCACATTTAACAACTTGCTGTCTTGTAAATCGGGAGTCTTTCAATCGTTGTGGTTTTCACACTACATGACTGACTGGAGACAAGAGGTCACACACTACATGATCTTTCACCAGGAGGAATCCCAGATGAGGTTTCCAAACTACGTTTTGTCTCAAAAACATGCAAGAAATACACAGTAAATAACGTGATACCATACAGGAGACATATTGCTGATGTTGTTGGTGGCACATGTGTTTACAGATAGCCTGTTTCCACCAGCTTCCACACTCTTTTTTACTATTTATGCAACAACAACTTTGCTCCGTGTTGCAAATGCAACACATACAGTAAGTTCCTGTTATTACAGACGACCCCTCCTCCAGGTTTCCCTTGAACCTGTGTCTTGAATTGACTGTAGCTCGTGGCTGGAGTCCCCGACAGGTCCAGATATTTAGCATGCTAGATATCTGCAATGTGTCTCCGATGCATCAGTGAGTGTTGGTGAGCCTCTCTGCTTGTGTCTTTGAGCAGCTCACACATGACGCTCAAGAGCAAAAGTGCAAGCGGTGAGCCAATGCCAATTTGCCTCTGATCTGGGGCTTTTGTCTGGGACCTCCACTGGGAGCAGAAATTCATGGCTAAAGTTGTGTAGTGTGAACTAGGCATAAGCGGACTACTTGATTACCAAAAGCAAATTATTTAAACAGCATTGTATAGGAATGATTCTGTCCAAAGCTTTTTGATCCTTATAAGCAGTTGATCACTGTAACCGTGATCACTGTAAGCGGTTTCCACTGTAGTAAATGTCTTGAATTTTCTAAGATATCAGTGTCTGATTTGCCCAATGCTGCAAACGAGTATCTCGGTAGTAGTATAATAAACAAACAAGACCATGTTTGAGTTGGTTGGCAGCCTCAGTGGTGATGTCAGTGCTACCCTTTCTCATAATTAAGTCCCATAAGTCAGTTGCATCCTGTTGTTTTTGTTTGTCTACTTGTTTCGTGGTGAAAAACGATCTCTCTTTTGCTCCTGGAAATTTGACCTTATAGCAAAAAGTGTAAAATTTAGTGTTTTCGTCAGATTTTTTTACCTCCTTCTCCACATCCTCCTTGGTGCCTTTCCTGCAGTGGTGCGAGGGAGTATGTATGGGACTCTGAGACTGTGTTCCCTCCTCCACCAATCCATACACCGACTGAACATGATGAGAGAGGAGAAGTGGGAGAGATAACAGAGAGAACACAATGTGTACTAATTATTTTCTCGCAGTGCAGATAACACAGGAAAACAGCTGCCGAGAAAGCAACAGAGCGCTGTGTTGTTCAAATGAAAGGGATAAATTTCAGTAATTTAAAAATTATTGCTTGCGTGAATGTAAATCTCATTAAGGAGCAGAGTTGATATGATTAAGTTATTGGCAGCAGTGGAATGTAACTAAATGCATTTATTCAAGTACTGTACTTAAGTACAATTTTGAGGAACTTGTACTTTACTTGAGTATTTCCATTATACTATATTTTTTCCAAATCTTTTTTATTGTTTTTTTTGCAGATGTCAAAGGTCATCATATCAAATGCAACATAACTGAGTGTCCTTGTGAACCCCACACACACTATGTTGGTCTTGGTCACATGAAAAAAAAAAAAATTTAAATTAAATAAATTAAAAAAGTAAATAAATAGAAAATAAAATAAAATAATGAAATAGGTGGAAAAAATAAATTAAATTAAATAATATATTTTGTTTAAAGGAAATAAAATTAAGTTAAGCGTAATTAGAATCAGCTCCACCGTTACCAGCTACAACATTAAAGTGATGAACACATTAATGCCTCACTAATTATAATTCAATAATATAATATATATGAATCTGAAATGGGCCATTCTGCATAATGAGTACTTTTACTTTTGGTACTTTAGGTACATTTTGATGCTAATACTTTTATTGTCAACTTATGTCCACTGAAATTAAAGTCATCTGTTTTTCCATTCATTGTAAACAGATACCAGGAAGTGAAGTTTATAAAACTACTTTTAAAAAAAGGAGATTTTCTTTTATTTTCAAGACTTTCACCTTCAAAGATTTGTCATACCAAAAGCGTCACACGCCGTCATCGGAGCTTATACCTTCTTAACTCTATGAGGGTTCTTCATGCGTCTACATTTCCTGATGTCCATCTCTGTCGTGTTAACACATCCAGGCTGGAGAAAACACAAGCAACAAAAAAAAAAATCATTATTACAGTCAATACCAGTGATTTGAAGTAAACCCATAGAGAGCTGTGGAAAGATAGAAAAGAGCCGGTATGTGGCTGGAGGATGAGGTAGGCGGCTACATGCACACAGACAGAGGCTTACCACGGGTCTGTGGACGTCCCAGAAGGCTCTCTCCTGGCTGTCGAGGATCTTCCTCTCGGTTTTATCCTTTTTCCTGTCGATCCTGCAGATGAGATCAGTCGGTGTGAGAAACACAGTGTGCGGCTCTCCTGGCATCAGCATTAGATGTAGCAGTGGATGGATGGAAGGATGAGAACGGGAGGGAGACAGTCTGGAGATTATAAAGCCTATATGTCCATCAGGTTTTAACAATGTTGAAGCTCATGTGCTCAAAGGTCCCTGCACCCGTCTGTGCACCATCTCCTGTGTGTGTGTGTGTGTGTTTCTGGTTTCTTTACTCCTCTATGGCAATATTTTTTGAGTTGTGGACAAAACAAGACATTTGAAGACGTCATCTTGGTCGCCCTCTCTCTCTATCCCCCTTTCTATACTGTCCACTATCCTGTCAATAAAGGCTTGAAAAGGGTCTGATAGATTGCAATATTGAAAATTCGATAAGTGACATTTTTGGGTCGTAAGGCGAGATATTTATTTGCTGACTTATTCATTTTGTTTTGTTTTCTTATTTTTCTTAAAATGTTTTGTTGTTGCATCAGTGTCGATTGCGATCAACTGTAACGGACTGAGCGCCTCCTTATCCTTATACATACATAGATGCTTTTATATTTTCAACTACACTCTCTTTGAGTATATTATGTGCTATGTATACTGTGTGTTAGGGATCTAAATCTGGTGTTTAGTCCTTGTGTGTTGGTGTATTGTTGGTTTTGTCTGTGTTTGTGTTTAAAAGCATAATACAAATATAGTTGAAAAAATAAAAAAAATAAAGGCTTGAAAATACCAAAAAAATAATCATTTTTTTTAAAAGAAAAAAACATGTTTTGTGACATCACAATGACCTTTAACCACCGAAATCCAATCAGTTAATTTTAAGTTCAGGTGGACATTTGTGCCAAATTTGAAAAGAATTTGCCCAAGGTGTTCCTGAGATATCGCGTTCATGAGAATGGGATGGACGTAAGATCACAGTCACCATGACCTTTGACCACCAAATCCTAATCAGTTCATCCTTGAGTTCAAGTGGACGTATGTGCTAAATTTGAAAAAATTCCCTCCTGGCATTCTTGAGATATTGTGTTCACAAAATGGGACGGACGGATGGACAAGCCAAAAACATAATGCCTCCGGCCAGGCAGAATAAAACAACATATAGATCATGTTCTCTGGACAAAAGAACATAGCTCTGTGTGACCTCCGGGTTTTTGTAAATGTTGGTCACACAGACCAGAAACCAATCGTCAAAAGGAAGCTGGATGAAATTGGCACAATCATAATGTCTTAAACTGTCATAAAGACCATGCAGGGGCTTTATTGTTTTGTGTTTGTATTTAAAGATCCTGATCCCCCCCTGGGATTCAGTGCATGTCCATAAATAAATCAAAATGGGATTGCATCCATCTATTCTCTCTCTTCTGTCTCCATTTTCCAATTTCTATATGATCTAAAAGCACACTGCTGGTTAAACAAAACGATTTATCATGTTTCATACCTCAGAAACATAAAGCAGTAGACCTACGGTGCCCCGATAACACAGGACAGGTTGATGTTGTGAGAAACCCCATTACAGCAGGGTTAATGGAGTCTGTCAGAAACACTCACTGCTCATCATATGGGATGTCACACAGAGAGCTTTTACTGTATTGTTTACCTTTAGACGTGAATGACATCACAGCATGCACTGTAGTTTCTTGAGTTGCCTTGGTAACAGAGCACACTTACTTGACCTGGGCCTCAGCTTGCATGTAGATAAACTCCCACTTCCTGGCAAAGGCTCTCTGCAGCCTGGCTAAGTTCTCCTGTAGAAGAAAGAGACACAGAGACAGAGAAATCATAATATTAAAAAAGTTAATAAAAATAAACTTTCCACAGGTTTAAAGATCTCATATCATCACAGACACACACACACACACACACACACACACACACACACACACACACACACAGATCTGACCTTTAACAGGTCGTGTTTTTCTGCCTCAAGCTTGACACACATCAATACTCCTTATTGATCTGTGTATAGAGGAACAATCCAGCACTCACCGCCTCGTAATCGGCCAGCTCCAGCCTGGTCTTGTTCTGCATGGTCCGCTTGCACAGGTAAATAGCTGCGAGAGGAACAGAGAGGATCAAAGACCTTCATCCATGCATCTCCCATCCCCTACAACAGTAACCTGTCTCACCTCTCCTCACCTCACATTATATGAGATTATAAATCAGTTTCTGTGGACGCCTGTCCACCTATCTGTTGCTTTAGGATTATGAGTGGTAGGTATAAGGTTGTTTTCATCTACCATTCCTACATGGGATTTAAATTGCCTTCCTCAGACATGTAAAAAACCTCTAAAAGAGAATTCAGGTTAAGATGGGATGCGGCAGCTCTTCACTGAAACCCAGAATGATGAAATAATGTTATTGTTAGCAGCTCTTTAGAAAGATGAATCACTAGACCTTAAAAGAAACTTCTGCTTTGTATTCAGCCTTTGAATAAAAAGTTACAAAAATATAAGTGTGCTGTTAAATGAACGCATGAAATTGAAGTTGTGCCACACAGTTTGTGTGGGTGTGACCGAGTAGAAATGTTGACTCATATCAGATGTCAACTGAATGACTAGTTGATGTTCACATGTTTATACAGTTAAAGGTCAGTATGGCTCATATGCAAACCATCATATTGGCCCTACTGTGAAATATCTAATTGGGTAGATGTACCTATTAGTCACCATCAAAACTAACTGTACATGTAAAGTAGAAACTAAGACAATTATATATACAGTGTAGATATTTCTGCGTAAATGACTAACATTGTGGGAATTGAGGTAAGCTCAACAGCAAAGCTATAAATATTCACTTACAGCTACACAAGAACATGTTTACCGTCTTTAATTAGATGTTGCTTAGCAGAGATAAAAGAGGATTTGTAGAAAACGTTTTCTAAAGTGCTGTTTTGGGATCCAAATTGATCCCTAGATTAGATCTGAATATAGAGGAATAAACCTTTACAGTTATGTATGGTTAACTGTATTCTGCTGATCGTGGAAGTGTAATGTAATAATGCACTCAACGTTTGCCTCATAAGCACTTTGAAAGCGATGTGAATTAAATTTACAGACTGAGCACCTGTGTAATATTACAGCTGAGACATTGATACTGATTAAAAGCTCTATCGATACTCCCTCAGTGTAAAACAATAAGTAGAGCTCTTTGTTAAAGGGACTGTTTGTAACTTTTTAAGCGTATAAATGTACCGGGTCGGGGTACATGCGCGCTCGCATATGCTTGCCTTCACTCAGACAGCGCGCGCGTTCTCGCTCAGCTCGCTCCACCTCTAAACGTGAACGCACGCTAACTCCACACTGCAGAAGAGTTAGTTTAGCTCTGAGAATATCTAGTGAATGTACAGGGGACGTTTGTGCAGAAATAAATGCTGCAGCTTCTCAAGACCAACAGAGATTCTCCGTGTCTTGTGAAGTGACGGAGCTCTGCAACGAGTTACGTTGTTGTCTCGTTACCGACCGGGTGCCAGTGACGACGCAAGACGACGCTGACTTTCGTTGATTTCACGGCCACAAGTGTCGCTGTTAACAAGCATTTCTGAAAGTTACAAATAGTCCCTTTAAATAAATATATATAAAATCAGAGAGAGTTTAACAAGGCCTATAAATTAATTCAAGAATATTTTGCGTATTTCATAATTTTATGGCTTATAGTTCTTGTAGAGGTTGATTACTTTGCACTGGGGACGTGGTAAAATCGAGCACATGTACCAAAAAAAGCTATTTTTAATGTGCATTACTCTTTGTTTATGTTATAAAGAAGACGTTAAAGCTTCAGTAGGCAACACTTTCTTGGCATCATTGGGCAAAAGTTCCATAATAACCTTTCAGCATATTGTAATTCAAGTGTTCTTGAAAGAAAACTAGACTTCTGCACCTCCTCATGGCTCTGTTTTCTATAATTTAAGCCATCTGTTATAAATATTTGACACATTTTAAAGAAAATATGAGGACATAATTCACGGGGACAGAAATGTTGCAGCGTAACAGGAATGACCCATTTAGCATTTATGTCTTTTAGTGCTATTCAATGGTACTACTGTACGTATTTCTGTATCTATTCTAGGATAATCAATTTAATGATAAAGCATTGATCCTTCAAACATGGAAGAGGATATTATAAGGAGGATTTATCACAAAAATGTGTGAGAAAAACAAAAAAACAAATGTAAACATATCCCTCTTACCGTAGTCTGTGTTCTCAGGCTCCCAACAGTTGGACGGCCAGAAATACGGCGCCTGACAGGAAGTGAAAAGGTGAAAGTCAAAAGAACGTGGATCATCCAGAGGTTAGTGTTTCAAAGACAGAGAGTCAAAATGTACACTTTCAAAGCTTTGTGTGTGATGACGATGACCTTTACGAGGCCGTTGTTTTGCCTCTGAGACACAGTGGCAGCACATGATTGCAATGCACCACTGTGTGAGCAATCAAAATATTTTTATTATCAGTATTGAACAGATTCAGAACAGCTGACTCTGAAAACTTTCCCACTAGTAAGAGGCATCCTGGTGTGCTGCAGAGGCGTGGGAGTATACTGAATAAAATGAGTAGCGATGAAAGCTGCAAAAAATAAACAATGGGGAAAAGCAGAATAATAAAGCCAGCAGGCGGAGAACAGATGCTGATAGGATTGTTATTTGACATAGCTCGCAGGGTTTTGAATCACAGTCTTAAAACCATCTTTAGTTGTTTCAATGAGGAGAGATTCTACATGGTGTTAATTGTTTTGATTCTCCTCCTCTGTGTTTCTCTTCGCCTCGCGCTTAATTTTCCGGTGAAAAAGAAATGCTAATGAATGGTGATTATCTTTATGAAGCTTTTCTACTATGGCGAACATCCCTCCTCCTCCATCTCCTCCTCCATCATCTCCATCTCCTCCTCCATCATCTCCATCTCCTCCTCCTCCTCTTCTCTTCCACTTCACTTTGAAGGAGGAGAACCAAGGTCAAAGCACGGTAATGTGCACTGCCATCTCGTTTAATTAAACTGTTCCTCCTCCTCCTCCTCCTCCTCCTCCTCCTCCTCCTCCTCCTCCTCCTCCATCTCCTCCATCTCCTCCTCCTCCATCTCCTCCATCTCCTCCTCCTCCTCCTCCTCCATCTCCTCCTCCTCCTCTTCCTTCTCATCCTCCATCTCCTCCTCCTCCTCCTCCATCTCCATCTCCATCTCCGTCTCCATCTCCTCCTCCTCCTCCTCCATCTCCTCCTCCTCATCCTCCATCTCCTCCTCCTCCTCCATCTCCTCCATCTCCATCTCCTCCTCCTCCTCCTCCTCCTCCATCTCCTCCTCCTCCATCTCCTCCATCTCCTCCTCCTTCTCCTACTCCATCCCCTCCTCCATCTCCTCCTCCTCATCCTCCTCCATCTCCTCCTCCATCTCCTCCTCCTTCCCCTCCTCCTACTCCATCCCCTCCTCCTCCTCCTCCTCCCTCCTCTTCTCTTCCACTTCACTTTGAAGGAGGAGAACCAAGGTCAAAGCACGGTAATGTGCACTGCCGTCTCGTTTAATTAAACTGCTCCTCCAGCTCCGGTTGGAGGCTCAGCCCTCCAACAGGACTCAGAGAATAGGGAGGAAGAGGAGGCTACACGGAGATCGGTCTAATCTCGCCACGTGCCGCCTCGACGTTCCCCACTGAGGAATGTGAAAACATTGTTTCCTATTTTTAATTAAGGAAATTCGGGATAAAACAGTCTGGCATAATTAATCTGTGACTTTAATGCCACGGTCTAATCTGTGAACAGTGAAGGAGGAGTGAAATGTCAGCACGCTTTTCTTTCCTTCTTTGTCCCTCGATGAGACTCTAATTCTAGTGCGCTACTCTACTCTACACTGTGTCTCTCTGTCAGGCTTTTGGTAGCCGCCTACTCAGCCCGAACCCAGACCTGCTTCCCCTCCCTCCCTCGCTCGCTTGATGAATATTTTAACAGATCACCATTCATTTTTAATAGGGTCACTGGATCCCAACATAGTACTGAAGAAGCCTGTAGACAGCAGACCAGGGCCTTTTGTCATCAAGATCATGATTGGTTTGTTGTAATTCCATAACAGAACAAGTAATCTTCCACAGCTGATTAAGGTCTTTATGAAAAAGGGAAGCGCCCCCGCAACCAGATTAACCTCGCTGGACTTTTCAGTATGTCTCCCAGTAATGCAGGATGAAGAAGGGATTAGTTTGAGCTTAGGTCTGTTATGAAAAGGCACGGGGCAATTTGCAATTATTGGAGAAGAAAACGATTGTAATCCATGTATAAAAGAGAGACATTATTAGAAAATCTAGCTTTTTTTTTACACTATTTGTGTAAAAAATAAACAATTTGAAGAGTTGCATAGTAGTGGAGGCACTAAAATTGTGGATTTTAACCATTTATCAAGCTTTTCAAAACATTTCATACTATGTAAAGCTGCTATTTGTAGCTTTAACAAGACTTAAGACCTTTACACACCGGGGCGTGACGAAAATATATATTATATGTCAAAATCAATGTGTTGCCTTCTTGGCAACATTTGATATTCCCCTCAGTATCAGGGGAAGTTCAACAACAAGTCAATTATCTATTGCAGGATTCTCAACAGTCAATATAACCCTAAACTTTTAAGATTATGTTACATATTGAGTACCAAAAATCAAATGTTCACAGAACTCCTCTCCTCCTCTGTGTCTTTATCCTCACTTGACACTCCTGCTCACCTGGAAGCGGTAGAAAGTGCCATCGTCTTTGAGGGAGAGGACGTGGTCGGAGATGGGGAAGAAGTACCCCTGTGCTGCGATGAGACTCCCGATGTGCATGGCCTCCGCTGTGACAGGAAGAGAACAAGGAGTACTGATCACAGAGGGTTCCTCAGCATCTTCGCATATTATCTGTCAAACAATAGCTACTTGGATATTAATGGTACATGAAAGTGACATTTTAGAGCCATGAATACAAAACAATGAAGGAGCTGACGAGTATACAAATCTTCAGAATATGATGAAAAGCCACAAATGTACCATATTTAGGTCATTAAAGGTCACAGCTACATTTAAAGTTTACCATACTGTAGTAATAGACCGTTATATCCTTTTGAATTCAAATTGGATTCCAGCTATAGGATTCAGCCTTGAGGTGGCTTGACTGGGGATGTACATGGATGACTCAATGATTGACTCAGTGTCCAAGCTGTGGGCTATCGCACCAACAATAAACACTGCTCTCCCACCACCAGACCTCGGGTCAGGTCGACTAAACAACTAATCCACAGCAAAATCTAGCTGGTAGTTTTGGTAAACACAAGTTTTCGTATTTTCCTGCTCATTGCATCTTGTTTTTGTTTTTTAATTTTCTGTTGATAATTTAATTTCTTTAGGTTAAGTCTAATCTTCTATTACATACTGTACATACTAGGGATGCAAAACCAAACCGTTCAATGATGTACAAACCGAACCGTTGGCTTGTTGAACCGTTGCACCACTATTAAATATAGGCCTGCTAATTATTTGATGAGTTACCAGAGACAACTCATGCTTTTATATTAAAGGTTATTTGTTAATTTAATGATCTAAACTGGGAAATGCTGCAGCCAGTAAGTTTATTAGTATTTTATATTGCCATGGTAGGTTGTTGCCTTTAACAAGTCATTATAATCACAACAATACAGTCTGGTATCATTTGTCGAAACGTACCTGGATCCTCCATGCACAGGTTCTTCATCAGCCACGCCACAATATCTGTACCTGAAACAGGCCAGACAGAGAAAGACAAATGATGTTTGGTGGTCACACATCTGGTAGAGAGATATAGTATGATTTAAAGGCAGTAGAAAAGAAATAGAGAAGTCTCTTTTGAGCCACATTTTGAGGCTAAATGTAAATCGAATCAAATCAAAACTAAAAAAGACAAAATTAATAAAATTAAAATAATAGTAAGAAGTTACATGATAAACTTAAAAACTGCACTCAAAATTAGATGTAATGGAGGACAATTTTCTGGCTTTAAAAAAAAAGAATTACATCTGCATAATAAATGAAAGAAAATAATAAGAGTTCTAATGTATATTAATACTAATAATAAACTTAATTTATAAAGCACTTTCAAAGTGCTTTACAGAGAGAAAATGAAATAGAATACAAAATAAAATAAAAAGTTAAAAAATAAAATACATAAAGGGCAAGATTAAAACAATAAACAAGAAATTAAAACCAATAAAATAAACAGGCAGCTTTCGGATAAAAGTATGTGAGAAATAATACTTTCTGACGACTTCATTTCAAGCAGTTGTCTTGAGACAGATATAACAACAAAGAAGATTCTCAAACTGCTCAAATGTAAAATGATCCCACCCTACTGGCACTCAGGAGAGCAATATTAAGAGAATTGACATTATTCTATGTGATAATTTATGATAGTTAAAGATACTAAAAAGCTTTTTTTTTTGTGGTGGAGATAGAGTACCATCTTATCTGTGCTTTTCCCTCTGCTTTCTCAGAGTCCCGAGGGAGGCGGTGTTTAATTCTTCATCATTCATTAGTTTCCTTGCCCTCGGGCACTCAGCTACAAACATCTGAGCTGCTGTTCTGCACATCCTTCCGCCGCTGTAGTAATTGTGTTTATTGATATGCTCTGCTCGTGGCATATTGGGGTAATGCATTTTCCATAAGTGCAAGGAGTGCGAGAGAAAAAGAGGAATGTTAATAGCCTTCCTTTGTTTCCATCATGTCAAAGCCTCCTACTGTGGCTCCAGACTTTTAAAGTGATTTAGATTATCAATCGCAGCAACAACAGCAGCAGCCGGCAGGCAGGCAGGGTGGCCAACTCCAATCCCCACCTGACAGGTACAGCTGGCTAATAATGTTTAGATTGTTCTATTTTGAGTGTTTGTGTGCGTGTTTCCCCGTCGATGCAGCTCCACGCATTGACACCTACAGTCCCAGCTCTACTGAAGCGGTCGGAGGTTGATTGCCTTGCTTAAGGGCACCTTGACAGTAGGAGGACAGCATTACTCATTCTGTTTCCACACTTTCTTTTCCAAACATTTAATCATATGTTGTCCTCCCACTTTCCCTCCAGCCATGCAGCTATTCTCCAGTGAGCCACAGCTGAAGAAACCCAGCAGCAGCCTCAACAGATCCATCTTATATATATATATATACGTATATATATGGGTGTGACTCAGCTGGAGTTTTAGCTTCTAGATGTTCCAACTCTATTGCCATTTCCAGTCACGACCATCTCTATTGGGCTCTTTGCATAACCCACACCTGAGCGCTGTAAAGTGACATCAATCCTGAGATTGTTGTTTAAAAATGTACAAACAGATGAAGCAGTTATGCTTTATTTTACAGGTCCATAATTCCCAAATAATTTCCTAGAAGTTTCTTGAAAAGCAGTATGTCCTTTGGTACAAATTAAAAAGGAAAATAGGAATTTAAGCTTCATTTAAATAGAAGTAAATACGAGTTCAATATACATTACTTACTGTCAACTTTATTCTCCGTATATGTGGTATTGTATGTTTACTTGTACACATTTTTTTTGCATGCTCAGCTGACCTGTGTGTGTGTTTCAAATGAACACAGTCTCTATTTTCCTGATAATTTGTACCAAATGACATCGTTCTTTCTGGGAAACCTCTTCAAAATGTTTTCAAATTTTGGGGAAATTTACTGTGTTAACAGGAAGTGGATACCTGACAAAGTAAATTACAATACCCAAGCCAAACCATGATGCTTTTTTTTTACTAAACCTAACAAAGTAGGTTAGTTTTATTGTCTAAACCTAACAAAGTTGTTGCGTTTTTGGTTTTGTTTCAATTTACAACGTTAATCACATGTTTAAAACTGTTCAAAAGTGTGACAATAATCCGGGACAAAATACGTTTCCCTCGAACCTTAATTGAGAATGCAGTTGTATGGGAACATAACTTTGTGGAGACAGTGTACTGCAAAGAGGATTAGGGGATGGTCTCCTCAGGGCCCCCTTTAGACTTTCTTACAGTGTATGTTTGTACACTGCAGGTTCACCGGTCTGTGACGTCTCTTTCTCTCTCTATTTCTTACCTGTGACGACACTGGGGATCTTGGTCATGAAACTTTTGACGGTTCTGATGGGCACGCCCTCCGTCTCATCCTGGATGAGAGTGATGATGTCCTCAATCTGCAGAGGACAGGAGGACAGAAAGAGGGACAGAAAAAGGGAAAAGGAGATACGGTTAAAACAGGGTAGCTAAGATTGAAACTTTAATACCGTCCATTTCAGGCAAGTCATACTTCAAGGACTGATTAAATATGCTATATTCGGCATCAATAAACCATCACCACATTAGCTTTAGTCTGACAGTTTCTGCTCTGCATTTAATATGTGCAATGTGTCCCATTTAGGGGACCTCCTTCCTTCAAAGTCTGCATTTAAAGATTAAATATTTAGCTTGAAAAGGTGCATCGTTTGTAGCCCGCAACTTGTGATTATATGGTAGATAATCATTTTGGCATCTAATTTAAGGAAGAAGATGCAGGTTTAGATCACTTCATTTCAGCTTATGTAGATCACACATTCACCAGCTGACCCTTTAAAAGAAACAGCCTGTGAAATTAGACACAGCTAGTGCGTGTACTTGAGCACAAAATTCACTGGTTGGGTTTGCGAAACAGAAAGAAGATGGATTTAATTTAAGCACAAACATACACAAAGCTTTCAGAGTGTCTTGTATACCAAGGCATTTGATTAATTTAACCATGAAATGCTCATGTTTGTACATGCTATGAAATGGGCACTTGAGCCTTCTGGAAAACTGCTGCTGGAAAACATTCATTAATTTTCAGTGATGAGCTCATTCTGCACTAGTGGTTCTTCTTCTTCTTCATATCTCCAGCACTAATTTATCATTGGTTTCTAAATAAATCAACACTTTGGAGCATGACTACATGGCGTGAAATGACATGTCAAAAGCAAGAACGACGTTGCACGCGACATATAAGAAATAAAGAGAAAAAATACGCCATTTGGTGGAACTGGGCGAGTAATTAGATCTCTACATACTGTCACTGTACATGGTCATAATATCTACAAAAGTTGCTACAACTGCATGAAGTGGGAGATAAAAACTCAAAACATTTTCTATAAACAGGAGATGAGGTTCAGCGGGAACAGCACGTGCCTTCGGATTATCATCACAACTGTCCAGATGTTAAATGAAACACATCGCCCACTTTGCGCTGTAGTAGAGTCAGATCTGTTGTTTTGATTGCGATGTTGACACCCCCTCTCGGCACAGATGCTTTTGTGTTTGCGCCAGAGAGTGGGATGTGAGAAGTTGGTCGCTTTGGAGACGCAAAAACTACCACACAACTCAGCAGCTACAGTATATACAGTAGAAACTGGAGAGAGAGAGGTGGCTACACTTGTTTTACACCTGGACCATAAAGCGATCACATTAAAGAAGTGCTAAAAATAAACAGTACAAAAGACGTCATGCCTCACACTCACAGTCCTGCATGCACGGAAGGGAAAAACTCTTTCCACTTCCTGTGCTTCTGCATACAGTGTATTGTGATGCACACATGTCCTCATGCTGTGTGCATTTTTCTGACCCTTTTAGCTTCATGAGTATATTTATAAGCGAGCTGTCAGCGGAGTATAATTCTCAGAGGCACCCACGCTGGGTCAAAGCTTCGATGACTACTTCCACAACAGACTCATCCAGACTTAATGTACAATGCTTTAAATAGACAAACGTACAAATCTACCGAGATCTCTTAAATTATCAAACATAAGGACATTTACATTCAAAATAATGTTACAATTTTGCTTTGCTGGTGTCATTTTTGCTCGTATGAGTATTATCACATGTCCTACAATACAAAAAAGTGTCTTGTTCTACCTGCTCCGTCTTTAGACGTTTGATAATTTGACTAAGAACTTGTGATTATTTACAGCTCAACGAGGAAAAGCAGGGTGAGAGAGTACATCTGTTACAGACGAGATACTCAGCTGCTTCATAAGAACAAAAGGACAAAGGAGCAAAAGCATCGCATTAGTTTTAGCCTGTGTATTTTTTGCACAGCACAGCTGGTTGAATATGTTGTTTATTTCTGCACACTAGCTCCCACAACATGACCATTAGTAGGTTTCTCAAAAATATCATGATTGGTTTGTTTGGTTTGGTTTATTGAAAACCTTCTAATATATTTATAAAATACAACATATTAGACTTATTTCCAGTGTTGTCCCTGGTATTTTACAGTCCATTAACCCTTACAGGATGGACACAGGCATTGTCCCAAGACACATTGAAGGTTAAGGACTAAACAAAAGCCCCGGAGAACTAAATAATCAACCAATTCATCTTTTTTTTTTTCATGGAACAAAGGTTGTGCTGTGATGCATCTTCATCATCAATCGCCTTTGAGATGTTTTACAGCTCTACATTAACATATTGTGCTCATAATAACCATCTATCTACCGTGTTTTGGCCACTTCAAGGAATAGTTCAACACGCTCATGTGACTCATTGATGATGCGTGACCTCTCCTTGGAGGCTATCCAGTGACGACAAGGCTCCATGACAACTCATGGTTTCCAAGAAATGATTAAAGCATGTAACTCCTCATTAGACCATCATCTTTACATTTCTGTTTGAGTTCAGTTTTGGACAGAGCAAGCCTCTTTGTTTCCCTCTTCTCTTTGCTTCCAGTCTTTATCCTCATCTAAGATAATTGTCTCCCGGCTCTAAGTATCAATCTTCTGGAGTAAAGTGAAGTCTGGGGTTATGGTGGTGGCAGAATGAACACTTTAGCCCAGGCTAAGTGCAGAGCTCAGGGACACAATTACAGCAAATATTAAAGAAAAGAAAAAAGCTCAAAAAGCACAGCTCATTCACCTCCCAAGACAAGATGTTCCCAGCCAAGATTCAAACTGACAAGCCTTCTGCTTTTACCTCTCTGGCCATCAGTCTGCTGCCACCCGGTCCCTCGCTCTCGTTGAAAGAAACGGATCCTGGCTGTCTGCCATAAGCAAGGGCACCGGCAGCTTCGGGCTACACATCAGAATCAATAGAATAATACGAATCTAACAAGACCTTGATGGTCTGTGGAGACAGCTGCTCGAATGACTTTAATGGCTTCCGCTGTCATGAACAATTCACTCCTGCTCCATCAGTCAAAACGTGTAATCACAACAGGTTTATTACGACAGCCGTCAACCCCAGGATTTTAAGGAAAATATGCCAAAATTGCAGCCTGTATGTCTGAGCACAAAACGCTGCTATTTTCTAATCTGGAAAGAAAGTAGTAAAATTAAAAATGCATCACTTCCCGGGGATCAGAAGATGTTTCACTTTACATTGACACAACTGGCTGAGTCATAGTTGCATTAGATTAGTCACATTCGTGAGTACCAAACATGCAGCTTTATATAAGCACATGTTGGATTATTAGTCATACTAGTTGGCATCATCGCTGATAGCCACTACGGTTGAACAAAGAGAAGAAAACTCAAACTTGAAGACCTAAAAATCCAAGAAGAAAATACACCACTGGTCTCATCCATCACTGGGTTACGAAATCACCATGGCAACAATCGCTTAGCAGGAACTGAGACACAATCATAGACTGTGAGAAGTGGACGTAGTCACTGTGACGTCACCTATTGGTTTGTGGACTACAGTTTTAAAGCGAGGAGTTCGGCTGTCACCATCTTGGTAAGAGGTAACCAACACATAAATAATAAATAAATAAAAGAAAAG
Source organism: Sebastes fasciatus (assembly GCF_043250625.1). Lineage (NCBI taxonomy): Eukaryota > Metazoa > Chordata > Actinopteri > Perciformes > Sebastidae > Sebastes > Sebastes fasciatus. The sequence continues at coordinate 23,698,070 of NC_133812.1, read as the reverse complement.
ATACTCATTTGGCAGAATTACCCCTTTTAGAGTGTTAAATTATATTATTATTATTATTATTATTATTTATTATGTAAGCAACTTTTGAATGCTTTAGCTGATTGAGATCGAGCTAATTTCAACCTTTTTCTTTTTACAATGCTGGGTGTTTTAAAAAAAAAACTAAAATTTTCAAAGTAGTAACTATTAAATGTAGTGAAGTAAAAAGTACAATACTTACTTTAAAATATGGAGCAGTAAAACCATAAAGTGGTATCAAAAGGAAATTCTCAATAAACTACATCAAAATTGTATTCAAAACTGCAGTACTTGTCTTGAGTAAATGTACTTAGTTATTTTCCACCATTACATTTAGGTCCAGATTTTACAAAACAATACAAGTAGCAGTAGTAGATGACTAAATGGACGTCAGCTCAGCCTATATTTGATGCTACATGTCCAGGGGATTTCAATTGTTGTTGGCTGGGTACAACTAATTTTCTAGTCTGAACATCTATTTAACCTAAAGCCTGGTGCTGTCCATCCTGACCAAAGAGAGAACAATAAGTTACACAAGAGTTTTTCAGAATGGAAGTGGGCTAAAACATCCTGAGTCAGCCATGTGGACCCATGGGAAGAGGCCACAGTACCTCTCAGCTGGACTCACAACCTGGCATGCACATCCCAAATACGTACATGCAGAGAAGGCCAACAAAAGTACACTTCATCTGAAAGAATACCTGACCCTGAAACAGCTGCAATTAACCTTTCTGTACACAAAGAGAAATCCGGGGATCTCTGGAGGCAAGGCCGACGAGGTCATCACTGTGGCTATAATGAAACAAGTGGAGGATGTTGGCGCGGGATGTGTACACATTTTGAGAGAAAAGAAAGAAAACGACCTCTTCTGAACCGTGCAGCTTCCACACAGTGGCGGGCCTAATTTCATTATGATGCGTTGATGCTTCAGATGTTTTTTGAGCATTGTGAACCAATGGAGGGGGAACCCAACCCAGTCGCACCAAATGGCGTGTGAATGATGTGGTCATTCGCAAGTCATTTCATGTGCAATAACAACGTCGTTCTTGCTTTTGGTGAGTCATTTGTACACCATGTAGTCTGTACTGACTGGGAGGTGGAGGGGTCCAACAAACACAGGACTTTCAACCAGGAGACCGGTGTTCATGTCCCAAAGTGTTGACGTGTTTTTTAGTGACGTTTGTGACGTGTTTTCCAGACTTCTGTATTTTACTTAGTTTACGTACATATTTTAACCCAATTCCGTAATGTTTTTCCTAAACTTAACTATGTGGTTTTGTTGCCTAAACCTAAGTGTGGCCGTTTCCGTTATTGTGTTGCGTGGTGTAATAGTGACACACAGAATGTCCTTGTAATGTCGTGCTATTTATATGCCTTCCCATGAGATCGGGTGGGGCGAACGCTAACTGTGATGAATACTTTTGTACATTTTTCACTCCACATTTATCCCCAGAGAGAGGACATTGGGCTACTGGGTTATTTGTCATGGGCAGTGATAAATAAAATGTTTGTTAACGCTCTTGTGTTTATTGTTATATGTGTATAACCAAATGTGCGTTGGTGGTGATGTGTAACCTTGGTTCTTAATATGTTTGGTACCCCGCTGCAACGTGAACAAAAACTGAAGAATATCACTAAGAGCAACAGCCTAAGGATTACAAAGTACTCTATAAAGGGTCTATTATAAGTCTTAACCATGGGAACAGTAACAGTTTATTTTTTTTAACAGCTGTATGGTTTAAAATTGGATGTGTAATTCATGTGCAGATGGTCATATTTTATATACCTCAGAGAGCAAGCTCAAATATACCTGGGAATAGTAGCATTGTATTCCACGAATTGATTAATTTAGACTTCTGGGGAGGAGAAGTGTGTGATCAGATGAGTCATATGAGACCATTTGCTGATTTAGCTCCTTCCAGAGCAGCTTCAACACATCTGCATTTTACCTTCACAAGATCCTTCACAATCAAGTGCCGAGACACCGCACTGATTGCAACATGTTCCTAGGCGCTTTAAGTGGTACTTGCGTACTGAAAAGGAACACTCAGACAGAAAGTCAAGTGACAACAAAAGGAAGAAGAGATGGGAGAAGATGTGTGAACTTGCAGATAGCCACCTATACGATTTCTTTAAAATGTCATGCACATATTAACAAGCACAAGTTCGCAATAGCTGCGACCACGTAGGCGCATGCATGCACACGTTCCTTAAGTATAGTGGGCAGGGAGGGCATAGGCTGCGTTCACACCAAATCAGGCGTTGCGGCGATAAGCGCTGGGTTGTGCAACAGTGTGGGAGTGTAACTTAATGGCCCATTAACACCAAGCGACTGCAAAACGATTAACTTCTTTTGCTCCTTTGTTACCTCAAGGCTGGGTTGTACGGCTCTGGATTCACGGTTACGTGATTGGCGACAGCAGCGTGATGTCAGGTTGCGTTTCTCCAAAAGTTGATTTTGTTACAGCATGATGTTCATTCAGTAAATTATGGTCCCATTCAGAGTCAATTAGACCATAAAGCAGGGGATGCTTTAGGGCGTGGCTACCTTGTGATTGACAGGTCGCTACCGTGGCGTTGTCCGGTCTGGGAGTTGTCCGCATTTTGGTCTTACAACTTTAACCCTTTTACAGTGTGTTGAAAGTTAATTGTAACAGTTTGGTTGCCTAAAAATGTCTTATTCATTGTTTTGTTGTACTTACTGTAGCTCCACCCTCTCGTGTCACTTCTGGTTGCAAAAAAAAAAGATGGCGACGGCCAAAATGCCGAACTCGAGGCTTCAAAATGGCAGTCCACAAACCAATGGGTGATGTCAAAGTGACTACGTCCATTTCTTATGTACAGTCTATGGTTTGGCCATGGCACATGAATCCATTTAGAAGTATTGCGCCTTTTTGTTATAGGCCATTCTCACTACCAACGCACTTTTTTTCCAATTGGCATGAAGACAAACACACACCTTTACACCCACACACTTGACCTCCAAGCTAAATTTCCGTTTCCTAGGGTGAAAACTGTTGCCGCCAAAGGTTGGGGAAATATTTGTGGACCGACCGACCGACAGAGTGAGCTATAGAGCTGCTGGTCGCAACTAAAAAGTACGAGCTTCAAATATTTATACAGTGTCCTCAGACCACAGTATATGTTGAGAGTGGGCTTCAGGGTTGTATACAGTATGTAATTAAATGTATTCAACATAAAGCAACATCCAAGGCTGCACTCTCATTGTACCAGGAATGTTGCAGGTAAACACAACACTACTACTGAAGCTTCGGGAGAAAGCCAGCGTCAAGATGTAAGCTTATACAGATCTGTTTAACAGTTTATACAATTTATAGAAAGAGAACGTATCTGTAACATATTAATACCTCCAAATTGCTTTCTGAGGCGGAGGTAGTGCAGAGAGATCTCCTGTCAACGGACTGATCCAAGTTCATGACTATTGATTGTGGTAACCATTCACTATATGCACCGACTCCCTGCCAGCTCCATGGGCGTTTCGCTGTAAAAAATAATCCAACCTCTGACCTTTTTGGTAAGCAAAATGAAATTTTACCTTTGTCAATCAATGATGTGTCATTAGCAACACTATACCATAAAGATCTTCAATAACAAATGTGTATTATGTCCATGATTAAAGCTCAGATTCCATCTAAATACTGTTGAAAGTAGATTCAATTACAGATCCAGTGACAGGAAGCCAGATTTTGCCTCAACTTCTGAGCTTAAATAGATTCAAAGAAACCCAATCTGCATTTTAGGTCAATGTCATGCACATATTCTTCGTATACAGTAGCATGTTTATTTAAGAGCTGTTTTTAAATCTGACACAATACGTCTGTGGAGACTCATTATCCAAACGTCCCAGTCGGCCGGTATGCTGTGTTTTATATCACCGCAAACTTTCTCAGATAAACTCGCCCAACATTTGATATCTCACTAAAAATAACTTCATTATGATCCCTTGAAATGGAAAGCAGCTCATTTCATGAGTAGAAGCTCCAATAATGTGGTGTTAAAGGCAGAAATGTTGTCGGCTCACACAGGGTTGAGCATCACGTTGCTGCTAAAGTGCAAATATCAAACAATCTCAATTAACATTTCCTGTAAAAGTGGCAATACAATACAGATTCAATGTTTGTTGTCAACCTGCTTTAAAAAATATACTTCCTGTCCTTTAACGGTTGAATTGTGTGTATATAACTATGCTTTCATAGTATAAGATATTGTATGTGACAGCAGCTTTGAAAACATACAAACATTACCTTGGAAACTCTCTTGTCCAGAGCAAGGCTACCTTGGAAACAACCTCAGCATATCAAGATTTCACAACCCACTGCTAACACGAGCTGCATCAGCTCACGCACACACACACACAAAAATAAAGGTCAAGAATTTATGATCCTGATCCTCGTAAATGTCTTATGATCCTAATAATCCAACTCACTCCACCACACTACCAGCATCATGAAAATGTCAAATGTGAATATGAACACCAGCAAAAAACACCAAAGAACTCACAAGTGGTGTGCTAAGAGTTGCTTCACACGCCCAATTGTTCTTTTAAGGGAGCAAACATATTAATCCTGAAAGTGCCTCTCATTTTTTGGGTGGCCACAATGAGGTCAACAACAGCAGTGCTTGCTGTAGGACCCGACCCAAAACCACCACTATGAATTACACAGTTTGAAATTCACTGGTGTTGAAATCACGAGTGTTTTAGCTCTAGTTTGGTTCAATATTCACTAGTGTTTTAGCTCTAGTCCAGTCTAAAAATCACTAGTGTTTTAGCTCTAATCCAGTCTAAAAATCACTAGTGTTTTAGCCTTAGTTTGGTCTAAAAATCATTGGTGTTTTAGCTCTAGTTTGGTTCAATATCCACAAGAGTTTTAGCTCTAATCCAGTCTAAAAATCACTAGTGTTTTAGCTCTAATCCAGTCTAAAAATCACTAGTGTTTTAGCCTTAGTTTGGTCTAAAAATCACTAGTGTTTTAGCTCTAGTCCAGTCTAAAAATCACTAGTGTTTTAGCTCTAGTTTGGTTCAATATCCACAAGTGTTTTAGCTCTAGTCCAGTTTAAAACATTTCTAGTGTTTTAGCCTTAGTTTGGTCTAAGACTCACTGGTGTTCCAGCCCTGGATTTAGTCCTTGTTTGGTCCAGTATTAGTTGGTGTTCTAGTCTTGTTTGGCTCTCTAGCACAACACAGGTGTTTGAACAATGCTGCAGCATCAGATAATGATCGAGTTGAAGCGATGTGTCCTTGTAGCTGTACACCATACAGGCTCTGTATGTTTAGAGACAACAGTGGAGTGAGTAGTGTGTGGAATGAGGTATGTATAGATGCTTTGGTGTGTGCGTGTGTAGGTGTATGTATACTGTATGTGTCATCTCGGGTAACCAGACTTTCCTTTCAGTAGGACACTTTCCTTGCCTGCAGTGCCTGAATCCCACAGCTGCTGCACCGCTGCAGATATCACACGGCTCTCTGTAGAGCAGATCACAATCAGGAGAGGAGTTTTAAGATTAGACTGCCAGGGGTCATTCTGAGGATAACTCCACTTTTTTTTCATTTTTATTATATCCATCTCTCCTGTATTCTGGTATATGTCTTTTATTTCATTTGAGAATAAAGGCTTGTCTGGGTTTCAGTTTTCATGAATGTATATTAGAAGAACATTATGAGCCTGCTATCGTTATTATAGCCCCAGTGTAATATATGATGTTGTAATATGCTGCTGTGTTATAATTTGAAAACCTCACTCTAACAATACTCAATGATGAATAATTTGTATAGAATTCATTATAGACTACTTTGTACGGAATGAAAAAGGGTACCTTTATCAATAAACACCATATATAGTTGTAATATCTTCCTATAAACTTTGAGAAAGAAAGGCCAGATTCCCCCAAAGCCTCTTAGCGTTACATAAGATCACTTTCTCAATTGTAAATCAGTGAACTAGGGTGATCTCGGTGGTAGAACATTTTAGTCCCTGAAGCTCTGGAATAAATTCGGAGAGAATAATGAGCATAAATATGTATTATGAAATCATCTTTGTGAAAGACTTAATATTACTCCACTTGCTGTGGGGCACTAAAATGTAAAATTATAAAGCCGGCAAAGAGATAAATTATTGTGCAGTGTTATTGTAATGAAAAGTAGACGCAGTAGTGACAAAAACAAACAACCCTGCACTCAACTGATTGATGAGATTTCTTTGGACTCGAAGCAGTCGGTTTTCACTCCCAGGCTTTCACAAATGTTTATTATATTTGACTCATCTCCCAGGCTTTTTTTCAGATATTTACAAAATCAATATCTATTTTTATCTCACTAAACAGAGCATCATGCTGTTCACAGTGAAAAAGGACGGTAGAAAGTGGAACTCATTTTCTATATCGTTTACACAACACATCGGACAGATCTGTTTTGCTTCTACATACCGTCCAGTTTCAACAGTCAAAGGTAAAATACAAAATGAGCACATAGAGATATATGCTTTTTAGGCAAATCATATACAACATAATTCTGCAGTCTGTACCATATTCAGTTTTTATCATAGTAAAAATACGCAATTTAGTTTAAGTCCATATATCACCAAGCCACTGCCCTTTGTCCATGGCAAACACAGATCATCGAAATAAACCAATATTCTTCATTATTAAAAAAAGGCCTCACTAAACCCAAGAGTTACAAAACAATGTGCATATATATCTAGACCAAGAACCAATATCTGGGATAGTTTATCTCATATATATATATTTGCCTTCTCAATCTACTTTCAACTATAATCATTTTCATAACTGGGCTATCTAACAACAAGCCTCACATGATTATTTTAATTGATTTGTACACCAAATGGATTAATGTCTTTTCATAAAGATTCCCGGCAACAACTTAACAACAGCTAATAAATACACACAGAAGTTAGAGGTGTTGTTTTGGCCATAACATTAGGGAGTGAGGGCCTATCAATGTATTCAGCAGGCATGCTGGGAAATAATGTTGAGAGTGTTTTGATGAATGGTGAACGCACTGGGATGAACTACAGGGAACAACACAATTATTAAAGTCTGCCCTGGATCACACATAACACTTAACATTGTTTATATGTATCCCTCTCTATGTCATTTGGACCAATTAGCCTCTTGAGATAACACTCTATGATTACCATTGAATTATTTCATTATGACTAATGGAAAGCTCACTTCATGAGTGTTAGCAGATATTGTGCAAGGGTCCAGCTTCACGTTGCTGCCTGAGCTGTCCAAGTATAAACAAACTTGAACTCAAACATCTTTAAAGTGGCAGTAGGCAGTATATTTTTGGCATCATTGGGAAAAAATTCCATAATAACCTTTCAGCATATTGTAATTCAAGCGTTCTGAGAGAAAACTAGATTTTGCACCTCCTCATGGCTCTGTTTTCAGGCTTTAGAAAATCAATTTCCTTGAGAGAGTGTTCCTATTGGCTGTGCTCCGGTCATGTGACCGGAACTTGGCGTTACTTCACCAGATTTCTCAATGGCGGCGGCGTCACAAACTTTCTCATTTTACAGTTAAACCGTGCACTACAAGATGATTCTGAAAACATTTGAGGAGAGAAATAGGCATTAACGTAACATCATATTTATTCATATTTGATCAGCGCTGCCTAGTTTGACCGTTTGGTCGGAGTTTGCGAGTGATTGACAGCCGGCTCTCATACACGGCAGCTGGACAGCAGACTTCAGATCAGCTCTTACTGCTTGTTTTCTTCCGGTCTGTGAAATCTTGCAGATGCCGTTAGGAGCACCGGAGGACACAGAGGCACATGATTTTTTTCAGGTTACCTGTTTCATGTACTACTGTCACGATATAGCGACCGTTTTATAATTTTTTTTAATCATATTTGCTCCAATCTCGCCTACTGATGCTTTAAGGAGGTGGCCAATAACAGGTCATTTCAGAGAGAGAGAGTTCCTATTGGCTGTTCATTCAACGGAGGCAGCTGTCAATCACTCGCAAACTCCGATCAAGTGGTCAAACTAGGCAGCGCTGATCAAATATGAATCAATATTCGGTTACTGTAATGCCTATTTCTCTCCTCAAATGTTTGCAGAAACATCTTGTAGTGCACGGTTGAGCTGTGAAATTAGAAAGTTTGCTCCGGCTGGTGGGCGGTGCTTGGCATTTCCTCAACTAATCTCAACATGGCTGCCGGGTCACAAGCTTTCTCATAGCTCAGGCTGTCTGAGAATCTCTTTACAGTCAGTATGGACAGGAGAACGATTACAGTAATAACCAATGTACATATGAGCATGTGAGAATTGTTTTAAGACAGACTTGAAAGATGTGAAACCTTAAATGAACATTATTCCTCATGATAATATGAGTGCAATGTTGTGTATAGTGTATTATTTGTCTTGCAGTAATCTGCCCCTAAGGCAATGCCTGTGGTGTTGCCGTGTACGACTCCCTTTTCTCACACTGTATCATATTTCCCTAATCTACATATCCTCAGTGAGCTCTTTGCTATAAAAGGAAACATATCATTTGCACAAGTTCTCAGCAACATGAAGAGGCTAACTATGATGTGTCGACCTTCTGTCAAAGTGTGCAATAATAAGGTTCTGATAATGAATATTCTCTGTGATGGAAATTGTTTAATAAAGTCTGGGCACGTACAGTGCACGAAACATGCACTTCCATAAGACTACTGCAATAAGAGGACTCGGCTAATCCCACATTCAATCTAATATCTCATGCAGGATATTAGCATTTTTCTTGATTCGGGAAGAGGATTACCATGCCAACCTGGCAAAGGTCAAATTAGTTTCATCGAACTTATTAAATGTAGCGCCAAAATGTATGTGTGTGGGCATCAGTCACACATTAATGTCTCACACGCACACACACACGCCAAATGAATTGCCATTCACCCAGAGTGGGCGTAATGACTGTGGCGACGTTGAAGCCGTCTGCCTGCAGCGGACTGGGTTATGTCTGAAGGTCAGACACGATGGCTTTGTGACAGTGATGATGAGTCTTACTGGTTTCAGCCCAGTGAACCTGGCAGCAGGATGATGTGACTGTTAATGGAAGTGTAATGACAACAGGATGGCTTTGACACAGTCGACTGCCGGTGCATCTCTGCCTGACAGCCGATGCCATCCCTGAGCAATTTACGAGGCCGCTCAGAATTCTGGATGACTAAATAAAAAAAAAAGTCTTGTTCGTTCATCTGAAACAAATCATATTGTTTCTCCTACAACAAATAAGAAATAAAGATAATCTAAAATCATACCTCAGTGGTTGAATGTACTTCAGACGTACTCACCCATGGCTACTGTTCATATTCAACACTAGTGGCTGGATGATATAGTATCGCTGATAAATCAATCACGACTTCAGTATGAATATGTTTTATAAGTCTGTTGTTAGATATGTTTCTAAACATTGTTCAACTATTGCCTGCAGTCTAGCAGCTCTGTGAGGCTGTACTTAAAGGCAGGGTTGTCTACACTATTTGTTATATTGGTTGAAATGGTCTTTACATCCCGACAGCGATCCATTACTGATGAGCTCTGAAAAAGGACCGGAAAAGAGCCGTCATCTGTAGCTGCTGTAATCCTGTAAAAACGTCTACCAATCACTGCTTCGCGGTCCGCTTGGAAACAACCAATCAGATGCCTCCCATCCTCCCTGCTCGTACTCCACCCTTGGCGTGCACCAGCCTGAACTCAAAGCTCGTCATCACCGCACGTTTAATGGAGAATGGAAGAGAAAACTCAGTCAAAAGTAGCACTGTCGCGGTTACTTGTCATGAGGTAGCGTTGTTGAGTTGAGGTCCTCTCTCTGTTCTGTGTCTGTGAAGTAGTTACGATGCGGCGGTGCTCGTGCATGTGTGTGTGGGGGGGGGGGGTGCGTTGCCTTGGAAGGAGCCCCGAAGGGAGGAGTCGGGTTTAGACAGAGCTCCTGAGGCGATGCTATTTTCAAATTATGCTCGCTTTCCAACATCGTCAACCCAACCTTTAAGTACGGCGGTGCTTTGAGCTAAATGTGTATGTAGCCGCAACATCTTTATCATAGTGTAAAGGCTGCATAGGTAAACTGTTTACTATAGTAGTGCTGACATTTGTGGTGGCCAATCATCTCTTATCTTGATGCCTAACAATCACATACTGTATATTTCAGTGAAAAGGAAGCAGTGCAAAGACTATAAAACATAACTGTGGGTTAGACAGACAGACTGCTTTTACTGTGGTTCCAGGAGGAGCAGGGGATTACAGCCTCAGCCTCCCTTGGTACGGTTAACACCTTTGGGACGTGACAACCGCTGCAGTGAGGACAAGGAGCCCTGGGCGACAGCGGCGCAACAGGCCGTCTACCTGAATGCAGCCGGACCCAAAAGATTACCTGGATTTAGGCACGAAAGGCCATTCATTTTTACTGCCTGCCTCCATCTGTTCTGCCTCGGCACAGAATACAAAATGAGCACAGAAATGCTGGAAAAGAGCAAGAGTGTGCACGGCATGAGTATGTTACTTTTATGTCATATTTTGTACATATAAAACTGCCCAACTTTTAATGTAATATTACAGTTTACTTTCTATAGCTGCATTGGTTTAGCTATCTTGAATATCAGTAATGAAAAGCTGGATATAAAGCAGAGAAAGGACACTCATTGCCACTGGAAATTTGTCCCTGTTGGAGTCCCAGAAGGACAAACAGCTGCTTTCATCGCAAGTGTCAGTGTATATTTTTAGCCTCTCATCAGGAGAGCTTTAAAAACTCCTCTTTCTTGGTTGTTTCTTGTGTGCTGAAAATAATTTTCATCTTGTTGTTGGGAGCTGGGCGCTGCAGGATTGTGGCTTTGGCTAATGTTCTGCTGATTGCCCTTGTCTCTTGGAAGGACATCGCTAATCACCACCTGGAGTGCATGTGAACAAAACAACTGATGTTCTGTGGTTATTTTGTTCAACCCCGCTTGTTCCTCTGGCAGGGAAATCTCCTCCTATCACACTGTAAACTGTGTGATAGGAAAATTCATTTCATATTGGATTAAATGTAATAATCTGCACAGCATCACATATTCTCTCACTTGTGTCTGAATGTATTACGAGTGTGGTTTCTCCTGTGAAGCCTCTATTCTTTCTGTCATATCAATTGTCAGCTGTTGTCACCTTGAACTTTTACTGTCACACTACATTAAAAGCTCTATCCTAATGGTAAAGAGGAGTTCTGCAGCCAAACACGAGATCGGTGTAAGATTGATGAAAGCTACAGTTTCACTTTAAACTTTCACTGGGTGAATCTGAGCATTTAACATCTTACATAAGTAAAAGTATGTAAGGGTAATCAGGAAAATGTACTTAAGGTATGAGATGGATTTTCCTGTGATCTCTTGATATTGTGAGAATTCAAACCCAAACCCCCTGTGACACATGATGTATTATCATTACTCATCAATGAGCATCAATGTTGAGTTGGTGGAGCTAATTAGAATTTTTTTTTAAAAGGACTACAACTAATTATAATTTTCATTATGGATTAATCTGCTGGTTATTTTCTTAATTAATTACCTCCACAAAGGACAAAGGCCTAGGAAGGAGGTTATGTTTTCACCGGCGTTGGTTTGTTGGTTTGTCCGTTTGGAGGATTACTCCAAAAGTCAGTGATGGATCTGAATGAATTTTTTTGGAGGGGTGGGGTGTGACACAATGAACAATCCATTAGATTTTGGTGGCGATCCGGATCAATATCCAGCTTCGGGAATTTTTTTAATAACTCCGCTCATCCTGTGCATTAACACCACAGGCTTTAAGACATGCGCAGTGTAACTGATGACGCATTCATGAAACCTGCCTTGGCGGAGGTCTGCGCTCTCCGAGTGCACTTCTAGTTCATAGATTTGTTTGTTTGTTAGATTAAGTATAGTACTTAATGCACAAATGAATTCGCTGTCTGACTTTCTAGTGTCACCGGGCCTTAAAGGTCCATTTTAGCAGCATCTAGTGGTGAGGTTGCAGATTGAAACCTCTACCGTGTGCCAAGCGTGTAGAAGAACTACGGTGGCTGACATGGAAACGTGAATATCCCTATCTAGAGCCAGTGTTTGGTTTGTCCATTCTGGGCTACTGTAGAAACATGGCAGCTCTGTGAAGAGGACCCGCTCCGTAGGTAGATATAAATGGCTCATTCTAAGGTAATGAAAACACAATTCTTATTTACAGGTGATTATACACTAAAGAAAACATAGTTATGAATATAATATATTACATTTTTACCAATAGATCCCCCCCTAAATGCTATACACTGGTCCTCTGTTAGATGGAAAAGTGGGATGATGACAAGTGCGGATCAGGTGAGCGCTATAACCTGTATGAGTTACAGTTTGAGCATGTAAATGTCAGAACATGCTGAATGACTGTAAAATATTAGCATTTCTGACTCCACACTACTTAGCCAACCTAACCCAACTCTTCTATCTGTTAAGACAGAAGAGAGAAGAGGAAATGATGAATTCCTGAAGTGAAAAATGTTGACAGGTCAAAGTTCTCATAAAAACTTGGTGATTGAGTTTTCCGTCTGGCAGAGAGCCGAGCAGCCGCAGACAGCAGAAGTGAACTGAGGCCAAACACTCCCTGGGCAATAATCAATCCAGACAAGTTTTCATTGCTGCCGGCGAGGGACACCAACAGAGCTGACCTCGCGTCTCAAAGCCAGACACATCCATACCTGGCAGAGAGGGTGAGTAATCATCGGGGGGGGCTGATTATTTTCTATTCTTCCTGTTTACCCATGGGAGTCCAGCCTGCCTACAGCGAATGGGATTACTGTGATATCAACTAACTTATATGTTTCCCTCATATACAGTAGATAAAAATGGCCATTTCATTATCATCATCTTTATCATCGGATATTCCACAGACATTAAAATGCATCTTAAAAGGTTTCTGTATCATTTTGTCCCCACAGATGCTCAGTAAAATGATCCAAACCACAGAGAAAATTCACATTTTTCTGAGCTCTGAGCTCATTGTGTCCCTAACCAGCTGTCCACTTTCTTGGAATAAAATTACTTTTTGATTATTGTAACCCGAGAATGCACAAAAACAACACTGCCAGTGTCACAGACCCTATGTTTCTTAAACTGCAGATGCCTGCGGTAAAGAATATTGCCATTTGAAAATGTCCTTTGAGGAGTTTGAGCTGTGTGAGAAATAGCGAAAGAGCATTTATTGTACAAAGACAAACGGCACTTTAAATAAAAAGAATTAAAATAAAATCAGCAGGGGGAGAAAAAAAAGCACTTGGCATTTCCTTTCATACATGAGACCGTGGCCATTTCAACTTCATTCTTAATTTGTCAGAGGAATCCATTAGCCTACAATTTACTGCTCTCCTGCTGCACTGTACGTGGAAAAGTACATGTGGGCGTCTCTGGAACAGTGCTTATTAAAATCTTTTTTATCTTACCTAACACTTCAAGGATTCAACATAAAGCAGCACTCATAGAAGAACATGAGGACTCTTTCCAAAGCTTTCGGGGGATCTCATTAGAGCTTTGAAGTCTGTCAGAACAAACATTATCTGTTGGAAATGCATGCGTTTTGACAGACTGATGTCCAATCTCATTCCAAACTGTCTCCCTCGAGATGCGAGGCTATGCTGCAGAAATGTGAAATACTTCAGTTTTTCCTGTTGTAGTTAAACACAGGCAAAAATCCTCGTAGTAGCTCTGGAGATGTGGCTTTTAGCTTCTGTCAGTTAATCTAAACTATAACCAGTAGGACGGACCTTTGCTATATAGTTTAAAGAACGTTGTAGAACTAAGACGAAACTAACAAAAGGGTGGGACTCAGAGAAAAAAGTCGCAAATACCTGCAAAACTAATGACATTCAGCTTCAGCCTCAGCTGTAAACATTAGTCTGCAAACACATTAAACTAAGATGTTGAACCTGGTTAACATTATCTGCTTAACATCAGCAAATTAGCATTGTCACTGTGAGCACGTTGATGTTACTACATACAGCAATATAAGGAGACTCTTCTGTCATATAATGTGATGTTATAATTAATATAAATCTTGGACTGCCTGTAGCAACGGGAACTTAAGGTAGGAAGAGATGTGTGGGTGCTGGGAATCAGTCTTAAGTTATTTCTGCAGATGAAGCAGAAGAGTGACTCCTCACAGAGAGGAAGAAAGAGGCTTAATGCCCAAACTTTGGTTGACAAATAAAGAAAACAAAAAGTTATAATTGCCTTACGCATGCAAATACAGAGAACCACTCACACACTCAGCTAAAACACAAGGTTATTTTTCTTTAAACAAAAACAGCCTCTCAGAATTACATAACACCTTTACACACACACACACACACACACCCACACATGTTCTCCTTATTTTCTCTCTCTTGACAAAACAATCTGTCAGATCTGGCCGACACAGAAACACAGAAAAAACCTTAGATATTTGTTTAAACAAAACTCGAAATAAAATTGCATGTGCACACAAAACTAAACTAAAACCCATAGCTGCAAGTGCACCAGCTGATTACTTCACATTTCCATTGATCAGTGGGTGGCAGATCAGTCGAGGACAGACGGCTGGGATCTGTTCTGTCGGACGCGATGCAGATCAGAGCTCATTTGCGGGATTAAAGACGGGGGATATGTTGGGTGCTGATGGCCATGACTCGAAAATCCCCTCACCCTCACCCTGGAGAGCACTTCACAGGCTGTTTCTGAGCGCAACAAGGAGGGCTGAGATGTGAGAAACAGGCCCGGTTCTGTCTGGGAATAAAGGCTGAGACTTCAATAGGGTTGAAGGGGAAGCACTCTGGCTCTTTTTCCTCTGTTTATTTCTCTCATGTATTATCACTGCAGCATCTCTTGTCCGGAGGCACTTGTCCAAACATTGAAGAACATGTGGAAGAATCAGTGAAAATTGTAAGATTAAAGTATTAAAGAGACATTTTCATGGCTCCTTTGGCCGTCTCTCTCTCAAGAAGAAGGCAGACGTTGGAGCAAAACAGCTGGTGTGAACCACAACATCTGTTAGACACTATATTCTCAGTGAACGCTGGAGCTTCCGTCTTATCTTTCACATTATGTCTCTGCTGTGGATCTTCAGAAAAAGATATTCAAAAATCCTCTGCATACCTTTGGTCTTCTGTGTTCAGGCTTTGATTTCAGTTCAGTGCCAATTTCCAGCTCTGCTCTGTTCTAATGAACCGGTGCTGTGAGGCGATTAGGGACCAGAGAACAAATTCAGTCTCAAAGCTGCAATTTTTTTTTTATGCACATAGTCTGAAAGCCTTCAAGACATGTCTGTAATTGATTTATATTTTTAATTTAATCTCGAAGCTGAATCAGTCCAAACTTGTTGGTGTTCTTTTTTTCATGATTCACAGTTTTTAAACTAGTCTTTCATAAGACGATTTTTGCTGCACATGCAGTGCGTGGTCAAGATTTCCTCCAAGCTTTTGCATTGGTCACGCTCAGCAAGATGTAAGTAAATACACACACTGTAGCATTTTGATTTGGGTCTTTATCACTGTTCAAATTTACTGACAAAGTCGTTTGAAGCTCCTCTGTTTTATTTAAGTCAAGTCAAAATAGGACATGGATTTTTGCTGCTTATAACCAGGAGCAATGCAGTTGTGTGACCTGCACTACCTGCTGATAATGAACTACCAAGATAGCGTTGTGTATGTCAAAGAGAGATACAATGACAATTTGCATGGGTTCAAATTAGGGCTGGGACGATACACACCTATCTCCCGATTCGATACTATCACAATACTTGGGTACCGATTCGATATGTATTGCGATTTTCAAGTACTGCGATTCGATATTATGATTTATTGCAATTTTTTTTACTTTTAATTTGAAAAATATCTAAATAAATACATTAACATTTTTGGTTTTTCAGGCCCGCTCACTGCGGTTTGTTTTGGTTGACGGATACGGAACAGATATGACGTCACATTACTCTGACTGCAAAATAAAAGAGGTAACTTCCTTCTACCTCTGCATAGACTCAAATTAAGCAAATATATCGATTCTGGCATTAAAAAAATCTATTTCAAATCGTTTTTTTTCCCACCCCTGGTTCAAATGTGTGTGTATGTGATCATACGAGAGAGAGACTGAAGGTCAGTGAGCTAGTGATAGCGAGGGTTCCCCAGCAGATTCAACAACAAAGCATGCTGTCTACATTACATCCTCAGAGGTCCAATTAGAGAGGAGAGTGAGCTCTCCTTCACACTCTACCTGCCCCTTGAAATAGAGCTATAACACCTTCCACAGAGAATTCATTGTTCCTAAATCCCAAGTGATTTCAAAAGAAACCACACTGTGAAAAATGTCCTTCACAATTAGTTATTGATTCTCATGTTTGGTCTTAACATCTTAAGACTAAATTCTTAATTCTTAATTTCCCCACATTTATCAAACTACTAGCCTGGACTGTTCGACTTTAAAGGGGTCATTTAGTCTCAAATCAGTTTGACAACCTTATTTGTCTTGGTGAACAAGAGTGAACAGTTGTTCTTCTTTACAGTACAGTTTCACCTCTTCCAGGAATTTACCTTAAAGCAGGAGTCAATGACTTGAAACAAGGCTGAAGAAGGCAGTCAAGTTAAGAACATAGCACTGATTCTAAGATTTGTATTATAAGTAGGGCTATCAATCAATTAAAATATTTAATTGCAATTAATCACATGATTGTCCATAGTTAATTGCGATTAAACGCAAATTAATAGCACATTTTTATCTGTTAAAAATGTTCCTTAAAGGGAGATTTGTCAAGTATTTAATACTCTTGGAGTGGGTAAATATGCTGCTTTTGCAAATGTATGTATATGTGTTATTGGAAATCAATTAACAACACAAAACAATGACAAATATTGTCCAGAAACCCTCACAGGTACTGCATTTAGCATAAAAAATTGCCCCAAACTGCATGTGATTATCATAAAGTGGGCATATCTGTATAGGGGAGACTCGTGGGTACCCATAGAACCCATTCTCATTCACATATCTTGAGGTCAGAAGTCAAGGGACCCCTTTAAAAATGACCATGGCAGTTTTTCTTCGACGAAATTTAGCACAAGTTTGGAGCGTTATTTATCCTCCTTCACAACAAACTGGTATGACATGGTTGGTATCAATGGATTTGGATTTTCTAGTTTCATATGACGCCACTATCTACACTCTAGCTTTAAAACTGAGCTTGCAACAACCAATGCAATGTAATAATGACAATGTAATAACATGCAGATGTTTAGAAGGACTACTGTTTACCAAGTCCACAACCTTAGTTTAGCATGTTAGCATTCTAACATAGCTAATTAGCACTAAACACAAAGTATAGCTGAGGCTGACGGGAATGTCATTCCTTTTGCAGGTATTTGGTCATAAACCAAAGTCTTGGACAAACTAAAATTTTGAGGTGATGAAAAGTTAAGGCAGTGGGGGTCGTCCTCTGGGATATCTCTACCACATTTCATGGCAATCCATCGATTAGTTGAGATATCTGAGTCTGGACCAAAGTGGTGGACAGATGGATGGAGCCATCCCTGGAGTGACACTGCTAGTGTGGCTAAAAAGACAAATTACCAACTATTCTAAGGTTCACTTTGATGTTGACTCCGAGCACTTTTCTATGAAAATGAGACACTTCATTTAAAGCAGTGAAGAGAAAATATCCATTCTAGATCAATAATTCTTTAACCTTTCCCTTTAAGCACCATTGGTATAAATGTCGCCCAGTGAGTCAGTCCCATCAATATTTCCCATCTACATTACGTAAGACTGGCACTTATACATCTCGCGCCTCAGGGTTCGTGTCTCTGGAGGTTTCAATCTCTCTCCATGTCCCACAGACACCCCGGAGCAAAGACTGGGATTCCTCTGGGCCATAGATCTGAGTATACGGGGAGCAATTTATCAACGTTCCTGTCTGCTCAGGACCTACTGGCTCAGCAGCTCCACTCATTTTAACCAAGGTGGTCTGGCGCTGCCTATTTCTGTGACCAGCGGTGTGTTACCTCCAACCATAATCAAGCTGAGGTCATTAAACACTGGCGTGAAATACTTCCCAGTAAATAACAACTGAACCCCTAGTTTCATTCTGCATCTATTTACAGCTTTTCATTTCAAGGTGTGAGCTATGAAATGCTCCGGTGATTTGTTGCAAAGTGACAAAATGGCCTTTTAACCAAAGCGGAGAGCAGACAGCTTTATCTGGCAGGGGGATGAGGGGAAAGCATGGGACAAATGAACCAGGAGACAATCCATTTATTGGTGTTAGTATTCAAGGTGCAACAACCAGCACAGGTTTCCTCCAGTTCCATGGAGGGCCCCCCATATAGGAGTGCCATCGATTGCTGTGATGGCCCCCCGGGAGCTGCTGGCCTGATAGATAGCGGAGGAGCCATATATATCGCTTCCCCAGCCTTCTGTATCCTCCCAGGGTACAAGACAGGCCTATTCATCCTGGCCCCATCTCAGAGCCATGTCCTTTTTTTCCCGTCAGACCCAAGAGATGAATACGCCCATTGGTTTTTGCCATTGTGGAGATTGTAGGGTCCCGAGCTGCCACTGCTTTTACGCCACTCTTGAGTGCCCTTAGGCAGGAGAGCATACAAGTGCATGCTTTGACAAAGAACGACAGAAAAAACACTCTGCAAATGAACAAGTGAGTGGGGCTTGGGGATACGCAACACAACCAGACAGGAAGTGTATATCAAGGACAGAAAAGAGCTCATCGTGATGGTTCATTTTTGGCTTGAAAAGCACCAGAGGACACGGACATTTTTTTGGAAACCTTCTCCTGTTCCAATGAAGTGGCGGTTCAGACTGCAGCATCACTTCAGCTCAGCCTCACAGAGGGCCAGCGGAGCCCCTGGCCACTCATAAACAAGTTATGCTGAAATTAACCGTGGCGAAGCGATAATGTAGTCATTATGCCGCACTCGAACTGAACTAGAAAAACCTCCTCTACGCCACTCATCAAATTTGAGAAGTCATTACGCAAAAAGAGCCGGAAAGTTTAGGGAGGATATGGCAGAAGAGCTGAACAATAAAAAGTCTGTGATTTACATATTTACAGAGTGAGAGTACACTGCCTTTCCCCTCTTTCTGTTTGCTCTCCCAAATATAGCAGAAATGCCATAAAAAAAGTCCTAATAATGAAAATAGAGATTGGCTGGAATGTCAAGTGCAGCAGATGAGGCTCCATTCATCGCTGCTGAATCCAGCTTGAGCAGTCAAGGAAAGCCACGACGTTGGAAAGTCATTTCTTTTCAGCGCAGCGTGGAGGGAGATAGCAGCATGCCATTACCAAGCACAAGGAACGCTCTGGACAGTTATTCCTTAGGGCAGCCAGGGGGATGGAGATAACACACACACACACTTTCAATCTCTCTCTGACACGAAGGTACACACACACACACACTGTCCATTTGTTGCTGTGTAGAGCACTTTCTGACAGCGTGACATCGTCAAAATAAAGGCATGAATGAAAATGCACACAAACAAAAATGGGGGGAAGGACTAGGAAGTGAAGTGGGGAGGTGAAACGGGGAGAAAGGAAGAATGACAACAACAAAAAAAAGTAACTTGGTGCCAACCAGCAGCAACAAACATCCTCTTCATCTCAGCTCCCAGGATCAGGAATTGAACGCATTATTGAACTCATCTCAGCAGATGGAAGAGAGTAATTTCCCTCACTCTCCAAACTATCAATAATTTACCCTTGCGTGCAAAGAGTCACATGCATGAGGAGAAAGCATGCATACTGTATATGCACACACACACACATGCAGTTTCTAATACAGCTGCAGTCGTCTCAGAGTTGTTTCAAAGGACAATATGAACAATCCTTTCATCCAATCCTTGTGTGCTTATACATCAGGGACCCGGGCCCGGATCCGAGTACACTTGTCTCCAAAGTCCAGTTTGTTTGATTAGTGTGAACGCTCCGTACCGTACTCGGGCACGGTTTGTCGATCTGTGCCCGAGTCCACTTGAATAGGTGCTCTGGAGTACGGGTTATGTGTACTCGGGTACGGTTCGCATCAGGTGTGAAAGACAACTGTACTGAAACACGGAAGTGGATTGCTATTTAACGCGAGTTACGTTAGCAGTCAGCGAGTAGTTTTGAAAGGGCAGGCTTTTTTCAACACCACTGGTCTCCTCCGAAATCTGGATCTGGGCGCAGCACCGCCAATCTCATCCTCTGAACTTTACGGCCATAGGTGAGAAAGCACGGCAGGCGAATGATCCTCTGATTTACAGACGTCTCTTTATACATTCATGGCAATGGACTCGCTGATTCGCTTCTTTGCTTCTATACTCCCGTTTGTCAAAACATGCATGCACACAACACGTACTGTACACACTCACAGCCATCCTCTGGCCACTGAGCAGGGAGCCCATTAGTCTGTGATGATATTTAGAGGCGTCAAAGTGATAAAGTAGAGCAGTGGGAAACCTCTAGTCACTTCTCGGGACTGTTAAAGGCCATTGTGATTCAGCTAATGTCAGAAAACTGAACCTTTGGCCCTGTTAACGAGGCGATAAACCACACACGGGGTAGTGACATCGACAGGAAGTCACACTCTGCTGGTGCAGCTTGTTTGAAGTCATTAAGATGCCTCGCATGGAAAGTAACATGTTGTCGTAGCACAGCTTCAATGGATCACATGTAAGAGTCACAGACGTTCAGTTTTTCTGCCAACCATCCAGAAATCCAAAACAGCATTTCAGCACGATGTCGTGCCAACTTAAATATGGCTAAAGATCAGTGGATGTAAGCAGGGAACGGTCTGAAAAACAGACTTGAGTTACAGAAAGCCATAGATTTGCTGTCAGGGATGCTGCTGTACTGAATTGTGAGGAGTCAATATTAGCTGTGTGCTCAACCTTATCTCTCACTCCTTACTGGATTCGCTTTGTCTTTTCTTGAATTAGGCAAACAAAAGCAAGCTCAATCCTTTGCACCCTGTCACTTACCACTATGTCTTAGACTTAGATGGAAGACAGTAGTTATAGGACAAGCATAGCAGGGATTAAAGATCAAAACGCTCGGTTTCTTTGGGCATTTTTTCCAACAGGAATCTCCTGTTATGTGGATTTCACAGTCACAGTTTTTTAAAGGGTAGATTGGCTGAGCATACATGGCCTTTCAAAGGTGTATTCATCAATTATGCATAGAGAAGACAATATTATTCACGGTGGAAAGGACAGAGCCCAAAATGTATCCCTGCTGCACATGTTCAGTAACCAGCACGAACATTGTAGCTGTATAACTTCTGCTGGTTTAAATAGCCTGTAATGTTTCAGCATGTTTGTACCTAATGTACCCAATATTGTAATAATAATATTGTGACAGGCTTTATATACTGTAAAAGTGCAATTTTTAGCCTAGGCTTTTGTTTGCTTCAATCACTGAACACAACCGGGGAAAGGCTTCTATATGGGACCGGCTTTTAATTCCTCTTGCACAAAACTCAGCAAAGATGGGAAATACTATCGAATTGTTTCTTTAAACCAGTATGATTATTACTTGTATAATAATTAGGCTTTTGAATTATATATTAATTACAAATCATTCCTTTGATTTAGCTCCAAGACAGTTAACGACTCATTTTACGACACCTTGCTTACCGATACAACACCTCTCTTTATCCTCTTATAACCCCCCAGCCTGTCAGTGACGAGCCTATGTGGCGTACCGAAAAGGAAAAGGGGTGAAAACTAAACAATGAAAGGTGGGGAGACTTTTATTTTGTAGCAAGCTAACGAAAACATGCATACCCAACATCACAGTGCAGGAAGAAGAGAAAATATTGTTTATATCAGTTAAAGTGCGGTCTTCGTTTGAGGAACGAAGTTAGCAGACAGTGAGGAATGGACTTCACATGACAATATTCACAACTTGGATTAATATTTATAAAAAAACATTTTGATTCTTTTGATCGGTGGACCCTTAATGGACTGAAGGAATATAAACACTGAGGAATGGACACATATTCAGATGTTTAAGTTAGGGAGTCAGCATTTTTATTTCGTCATTTACATGCCAATAAATCTGATTGAATTGTACTTTGGTGCTCATGGTTTCTGTAAAGTCAACTTAACGATTGAAATTTGGAGAATCTAACCGATCTAATGATGTGTAAGAAGCCCATATTGACTAAAGTTACCCCACATTTAATTGAGACCTGAGTATATTTGTGAAAAAAACGTGTGACACATCCCGCAAGTAAAAGGGACTCAGCGTCTAAATGGGGCTCTGCTTTTAATTGAAGTTTTATGGTATCATATAAATATATCTTATATTTAAAGATTCATGTTTCAGTCAACCCCAAGAAAAAAAAACAATTTGGCGCCTATGTCCGTCACAACCTTCTCCGGTCCATGTGAACCAATTTACAAAATCTCTGAATCGGTCCAATGGGTGCTAATTGAGGAAAGCTCATTGAGCGCCAAACGTCATACCCTGGTTCATACACTGTGTGGCATTACAGAGCAATCTGACCTTTAGATATCGATCTGTTTTTGTACTTGGCAGTACTAGAAAAACGGCTCATTTTAACATTAATTGTTTGAGGACCATGAGCATCCAAATGTCAAGCCAATTCGTCCAGAAACGATATTTTTCTGGATCAACGTTTTGGATGTAAAATCAATAACAAGATCAAGTTATTTCAACGCAATACATAATGAAATTGGTGGTGTATTCAAAACGATTTTACTAGACCGCTTATTAGTAAGCCAGCGTGAAGCACGATGGATCACAAGGCCATAAAGTCTGAAGGTGTTGTTTAGTCCTCTGGGTTAATTAGACTGCTGCGAACCCCACAGATAAAGCAGCCTCTTTGAAAGATGGCCCCGTCTCCACTGATTAGTAGTCACTCACACATAGATAGACACATGCTGTGTGTATTCATACAGTAAGCATTACAGCAGCGTGCACGGACACACGCACAAGAAGCAATTAAACAAGGGTGATGGTGGCCATTAGAGGACGGATGCATCAATACACCCTGAGGGGAGAGGAGGTCTAGATAACATACCATGATAACCCCCGACGGCAGATAGATAATTATGTTTGCACATTACACACTCAGCCAGGATGTTGGGATGCTCTGTAATCTGATCTTAAGTTATGCCAGGAAGCATTTGACAGACGGGAATGTGAAGGAGGAGGTCGAGTTCAGTGTTGCAACATTTTCATAACTTTCATGCAAATTTGTAAAAAGTTTCACAAGCTGTGTAAATGTCAATAAGTTATTTTGCAAAGTACAAAAAGACCTCACATTGACGTCAGTGTTAAAAAACTCTTTATTCTTAGAAAGGGAAGATATTGTGGAGTCAGTTTCCCCTCCTAGCTGTGTGGTTCACAAAATGAACAAAAAGAGATGCAAAACGTCTTCAAAGAGGCACGAAGCGTCTACAAAGAGATGCAAAATGACCAAAATCAGACACGAAATGTCCACAGAGATGCAAAATGAACAAAAAGAAATGCAAAACGTCCACAAAAAGATGCAAAATGACCACAAAGAGATGCAAAATGACCACAAAGAGATGCAAAATGACCACGAAGAAATGCAAAACGCCTACGAAGAGACGAAAAACAACCAAAAAGGGATGCAAAACGCCCAAATATTGTCCAGAAACCCTCACAGGTACTGCATTAAGCATAAAAAATATGCTCAAATCATAACATGGCAAACTGCAGCCCAACAGGCAACAACAGCTGTCAGTGTGTCAGTGTGCTGACTTGACTATGACTTGCCCCAAACTGCATGTGATTATCAAAAAGTGGGCATGTCTGTAAAGGGGAGACTCGTGGGTACCCATAGAACCCATTTTCATTCACTGATCTTGAGGTCAGAGGTCAAGGGACCCCTTTGAAAATGGCCATGCCAGTTTTTCCTCGCCAAAATTTAGCGCAAGTTTGGAGCGTTATTTAACCTCCTTCGTGGCAATGTAATATGACATGGTTGGTACTAATGGATTCCTTAGGTTTTCTAGTTTCATATGAAACCAGTCGTCTTTCTAGCTTTAAAACTGAGCCCGCTACAACCTTCGAAAGATCGATTGCGTTAAGGCGTTATGAAATGAGTGGCGTTAAAACAAATTTATGTTATTATCGCGTTAACTTTGACAGCCCTACTACAAACAAACTACTTGCTAACATCTATAAGCATCTAAACTTTACTATGAACAAGGTTCAAATGAGAGTGACCTTCCCTTCTCACATCTCTCTCTTTCTTTCATTCATGCCTGGAGGAACTCAGTGTATGCAGATTGAAGTCAAATTGAGTTTTTCAGAACCACTTTCAAACCGCGGCGGCTTCACGACCGACCGAGTGCAACGGCAGACGGTGAATTTCTGCCTTTTTGTTTCCTTGTCAAAATCTCAACCTGCCAATTACTGCTGGCTTCTCAGTGGAGAAAAATAAAGGAAAATAAGCTCGGGCCACTCCGTCTCCATCACAGCAGGCAGCGGCTAAATTCAGATAAAACACACCAAAAGGGGAAGTGTTTGCAAAATCACGGCACTCCTTTTATTTATTTTTTTGCAGAGTCTGATTGCAGATGTGTTGAAACGGCCTGTCAGAGGCTTCATTGTCTGGGTTTTAGCCATTAATGACGACGCAAAGTACATGAAAAGCCATTTAAAGAAAGGTGTTTATCATTGTAGAATAAATTGTCGACTCAACCCGGTGAAACTTGCCGCTCACTTATTTGCTTTACTACAAAGCAAAATACTCTGAGCAGACGGATTTTAATATTATTATTCTATTCAGTGGGGTATATTTTCCATCTTATGTCACGCATTCTGTGTATTTTATTTCATCTTATTTTTTATCTTATATAATGTGTTTCTTTTGCACTTTGTCTCGATGCTTTTAATGTTTTATGTGACGCGCTTTGAACTGCCCTGCTGCTGAAATGTGCTTTATAAATAAACTTGCCTCGCCTTACAAAAAGTTAGACACTGCAGGAGATACAGATACTGTTCTTAGCCTCAAAGTGATTTTAAAACATTGAAGCTGTAACACACAAGTTTTATAGAAGGTATTCTTCCATATCAATCTGTGTACCTGTGTGTTTAAGCATAAACACCCTCACCAGCCTGTAATTAGCTTTTCCCTGATTTGGAGGCATAAACCATATGACTGTATGTTAGCAATGACAGTGGTCAGTTGATTGTAGATTTTAAAGTTAGGCCACCCGTTCTCTATGTAGATATGAAAAGCTCATTCTAAGCTAACAAAAACACAACGATTCTTAGTTTCAGGTGATTATACATTAATGAGAACATAGTTATGAATATTATATTCCATTTCTGCTAATAGATCCCCCAGAAATCCTACTATACTGGACCTTTAAGTGAACCTGTATCTATTTGACCCTGGGGTTGGAAGCATTATGCAAAATGAATCACACCTGTATATAGGTGCCACATCACTCTCTACACGCATATGTATACTGCACACCCGCACACTCACATTGTAAAAAACAGAAAACCACAATTAGTTGGGGTCCAACACGTAGTCTGCCATGTCTCTCTGCAAGTCACAGCAAGAATTCAAGACTGTGATTACCTAATCTTACAGAGTGACCATGTTGAAATACAAAAATAATGTGCACTCTGATCACACATTATCATGAGTATGATTGATTATATGTTGGAAGGCCACAGCACAATGGATTTATTCCTGTGCAGACACAGACAGACACAAATTAATCAAGTTTATGGTTAAAGACATTCAAGATTTATGATCTTTTTTTGTCCTCTATAGTGACCTGCAAGATTTAGTTTATATTTTCTCATATATATCACGAGTTTCTGATTCTATAATTAGCTATTTAGAAATATGTGTTAAAAAGACAGTACAGTATATCACCATGATTATTACTGTAATTCTAATCATGCTTCGTCAGCTGCTCCTTTGGCCAACAAACAAAGAGATGAATTACGATCTCTATCACTGTAAATGGTTTGCTGTGGGTAATTTTTGTCACTTTTATTGATTAACCGCCCTATCAACACCCCGCACGTTAAAACGGTGCTCATTATGGGGCAATGAAAACCTTATCTATTTTCATTTTAATGAAGCCGTCCATTGAACTGCCACCTGTTTCATCATTGACTGATGTGTTGCTGCTTCTCACTGGGCTGACCGCAGCCAGAGGTCTTCGTGGTCTTGATTGATTGTCGCTAATGGCCCGGTGACACACAGAAACACTTTTCACATCGTTCTTCAGCACATCCACAATCTGACATAATTGCTTTGCTTTTGAAAGGACTGACGGCCATGGAAGGCCATCTGTGAAGCCCCCGTAAAAGTAATGACAGATCCTCGTATAAATAGGATATATTGTTTCGCACAAATCCAACCTAACTGTACATATTTGCTTTGCATTAAAACCTTGCCAAACTCATGCTACGGTAGCTTGAATAACCCTGTCATAGAAAAAGAGAGGCTACATTTTCAGTTCCTCTGCCTATAGTGCCGTTAATCTACAGAACAATTACAATGAAACAAAAAACACTTTAATGCAGACTTCATCTACACCACTCAGAGTGGGCGAATACGGACAGCTAATAATCAAGACTCAAAGAGAGTCTATGTGGATGAATTTCCAAAATGATATTTCTGTTCTTGGTAAGTGGCCCCTACGGTTTTCAGTATGACTGCTATGATGGTGCTTACATTCACACTAGAGTATCATTTCTGCTGATGACAAAATCATTAGTGCATTTGAAATACTAAGGCATGGCTTTCAGGTGGCAGTAGTGTTGTCACAATGAAAAATATCGATATTCGATACCACAGGAAAAAAATACAACATTGAGGGCACCAAATTTTAGATTTTTACTAAAAGATAAATAGTGTGTGTCAACTCGCTGTCGGAGAGAAGAGGGAGCAGAAAGCGCAGCTGATACGTATTGAAACCGTTTCAAATATTCAGTATCGATACTTCGATATTTTTTGACAACACTAGGTGACATCAGCAGCACAGGACAGATGTGATGTTACACCTGAAAACTCCTCTAAACTTGATTAAAAACACCCTAAGCATAAAGTCCATCAATAACCACTAATGCAGTGTGTGAAATCTCAATTAAAAGGAACAGTCCAAAAATGTTTACAACCTTATTTGCTCTCTTGTCCAGGGTTTGATGAGCAGATCGATTTCACGCTTATATTAAAAACCAACCCGATCATGGGAAGGAGTATAAATAACAACATTACAAGGACATTCACACGTGTCATTTTTACGCCACGCAACAAAACTGCGGTAACGGCCACACACACTAGGTTTAGGAAAAACATCAATGGTTGGGCTTAAAATAAGTATGTGAACTAAGTTAAATATGTACCGAAACTAAGTTAAATACATACGGAAACAATGCAACAGAACTATGGAAAACACGTCACAAATGTCACTTAAAAAAAACATGTCACAAACGTCACTAACATAACTTCAAAATAACTTAACAACACTTTGGGACATGAACACAGGCCTCCTGGTTGAAAGTCCTGTGTTTGTTAGACCCATCCACCTCCCCACTAGTCTTTCTCACTTTTAATTCTACGTCACTATATCATCTTTACTCTGCTGTGTTTACATTGCAGACTATGGCGTACAAATGACACACTAAAAGCAAGAAAAGGCGTTCTTATTCCACACGACTTACGATTACGGTGTCATTCATACGCCATTAAGAGCGACCGGGCTGCAATAACACAGTAAAAAACAACAAGTCGGGGTTTCATGGAGGGTTATGTGCAGATTATTTTTAAATCTGGTGCAGCGACCTCCTGTCAGTCACAGCGCCTGCAGCTTCATATTTAACAGACACATCACCCAGCCAGAAAGTGAACTGGCACATTTCCCCAAAAGTCGACACATTCCTTTTAAAATCTGAGTGAAACTCGGGAGCCACTTGTGTCACTTACTGTAATTCACTGTGGACTAATTAATTGTATGTCAATCAATCATGTCAAACTCTTTTTGTGGTGAGTCTGAATGCTATAAGGAGGGTGGATCAATATCCAAATTATCGACACAACTGATACTAAATCCTGTTGTGTGTATTGATAGGAGCAGTATTGACAAAACGGATGCATCTCAGGCAAAATCACCCTTCTTAGTGCACTCTTTGATTTTCTGCTGTTGTGTCCATGTTCTCAGAGAAGTGTAAGTATCTGTGTCAATATTGGTGATTATACCTTTCTAAAACGTAATACTGGATGCAAACAGAAATGTGTGGTACTGTCCATCCACAAAAACAGAACCTGTAGGGCAGGATGGACAGAAAGACCTCCGTGCAAAGTGTCTCCAATTTTGTCAAGAATTTGTCAGATCTCGCAACCGCTATTTAACTAAAAGCTCATCGATATACAGTATGATGCAAAAAAACACATTCAAGCCCAGACTGTGAATTGCTCTCTGACTCACAGGAGTGAAATTAGCAATTATTTGACAGCTGTGAGGGGGAAAATATGATGAGAGATCCTTGAAATGCACTGGAGATGATATTCTATCATTTGGGGGAGCTAATATGGTAATACCTCATTAGCAGAGCTTATGGTATTGAATGCTGAAATAAAAGAAGATTGTGCCTCATTGAGCCCCTTTTTTCCACAGCAATTCCACCAAATCCAATAAACATATAAATACATGCTTTACTCGGCAATTCAGGGCAAAGTAATTGAGATTTGCCTCTCAAATATCTCTCCAAGGCAGAAACACGTACTGCCTCCTACGCGACGGCAATTTCCCCAGAAAGGCCAGAGCTCAGGGTTGCCTACAAATGCGTCGCCCCCGGAGCAGCTTGGGGTTAAGAGCTTGAGGTCAATGGCACTTAAGCGAAGGTTAGGTGGAAGTAAGGGTGTAAATCACTTTAGCAAAGCAACCGGCAGGTAAACATCACCATTATCATCTACTTGCGGTGAACATTAACCCCTCTGAGTTGCTGTTTTTCAAACTTCCAAACAGATTTCCACCCAAAAAAAATACATTTAAGCCGTTCCAGAGTTATAAGTCATGTCAGAACCAGATTCATTTTGAACAAACCGATGGTGAAACAGCTGCAAATATCACAGTTATTAGAGTTCCCCCCATGCATTCTCGCTCATTCCTCCTTTCATTTCTCACACTGTAATTCAAAGAGCTTCGAGTTTACCGTGACTCAGATTAATGTGTGTGTGTGTGCAGCCGGAGACATAGCACCGTATGTAGGAGTAAGAGCTCCAATTATTTAAACAGCTCTCTGGAGCTCTCTCTCCGAGCCACAAGACGAAACCTAAGTGCATTTCCAGCAGATGCAATTTAAGCAAATTATCGGATAATGTCAAAGATTATGAATATCTCTGTCGGCTATTTTCCACCTGATTTGGTCCGACTCTGCCTGGAAACCAGACTGCACAGCACAGATCGTTATGTTGCTTATTATCAGATACATAAAACATTTGTACTGTGGCACTTATAAGTTATTAGTTTGGGAAGAACTAATAAGGACAATTGAATTTGAATTCAGTCCAGTCTGAGTCACCAACACCTACTGTATCATGCATAGTTTATTATTTCCCAAATTCAAATTTAAATGCTTCTGAATTCTGTGTTTTAGGATTGAGCACATTTTGTCATCAGAAAACATGTCTAATCATGTAGTGGATGAATAAAATGTCAACAATTCATCAGAAAATATTCAGAATTTAATGAATATCAATGAACACAACATGGCACTTTCTTTTTTATAGATGAAATTGCTTCAATACGGCTATAAAAAAACAAAAAAACATTCCGTCCTTGTGTAAAACAAAGTGCTCTAAATTTAGCTGTCGGTGTTGAATTCCTCAGGTTTTTGGGTGACTTACAGGTGACCCCTTTCCACAGGTTTCCCCTCAACCCGTGTCTTGCGCTCTCATTGGCTGTAGCTCCTCGACAGGTCACACATTAAGCCTGCTAGGTGACGCATCAGCGAGGCTTTCGGTTTACAGTACATCTTTGAACGGCGAGCACCGAGCCAATGGCGATTTGCCTCCGATCTGGGGCTTTTGTCGGGAAGCTCCGAAAACTGTTGGCAAGTGGAAAATCAGGGCTTAAGTCGTGTAGTGTGAACTACGCTAGTCGTCTGAAAGGGCCTCTTCGACAGGAATTTGAAAACTTTCAATAAATTGAATCTGCATTTCCACGCAATTCTGCGTTTTACAGCTGAATTCTCCTTTTTCTATAGTTTTTTTTAGGGGTTGAACTTAGAAGTAGACATACTGTTATTGTCAAATCAGCTCATTAAACGAGGAGAAATTCCCTCTAAACTACAACGGTAACTTCCTCCAAGTGATTTACTACAGATCCCTCTCTGCTCTTTAAGGTGGTCTCCATCACCTCGCCTAAATGGTGACGTTTATCGAATCAACGCCCCCATCTTCTCCAGAGTTAAATGTCTCATCTCCTGCTTGCAATTCATTCAGCCGCCCTGCTGCCCTGCGCTTCCTATTCCACTCCCTCTGGCTCGTCTCCGTGCCTCTCTGACAAGCAGCATTTCTTCTTCCCTTGAAAACAGCCTCTCTCTGAGGCGCAGGAACGACTGTAACAAGGGAGGTGGTTTTGAAATGCGAGCTTGCGGTTCCCAAATGGTATCACTAACAATGAAACAGACCTTCTTATTAGGATGTCTATACAATCTCTCTGGCGGTGACCCGTGGGGCTCGGAGCAGGATGGGAGGGCGCCGTTCTGCTGGGCAAGAAGGACGTTGACAGTCTCATTATAGCAAAACATTCAGGCTGTGCTTAAGAGAAAATGACAGGTCTATTTACCATCAGTGCCACAGGGAAAGGCCTTGAAATCATGCACACACACACACACAGTTACGCTCCCATACAAACACCTACATGTGCATGCATCTACACAAATGCGTAACCTCTTCCCACACGCAAGAGATGCTGCCAGGTGTTACTATCTAATAGGATTACTCCATTTGTCAAGAGCATGTGTCAATTGAAGTGAATAGCTGGATGGATTCCCCCCTTTATTCGCCATTGATTCTCTCCGAGCTAATACCCCAGACGAATCGCTGTGGCAGTCTGCTTTCCACGAATCCTGGCATGCCTCGCAGGGTATTAAAGAGCAGCACACGGCCATGTCTGGGATGTTTTCTCTTAAGTTAACCGCTCAAGAAATGGTTGCATGATGAATTCGCCACAGGAGGCAAGATGAGGAGAATAAAGGTAATGAGGGCGACTCTTCCTATGGATAATAAGACAGTGGGAGACAAGAATACACTATAGGTTGTTAGTTGTTGTTTACAGTAAGGTGGATGTTGGGAAACGTTAATTAAGAGCAAGGTGAAGTACAGAGCTTTCTCAGAATAAGCAATCCGACAGTAACCTCACACAACCGTCTAAGAAGCCGTCATTGGAAACTGTTCGGAAAAGGGCAGGCTCTTTCAAAAAATACTTTGCAGGTGATTGGATGATCCATCTGTCAATCAAACTTTTGCCGAAGCCAGTCGGGAGAAGAGTGAAGACATCTTTTCCATCAAAAAAAGCCTGCAGTGCCGTTCTTTGCTCTTCTTCCAATGAAGATGTACTCTCCAGTTCTGATATAACTGATGCTGCAGCATCTACGCTAACCTCTTCAGGAGTCGCCATCGTTGTTTAGAACCAACAGTCGCCTCTCTATGTTAAACACACCTAAACCACACTTGTAGCTGCAGTAGCTCCTCAAAGGACACTGATTGGTCCGTGCTCTGGCTTGCAAGACACCATCGCATTACTTGAAGCCTGACAAGATGTGTGATATGTGATCCTGCAATTCTCGCGTGATCTTATGACATCGCGAGAATCCAGCTCTCGTGCAAGGTAAGTCCCACAATACTCCCAAGTACTTTAAAAAGAAACTTTAGTTGTATTATTTATAAATAATGGAAGAAAAACTATTGCTTTATATTTTACTGGGTGCAGCTGCATAATAGAAATACAAAACATTTCATTATCTATTCTTACAGTTTTTACAATAACACTTTAAAGGAACAGTGTGTAG
Source organism: Sebastes fasciatus (assembly GCF_043250625.1). Lineage (NCBI taxonomy): Eukaryota > Metazoa > Chordata > Actinopteri > Perciformes > Sebastidae > Sebastes > Sebastes fasciatus. Next base: position 23,665,983 of record NC_133812.1, on the reverse strand, counting down.
GATTTCGGGGGATCTATTAGCAGAAATGAAATACAATATTCATAATTATGTTTTCATTAATGTATAATCACCTGAAACTAAGAATCATTTTGTTTTCGTTAGCTTAGAATGAGCCCTTCATATCTACATAGGGAGCGGGTCCTCTTCACAGAGTCCACCATGTTTCTACAGTAGCCCAGAATGAACAAACCAAAGTCTGACTCTAGAGAGTCTTTACTCTTTTTGTTTTTACGTTACCTGAAGGCCACCGTAGTTCGACGACCTCTGAGCGAGGCGATCAGCGTTACCATTTTTTGCACTCAGCGGCTCAAGTGACAGCGGTCTTGGAAAGGGAGGAGTGAGTGAAGGGGTACTCAGTTGGTTGCAATCTGCAACCACACCACTAAGATGCCACCACATCCTACACACTGTACCTTTAAGTTGCTTATTTATGTCCCCTTGCCTCAGAGTAATTATAGTTACTGAGAATCCTGATGTGAATCCAGAGAAGGAGAAGTCGGGTGTTTTATTGTGTTGATTAAAGAAGATAATTCAAAGAGAAACTGTAGCGGGCATATTACCCACAGCCTATAGCGACTGGAGGACACTATCTTATCATGAAACAACTTTATTATCAAGCTCGAGTAGCGAAATGTAAGTTTCCTAAAGCAGAGAAACCCTCATATCATATTTCTACAACAAAGGAGAACTGAGTCCCATAAGCTCCGAGCAGCAGCTCTTACTAACCTGCTGACCCCGTCTCCAGTTAATCAACCTTATGTTTCATAGAGGAAGTCTGGCTCCCAGGACCTCATATACCTATAAATAATTCATTATTTAACAGTAAGACTTGTTGTTTTTGTGCTTTGGAGCCAGCACAATGCCAACTAGTGGTTTAATCCTGAACACTAACAAGTGAAACTCTGGCTGAATGAACACTTTAATACTCCCAATGAACCCAGAGGCTCAAAGTGTTTGGCTGACTCAGCATAACAAACACTCACATGTTTCCTGAGAGGGCAGACTAATAATGAGCAACTGAAGCAATATCCACAAACTTCTCTCAGCTAGATGAACACCTCTAGCATCGTGGGTCCACTGAGGTGTCTTGAAATTCACCATTAACAAACCATAAAGTCCACAAATACAACAAGAGAAGCTGAAACTGAAAGTCTAGTGAAACTTTAAAGGAAGGGCCAAACCACACTTTAATTGTCCACCCTCGCTCGAACCTCTCCGGACTGCTTTCAGAGTTGTTTACCTTTGTTTCAAGTCCTTTTTGTGGAAAAAAGGTATGGCTGTTCACCACCACTGTCAGGAAACAATATTGGGGACCCTGGTAAGTATCGTTCCCTAACGCTAGCCCTTAGTGTTTATTATTGTAACCATGACGACAGAGGCTCCCTAGCCTTAACAACCAACCAGCTTGTTCATGTGGACTCTGGAATGGTTTCTTGGTTTCTAAAAGTGCTCTACGATCACCATGCTACCTTTGGCATTGCATACGGCTCGCACTTTAAGCCTCATCACTGCTACAACCGTGATTGCAATTAATCGCAAATTAATCTCACATTTTCTTATCTGTTCCAAATGTACCTTAAAGGGAGATTTGTAAAGTATTTAATACTCTTATCAAGATGGGAGTGGGCAAATATGCTGCTTTATGCAAATGTATGTATATATTTATTAGTAGAAATCAATTAACAACACAAAACATGACAGATATTGTCCAGAAACCCTCACAGGTACTGCATTTAGCATAAAGAAATATGCTTAAATCATAACATGGCAAACTGCAGCCAAACAGTCAACAACAGCTGTCAGTGTGTCAGTGTGCTGACTTGACTATGACTTGCCCCAAACTGCATGTGATTATCATAAAGTGGGCATGTCTGTAAAGGGGAGACTCGTGGGTACCCATAAAACCCATTTTCATTCACATATCTTGAGGTCAGAGGTCAAGGGACCCCTTTGAAAATGGCCATGCCCATTTTTCCTCGCCAAAATGTAGCATAATTTTGGACCAATATTTAACCTCCTTTGCGACAAGCTAGTATGACATGATTGGTACCAATGGATTCCTTAGTTTCTGTAGTTGCATATGATACCAGTATATTCACTCTAGCTTTAAAACTGAGCCGGCTACAACCTCTGAAAAATCGATTGCGTTAATGCGTTAAAGAAATTAGTGGCGTTAAAACTATTTTGCGTTAACTCGTTATTATCGCGTTAACTTTGACAGCCCTAGTTTGAACGTGTTGCTTTTAAGTTGTGCTTTCACTTTTGCAACGTAGTAGGTGTAGCAGGCCCCTACTGGCCCACATCTATGAGGCTATAATGACTGATAACACAATCAATGAGCTGATAACAGTCCAGTGTCCAGGTTTATGAATAGAGAGAGAGAGTTGACAGACTTCTTGGTGTTTTCCTGCTACCTGAAACACTTTGGTAATGCAAACCAACAGTATGCTACACCTTTCTTCTGCGCTGTTCGTTGCTCCGTGCCCTGAGAGAAGCTTCTCCTCTCCTCACGTCCTGCTGATAGACAGCCGGTCTTCAGTGCAGCGCGTCCATCAGCTCTCTTTAGGCCTTCTCCACCCAACACTCCTGATTACGGCTCGTCCCTGATGGATATTGATCACTCGCTTTCACTGAGCTCCGTCTGTCAGTCTAACCATCTGAATCCCTGCTTCACCTCAGCCTTATGAAATATTAACACCTACTGGCACAGGCCAATCTCACGGATCAATGCCTCTCAGAGAGTGAGGTGCTCAAAACTTTGAAGACAGAGAAGATCTGAATTGTGGCATCGTTCAAATCTGAGGAAGCCTCTGCGTTATTTCTTTGCTTATTCAGTCATTGCTACCCAGCTGCAGACTGAATTATCCCTTCATGTGCATGGTTGTGGGTTTTCAAGGAGAAGAATAAAAGTGAAGTGTTTAATCAACCAAGCCACTGGAGGAAGAAGATGGAGGAGGAAAAGCTCAGCTAGTAGAAGAAAAACAATTCAGTTTCGGGAGAGAGAGCAGGTTTTCACGCTCGTCTTCACAAAGGCTTCTTTATGATTGTTTTAAAAAATCTTTGTCTTTAAAACAGGAAACTTCCACAAAGAATGAATGCAGGAGCAATAAGTCTCCAGCGGCGGTAACAACGCAAAGATTAGGAGGATGTTTTTGGACTGAAGCAGCAAATTAGCAGATTCACTACAAAGCAACGGCAGTTTTTGCCTGCAGGCTTACAGGCAGAGAAGATAAAGAAAGGATTACACAGGAGGTGAATTAAGGAAACTGTAGACTCCTCTGTGTGTGTAGGGGAAAGAGAGAGAGAGAGATGGAGCTGTAAAAAGAAAAAAAATGAAGCAGATTGAAATGGAAAAAGAGAGAGAGAGAGAGAGAGAGATACATAACGAGAGAGACAGGGTTCATATAATTGAACATGCCATAATAGATCAGCCTGATGGTCTGATGGAGCAGGAAACTTCTTCCCTGATGGATGGCTTGATGTCTCCATCGTAATGGGCTCTATTGATAGAGGAGGCAAAGAAGCAGAGATCTATAAAATCTCTACTTATCTGGATTGTGTAAACACCTCCTCCATCTTCTTGTTTTTGGTATTAGCGGGAATGCCATGAGGGGAAAATAGCTGCTGTCGACCTGTTCTGACAGATTCATCTGGATCTTTGATTCATCATCCTCCTCTTTTTTTTTGAATTTTTTTTCAGACTTTTTTCAGACTTTCTTTTCCAACATTTTTCAGACTTTTTTTTAGGGTTATTTTTTCAGACTTTTTGTCCAGACTTTTTTTTTTTTTTTTTTTTTCAGACATTTTTCAGACTTTTTTTTTTTTTTTGCCTTTTTCAGACTTTTTTCAGACTTTTTTTTAGGGTTATTTTTTCAGACTTTTTTTCCAGACTTTGTTTTGAAATTTTTTTAAGACATTTTTCAGAGTCTTTTTTTCCAGCATTTTTCAAACTTTATTTTTCAGACTTTTTTTTAGAATTTTTTTTCAGACTTTTTTCAGACTTTCTTTTCCAACATTTTTCAGACTTTTTTTTAGGGTTATTTTTTCAGACTTTTTTTTTCCGGCTGTTTTTTTTTTTTTTTTTTTACCTTTTTCAGACATTGTTTAGACTTTTGTTTTCCAACATTTTTCAAACTTTTTTTCAGACTTTTTTTTGCCTTTTTCAGACATTTTTCAGACTTTTTTTAGGGTTATTTTTTCAGACTTTTTGTCCAGACTTTTTTTTTTTTTTTTTACCTTCTTCAGACATTGTTTAGACTTTTGCTAAAATTTAGCGCAAGTTTGGAGCGTTATTTAACTTCCTTCACGACAAGCTATTATGACATGGTTGGTACCAATGAATGCATTCGTTTTTTTAGTTTCATATGATACTATTATCTTCACTCTAGCTTTAAATCTGAGCCCGCTACAACCTCCGAAAGATTGATTGCGTTAATGCATGAAAGAAATCAGAGGCGTTAAAACGAGTTTGCGTTAACACGTTATCGCGTTAACTTTGACAGCCCTACTGGTTTTATGAGACAGTTTTCACATTTATTAAATGATATCCCAAAAAGAAAAACCCTCTTACCAAATATGTCTTTAAACTGACGTACGATGTGGCTAAACAGCTGCAAAGTCATTGTGAGGACATCCTGAGAAATAAGTAACCCCACCATGTCCCGGCTCTGCTGACTCACCGTGGTGGTCACGACGCAGACTTAAGCAGGAAGCTGATGTGTAGCGCCGTGAAGAGATATTGGTGCACACTGACAGGAGGAGATAAAGGAGAGGAGGAGGAGGAGGAGTGCTCTGTTTGCATGACCATTAAAATAATCTCACTTTACCGAATAAATACAACAAAATGTTGCAGAGATAATTGACTGTGTGCTGTTTTCTCAGCACCGAGATCTTCACGTTTGAGCAGTTCTTATTCAGACAGTTTAGAGTGTGTGCAGGAGGATTTCAGGAGCCTCCACTTTTTTTATTCGCTTGAGTAAAATTGGAAAACTGTCAAATGGCATGTCTCTTTTCTGTTCCTTTACCGCGGAGCCAGTTCTTTCAGCTTTGAAATCAGTTTTTGTAAAAAAGGACTGAGTTTGGATAAATAAATGCCATTAATCATTACACACTTTGCTTTGAGCTATTCATGAAGTAACCTTTGACAAGCTGCTAAATACCATTTTGCACCACAGAAAAACTTTAAAATCGTATTTCACTGCTCATTCGAATATATTTACCATAAAGCCACATTTTAATCACACATTAACTGAATATCAGCTCGATGCTGCATGTGTTACAGGCTATTCCTGTAAGGTTTTTGTTCCCAATATGTCTGATGTCTTTGAAGAAAATTCTGTGACTTTATTCAAATCAGGAAGCAGGAGCATTAAACTAACTAGATTCCAGGCACACAAGTAAAAGGTGTGTATAAATTACTTTAAAATCACAGAGAGAATCTGCATAATAAAGTGTGAAAGTGCGCGTGTCTTTATGCGTTCATCCCCTCAGAGACACATCCCGCAGTAGGAGGAGTGCTCCCATACTTCAGTGTTTGAATCAACATAGCAAATCCAAGGCAATAAAAACAAAGTAAAGAATAAATAATGAACCCTGTTCCTTCTCTTTTATTATGTGGATCATTTCTACTCAGATAAATAACAAATGCAGCAAAGCCAAAACACAGTCTGCTCATCCAATCAGTTCTAGACGTATTAAGAGACCAACAAGTCCTCCAAATTAAATGACAAAATAAGTTTTTTTGTCCACGTCCTTCACGGAACGACACACAGAAAACATCATCAGTCTGTGTCTTCCAAAACTGTTACAAATCACGGTTTTATGATGTGACAAAGCTATGGTTAAGGTTTGGTTAAGGTTTGGTTATAGATCATGGTTTGGGTTTAAATGACTTCTTTGTTAAGGTTAGGGGAGTTCAATTGTCATGGTTACACAAATAATTCCTCCATCCCGACCTCCTTTCTACGTGGAGTTTATCGCCATAATACAGCTGTTCTCATACACTGTTCGTAGCTATACCTACGTAAAGTAATTAGGGCTGTCCCGATTACCATTTTTGGGGCTTTGAGAAACATACGAAGGTATTTGAAGCTTCGCGGTGCGGTGCTGCAGACTGCACGTTCTTCTGTCTGTCTGTCGCCATTTCCCCCATTTCAGTGCCGCACTACTGAAGAATAACTTATCATAATGAATGTTGAATATTAATTGTGGGTTTATTCCTTATTTCATAGGCTATTTTGGGATTTATACATTATTATGACATACTTATATATAAAAATAAAAACCTGAAGCATTCAAATACCTATTTGGAAGTTGATTACCATGGCAACCGTCAAAGCTTCGAAGCACTCAGGTAAGCCCTACACTATATAAATCGTATATAACCCACATAATCATGAGCCAGGAAGGATGACGTAGTACAAAGAGCGCCTAAGTCTGCCGCTGCACTAACCACCCTCCGGTTCCCATCGCTATGTTGAGAGCTTTGTGGAGGAGTTAGATTTGCTCTGAATCTTGAATTTAGCACCTTTAAGTAACGCCACATCCATAATTATTTTAACCAAAACCACAATCTTTCTAACCAAATGGCCCACAGGGGCTAATGCATGATGGCTCGTGTTGCTGAACATTCGCAGGAAAATGAACGAAAAATAACAAAAAACCCAAAATAACAAAATAACTTTTCGTAAGATATCACCGTTGTACAAGGGTACGTTGGATACGTTGTACGAACTGTTGTATGAGGATACGTTGTATGAGGATACGTTGTATAACAACGCCACCTTCCTTTCTCCTTTGCTTACATCATAATTCCCACGAAAAATTTAATTTTGGTAATAACTGATAGTCGTTTTTCTTAGGAGGACAGTCCCTAAGAGACACATTTGACCACAACATAGTGCAAAGTCAATGCGTCTCCATTGAGTCCACATAGTTTAGCTATGGATTAAGATTATTTTACATAATATTCCCCTTGTAAATGTACTGCATGTTATATTATATAATAATATAGATCTGGCTATTGTATACAATGAGTGCTAGTATGGATTGGGTTTCTTGAAAGTAGACAACCATGGATTTGTAGAAGAAAGGGTGTCAGGCTTGGCTTTTAGGAATATTTTTGTACATAAGTTGTTGCATTCAATTCTAGAAAGTTGTTTCTTTTCTTGTGTTATGGATTTTTCAAAAGAAAATATATTACATAGCATCCCTATAGTGAAAGAATCCATTTTCCGCGCTGTCACATCACTGCACTCAGAGAATAATAGAACTACACTTAACGGTGGAAGCAGGCATCCACATGTGACAGCTCAGATTGGAACACATTGTTATCACAAACCGACTGTTAAGATAATCACGTATGTAGAGCCGGCAGACAGCTTATCTAATAAAGTGTCTCAGACAAGAAAATAAATGAGATTTTAATGTGAACATTGTCAGGTGCAAATCCAGCTAAATGTAATGTAGAGTGCAGGAGGAGGATTGAAAAATTCCTATTAAATTAAGACTCCCATGCATAAAGTGATTTTTTCCCCATCTCCCTTTGTGTCTCCTTTTCTTTTATACGCACTCCTAAAAGCTGCTGTTCCCTCTGTGTCAATCATAAAACCTCAGATACGGCACGCAATTTCCCCACAACTTGAGCTCCTGCTAGAAGGTCAGCATCGCAATTCAGCTGAGGGGAACAAGGTAAAATGAAAGCCATTAAACATATTATAACCTTCTGTCGCTGAACGGAGAGAGGCTTGGCGTCACTCTCTGCCAATGTGTTTATCAACCAACAGAGCGTGTTGGGAGAGGAGTGGGGCAGCTTGTGTTTGTGTGTGTTAGAAACAAATAGAGACGCTACGGCATGTAGAAAAGCTTAACATGCACCGTTTCACATGAGCTCAAATACACAAGTCTTTATGGAGGACAACAAACGTGCAGTTTTAAGCCAATATTGGCCTTCAATTTAAACTTTGTGGACATTCGGTTATAGTTTTCCAGTTTAGGTTAGAGTTGGGTCCATTTCCGGTTTTGCCAATCAAGAGCTTACACTGGTTTGATTTTATGCCAACCAGTTGAACCGGCATTTGTCATCATGACACGTTCTGATAAATCAAAAAGTAGCCAACATCAGCAACAGGTGCCGACGATGTCATGGCACCTGGGGCTCAGAGCGTAGAGCAGGTCGTCCACCAATCTGAAGGTCAGTGGTTCGATCCCCGGCTGCTCCGGGTCACCTGTCGATTGAGCAAGACACTTAAGACACTTAACCCCAAATTGCTCCCGAAGGCATAGCCATCGGTGTGTGAATGAGTATTTAGATTACATCTTGGCACTTTAGCAGCCTCTGCCATCAGTGTGTGAATGGGTGAATGCTGACGTAGTGTAAAGCGCTTTGAGTGGTCGGAAGACTAGAAAAGCGCTATATAAATGCAAGTCCATTTACCATTCAAATCCAGCTTGGATTGCATTAGTAATAAATAAAACTACAAAATGTTTTTGCTTTTCGAGATGTGTCGGATTAGGTGATCATGGACTTTTTGCATTGCAGATTACTCAATGGCCATCTTTCACAACTTGTGTGATGAACAAAGGTGATCAGATAGGAGGTACGACTTCATTCTTCCACTTAACAGCACCAACATCATTGTTTGTCACTTGCATTGCTATGATTACATTTGTGCTCTGTGCTTCTAAGGATCAACATCACAGCTCATGTCAAATAGACGATGTCTAACTAGGCGATAGTCTTTCATTATGACAAACTACATAGTATGAAACAAGTGATTGTCACGCCCGACACAGACGTTGACGAACCCCCACGTCTTTCGGCTTTCAGTAAAGTTTTCAGTGGCAGATAAGGCAGCCAAATAATGAGATGTCACTCAAAAGTTGCAGCTGTATCACCGCCTGTACAACCAGAATTACTTTGTTCCAAACAACATCACTGGAGTAGTAGGCTTTGATGTTCTGCTACGGAGGTGAGGGCTCCCAACATTAACACACTCTTAATACTTTATGACTGGTTTACCACAAACCAAGCAGCTGCTCTGTTGGTTTGTATATCATATAAACCTCCTTCATAATTGATTTTTTAGCCGAGAGGTCATGGTGACCTCAGCTGCTCCGAGTCTATTCAGGTCAGGTTAGGCCAGTCAAACTTTACTTTACTTTCTAATTCCACATCCTCAACATGCATTTAAAGAGAAATTAAAGGAATATTAAAGTGTAATGGGACTGCACCAGGTGGCAACCTATGCTTCTGAAAAGTGAAGTCAATGTGGAAGTATCTTAAACTTGCTTTCTTTCTAACAGCCAGCAGGGGGCGACTCCTCTGGTTGCAAAAAGAAGTATGATTGTATAGAAGTCTATGAGAAAATCAGCCTACTTCTCACTTGATTTATTACCTCAGTAAACATTGTGAACATGAGTTTATGGTCTCAATCGCTAGTTTCAAGTCTTCTTCAATACAGCATGATGTTCATTTAGTAAATTATGGTCCCATTTAGAGTCAATTAGACCATAAAGCAGGGGATTCTTTAGTGCGTGGCAACCTTGTGATTGACAGGTCGCTACCACGGCGTTGTCCGGTCTGGGAGTTGTCCGTGTTTTCCTCTTACAACTTTAACCCTTTCACAGTGTGTTTTCAGTTCATGAAAATGAATTGTAACATTTTGGTCGCCTAAAAATCTCTTATTCAGCGATCAGTTGCACTTAGCTCCACCCCCTCGTGTCACTTCTGGTTGCAAAAAAACAAGACGGCAACGGCCGAATAACCTGACGGCAACGGCCAAACAAACAAGATGGCAATGGCCAAAATGCTGAACTCAAGGCTTCAAAACTATAGTCCACAAACCAATGGGTGACATGACGTGATCATCTATGCACTGCACTTCAAGTCACGAGTCACACCCATCACGCCTCACTGCGGTGTTTTGGCCACTTTCCAGACCTTCCCACTCACATTCACTCTGTATGCCGACATACAGTTTAGCTGCTGCTGTTGGCAGGAGCCTCCTCAACCTCCACCTGCTTTGATTCTGCTCTCTTTTTAAGCACCCTAGGGGGTCTTTATTTCTAAACTGATTCCCATTGTAGGGATTACTTGCCCTGCTCCCTGCTTTTATTTTAAGAGGATATTCTGTTTTACCTCAGCAGCGAGCATCCGTAGAATAGAGTAGAATAATAACATTACCATTTGATGTGACAAGTTCATTCACATATCCATCCACCCTTTAACCCCTTCATTCACTAGTTCCAAGCTAATCAGGATATAGCTCATTCACAAAGTGTCCTTACACCCATGGGTATCGGACGTCTTTATTTAAATCGGTCAAACTTGAGTGGAAGCTAGAGAGTTGTTTTAACCCCAATAACTCCACATGCACTGAGCAGCTGAGTTTCCCTTGGCTCCATTCCCAGTGGAAGTCTGGCCTACTTCTCACTTTACTGGAGTATTATTCTCTGCCAATACCCAGACAAAATTGTACAATAAGAGAGAAATTCAGTGTAGGGGGTGGGGGTGGGGTTTATTTCAGAAAAGTAAAACAGGCTGGTAAGACAAACATCAAGTGAAAACGAGAGAAAAACTAAGTCAGAGCAACCCTGTCTTTAAACAATGATGTTCATACACACATAACACTTTTTGTAGGAAACATAATATCGCCCTGCTTAAAACTATTCACTAACATTTGAAAACGTATAACATATCTGCAAAATGCTCAATGATTAACATGTTAATAGTTTATAGTTCTGTTTAGGTAATTTAAAAAAGGAGGACATCAAATCACACCCAATGACAAAAATATCAAGAATAAGACAATGGAGTTTGATGTAGGCTAAATATGGCAAAGATCCAGGTGACATCATGATATCATCAAACTAAAACATTCGATAACTATCGTCACCAATAAAATATTTTCCAGTAAAAACATCCAAAAGATGAAGGTTATGTTTAGGCAACTCACATAACTTGGTCAGGGTTAGGAAAAGATCATGGTCATTAAATACAGTCAACACTGACTTGAACTATAAGAAGGGAGACCTGTGGTTCAATACTTAAAAGGTATAATATGCAGGAATTTCCTAAAAAACATGTATAGACTGATAATGAAAATAATGCAAACAGCCCACCTTAAGTGAGCCTGGACCGAAGTTGTCACTAACTTCAGGGCTAACCGCCTTCACTTTAATCAGCAAGTGGCCAGCAAGACACGGGAACTTGGCTTGGGTCTTGAGGAGTTGTAGCATTTACTCACCGACAAATAAACTGTACACACACTGCACTGCTACGTTCACAGCTATAACGTTACTGCTGACTTCATACTCACCGTCAGTCACAAGCTCGCTCCCTCTCTCTCTCTCTCTCAACAGCACAGATGCTAACGTTACGGGCTGGGCAATGCACTGGCTGACAGAAGTCTATCTTTTCTTGTCACCCTAAAAAAACACACGGACTGAAAATAATCCCTCTCAATCATCACTTATGACCGTCTCGAAGTGTGTGGCGGTGTCTGTATCTACAGAGACCCTGCTCTCTGCCTGTATTTTCTCTTTTCTTCTGATTTTGCTGTGTTCGGGACGTTTCTGGGTATCAGCAAGCTTTCACTGAAGGGATGTGCATCTGTATTTTGTAGAACAGCCAATAGGAACTCTATCTCTCTAAAATGACCCGTGATTGGCCAAATTTTCCTGTCATGGGCTAGACTTTCTAAATCCTGAAAACCAACAGGAGGTGCAGAAATCTAGTTTTCTCTCAGACCACTATAACTACAATATGCTGAAAGGTTATTTTGGAAATTTTGCCCAATGAAGCCAAAAATAAACTGCCAACTCCAGCTTCAAACATATATTGTTTTCGTCTATATGTGAGAAATGTACCCTTTATAACTGTAACAAATAAGATTGTGGTTGAGATGATTGATGACCTCAATCTCACACTAGAGGTTTTCTTATTATGAATGGTTCTCAGAACTTCCCACACAACCTTTTGTTGCCCGTCGGAAAACTGAATGTGGCTACTTGCTCTGCTTACCTTGCCCACAATAACAGTCCCTCGAGGGTCTCACAATGAATGTGCTCGAAAGAAATCCAGCATAGTTTCTTGCAAAATCCATCCTGATGGCACACAATGTAAAATACAATGCAGGACAATGGTGTTTAAAATGAGTCTCCTTTATGTCTGTGTTTTATGATAATAACGGTACTGAAAACGTAATGCTGCAATGATTTATGAATGTGATAAAAATGCTGCATGTGGCCACTCATGCAAATAGATAACAATACTAAATCAAGAGTAACGCTGCAGGAATCTAATCCGCTCTTGATGGGTCGATATTGTTCTCCTGTGATTGTTATTCATGTCACCTTTAGCTTTGATTAATGTATGAGGTATCCCAGTGTCACGTCAATGAAAAGAACCAACTGAAACAAACTGATGGAGACGGATGAAGAGCCAGAGGAGTCGGTTGATGCTCTGGAAAATGGGTCTTTCTGTCTGTAAATGAACACATCTCTCAGCAAACAAAAGGGGTAGAAACAAAGCTGGATGGAGCATAAAAGACAAACAACAAGTCATCTACTGGTATGTTAAAACCTGAAGAGAAGAAAGGCGTGCAGCTACAGATTGATTGGTTCAGGCAGAATAAGAGACAGAGCAGAATGAGAGGAGACACTAATGGAAAAACGATGTGTGGTCCTACTTCCGTATCATCCATCAGTTAAGTGTGGGTTGTCTTTTCCCTTTCTTGTGTGTGTGCATGTGTGCGTGTGTGTGTGTGTGTGTGTGTGTGTGTGTTCGGTGTCCATCCAACTTCTCTAATGGACCCGGGGCTACAGGGGGAGCGTGCCTGACAAAAGTTCACATTCATTAGTCATAACCTGCTACCTCTGCTACCTCAGTTCCTGCCGATCTCCGAGCTCCCTCAGACACTCGAGTAAAGCCCCATTACATCTCATCCACTTCACCCGACACACAGTACTGGCCTGGATCCACACAGCATTAGCTTCATGTCGGGACTATCTGCAGCAGCACACAGCCTCATGCTGGATGAGGCAACCTGGGAGCGACTAATGTAGCCTACTAGCCGTGGTCCACTAACCTGCTTCTATCCTGCTTTAAGCATGAACTAACCTGTCAAGAAGAGCAAATAATTACTTAAAGGAACAGTGTGTAGGATCTGGCTGTATCTAGTGGTGAGGTGAGGAGATTGCAACCAACTGAAGCCTTTTCTATGTGCCAAGCCTGTAGCCTGGAGAGCTACGGTGGCCGACGTGAATGTCCCTCTCTAAAGCCAGTTGGAGCAGAGCCAGTGTGTAGAGTGTGTGTGTATGTGGGAAGTGAGTGATGAAGCAAGAGAGAGAGAGCAGGATAAGTTAACAGTGTTTGGTTTGTCCATTCAGGGCTACTGTAGTAACATGGCGGACTCTGTGGAGAGGATCCGCTCCATATGTAGATAAAAACGGCTCATTCTATGGTAACGAAAACACAACGATTCTTATCATCAGTTGATTATACACTAATGATAACATAGTTATTAATATTATATTCCATTTCTGCCAATAGATCCCCCTAAATGATAGACACTGTTCCTTTAAAGGAATACTTCAACCCTAAAATGACCATTTGTATATCAATTACTCACCCAGTGTTACCTTGAATTGACGAGTCCAAAGTGTTTAGATAATAAAGCTTTAGCGGAGACGCATGTGTTTGGGGAGAAGTGAGCATATGACTGGATATAACTAGACAGCTGTGTGGGAGTTTGTAAACAGACGTTTTGATATAGTTTTGCTGCTGTTAAACGCGGCCCCCATTTACTTCAATTCATCAAGACTTTTTCTCTGTTTTTTGATTCTCCATTTGCCGTGGAAGCATGCGAGAAAAACTAAGTTTTCTTCACAAATTCAAGGTAACACGGGGTGAGTAATTGATATACAAATGGTCATTTTGGTGATGAAGTATTCCTTTAAAAACTGACTTGTTTGTACAGAAACAGGGGGATATTTAAGATACTACGACTCCAAAATTCAAAACAGTATGTTGACAAACCAGCCCTGCTCTTCGTTAGAGTCGTCCTTTCTGTAGGTTTTGCATAAAGATAATCCAACTAAAATGAAAGGAGTTTCTGTAAGTATGTTTGTATGTATGTATGTATGTATTAATGTATGTATGTATGTATGTATGTATGTATGTCTTTTGATTTTCTCAACAACCGTTCATCCGATCAATTTCACACTTGGCGGGTGTATTGCTGAAGACCCAGGGAAGTGCAGTGTCAAGTGTTTGCATGAGCAGTTCTTGAGAAAGCTGCAAGCAGCAACACCTGAGGCAGAGCAACCGGCCCAACAGGCACTGCACTACTCAACACAAAGTATGTACAAACTATTGCGGTACGGGCCATTTTACATATTAATGTGTCATTTCAACATCACTCTAAACAACTGAGACTGGTCAAGGTGATCAGTAGCCCCTTTTCCTCACAACTGTGATGTCATTGCTTCCCAAAATAAAGTACAACATTTCCTATAAACTATCACACTTCCTGACTCAAGAGGGATGTCGTTACTTGTACAGGAGCCATAAAGCAGCTGGTAACAGGCTTAAATACTGCTGTTGAAACACCACACAAACCATCTGGATACCAGCAGAATACACAGATTTGTTTGAAGTCTCGACGGTCAAAATGAGGTACATATTGAGATAAAGCAAGCAGTGGACTGGAAGATAGCGTTAGATAACCTTTTAGCCATCCATTGTACGGTTATTCATGGGAGAATATAGCGTCTGGTTCTGGAGGATTTGTTTTTTTGTGTATTTTGTTGGTTGACTCGTCTTTGTCCTCATCATGATGGACGGGCTGATAAGTGCTAGCAGCAGATAACAACTTTATGTTGTAGAGAAATCCAGCAGTTTTCCCACTAAATAAATACATTTTAAAAAAATTGGAAGCAAAAAAAATAGGCAGGAAGGGGTTTTTATCACGGTTTGTTTGGTTAGGATGTTTCTAACAATGCCTCAAAATGAATGTGTAGATGATTTATTGATGTTCAGATCCCGCATGTAACGCCTTTATTATTCATTTGAAACATATTTAATATTTCGCCGCCTCTGTAGTCAGTCCGGACCATCCCGTCCCAGCTGGAGGATGATAAGAGAGACTTGATTTGAATGGACTGTGCTGCCTCATTATTTTGGCACTGTGTGCTTGGTGGGCTGCTCCGAGTGAACAGAACAGGTGTCACCACACTGGGCTGAAGCAGCTCTACAGTGTATTAGCACAATAATGGCTGCAGGTGTATTTATTCACTGCTGAGCTCAACCTCCCGTCCAAATATTAACACCTTTCTGAATATATTCACTTCCACTTTGTAGAACTCTCTTTCTCACGCTCCCTTTTTTCACAATTGTGTCTGAATGTGAGGGGTGTGTGTGTACATGTTAAAGCTAAAATGCTGTATGTGTAGTTGTAGTCCTTTGATGTGCCGTCCTTTGTAATTTCTGCCAACATTTTGACAAGCGAGAGGAGGTTGCACTACGTCTGATTACAACCCAGGAAACGCCTGAGTCATTGTTTCCCTAACAAAACAAAATGTTAATCCCTATTACACCATGAATATCTGTGAGATTAATTAGGGATTAAACAATTTGCTCTCGGGACAAGACCACTGTGTGAACAACAAAGAATCATGGTGCTACAAAAACCCCAAAACTGCTCGCTTATTATAGTGCTGTTACCCATGCTCATTATTTGCTGTGAGTCACCATCTGCATTATAAATATATCACACACACACCGCACACACACACACAAATACACTTCCTCTCTCCTCTTAATCCCCGGCTGCAAAACAGTTTATTTCTGAGAAATTTAAACCTGTGGAAATATAGCAGCAATATAAAACTTTAACATGACATTTCTCTGTGAAATAGCAAAACAAAATATCTTTGATATCACTTCAAAGTGTTTTCAGGATGTTTTAAGGCAAATTTTTACTGTCACATACTGAAATTTGTGCCTTGTGTTTACGACTAATGAATATTTTCATCGACGATTAATCTGTCAATTATTTTTCTAGATTAATCGATCAGTTGTTTGGTCTATAAAATGTGGATCAGTGTTTCTCAAAGCCCAAGATGACGTCCTCAAATGTCTTGTTTTGTCCACAACTCAAATATATTCACTGTTTACTGTCATAGAGGAGTAAAGAAACCAGAAAATATTCACATTTAAGAAGCTGGAGTCAGAGAATTTAGACTTTGTTTTTCTTAAAAAATTACTCAAACGATCAATCTATTATCAAAATAGTTGGCGATTAATGTAAAAGTTGATGACTAATCGACTAATCGCTGCAGCTCTACTTATGACAGACTTTGTATTTTCAGCAGTAGTGGAAGAAGTACTTGGATCATTTACTTAAGCAGTACACACCGGTGTAAAATACTCCATTAAAAGTAAAAGTACTGCATTCGAAATTCTGTTTTAGCAAAAGTATTATCAGCAAAATGTACTTAAAGTATCAAAAGTAAAAGTAGAGTAGATCATACTACTGCATCAATGTATAGTAGCTTATTGTAGTTTGATTAACTTTATTTAAAAACATGATTTACATAAATTTATTTTGGACTTTTCTCCAATATTTTCTTCTCTGATGAAATATCCAATATGGGATGATACTCGATAGCTTGACCTCTTTGAGCCTCAACGTGTTATTGAGTCATTTGAGAGGTTTATAGGAGGGGAAACACTCTCGGTGTAAATGCTAACAAGTCATAGACCTCTGAAACGTGACAAGGGGCCATGCAGCTATAGACACTTCTTTGTAAGGGGTCACAAGCCCAAACAATTGGGAACCAACTGTGTAATCTTTAATGATGCAATGGATATTATAAGATTATCTGATTTATTTGTATGTAAAATCTTAATTTGCAAACTAACTTGGAGCTACAACTGTCAAATAAATGTAGGGGAATTAAATCTACTGGAAAAAGGTAGAAGTAGAAGAAGTGGTAGACGCGTAAATTCTTGAGTACAGGCTCCTTGTAATTGTACTTAAGTGTAGTGCTTCAGTAAATGTACTCTCAGGTGAGCCTGTGCCCAGAAAAGTGAATATTTATCAACTTGTAGTATATAGTATCACTGTCAGTCTAAACGCAGCCAGGGGAATTCACTGATATGCTGCCAAACCCACCTCACATACACACACAGAATATTCACGCTTGCTTGCAAATTCCCAAACGCACCTACACAGATTGGTTGCAGTCACTTTGGATTCATACGAACAGGTGAAAATCCAAAAGTGTTGACAGAGAAGCAGGACCAAGCGGGTTCCTCTGACACCTGCTGTCCGACACAAACAGAGCATGACAAACACGTTGATGCCTCAATAGACCCGCGAAACCAACGGGCTCTTTGCCGTCAGGTAGGAGTAAACAAGTGAATGGGCTTACAAGGAACTCTGAAACGGCTTCAGATCAGACTCATTCAAGTGCATCTGGTTGTAAAGTTGTTCCCTTTTGGGGTCTGGTGCTCCGATATTTGGATTTATAAACTGACACACAGCAGCTTGCGTTTTGTCACTCAACCCTTCGGCCTGTGTCTTATTCTCTAATCAATCTCTTTAATCACCGGCGAGGATCAACTCCCAGACGTTTAAGCACCGACTTTACCAAGGATTAAACCCCCAAAAACACTCATTTAGTGTCTTGGATCTGTTAAAACATCAAAGATTCATTCACTGTGCCAGTTACTCATTCAAAAAAAATCAGAAACACCACATTGAATCAGTGCAGCTGTAAGTGTACGCTGAGGAGGATTAGTTTGGATTAGAACCGAGTGATACAGGAACTCAGCGGGGACTCAGGATGTCATTATTTCTGCCGGCCCAGGGAATACTCCCTCCTAGGGAAGGAGAAGGACTGCCGACACTTTCTCACTGCCAGCACCAGATTCTGCTGTAAATACCGGCCAGACCCTCCGTCCCTAAACAGATCCATTCCTTTTAATGAACTACCAAGAATTCAATCTCTAGGGATTAATTAGACAAAAATGTGATGGCTTCTAATTGTCTCTATCAAGAGAGAATCAAACTCTTTGCATGAGTGCATAAACACATTTTTAAAGAGTTTTAGGAGCACAAGAACAATCATGTTCAAGTCAAAATTTTCACAATGTTCAGGCTTCCTCACTGCTTCCAGGTTTGAGTTAACAACAGTCAACATAACGGACGTTGTGGTCTCACCAGCATGTGAATACATCAGAGGACAAGCAGATATTTGAAATTAATATACACACCATTAAAGGGTAACTTCTGTATTTTTCAACCTGGAACCTATCTCCATGTTTTGGTGTCTAAGTGACTAATAGGGATGACAATATCTGGTCCATTAATGAGTGAGAACGCTGCAGACAGCAGCCAGGAAATTCCTCACCGTCAATGTTCGTCCACCAAAAGTGCTTTTCTTACCTTTCGCTTGATCCGGTCTGTTTGTCATTGTGTCATGTGACTCGTTGCCAGAAGGAAATGTGGAAACATGTGAGAGTTAAAGAGGGGAGTGCTGGTTTTTCCAAATGAATCCTAAAGTTGATAATGCTCCAAAATCCATGTGATTGTGTAAACAGGAAACTGTTTGCTAACACCTTATAGCCTTAACATTTTCATAATATGGTAATATGTCAATTTTGATACATGGATTGTGGTAATGAGGCTGCGACTCAATGTTAAAACCATGTCCCTTTTTCACATTTACATATATATTGGCTTGGGATTGCTTGTTGTAACACAAGTTCACTTAAAAAAAACATAGGTTGCTAAAGCGGTCACCAATGCCAGAAAAAGTACCATCATATTTCAGGAACACATCACCCACCTAGAGCAAAGATCCACTGAAAAACAGCAAAATAAGTGTGATAAGAGCGATCATACTGTCATCTTAAAATTTGCTATTTAAACTTCCCCAATTAGCGTCTCCCCATCGCCTTGATTTGATTAGCCTGCTGCTCTCTACCTGCTCTGTTGTGATGAGCTCTCCTCAGAAATCTGCAGGCGGCGGTGCTGTGATTAGATGTGCTAAGTCATTCACTAAGTGACAAACAGCATACACACACACACATGAACACACACACATATACATACATACATGAACACACACACACTCACACACATATACATACATACATGAACACACACACATGAAATCATCTCTCTTAACTTATGCAAAAGCACAAAAAAACAACTGTAAGGCACATCAGTCTTGTTTAGTTGGGTTGAACCGAACCCTGGAGTGTTTAGCCCCATGGTGCGGTTTGTTTGGGTTGGTGTGACCGCCAGACCTGAACCCTGGCGCAGACCAAACAACCACTTTTTTCTAGACCATTTGAGCTCTGCCTTTGTGAACATAAACCAGACCAGTTGGAAAATTTAAACAATATCATCCTCCTCGCATTGGTTCAGTTCAGGAACCAGACCTCTAGATGTGAAGTGTGTAGGCATAGACGATAGAAGTGGACGTAGTCACCGTGACGTCACCCATTGGTTTGTGGTCTGCCGTTTTGAAGCCTCGAGTTCGACATTTTGGCCATCACCATCTTGGTTTTATGCAACCAGAAGTGACAATAGAGACCAAAATGTTATAATTAACTTTCATGAACTGAAAACACACTGTGAAAGGGTTAAAGTTGTAAGACGAAAACACGGACAAATCCCGGTCCGGACAACGCCGTGGTAGCGACCTGTCAATCACAAGGTAGCCCCGCCCTAAAGCATACCCTGCTTTATGGTCTATTTGACTCTAAATGGGACCATAATTTACTAAATGAACATCATGCTGTATTGAAGAAGACTTGAAACTAGCGATTGAGACCATAAACTCATGTTTACAATGTTTACTGAGGTAATAAATCAAGTGAGAAGTAGGCTCATTTTCTCATAGACTTCTATACAATCAGACTTCTTTTTGCAACCAGAGGAGTCGCCCCCTGCTGGCTGTTAGAAAGAATGCAGGTTTAAGGCACTTCCTCATCGACTTCCCTTTTCAGAACCGGACGATGCCCACTGGGTGAAGGTCTATACATGCATACAGTGTTCCCATATAAACCCAGAAAACACTAACGCAGACACACACTGTGCTTTGAAGTTGTCACATTATGAGAGTTTAGCAGATG
This sequence comes from Sebastes fasciatus, assembly GCF_043250625.1. NCBI lineage: Eukaryota > Metazoa > Chordata > Actinopteri > Perciformes > Sebastidae > Sebastes > Sebastes fasciatus. The sequence goes on along the minus strand of NC_133812.1, from coordinate 23,645,834 downwards.
TAACTACTTGGTGTCATTCAGTCTTATTTTGCAAGAGAATGTAGGTGATTTCTTTATGCTGCTCCACATCATTTCTCCTAAAAATCAGCTGCACACCTGACAAATTTTTAAGGCGAATGGAAAAATCTCCAGCAGGCAATAGGGCGAGGTGCAAGAATGAAAATCTGTTCAGCTGTTTCCTGCTAAAACTGAATAAGGATGTCCCTACGTGATCAAATTAACAATCTTGAACCGCAGTATCTGCTTGGATACTGATGCCATCAGAGTTGAGCTGTGTGTGTGTGTGTGGGGGGGGGGGGGGGGGGGGTTCAGAGAGCTATGATTCACGTTCTTGCTCACCAATGAATATCTTTCCCATGTGAAATTGCCTAATAAATATGCGGCGGATCGCAGTGACTAGGCATGACTGGAATTTTATGGTTCGTAAAGGAGACCTGAAGCTCAAAGGCATAAAAGAAAGCTGTCACCTTGTGCAGTCGGCATTTCATGTTAACACTAAACCATACAATTATTAAATCAAGTCTAAACAGCGACATTTAATCACACTGAATCGTTTTTATTGCTGCACAGATGTCCTCTATATATACAATTATAATGTGACGGTTCTTCACAGGCCTTTAAATGGCATGTTATTTGAACGCATCAGAAGATTGCTCTAAAGGGGATCCCTCATTCTCCTCTGTACATGTGTGTAAATATTTGCAGCCATGTATGCAAGAGAAAAGCATTTTGCCTCTGAGGGTCTTCAAAGACACCTTCAAAGGATGGGCAGCTGACATGAAAAACAAAATGTACCTGAGAAATTGCATATTAATACATAAAGCTTCCTTTTTTTCTCAGGACTACTTTGAAGTATATTTTGTTGGGGCATTTGCAACATGAAAACACACGCTGCCCTGCCGCTGGGAATTGAGTATCCAACACCAAAAGAAATGTACTTATGCCCTGGTTCTCTTCAAAGACTGGCAAGAAAAGAATCATTTTCAGACTTTACACTTTGAATCTTTATGCTAACAGCTTAAAGGCCTGTTGCAGCATTGAAGTTTGAGTATGTTTTACAGACAGAAACTCTCAACTCTGCAGAAGACACTTATAAGAGATTTGGTCTGCCTCTGATATCTGTGTAAAATAAATAGAGTTTTAATAACTTTATATTTAGTCTTATAGTATCTAGTTTGTTTAGATTATCTCACAACATTTTGCAGGATTTTTCACTGCTGCAAGACAAAATATAATTTCAAGAAAAACAAATGAAACTGAAGAACTAGAATTGATGGAATTTTTTTGATGGATTGTATTGATCCAATCCATTACTTGTTGTAAACAGAGTGAATGTAGACCATTAGTTGTGGACGTAATGGATAACTGATTGACATGTGATCAATATTTTCTGTGATGTGAGGAGAAAGCTCTACATTAACTCTAACTGCTTATTTCTTTTTGGTGAGGGTTTTCAATATCAGGATTGAGAGACTAAGATAATGAGTAATAAGAATCAGGGCTGTCGAAATGAACGTGATAATAACGCGTTAATGCAAATTTGTGTTAACGGCACTAATGTTTTTTTAACGCATTAACGCAGTTTGAGATTTTTAGGTTGTAGAGGGCTCAGCTGTAAAGCTAGAGTGGAGATATTGGTATCATATGAAACTAGAAAACCTAAGGAATCAATTGGTACCAACCATGTCATAAAAGCTTGTTCCAAATAACTCTCCAAACTTGCAGTACATTTTGATGAGGAAAAACTGTCATGTCCATTTTCAAAGGGGTCCCTTGACCTCTGACCTCAAGATATGTGAATGAAAATAGGTTTTATGGGTACCCACAATTCTCCTCTTTACAGACATGCAACAATCCTCTCCTGCATTCTTTGAGGCTGTTCAATGCAGCTCACTAAATAAAAGTGTGGGATGGAACAAACAACAGAACAATCACTTGGCTACTCTTCAAGCTTTACCGATTATGAGGTAAAAAATGTGGGTGGTACTAGAGCAAAGGTCAAAAGGTCATTGAAATCAAAGGTTACCCAGTTAAGAAAGTTTCATGGCAATCTGCCAACAATACTGTATGATGTGGTGTTGGACATTTTAGCCCGATACTGATCCCCTGAAGGAAGGAGGCAGGTGGTACACATCACTGAAATCATTAAAGATGTTTTGGCCTCTGGCTTTGTTCCAGATGGGGACAGTGACAACATGCGGAGAACTGAAACCATTCAATGTGCACAAAGGAGCAGACTGACGGTTGGAGAGTCCAATTTGAGACTATTCTCACCAAAAGAATGACCAGAAGAACATGCTTTTTGTTCAAATGTTCAAATGTTTAAATTAAATCAACTACACTTTCCTTTTCCTCTAAAAGGAGTCGTGCAGCTCAAAATTCGGGCTACAAACGGGCTACAATCGTACAGTGTATGTCCAAATTAATCATACATATGGGTTGTTTTGTAAGACAAGTGGGACTTGCTGGTGAACGTGGATGAATAACTCCTGCTTTTCACAGCAAACTGGCGTACGAATATTGGTCACTGTGGCACCAAATGCAAAACACTCTGCCGAGAAGGTCCTTTAAGGCACCGTGCAGCAGTGAACCCCCGCTGCGAGGGCATCACCAAACAACCGTCTCACCGCGGCTTTCCAACCTCCCAGCTCTCTTTCCAGGCACGTTCCAGCAGCTCAGAGGAATATGGGAACAGGTATCTGTATAAACAGCTTGTTAAGTAAACAGGCCTGCAGTTCAACAGCTGCTATTGTCAGACTGGAGAGAGCAAGGATAATGAAAAAAAGGTGCAATACGCATGAATACACGCACGCAAACACACACTCGAACAGCAGCATACACAAATACTCTGCATCCTAGTTTTTCCTTTTCTTTAACACACACACAGAGTTTCTGAGCAGGTGCTGGCTGACAGGTCTGAACTCATGCTGGTGAAAAGGTGAGTCAACACCCTCCACTCTTGTCAACAGCATCAAATCTCCTCACCTTAACGTCACCTTCCGTGTGTGTGTGTGTGTGTGTGTGTGTGTGTGTGTGTGTGTGTGTGTGTGTGTGTGTGTGTGTGTGTGTGTGTGCGTTGAATGCTGACAATGAAGAATATAATCTGCTGGTGAGAGTGTGGCGCACACAAACATGTACTGTATGTATCTCGGCTGTGTAGATGTATGACACACACACACATCTTATCTCAGATAAACAAGATAGAATAGAAGAGAGTAGAGCTAGATAGAATAGAATAAGACTAAATAAAACAAAAACAGAATGAGACAGAGTAGAATAGAAATAGAATAAGTAATACAAAATAAAATAGAAAGAGACAGTCAGGGCTCTCAACTAATTTTTTTTCACCATCCTCCCGAGATACAACTTCAGCCGTCCCGAAATTAACGTGGACCGTCCCGAACTCAAAATCTTCTGTTTTTCTACATTATCATTAGTTAATCATTTCCATATGGGCCCCCAAAAAGCTAAAACCGGCCCTGCTAGCTGGAGCATCCTGAAGTTGGAGGAGCTGCTGGACAAGATGCACCTGTCATGGGGACAGAGTAGCATGTTGCCACGGACAAAAAGTGATGGAGAGATCTCGTTACAGCCTTATTAACCAAAGAGGATGAAGAGGAGTAAGTAGGTAAATAAGTGGTTAACATTAGTAGCATGATTTGAGCTGTTGCAGAGTTTTGACTTCTTAAACGTACCGTTACCGTCAGCTCACTAATGGAACGTGTCCACAGGATCCGTCCTTTCAACGCTCCCCATTCATTCTCTATGTAAGCAGCCATGCAATGCATTCTGGTAGAGTGGTGGCGCGATTCGGCAGACGGAGCGTCACAACGCCCGCTCCTCATTTGCATAATGTTGAGGTCCAGGCTACTTTATAGAAATCACGGCGTCCGACGCGACTCGCCGCCTCTCAAAACTCCCAAGAATCTTTTAAAATAAACATTGTGTTTGTTTTTTCAGTGAACTATTTTCTAAGTTTCCAAACGAACCGCCATGTTATTTCCAGTTTGAAAGCTTGGAGCAGCAGCCAACGGAGGGAAAGCGTTCGTCCAATCAGGTGGGAAGAGCCTTGTTTCTAGTGACAGCCCATCAAGCGTCCAATGCTGGAAAGCAGCACGCGCCCTCGCGATAAAAAACGCCCCTGTGGACACGTATCATCACTGTAAATGCAAACGTCGGCATAACTGTACGTTAACATCAAACAGTCTAACGTTCGCTAACTGGTAACATTAATACGAGCAAGTTTACCTCGTTGACTTGGGTTGAATTCCCTGTTGCCGCTGCGGCTGTCATGAGGTCAGAGGCCGGCGGTATGTGCTGTGTGTGTGTTTATGTTGTCAAGGAGGTTTAATAAGAACTGTGAGCTACACAAAACGTTTCCATCGCCATTCATTCGAATACAACGGGTATTTTTCTTTCAACTCTCGTCCTAAAATTAATTTTCATCCTCCCTAATCCTATTTTCTCCGGCCCCGGGATGACGGGACGTCCGTAAGCTCGAGCCCTGGACAGAGTAGAATAGAAAAAAGAATATAGTACGATAGAATAGAATAAGACAAAATATAATAGAATGAGAGAGTAAATATATAATTCAAGAGAAGAGATACAGAATAAGATAAAACAGAATAAGAAAATATGATAAATTACGCTAGACTGACATAGAACATACAGTATAGCCATTAAAAAGACTAAAAGGAAGGGTGAAGAAGAGGAGGAGGAGGAGGAGGAAGAAAGACAGTCATACACCATCATTCTAGGAGATGATTGGCTCTCTGTAGGCCAGAGGCATCACTCTTCAAGCACTGACCCAGTATCAGCTCTCACGTTCCTCCTTAATTTAACCCTCCGACCACTAAAACTGATCCTGAATCAGCTAAAAGTCAGATTTTAAATATAAGTTATAAAAAAAATCTTCTCACAGCTCTCAAAATTATCAAGTGGCGCTTGATACTTTGCGTCTCAAAGCTTTGTAAACGGTGAATCGGGAGCACGATTTGCATTTCCCTCCCCCCTCGTGCTGGTGGATGATTGATGACTCATCCAGAAAGACTAATGGGAACGCCGTCCAGGACATACATATTTCATAAGGAAGCAACCTTTCGTGTAATAGCAAATGTTGTGAATCAGTAGCTCAGCTTACGACCAAGTATTGTTTTAATGCAGAGAGGCTGAATTCTTAATAATTTCATGAGAAATGCATTTTGGGAATAAGTTACACCAAATCTTATTATGGAATCACCGTGGCATGTGTTTAAAGGCTCTGTTGTAAGTGTGTAGTTGTTAGTTAGTGCGTTAATTTCAAATATGGACGACATTAGCTCACAGTAAACAGTAACGACACATCTGATGGAACTTTTGGCTGTGACATTTTAAAAACTTGCCTACAGTAAAACCCATGTGACGCCTGTCAAATGTCCCATGTGTTGATTTTCTGTACTTCTCCAGACAGCTCCCAGTGGGTCGCTACAGCTTGATTGCACTGGAGCAGCGTGTTTGTCTTGTATGAGTACGAATAACCACTAAAATATGTCTCTATTATAAAACCACTGGATCACAAAGGGATTCAGTTTATACTGTCATGTATATTAAAGTTATGTAATAGCTTTAATTTATATCATATAAACTTGAATAGACATTTCAATACGGTTGGCAGGTGGTACTTAAGAGCTGTCAGTATACATCAGTTCCAGATGTGTAACATAATAACAGACAACTTTTCACCCCCTAGCGTTTCCATGTGGTATTATTGTTGGCGCCGATGTTGCTAAGACAACCGGATCAGATAAAATAGAATATAGTAGGCGCTATAGTAGCGTTAAGGCCCAACATCAAAGAACTAGCGGCGACGTAAGGCGACGCAACTGGTGGCCTTCGTCTTCATCTATGTCTTGGCCAAAAAGTTGCGCTCAAACACACACCACAAAGACGACAGCCGACAGCCAACTACCACGTACGTTCTGCGCCTGCATCATAGGAAATAACTCCCCACACCAGCAGGCGGCGGTAGTCTGTATTCGTCATTCAAAAACGGAAACTGGAAGACCGAGGACGGCGGATATACAAGCTGTTGTTATGATGCGTACATGAAATAAAGCGGCGTTTGCACACACCAAAAGGTTTGGCAGGTTCATCCACATTCACTCACTCATCCAGGTTTATTGTGTTTTACAGTGTTTACTATTTCTCCTGCTTTTTCTCCCTTTTTTGGTGAGGACAAATTGTCTTTCAGGAGAATTAAATGTCAGCGAAAGGTTGTACAAAAGGGCTTGCAAATATAAAGAAAATGCAAAAAATATATATAAAAAAATAATCAATTCAGATTTTAGCGAAAACAGTGATTTAGATAACTTGCGACTTGGAGAAATGTTCCTCTCACACAATGCAGGCTGGAAAAAAATGGATGGATGGTTTTGGGTAAATAAATAAAAGCCTGTTGAAAACTCTTCACATCGTTCTCTTTCTTTCTACATTTCAAAAACAGAGTTTTGTTCAGCTGTGGGAAACCACAACCCCACATGGCTGACAGCTTCTTTTTCTCTGGGATGGTTTCATCACTTTGTCAGGGAGTCTGACAAAGTGATTTTATTGACGCCGAAAACCTACATGAAGCAGAACAGATACAATGCATTCAACATACTGTAGTAAACCGTGACCCCAAAACATCTTATTTTCCTCCTGAGGTAACTGTACTAACTGACATCACAGCTGCTGTTTTACTGTTACTCACCTGAAGTAACCTTTTACTGTGTGTAGTATCCATGTGTTTGCAGATACGCTGAGATCTCTGGCTCCGTACGGTAACTTCCATCTGCTGCTCAGTCGCACTACTGATTCAGACTTTCATCTTTCTCCACATCTCTCCACCACTCTCTTCACTTTCTCTCTCCTGCACCACTTTACACAATTCCTTCTTGTCTTTCTCTCTCTCTGTGTGTGTGTTTTTCGTTCTCTCTCTACCCAATTTCCTTTTCACCTCCTCCTCCCTTTTGCTCCCTAAACCCCCTCCTCACTCCGCCCTGCATCAGGAACTCATTTATCAAACCCGACAGTGGTCGTTGGCGTCTTGCAATTCCAGCCTTTTTCAACAGATACACATTTTCCTGATATACTACTACTATTCTATACGGTGAGATCACCAGCAGCATTTATCAGTTATCAATATATTAAATTTGTTTCCTTTTCCATCTATTCTTTTTTTCATTGTGGAAATGACAATTAGGGCTGCAACTAATGATTATTTTCATTGTCATTTAATCTGTCGATTATTTTCTCGATTAAGCGATTAGTTGTTTGGTTTATAAAATGTCAGAAAATGCCCAAGATGACGTCCTCAAATGTCTTGTTTTGTCCACAACTCAAAGATATTCAGTTTACTGCCACAGAGGAGTAAAGAAACCAGAAAATATTCACATTTAAGAAGCTGGAATCAGAGAATTTAGACTTTTCTTCTTAAAAAAATACTCAAACCGGTTAATCGATTATCAAAATAGTTGGAAATTAATTTAATAGTTGTCAACTAATTGATTAATTGTTGCAGCTCTAATGCCAATGCAGATCGATAATTGCTGTTCATTGAAAGCTGGGTTAAAACATTCTTTAGGTGGGTTAGTTTCAATCTAATCCTTAAACACAACAATAAAATAATATACTGTGGTTGAACAATGGTCGGTGAATGTGTACGTCAGACACATGGAGTCGTAATGATGAAATCAATACACCAAGTTGCCTAGCTCCAAGCCTTACCCCAACCTAATTGTAACCTTAACCCAAGAACCAACTCTTAAACAACCCTTTAAAGAAGTGAAGAGTCGCCTGGATGTCCCCACTTTCCAAAAAATATCCTCAAGGTTTAAAACTCAAAATGACTCACTAAGATAGACATACAAAAAGCACTCATAGACAAACAAACAAAGCTCATGTCTGGAAAAATGATGTTACATCCTGTACATTTGCAACACTAGATTTGCTTTTTGCCTCAAGCGTATTTATCCCAGTTACTCCAGTCCAGTGAGTTGGATTCAACTTTCTCCAGACACCTTTGACAAAAGTTTTAGGCTCCCAACTGTCAGCACACACTCGCAGAGAGTCCAACAAAAGCTATACCGGTTCAAGGTGAAACTCACTGTGACATAGTGACTTAAGCTTTGCTTCGCATTGCTGAAGCGTAAATCCCACCAGGAGGCTCCGACTGAGGCTGCTCTGTCTCCATTGTGCTGACTAGCAGCGCTCGGAGCTGTCACCGTGTCACATCCTAAACGGGAGGGCTCATAAAAAATTCACTTTCACGCTATAAAATGACTGAGAAGTTTTTTCGTCTGTATGAATTGCAGAACTCTGATTGCAGAGTGTAGTGGTACTTCAGAAACAGAGAAAGAGAGGTAACCAAATGGTATTTCAGCCGGATTCTCCATGTAGTTCTTCTATTACAGACATGATACATCACTAATATAGGAAAAAAAGTTACTGTTAGCTTTATGTCACCATCTTTCAATCTGTGTCTCATCTCTTCTTCCCTGCACAATGTGTATTTTTGCAGTCATGACTCACAGAGCATCATGCAAACCCCCGACTCTCTCTCACAGTTCATCTATCATGATACAACACTGCGGGCGGATGATGTCTATATTCACCTCCCTGCATTCATTCGCAGGTCCGGACCACTTTAGAGGAAAGGGAGATTGCCTTTGGAATAGATTCATTTCTTGCCTTTTATTCAGTTCTGGATGATACACAATGACATATTGATTCCCATAGGAGAAACGGTATATTCTCATTACACAATGAGGTCAAAGGTCAGGCCGGGTCAGCCACAAGACAGCAGTCTCTCAGCAGGCTGGATGCTTATACCGAAACGAGAACACAATACAAGGTATAGATATGTCTGTGCTTTAAATGTATCATTGCTCAATTAATTGTGATGTGGAAAAGATGCCAGAGATGTGGTGCCGAAGGGCCAGAGTCTTGTGAATCACCGCTTTTGTTCATTCTCTCAAAATGTAGCCCACATTGCTCATAAATCCCACTGCTCATCACAAACAGATTCTGACACCTCTTTCCTAAACTCTTCTCTCCCAAAATATAATAAGTTAGCCTTTTCTTGCCCAAGAGAGACATGTTGTTAACTTTGTTTTAAAATCTATTTTTCACTCCGTTCACCATCTGTCTCGAAACTTACAAGCTTTACTTCAGCTCAGTTTGCTCCAGAGCAACAACAACAACAACAACAACAGAGTGGCTCGCTTCTTGTTTTAAGCTACTGCATAAAGCCAGTAGATCTGACCCGACAGCTCCAAATGGAAAATTCAGTTTCGTCATTGTGTAGGAACCTGGCAGCGCCGAGCTAAACACAGCAAACATCTTCAGCTAAAAGCACCTCCTCTCTAATGGATTATGTGCATGTTTTTTTGTCTGTAAAGGTACAGTGTGTTGGATTTAGTGGCATCTAGTGGTGTGGTTGCAGATTGCAGTACCCCTCCGCTCACTCCTTTCCAAGACTGCGGCAACGTGAACCGCCGATTGCAAAAAACGTTGTAACTAGGGCTGTGTATTGGCAAAAATCTGACGATACGATACGTATCATGATACAGAGGTAACGATTCAATATATTGCGATACTGTAAGCAAGGTGATATATTGCGATTTTTTAAACTTAATTTTAGGAAAACTATCATAGTATAAGCTTCACCCCAGAAATACACATTTATGCTGTATGCAAAAAAACTGCATGGTTAGTTGCATGTCACCTAAAAACTAGTTAGTCATATCTTCAGATTACGTTACATGAATCAAGGAAACACCACCACACAAAGTAACCTAAATCTACAGCTAATGTAGGCCTATAGATACAGTACAGTACAGACTTCATTACCACAGAAACTTCATCACTTGACTGTCTGTCTGAGTCTCCCTCCACTCGACCAGAAAAGATGCAGGTTGTACAATGAACTGGCAACCACTTGTTGTGAAGTGAAGGCAATCGAAAGGAGGTGACATCTAGTTGCTGAATGTTATCAATGTTATCAATAGCACCTTTAAGCTTAATATTTATCTCCAAATCTGCACAACAACATGAAACAACTGACTTCTTTTACTCAGAGTGAGAATAGGCATATATTGATATTGATTATTAGTTCATATATTGTATGCTACCGTGTTAAAATCAGTTCTTACGGATCCATATTGACATTTTTTAGCTGAAAAGTATGCAACAAAAATCCCTATGCAAGTGTGCATCATGGTTTAAAAAAGGTTGGAAAACACAAACTGTTCTACATAACAGCCCTTTGAAAGGACTTTTGCATTGCCTGAGTGTGCTAGTGGGGATTCAAAGCCTCTCCCTTGAGCCTGAAACACCAACAACAACAAGTTTACCTCTCAAAAGTAAAAACCTTGGACTCAAACATTTCATTATAGCTACCAAAGTTTACCTCCCAGTGTTTGGCTCTGTGTTGAAAAATAAAGTGAACGTGAACAACAACAGGTCGCTGAGGACAACAGTATTCCAGGCTCAAACTGTGAACTCTCAGCAGCACCACAAAATCTCAAAATCCATCAATAAAAAACAAACCTTATTGAGTTTTTGCTCTTACCTTTCTGTAGACGATCATGTTTGGGGAGTCGTCGTCTGGGTCCACACTGCTCATGGACCTCATGGACAGCATAGGTCGGGTCGGGGTCGTCTGGACACTCTCCTTCAGTTCCTCAGAGCCTTCATCACTCTCCGTCGACTCTGAAGTGCTCACCTGCTCCTCCTCCTCTTCCTCCTTCTGCTGCTGCTGCTGCTGAGGTGCCTCAGCCATCACTACGTCTCCCTTTCAGTCTTCTTCTCCTGCGTTGAGTTATCCTCTCTTCTTTATCTGCGTCAGTCTTTCTCTTCCTCCTCCTTTGTGTCCTGTTGTGCTCTCTCTCTCCTCGGTGCTGGAAGCTGCTGTAAGGAAAGAGAGAGAAAGAAGAGAGAGAGAGATGAATTACAACTCACCACTGGTCTCCCATCTCTCCCGTCTTTTTTCTTGTCCTCTGCCAGCAGGGACAAGACGGATGAAATGAAGGCATCATAAATTCTCCGACTTTGCTCTGTTATCTCTTCTCTGCAATTCCTCCCGCTCCGCTGTCACATGAGATTGAAGTTAGAGGAGAATAGAAGACATCATGTTGAACTTTTGCTCTTTTTTTTGTCCCTGTGGTTTCTTTCTTCATCTCAATAATTTATAAGATGTTAGAGGAATATTACAAGCTTATTTGCCACTCTAGATAGTGATATCATGACTTGCATATACTTGTTTTACAAAGAGGAAATAACAATGTGCTTTTACCTCAACTTGTTGAAAAAGAGAAATCTCAGATACATGGATCCTAGCTGATTGAACTTGTTTCTTCATTTGGTTAATATCATATCTTCCAGTCCTACAGAGCATATTTTAAAAGGATTTGAATCTCTTTTCAGAATTTAGTTTAAATTTTCTATGTGAAAATGTAATAGTGTAAATTTGTTTTATTTCATTTAGGGAGATGTAAATCAATGAAGACCCTAAACCTGCACATTCATTTTCACTGTTTGTGTTGTCATTTGTTTGATTTTAAGCTGTGAAAAAAAGAAAATCAAATGATATAGGGTATCTAGTAGGGCTGTCAATCGATTAAAATATGAAATCACGATTAATCGCATGATTGTCCATGATTAATCGTACATTTTTTATTTGTTCAAAATGTACCTTAAAGGGAGATTTGTCAAGTATTTAATACTCTTATCAACATAGGAGTGGGCAAATATGCTTTCTTTATGCAAATATATATATATATATATTTATTTTTAGAAGTCAATTAACAACACAAAACATGACAAATATTGTCCAGAAACCCTCACAGGTACTGCATTTAGCATAAAGAATATGCTCAAATCATAACATGGCAAACTGCAGCCCAACAGACAACAACAGCTGTCAGTGTGTCAGTGTGCTGACTTGACTATGACTTGCCCCAAACTGCATGTGATTATCATAAAGTGGGCATGTCTGTAAAGGGGAGACTCGTGGGTACCCATAGAACCCATTTACATTCACATATCTTGAGGTCAGAGGTCAAGGGACCCCTTTGAAAATGGCCATGCCAGTTTTCCTTGCCAAAATTTAGTGCAAGTTTGAAGCGTTATTTATCCTCCTTCACGACAAGCTAGTATGACACCGATGGATTCCTTAGGTTGACTAGTTTCATATGATGCCAGTATCCTCACTCTAGCTTTAAAACTGAGCCCTCTACAAAATCCGAAATACCGATTGTGTTAATGCGATAAAGAAATTAGTGGCGTTAAAAACAGATTTGTGTGAATGCGTTAACTTTGACAGCCCTAATATCTAGAGAAAGTAAAGACAAATGCACAAAGCATAAATCGTTCAAATCAATTGCTACCAAAGTGCAGAAACAAAACTGTAGAGATACATTTCTGCACAAGAAAGCATAAAAACATCCATCTCACTTCTGTAGATCATTACAGAATAACCATTCACAGAAACACCAGTACAACAATATATGACCTCCATGCTGTAGCCTGTAAGCAGACACACACAGACACACACACACTACTGGCATCCAAAAACACAGGCCTCAAGGCTCTTTTCTAATGGTCGGAAAGCTGTCAAAATATTGACGCCTGAGGACAGATGAGCGGAGACGGAGTGAGAAAAAGAAGAACAACAACAGAGGAGAAGAGAAGAGAAAAAGAGGATGCCAATCCACAGAACAGACCTGTTCCTCCTCCTCCTGACTCATCCCTCCATATCTATCTCTCTCCTTGTCAGACTCAAGCATCACTGTCCCAGTTCATTACATCCCCAACCATCACTGGGACCAGTTCTCTCTCCATTTAGCCCGTCCTAAATGGAAACTGCCTTCCACTTCCTCATCAGAGCACATTCATCTCCAGCCAGCTGGTTTCCTTACTGGCTGAATACAACACCATGGATGTGCAATATAAGGTTGTATCAGGGAAAAAATGTATTGGAAATAGTATTGAAAATTTGATGCAATTTCTGACCAACTTTGAATGCAAAGTCTTATCCAGTATCAGCACTGTAATAGATAACAAGTTGCAAAGGTTGTTGCAGGAACAAAACAACGATTCAGGTTTTCTAACAACCTGCTTTATCTCAGGAAATACAGCATTTAAACATGGAGTGAAGTGAAGTTGGTTAAATTTATAATCAAAACGTTAGAAGTAAATTACTTTAGAGAAGATCACCTCACTCACGATGAAAAGCAGCAGTTAAAGAAGGTTAAAACAGTCGGATGTGGAGGAAAGAAGTCTCTGCACACTTCCTGGACCTCCATAGTGCAAATGTTTGGCAAAAGGAATCCCAGAGCATTTGATGACATGTGCTTTGCCGTGCAAGTGCTCATGGGAAATGCACACATTTGTAGTTCTTAAGTCCAAATACACAGGAAGTTCCAGAAATACAACAAATCACAAAAACTATGAAAAAATGACAATAATAAGAGAGAAAATACAGCACAGACAATCTGGAAAGTGAAGTATAACTCTAAAATACAACTCTGCGTATATTATATTCATATATAATATAGTCTTTTTTAGTAATTAACCTGGTGGGAAACCCCAGAGGAAAAATGAGCTGTTGTTGGGTTTCTCTCACTCTCGGAGTGAGACCACAGGTTTGCTCTGTTGCAATCTGATTAAACACAAATTAATTCAGGACTATACACCATGTAAACACAATATCAGCTGAAGTAATGAAGGTCTCAAGGATAGATTATGCCTCAGTTACAATTACTTCCAATTACTGCACCGTTAAATTGGGGTTTTGGGGGCCTCCTGGGGAGTCCGGGGCCTCGGGGTAATACCCGCTTTGCTCAGCTGGAAACGAATCAGTCTGACAACAAGCCTTGACGTGACAAGCAGGATGATTAATACCAGCACATTTCTGTTTTTCCACTGATCCTTTTTTTTCAAGGAATAGCTTAACATTTTGGGAAATACTCTCTTCACAAGAGCTTGATGAGAAGATTGATATTACTCTCGCACAACATATAAAGCTACAGGCAGGAGCCAGTTAGCTTAACAACTTGTTGTTTTTTTGTGCAGATTAAACAAAGTGTTAATCAGTGAGCTTTAGAGGTGCTGGTAGGCAGATCTTGTTACTTTTGGACTGAGTTCAGATAGCTGTTTTCCCATGTTTCCAGTCTTTATACTATGCCCACTTAACCGGCTATTGGCTGTAACTTCAAATGCATCATACAGACATGAGAGTGGTATTAATTCTCTTGTTTAACTCTTGGCAGTAAAGCAAAAAGGCTGGAAGCAGGGGGAAACGGCCAGCTCTGTCTAAAGTTCTGACTGCCAACCAGCACCTCAAAGGGCCCTTTTGGGGCCCCTCAAAGTCCGTGAGCACGCGTCGGCCTAGTTTTTTCGGTGTGTCCCGCACTGTCGGCTCTAGACTGTCCGTGTCTGAGTTGTTTCAGCCAATTCAGCATGTTGAATCGGCGGCGGATCTCGTCGGTGAGAGAAATCACTCTGATTGGCTGTTCGGCTTAAACTAGTCAGTGCACGAGAAGAGAAACGGACGTGAGGAAAGCGAGCCAACGAGTAAAGTCAAGAGGAAAAACACAGACGGTTCTTCTCATTTTTCATCTTCATCTCATCTGATCATTCCAACACAGATATTTTCACAACGACACGGCCGTCTGGAATGAAGCTAAGTGGTGAGTGAGAGTGCTGTGAAAACGGTCAGCAAACGTTGTTTTATTTCATGTACGTATCAAAACAACGGCTTGCGTATCCACTGTCCTTTAGGTCTTCCAGTTTCCAGTTTTGAATGACGAATACAGACTACCGCCTGCTGGTGTGGAAAGTTATTTCATCTCACTACGTGGTAGTTGGCCAGTTGGCCGTAATCTTTACGGTGTGTTCGAGTGCAATGTTTTGGCCAAAACAAAGGCGACGTGAGGCAACTCAACAGGCGGCCTTCGCCACCGCTAGTTCTCTGATGTCAGGTTTGATGCGTCTGGAGCTTAAAGCAAATTAACATGTTGTATCTCATTAGTTTAATCTGAACACAAACAGTAATGAAAAAACAACAATTTGTGATTTTAGAGGAAGTTAGCCAGCTGAGAGACAAAGTGAATAAATATATTTCCAACAATATTGAACTATTCCTTTAAACTGCACGTTTTTCTTCACACACTGCACACCTCATCACAGTTATTCTACATGACACTGTGTTGTTATTTGAGTTTTCAGCTGTTGCACATGACAAAATCGAATATTGAACTTTTGGATGGCTGCGAACACAATGTGCTCCAGTTTCCAAAACTAACTTTTAATGCTGGCTGGCTGTGAACTCTAAGTAGAGCACATCTTGTTCCTGTGTGGATGCAGATCGTGTGTGTGTGTGTGAGAGAGTGAGAGTGTGTGTCTTTGCTATTGGCACAGGCATTTAGCGCCATGTCAACTGGCTCTTTAGATCAATACTCTCATCAGCCAGCTGTTTGTGCGTATCGGAGTCTGTGGGAGAACACATTACAAACAGAGCTGAGCCTCAGAGGGCCGTTACGTGTGAACACGAGAACATGCGGCATGTGTTTGAAAATCTAAATGGGAGAAAAGTTTATTGCGTTTTCTGAATCAATGGCTTTCAACCTGCTGTCTTCATTATCGGCGTACCATCTGCTAAACAAGTATTCCAGCTCAGAATGAATAGAAATGCCTGATGTGTTTCCCAGTAATGCTCAAGTTCACAGTCCCACCGCTCCATCCTGCTCCTGGAATCACATGTAGCCCACACGCTGGCCTGGGATCAATACCTCCAACATTTGCTCTGACTCTTGATTTTTGCATATAAATGAAATGTTCAGGTTGAATAGGCTTGTCTGATCAGCCTAAATCACACATGCAGTGAATCAGAGGGCCGTCTGTCTCCCCCATTCTCTCTCTCTCTCTCTCTCTCTCTCTGTAGTCGACCTAACTGCTCTAAAGAAAGGTGTGGTCACCTTGACAGAAAAATGCAAACACATCTGATGTAATATCTAATCTGTCTTTCTAAAAATAGATGAAGGTGAGGATGCATACAGATGTTTACTGATGCTGGATGGTGAATAGGAAACACAATGAAACAGTATGTGGTCTATAAAGAAAGTAAGTAGCCACAATTGTACACACAATTCTAGGAAATCAAGTGATGACTGGAAGAAAAACAACGTTTCATATTATTATTCTAAATTAACCTGATTAGACTTAGTGCTTCTTTTCTTCTCCTCACATGCTGTGATGACAGGAAGTAGACGCGGAGTGAGACTTCTCGCTGTTTCCCTGTGGACCCTCCACGGTGCAACACACACACACACACAGAGGTTTTTTTTTCTTCAATCAGCACCCATCCTTCTCTACGCTCCAGCTCCAGGCCAGACTGGATGAGGATGTCTGGATGTTTTACGCTGAGGGGCGGTTGTTGTAGAATAAAGGACACCATCAATCCAGCAGGCAGCCATGTTTTGTACCAAAATTAGTGCGCTCCATTGATTGTCATTCTGTGTGATTCATCAAACTATTACAACTGTAATGAAGTC